>NC_089837.1:479272300-479913677 GCF_035609145.1 Eleutherodactylus coqui
TTGCAGGCCACTTACAGATGTGGGGTAGGGGTTCCAAGTTGCCAATACTGTGGCTGGCTGGGGCTTCTTCTCCCACGCTTACCATGCTGCCTTTTGTAACCCTGCTCTAATCAGCTGTAAGGTAATACTTGAATGCCCGCCCCTCTTAGTATTTAGGACCTAACAGTGTCTCAATGTCGCTGGTAAAACTACAGAAGCCAAATGCCCAATGACAGGCAGTGGCTTGCAAGACTGCTGGAAGGTAGACCTCTACTAGCAGGCACTTGAAACTTGATCTTCAGTTGTGTATTAAAAAAACATTTGTTTTACGATTGTTGATACACAACTAAATTGTTAGATTAGCAGAAATTAGTATCTAGTTAGTATCCCTTTAAGATCCCCCTTTATGTTTTACTGTTAGAGAACTACTGGCGTTGTTTTGTCTTTCTGACTTAAATGTGGAACCGTAATTTTAACTTTTGCTAAAATGTTGTGAATTCCATTACAGGCTTCAAAGAATGCTGAACAGGCCACTGCTGAGGATAATGAAGGCACAGAGTGATAACACCTTATGGAGGTGTTTGACTTCGACCTGCCAGTTTATTTTTTAGTGTCTGCGTTATTTTTGCCTCTTTCCCCCTTTCCCAAATATAATGAAATATTGAAAAACAAAAGCCTCTGATGGGCGATCTCACAGAGCGCTAATGGATTTCAGGCCTCCCCACCCTCTTTGGATACAAAACATGGACATTGAGGGAAACGTCTTTTTGGAATCTACACCAGACTACTTAACCAAAAATATATATAAAAACAATAAAATCAGGCATAAAACCAGTCGTAAGCCCCTCTTTCTCAATAAATGTAGATGCGTTTTGTTTCTTAGGATTGGAACAAGTCCTCAAGATTTATACCACTGCTGCCACTTTTAAGTCTCCAAAATCTCACCCTGTTCTTGCGGCGGCTCGGTCACTGATTACAGAACCGTCCGTTTCTTCCTCTTGTGAATCTGGCGCCAGTTCTGGACAGGCGCTGCTGAAATCATGACTGTTCAAGCCCAAATGCAAATCACCAATAAGTTCTGATGAGACAAGCTGCGCTTAAAGGTTCTTGAGAACTCTGGAAATGTTTTATACTAATACTGCGGCGCAACGGATTTCGGTTCTCACACGTCCTATTACTTCTCCCGAACATTATTTGGAACTGGATGCCAAGTTGATTATTTACAGAAGCTTAAAACAAGATGCATTTATTCTGCCACCCAGGGGACAACGGGTGCAGTGTCTGCTTATAACAGAGTTGGCATGCTGTAATGTATCCTCTTCCGATTTATTGAGCAAGCTTATCCTATCTTAAAGGGGTGATTCAGACCGTGCCCGCCAGGGTTGGAGCAGAAGAACTGCTCTGACCCCTGTGTAGCGACCGGTGCTCATAATTGTGAATGCAGCTCCGATTGATTTCAGTGAGAGCAGCGCTTGCAATTGGGAGCGCCGGGTGCTGCACTGGGATCAGAGCAGCGCTTTCACTCCTACCCCGGTGGGCGCTGCCTGGATAACCCCTTTAATCATATTTCTTACTGCAAGGAATGCCTTCTGTGCCCAATACTACTTTGACTCTTTGCATTTTCTGTTTTCTATTTATCTGCAATGTTAGCGACTGTCATAAGCATTACATCAGGCACTTGCTGTGTACAGAGTTGCATTGATTTCCTTCTACTGGTTTTATTGCTTACTCTGAATTCGACACTTACGATTTTAAACCTTAAAGGGGTATTCCACCTTTTACAACTGATATCTTATGGATAGGTCATCAGCGGTTCATTGACAGGAATCTGCAATTCGTGATCTGCCCAGCGGGGCTGGATGTAGTCATCCATTGTCAGGGCGGGGAGTGAAAGCACCAACTTCACTCCTATTGAAATAGAAGCGCACTGCTCCCACCTATTACACTTCCCGCAGCTTTCATAATTGGGCCCGGGCGTCCAATCCTGACCATTAGAGGAAGTGTAATAAAGGTGCAGCACGCTCATTGATTTCAATAGGAATGAAGCCTTCGCTTTCACTTCTTGCCCTTACCACTGATGATGACAGTGTCTGGCCCCACTGACCTGACAGCTGGCCGTTTGATCCGTTGATGGGCGGGGATCCTGAGCAGCGGATACTTATCTATCCTAGCAGTTTATCGATCTGTTCCAAAAAGTTCAGAATACCCCTTTAAACCCTGTCCTATTATATCTAGTTAAATGCACTACACATTTGTTTTTTTATCAAAGCACATACACACCAAAACTAAGTCTGTTCTGTTGTGAGAAATGCATCCACCCCAAAAAAACTGAACTGGATTCCTTTTTTTTTTTTTTTTTCTTCTTCCTTTTTTAAATCCGAATAGAAGGGAATTACAACTGAGCCAGTAAAAGTGACCCCTGTGTTGGTAACTGTACCGTTTAGCCATTACACCACCAAGTTAGTTGGGTTTTATTTTTTACCGTGAATGTTACTGATGTACCCGTACCCCGCGGATTTTGTGGCTACACCATTTGTGTATTTGAACTTTTTGTTTTTAGCTTTTCAGCAGTCTTGCAGAGTACATTTGTTCTGGTCAGCCGGTTTGTGGTCTGGAGGAACACCATTTATTTACCACCATCTATATCGGCTTCTGAAGTTACACCCCTGTGATTTATTCTTTTTCCCCTTTTTGTCTACAAGATCTTTGCCATGTATCCTAAGTGTTTTGGAATAGATGAGGTGATGTATGAGTGCATTATATTATTGGAAGGTCCCAAACTTTTTAAGAACTTGCCAAGAAATGTGATAACTTTTCTATTCTGACTTGTGATTAACATCATAATACTCCAGAAATCTGCAGGTTTATGTTTTCCATAAAGGGAACCTGTCACCTGCTATAAGCAGCATAAACTAAGTTCTAGTACTTATAGGATAGGTCCTGCGGAGTCCGGGGTGGGATTTTGTAGACTTGCCGGGCTCCCCGTTCCTCTGCTGTCAGACCCAGCTCTATCAGCTGGACTCTATATTCGGTCCTCGTCCAAGAACTCCCATAGAGAGCAGATTTTCAGGGGAGACCTAAAAGTATAGAAATGACACCCCAGGCTACAGAACCTATCCTAGAAGCACCTTAACTTAGTTTATGGTGTTCAGAGGAAGTGACAAGTTCCCTTTAAAGAGTGTCATTAAGAACAAATCTATTCAATAACACCAACTTTGAAGGGAACCTATTATGCCCCCCCAAGCTATCTGGACTGCGGGCAGCTGGTATATTGATGCACATGGATTTCAACGGTCTGCCGCTTAAACTGATGGGTTTAGTGGTTTTGCAAATCTTTACTTTTGAAACCTTGCAGGGCCGGACTGGAGAGGAGTCCAATGAAGCTCATGTACATTCATATAAGCATACGCTCCTCCCTCCAGATGCTGATTGATAAGTCATTCTGTGTTGGGCGGACTGTGCGCATATATCCATATCCATGAGCTTCATTGGACTCCTTTCCAGTTTAGTCCTGCCCTGCAGAGTAAAATTACTTTCAAAACTTCACGGACCGAGATGTGCTTATGCCCATGCAAATGAGCCTTAAGTTCATTCTAAGTTAAAATCAGCATGGCTGTCACTATACAGCCAGCCCCCTGAGCAGCTAAGGGGAGCTGACAGGTTCCCTTTCAATAGTTGTAGAGCTAAATGCACACACGATGTGAAATTGTAGATGCCTTTTTCCTGATTGGTTGAGAAGGATCATGTGACTGACTGTAGCACTTTTCTTGAAAGGGCGTCATGAAACTTGTTAGGTGATAATTGGATGCCCTGACTTAGTTTGGTTTCTGTGATCAATTCTTTTTAAGGTCTCCCAGAATATCGCCCCTCCCAGTGAATTTAGATATGATGTAATGTTTGAAACTTTTTGCAAAAGTTTTTGTGTGGGGTCGATGAAGCAGAATAGTGACGGTAGCTCCGCTCACCACCCCTCTTCCTGCTATTTTTAATGCTGAAGCAGACATCCATCCAACATCCACTCTGTGGAGTAAACCTAGATTTTGGTATCATGTATTTTTTTTTCCGCCTTGTGTAGACACGCTACAGAGGCAATGTCATATTTTTTTTTTTCTTCTTCTGATGAATTGTGTGGTTAAAAGTCCACTGGCTGCAGAGGGCCCAACTTATTCGAGATCCGCTAGAGATGAATGTTGGTGTTATACACCTAGTCAATACATCCGAAGAGATGGAATATAACTTTTCTGAGGAAGGGACGTGAGGTGAAGTACTTGCATGATTGCAAATTTTTTTTTTTTCTGATGAAGGGTTTATGGCTTGGTTTTCCTGTGGGATTAATTTTGGTCTAAGATGGGTTAAATCACTGTGACTGCAAGAAAATAATTTTTTTACTCACTTTTACTACTAAATATGTATTTCTTGAAAAAAAAATGCCTGCAAGTAATGTTACAATTTTCCCTTTACAATCTGTATATTTTTCCCAAATAAAATTGGTATTGACTGACTGGTACATGGTTATCCGAAGCATTTGTATTGTCATAGCTGATGTTTTTGGTGTAGTTTTAGTAGTCGGATAGATTTTTTTTAGAGAGACAGTTACAATATTACTTAAAAAGGGTTATCCAGGCAGCAAACCCCATCCTGCAATACACTTGGGGTCAGAGAGGAAGCGCTGCTCCGACCCCTGTGTAGTGGCCGGCAGTTGTAAGTGCAGGCAAAGTTCTCATTGAAATCAATAGGGGAGTAGCACCTATAATTACAAGAGCCAGCCACTGCAGGTGCAGCTCCCACTTACGAGACCCGGACACCACCCGGGTTGGAGCAGCGCTTCCATACCGACCCCATTGTATCCCAGCATGTGCTGCCTGGTTATCGCCTTTTTGAGGTGGGTTTACACGGGACAATTTTTTAAGTATGGTTTCATTGGAAATAATCTCTAAGGTGAGTTGTTAGCGCATCAATGACTGTTGTGTGCTTGTTCAGCTTCACGGTCAATGAAGCGCACCTCTCTACAAAGTTATTGGCTAATTGTTGAAACACAATTGCCTGTTTACACCAGACGATAATTAATCAACCTGCAACAATTTTTTTTTTCCTTCAGGTGAGCAGAAACTAAGCAACTAGCGAATTAATTATCACTCGTCTGGTGGCAGTGTCTAAATGGAATAAACGCTTATATTTGCACTTTTTAGCAACTCTTTACATGATAGTCATCCCATGTAAAGCCGCTCTAAAGCCCCATTTACACGCAAAGATCGCTCAAAATTCGTTCAAAAGATAGGGAGAATGACAGTTGGAGTGATCATTTTTGCATAAGCTGCTAATGGGCACTATTGTCCATTAGTGGCTTATTAGCTTCATTTGCATGTAAATTAACCTCCCTTCACTATGCAGAGAACAGCAAGTCTTATCTGCATACAGCACCTTTGTTCTGCCACGGGACTGCAGCTGAAAACAATGTTATCGGCGCTCCCATGGAGAATCGGTGTGCGGTCCCTGCTATCAGCTGCTCGGCTGAACGAGGGATTTTAAACTCAACATAAAATCATTGTTCGGCCAAAAAGCAAACTATGGTAGCATTTACACGCAACGATTATTATTTAAAAGGCCTCTTTTGAGTGATAATTGTCCAGAGTAAATGGCTTTAGTTGTAGGATAACAAATGCAAATTCAGCAATTTTAACATTTAGGCCAAAATGCTAGGAAAACCAAATATATTTTTCTGGTGCCATCAAAATGTTAAGAAAACTAGAACTCATACATGAGAAAATAAATCTTTCCATATGCAGTACTGCGCCAAAGTTTAGGCAGGCATGGGAAAAAATACTGCAAAGTAAGAATGCCTTCAAAAATAAGTGTTAAATATTTTTTGTCAATTAGCAAAATGCAAAGTGAATGAAGAAAGTAGAAATCTAAATCAAATCAACATTTGGTGTTACTGCCCTTTGCCTTCAAAATGGAATCAATTCTTCTAAGTGCACTTGCACACAGGTTTTAAAGGAATTCGACGGGGAGGTTGTTCCAAACATATGGGGGAAATAACCAGAGATCTTCTGTGACTGCTTGCTCAAATCCTTCTGTCTCTTCATGTAATCCCAGACAGACTGGATGATGAGATCAGGGCTCTGTGGGGCCAAATCATCACTTCCAAGACTCCTTGTTCTTCCTTGCGCTAAAGATAGTTCTTCATGACATTGGCTGGATGTTTGCGGTCGTTGTGCTGCTGGAGAATGACTTTGGAGCCAATCAGACGCCTCCCTGATGATACTACATAATGGATAAGTATCTGCCAGTATTTCTCTGAACGGAGGACACCACTAATCCTGACCAAATACACAAATGCTTTTGCTGAAATGCAGCCCCAAACTTGCAAGGAGCCTCCGCCTGCTTCACTGCTGTCTGCAGACACATTATTGTATAAATCCCTGTCTTTTATGTATCTACAAGGATTAATGTGTGGAAGGCAAAGCGTGGCCACACCAATCTATTCGAGCAGTTTCCCGCTTCCCTCTGCATCTTTCAGCTTTGGGTTGCCACTTGAAAGGCATTTGAGATCGTTTTAGCTGAGCTGCCTATAATTTGCTGCACTTCTCTATGTTTGTCCCTCTCCAATTAACTTTATTCAAGCTCGTCCATCAGAACAATGTCTGGAACAACCCATTTTCACCAGTATTTCAAACAGAAATGCACTATAACCAACATGCACACAATTTGCCACCCTTCTACCTTAATTAAGGGCCAAAATGAACTTGTTACTCAACCAAATAAATGACTTCACCAATTTACCACCTCACTACTTTTATTTTGAAAACTCCACTTTCAATTAATGATTCAAATGGCAAAGACTCGGCCAATGATCACCTGCATAAAAATCAAAGAAGATCAAAGGTAGCAGTGAGTACTGCTACCATCAGAAGACCATTAGGGGCTCATGTCCACAACCGTGGAGTCAATTAAAGTCAATGGACCTAATACATTTGTCACAGGTATCCTGGCATATTGTTGACCTAGATCAGTGTATAAAATGCTAATCTTAAGTAAATGAACCCCAGATGTGTACAAAAACAAATTCTAAGTCTGTCGCCAGAATTACACACGCCCTTCAGATAATTGTTGAAAATGGTCATAGAAGGAAATTTCGGATGATCATAGATGAGACTCGTAACAATAGAAGAACCACATTTCTCCTGTTTGCCTGCCTTAGGGCTCTTTCACATGGGTGTATGTGTCTTTGGGTTCTCTCGGCCGCCACGTAAAATTCCATAAACGGCTGTTTTTCCGCTATCACAGCCAGCGGTTTCTCACCCATTCACAGTGGGAAAAAAAAAAATGTCGCACCCCGGAAAACCCTCGCTCTGCAAAAATCCTCGGGTTGTCTTCCAATGCCTATATAGAGACACCTGTAAGCTTTTGACAGCGTTGGACGCTAAAAAAATGCATCCCCCCCCCCCCCCAGCTCCCATAGGAGCTTATGGGAGCAACCACTGTATATTGGGCAAAAGACAGTTCCTGAACTATCCTGTTAGCCACTATATATACACCGGCCGTATTTCAGTCGCATATGGTCCATTTTTGACGGACCGACGTATTTCCATGCACCGTATATTCGCCACTGAATGAGTGCATTAAAAACCAATGCGTCAGATAGTCACGTATATTGGTCGGCCGTAAAAACGTTGCCATTTATGCGCTCGTGTGAATGAAGTCTTAGGGTGTAAAATAGATTTTAGATATTTAATAATTACTAAAGGAAATACCCCTACGTGCGTGCGTGCGTGCTAGGTCAGGGGGGCCTGAGCTCCCCCCTCCCCAGCGCATCTTTAGGGTTGCCTGGTAAGCGCCTAATACTGCGGCCCCTGGAAGGGGTTAACTCACACAGTGACTGCCATCTGTTGCTCTGCTCTTTGATCTTGCCCAGCAAGCTTCTTCACTCCTGAATTAACCCCTGGCAGTGGCACTAAGGAGGCTAACCACTGCTGTACTTTGGACACAGAGGAAGTTTACTACTACTATTTAGGGCTACAGAGGCGAACCTATTACTAGGAGTTGGCACATAGAGTGGATCTTATTACTAAGTGGGATGAAAGAAGAGGGTACTATTAAAGAGTAATGCCCTATATGGGGTCTTAGTATTAAGTGGGGCCACAGAGGGGGTGACTATTACTAAGTGGGACCACAGCAGGGACATTATTACTATGGTTCCAGTACTTTATTTATTGAGCTTGGTTTTGGTAATGTATTTATGTTATGAGCTTACCTCTGGTATTGATAAACAGTTAAAGGGTGGAAGGACAAGGTGCAGCTGGCAGTGCAGGTGCATGAAATCCTTGTCCCTCAGGACGATAAGATAAGAGGGACCGCACGCTGTGTTCTCCGTGGGCAGCGCTGATAACAGCTGCTAGAATTCTTTAAAAGCTGTTAACAGCAGCTGTCCTGCAGGAGAACAATAGTGATGTATTTAGAGAACAGACCACCCGCTGTTCTCTAAATACATGCAATGAAGTACTAAAAGGCTGATTGAGCCCAAAAATCGCTCATGTAAATTAACCCATTGAAAACGATGGGTTCTTTTCAAGTGCAATTTATTTGCCTCTTGCAAAGCACAGAAATAGTGCCCATGTAAATATACTCTTATTCACAAAAGCAACCTTCACATGCGTGTGCTGTCCATATTTGCAACTACCTGCACACTGACCTTTTTCAGTCAATGGGGCTACTGGGCCTACTACAAGAAATACAGTAGCTATAAATTACGCTATGCAAAACCGCAAGTGTGCTTTTTCTTTTAAAAGCAATGTCAAATTTTACAAGTATAGTTTCTACCAGATGAACACAACACCCAAGTACGAGGCTCCTCCAAGGAAAAGCAATAAGGTTACCAAAAATGACGTCAAGGGAGACCAGCAAGTGTCGGGTACACGTCATCACTCACGTGGCGGTGGAGGGCAGTGACTGTTTTTGGAGCAATGAAGTGGCAGCAGGTCATCCTGTAGTGTGGGTTAGCACAGAGCATCACGTTGCAGAAGACATCTGTGTCCACTATCTTATGGCTCAAAAGGATTTTATTTAAGCTGCAAATTCAAAACATAGTGTAGATACATTCATGGGATTACATGAGGTTATTCCAAGACAATAACTATGACTCAGACCGTCCTCGGGGTGCAATCATCGATAATACTAGAACTACAAAGCCTTTCAACATTCTCTGAACATATAATCAAACAATAACCTCCCAAGCAGGAAAAAATGAGAAAAAACAGAGGGTTAGATATTAGGAAATAGGAAAAAGGGAGACAAAGATGGGGAGAGGAAGCGAGGGGAAAGGGATCTGGGATTGTCAGGGTGGGTTATCTGGTCTACCCTGGGATTTACTCAGACATGATAGCCGGGAATTTTTACGTCGGGCCCAAAAGATAGTCCTGGAACTATCGTTTGGGCTGGAATACGTCTGACGCTGCATGGGCTCCTATGGGAGCCAATGACAGCGGCCAGAGAAGAGAGGTGAGAGGGAGTTTAGCAGTGTGACTGCTAAAGCCCCTCCCTCTTTCTCTCCTCCCCTCTGGCTGATTACAATGGAAAGGGGTGGGATGGGGCGGAGCTTTATCTTCATCTTCCAGTAGCTTAGAGGGTTGTGCCTCCATACCAGTTTTTTTCACAACCTTTTGGCTCCTCTCATTGCTGGCTGTGGACAAATGGTGGGAGCTTAGCTCTGCCCCCGTCCCACCCCCTTCCCATTGCAAACAGCTAGCAGAGGAGAGTGGAGGTGAGCCGGTGAGGGGGGGGGAAGGGGCAACGGCATGGCGTCCTCGGTGCACATGTGCTGGAGCCCATGCCGTCTGAACGAGCACACAAACGTTAGATTTGTGTGCGCGTTCACGAGTTTTTACGCC
Source organism: Eleutherodactylus coqui (assembly GCF_035609145.1). NCBI lineage: Eukaryota > Metazoa > Chordata > Amphibia > Anura > Eleutherodactylidae > Eleutherodactylus > Eleutherodactylus coqui. The sequence continues at coordinate 479,282,167 of NC_089837.1, forward strand.
TCAGATCGTAGCGTATATCGGCCGGCCATGAAAACGGCGGCCGATATACAGTATGCTCATGTGAAAGAGGCCTAAGGCTTCTTTCAGATGAGCATTGCGTTTTCAGGCAGGTCGCATTGCGTCAAAAATTTATGGCAACACTGCATTGCCACAATCTAATTCCAAAAGGAATTAGCCTTTGCTCGTCCATTCACATGGCAGCATCCCGTGAAAAGGACACTGCAGAATAGCTCTATTTAGCTTAAATAGTTATATAGAGCCAGCTTCAACGAGCGCCGGACGCAGGTAAACTCCCTCCCCCTCCCTTTTTAAAGCTCCCATAGAAATCTATGAGAGCTACCTGGGATTTTCGTCAAATATCATTGAATGCTGCAAGGAAAAATCGAGGTTGAAAATTGCCAGCGATTTGTCGATTTTCAGTCGCATTTTTTTTTTCTTGCAGCTAAATATAGCCCATGTAAATGAATGCATTGGAATCCAATGCTTTACATGGTCGCAATTTTCCCGTGACTTTTTATCGCAGTTTATCGCTGCGAGAAAACGCTTGTCTGAATGAAGCCTAACACTTGTGTAATCAGGAGGAATATAGTTTCTTTTAGACGTTAGTATTTACTTTTAGACGAGCCGTTTTATTGTCTGACGAGCGAGTGGCGTCACCGCTAGCTCGTTCGCTTTCGTGCAGCCTGGTTATACAGCAGATACATCGTTGACTCGTTCAATGAGAAATCGTTCAGAATCGTTCAGGCTTTCACATTCGCTGTATAAGTGAAGGACTGAATGATTGCTGTTTAAGGGTGCATTCAGACGACCGTATATCGGCCGCGTATTCGCGCCAGCCGATATACGGCGTCTCTCTCTCTGCAGGGGGAGGAGGCTGGAAGAGCCGGGAGCAGTGCTCTGAGCTCCCGCCCCCTCTCTGCCTCCTCTTCACCCCCCCCTGCACTATTTTTAATGAGGAGAGGCGGGGTGGGGGCAGAGCTAATTTCCGTAACTTAGCCCCGCCACTCACCCTGCCTCCTCTCATTGCAAATAGTGCAGAGGGGCGGAGAGGGGGTGGAGAGAAGGCAACAAACACGCATTGCGATTTTAACATTAGAAAGTCCTATTGACTTTTGCGATAAAAAATTGTGCAATTTTATCGCGAGCGGGAGCGATATTATTCTCCAAAAAAAGCATCGCTGGCGCTCAAAAATCGCAGGGAACAAAGACACGATTTTGCCGCGAATTTTTCGTAGCAAAACCACAATTGCTCGGGTTTTTTTTAGCATTAATACCGTAGTTCAGTCTAAAAGCACTCTTATAAGGCCATGCACACTCCTCTGAAAAATGTATGCAAATAGGAAAAGAGAGCAATCCCTCTAGAGTGCCACCTATTAGAAGGCAGCATTCCTGCAGGTCAACATTGTATTACGCATGCAATACGGACAGCTGAAACTCCCTTGATTTGCATTGGGATATTCAGACAAGTGTTTTTCAGAACTAAAAGAATCGTGTAATGTCCCCGCAGATGTGAGGCGCTTTTGTGTCAAAAATGTCCGTCATCACTTCAGCTGCTAAAAAGCCGCGCCGCGGGATCGCCAAGTGTTTCCAATTGTCTTCAATGGGAAACCTTGCATCGCTGTGCAATGTGTTTTCCAGCCCCATTGAAAATAAAGGTAGGACATGTCGCAATTTTTTCCCGCACTGCGATGTGATACGGGAAAAAATTGCTTATGACTGCATCGAAAAGAATGGGGTTCATATTCGTGCGAGATTTGTGTGTCTCGTACCTCACAAATCTCGCACGATTTTCTCGGCCGTGTGAATGCGGCTCACTGCCAATTGCCTTGTTGGGCCGGCTTCACGTGGGCATAAGCGCAATAAGGGCTTTTTCAGATGGTTGCGTGCGCAAATATGCTTGTTGCTATGGAGCATATATGTGCATGAACTAGTCTAAAGTCTTTTTTTCTTACCGTGTAAACTTTGCGTTATTCCGCGCGGTAAAAAAGGGAAAAAAAAGAATGATAGGGATGAGCCGAACTTTTCTCACACGTATAAAAACGACATGCGAGACAAATAAGGTAGACATGACAAAAAGGCCCTAAAGCTGGACTCACACGGGGGTAAGCAGAAAAACGGACGCGATAACGTGACTTTTTGTGTAGTGAAGGTTGCGCGATCACGCTCAAATTTATGCACTTTTTGCGTTGCCGAGGTCCATTCACAGCAACGCAGGACTGACTTGCGCTGTTATTTCAAATGGCTCTGCGGCCTAATTATTGCCGGGGGTTTGTGACTCCAAGCGTTTTGTGCAATTACGCGGGTATAGGGTGCACATTTGCGCACACCCACAGTGATTCCTATGCTGCCTTTGGTGCGCAAATGCGTACCAAAACAGAGAATGCTGCATGGTTTTTTGTGCAAGTGAAATGCACATGCAAAAGCGGGAATGGGCCGACTGAAAACAATGGCTTCTATCCTCTGCGCAATGTGTGCGCAAACACGCCCGTTTGAGTACGCCCCTAAACACACATTCGCACTTTGTATTTGCGCAATGTGTTTTTGCACTCACCTGTTCTAGACCGCTTTCATGTGGCCGAGAAAATCACACAAGATTTGTATGTTGCGAGACGCAGAAATCTCACACGAATATGAACCTCATTTTTTTCGAATAGGGTCATACACATGAACGACTTTTTTTCCCCACATCACAGGAAAAAATAGCGGCATGTCCTATCTTTGGGCGTTCCCTTGAAACACATCGCATCGCTCATTGGCGGCGGCACATCGCACGGTGTGCGAGATGCACGCGAGTGTAATGCGATGTTTACCCGTTGAAAACAAAGGGAAACACTATGTAATCATCCACCGCGTTTTTTTGCTACTTTGCTGGAGTGATGCGAAGGGGGTTTTAACACAAAAACGCCTCGCCTCCACGGGGACATCGCACAATGGCTTTCGTGATATCGCACTCGCCCGTGTAAAATTAGCCTGACAGTATTTTACGGACGTACATGGCGTGCGTATTTGTGTGTGCAAGAAAAGAAACAAGTAAGCATGCTCCCATGGATTTCAATGGGCAACTAAGTTAATTTAATAGGTGCTGTTTGTGCGCAATACGCACAAAAAACGAACATGCTTTTTTTGCGCAAATGAACTGTGCACGCAAAATACCTCATGTGAACAAACCCATTGAAGTCACTGGGTTCTATTCACTGCATATTGCGCATGCGTTCACATGAATAAGCCCTTAACCTTCGTGACTGAGAATGTAGGTTACAGACATTTTTATTCTTGGTAAGTGTTCTATTTTAGCAGCAGGGCTCCAAATTATTTACAGTCAGTATAGGAATAAAGAAGAACATCATGCAAATACCCTAGCAACCGTTTCGACGCACCCATGTCGCTATGAAACTACATTTCCCAGCAGCCTTTACGCGGTTTCACCTAAACCGGATGTGACGTAAACTCAGCCCGCTTAAATACGGCTGCTGTGCGTAGTGACGTCCTCTTGTCACTGGTGCCATCTTAGAAGGTAGCTGCTGTGGCTGGAGTCCTGGACTGCGGCCTTCTCGCCATCTGTTGCCATCCTTTGTTGTACGGCGCCATCCGCTCGGTTCACTAATCTTAATCTGTTCTCTGTTCACAGGCCCATCTTCTCAAGATGAGAGCCAAGGTAAGAGGAGTGTGCGGTGTGTAACGGCTGCGGCCGTGTAATAGCCGGGAAGTGCGCTAATGGCCGCCGTGCCGGCTAGGTGCTTGTCCCTTCCTTCACGTGAGTGTGTTGTGTAGTGCGGGCGGCTGCTGGGTGGTCGGGCGTCCTACAGAGGGCGCAGTGCACTGTAGCCGCTGCTGTGCGCTGTATGTGCAGAACGTGCAGCCGTTACTGCGGCCTTTCTAACCGTCTTGTTTTCTCTTGCAGTGGAGGAAGAAGCGCATGCGCAGGTAAGTGCTGCCTCATGTTATGTTCCCCGTAGTCTGACATCACCCTAGTGGGGGCCTCTTCCTCCCAGTCTCCCCTGCCTTGTGTGAGGCTCTAGACATGGTAAGGCCTGCATTGCAGTGTAAGGGGAGATGCACATGGCCTGGAGTGTTGCCTGCAAAGCAGGTTAGAGCTTAAAGGGATATTCTACCCATTCTCTTCCCCACTGATCTGTGGATCAGCCATCAGTAATATCTTAGGTCACTGATAGTTGGGGGTCCTGAGCTGCAGACCCCGGTCCATCAGCAGAATCATCTGGCTTGCTATTGTAAGTGCTGGTCTCAGTACTACTGAAATGGGTAGGAGAGCTGTGCTTGTATGCTACTGGCTGTGACCTGAGCCGTAGAGGGGCAGGGAGTGCTCTAACTGAGTTCAGTAGGAGTGAAGGCCGGCCCTTCCTCTGGATGCTTATGACTGGCATTAAATTAACCTTATGACATCTGTCTGCCTGGGAGGATTCCCCCCCCCCCCCCCCCCCCCTTTGCAATATGTAGGGTGACCGCTTGCAGATCTGTCTTATGTGCAGGGACCCTTAATGGAGTTGAACTTTATGAAATGACTCTATAGGTCGGCGATATCGGGTCGGTGGGGTTTGGCATCCCGCAGGTTGGTTTGTTTTGAAGGGAATTGCCTTGGAACAGCGGCATAAACTAAATAGGCTTTTAGACGGAAAGGTTATTGTTCGGATGAGTAAATGTGAATGATTGGGCTAAACACCGATCGTCCACTCGCTCACTAAAACAGTATAATTAGCTCGTCTAAGAGGGCCCCTGGTTAGGGGTCTTTTCAGGGAGCCGAGGGATGTGTGCTTCTCTACTTGCCCAGTTACCTGTTCCCACGCTGTCTGCCATTAGACTTGTGCGCAGTTTGAACATCTTTTCAAACTGCTGTGTGCAGATCGCCATGGAAGTCTATAGTGCGTGATCTGATAAGGACTTCAATCAGCAGACAGCAGGGAAACGATGAGTAAGAAAAAAAACAAAAAACCTGTTACCTCCTTTGACAGCATAACTTCGTTTGTGGTGCTGTTCCAATTTGAAAGGTTCCCTTTAGGCAACAGCAGCTTGGAATGGGGCTGCAAACTGCAGTCATTCATGAAGAGCCACTGAAAAGCATGAACTATTCATCTACCTTTACAGAGAGGATTGCGCAACTGTTAAAGGGGTTTTCCAGGTAGCGTGCCCACTTTGTGCTGGGGCATCTGCCACTTGGAGTGCCTAAAGGTCCATTTACATAGAACAAATGTCGTTCAAACGATGCCTGACACTCGTCCCTGCGTTTCCTCGCTCCCATGCTCCTGCACGGAAGCTAGCAGAGCTGTCTCGCTCACGGAGTGGCCAGCAGGGGGCGAGGTAGTGCAGGAGATCTCTCTCATTTTGCTCCCCTGCCCCCCTCCATTCACATAACACAGCGGCCGTTTGCTACTGAACGATGAGCTCATTTATGCAGCATAAAAGATCAGCGATGACCTCACCGTTCAGTTTAAACAGCGGCTGATCAGTAGCGACCGGCTGCTGCTATGTGAATGGAGAGGGGCAGGGGAGCGAGAGGAGAGAAATCTGCACTGCCCCACCCCTTGCTGGCCACTCTGTGAGCGAGACAGCTCTGCTAGCTTCTGTACAGGAGCGAGGAAACGCAGGGACGAGTGTCGGGCATAGTTTGCCCGACATTCGTCCTGTGTAAATGGACCTATAGTCTGCTGTTGGTGTGGACTGCACTTATAGTCAATGGTGCTGCCAACATTTCCGCAGCCTGGTGTGGTTCTACAGGCAGACTCTCATTGACTTTAATGGGAACTGTCTGCTGTACCAAACCAGGCCACTGCAACATGGACAGTGCTGGCAGCTTCCAGCACTGTCTATACCGGCAGTAGACTGGGGGATCAGGTGGGCATCCCAAGTGGTAGACACCTGCCAATAAACATTAATCTAAGGATGGGTCATCCAGAAGCCCCAGAGAACTCTCTTAAAACATCTCTAAATGACAAAGTACCTAAGAACATAAGTGTTAATTTGTGCCCCTGAAGGGACTAATACAGAATTCTGGAACTAGTTGTCCATGTTCAAACTAGCTGTTCCCCAGATGCATGTAGATGCTTTCCTGGTGATTATAATTATGCCACTTGTGCTCTCGGGTGTTGGGGTCATTGCATGATCCCCTAATACAGCAGCTATGAGGTCTGCAGCTTTATATGGGAGATGGCTTTGTAATTAAACTTTTTTTCTCTTATTTTTTCAGACTGAAGCGTAAAAGGCGAAAGATGAGGCAAAGGTCCAAGTAAACTCCTCCATTGCTAGTTACAAGGCCGTCAAGCTAAACACAGCACTTCGGATAAGGGTGAATCTACAGCCTTTGTGATCTTTGAGATGTCTTCCATCTTGGCCTATTGGCTGTCTTCATGGTTGTGACCACCTACCTGGGATCCTCAGCACTGTTGAAGCTCGACAGCGCGTGATATCTTGGACTGCCATGCTAGTGATCCCTGCTTTCAGGAGTTGGACTTGTTATGGCCTTGTGCAGCAAGTGTAATAAACATGTTTTTGGTTAAACAAAGTGATGGTTTATATTGCCTTTTTATACAGGTTAGCGCGTTTGCAATCCACAACGGCCAAATGCCCACGGACAGATTATCGCTGCAGAACTCACGGTCAGACACCGCTGCGATTTCCACAGCAATGTCCGTCCATAGACATGCTATTCTTCCCTGCCCATGAGTGGAAATCGTCGTTTTTTTGTTTTTTTTTCCCTCGCTCACGGGCAGAGATTTGCAGCATGTTCTAATCTGTGCAGAAAAATGTAGACTGCTTCCATTGCAGCCAATGGAAGCCGTCCATCCTACTATACTCCCTGCTGTGGGCACAACGGAAGTATGGCAGGAATCTGCGTCATGCACTGCACACTCGTGGCAGATCTGGACAGGTGAGTATAGGGTCTCTGGGGGTGCCGGGGTCTGATTTCACAGGTGGAACCTGACCCTGCTGTGGGCAACAGGCCTAAAGGTGGGGTCTCATCTGCATTGGAAATTTCACTTTCCTGCTCAATTCAGGCAGCAGGAAAATTCAGCCCATTGGTTCTGTCTCTGGTTGGAACCAAACAACATCAGACCGACCCCATGACCTATAATGGGGTCTGCCTGCCTTCTGCCGACTTGGTGTTTGTAGCCAGATCTGTGAAGAAACCTCCAGCCGGAGGTTCAAACAGGTGAGACCAGCCTAATGGGCCATCTCGGCTTTAAATCTTGATTGAGGAAAACTGGATGAATGACATCTAAGGCTGGGTTCACACTTGGCGTATTCCCGTCAGAAATCTCACGGTTTGGCCGCAGCAAAAACCGCGAGATTCCTGCCGGGAGAACCGCCGCGGTTTAAGCTGCAGCGGCTTTGAAGCGGCCCGGCCGCTTGCTTTTCCGTTGCAGCCGGCTCTCCCATAGAGGAGAGCGTGGCCGTGACATAAACAAACGAAAGTAAACAGACATGCTGCTTCTTTTGAAACCGCAGCCGCGGTTTCAACCGGACTTACCGCAGCGGATTAGCCATCCCGTGTGGACGAGGTTTCTGAGAAACCTCGTCCACGTGGCTGGCTAATCCCGAGATTGGCGGCCGCAGGCGAACCTGCTGCGGCAGAACCGCGGCAAATCCGCCCTGTGTGAACCTAGGCTAAAGGGTATTTAAAGGTTGGTTCAGGAACGCACATGGTATGATGACTGGTAATGCTCATCGGGGCTCACTAACACAATTTGATGTGCAATCTGGAGCTCTTAATCCTGATGTATACTTCCAAAGGGAGCTCTCAGTGTTTCCTCCCTATGCCAATGCTGCATAAGCATGTCCTGTGCATTGTAGAAGCTGGTTTTTGGCATGGATTAAGCATCCTATTCCCTACACTAAAGTAACACGTACTGGCACATGTCAAAAGGATCTCATAACTCTACAGGGCGTATGGTACTTAATAGCATCACAGCAGCACTGTAGTGATAAATGTAGCAGCCTAATACTTAGTGGAGCACCAATCACCATCACTGCTCCAAAAACTGCATAAATGGTGCAAAAAAAAAACCTGCATCAACTACACCTTTCTGTCGAAATAAAGGCATCAGTGGATGCAGAGGTTTGTTTTTTCTCTGCACTATTTATGCTGCTCTGGACTTTTTTTTGAGGTTGTCTAAGGATTGGAGTTTCATCCTGATTCCTGGAGCTCTGCATGCTATCCACTTCCCACATTGTTGGCTTCCTGGCAGTGCTGTTGATACCTACATACTCATTGAATGGTCAGTCAGTGCTGACTTGGCCAATCACAGCATAGCACTCTGAATTCCCACTATTTACAGTGCAAACTTTCCAACCACCGCAGTGTCTTATTGGTGGTTAATGAAAACAAAGGTTTGGTACGGTGTTAGCCAGTAGAGCAAAATGTGATTGTTCCCAGCAAGAGAAACCACAATCTTGTAGATATGATACCTTATAATGACTGCCAAAAATACGTGATGTAGTAATAGCGAACTTCCGAACCAACGCAGGGTTCTGATTTAAGCCTGAAGAACCCTGCGTTGGTTCGGAAGCTCGCTATTACATGTATATTTGTTAGCCATTAAAAGGTATCATATCTACAAGATTACTTGGTTTCTCTTACTGAGAACAATCACATTTTATTGGTGGTTAAAGACATTCGAGAAAATGTGGAAGAAAAAAAAGACAGCACTCATTGTTAAAGTAGTGTGATCAAACCAGGCCACTGCAACATAGAGCTAGCAGATGCCACAAATAGAGCATCTTAATGCTAAGTTTGTTCGAGCAGAAGGGTTGACCTGTCTGATCATGTACTCTGGCTGTACAATGCCATGCAGAAACCAAGGGTGTGGTATTATAAAAAAAAAAAAAAAAAAAAAAAAAAAAGGCGCATATCATACATGTGGCACTGCATAATGCCTATCTGTGTAGGCCAGATGGGTACCTTCCTTGACTTCCAGAAGGTTGTCATCAAGGCCCTAATTTTTGTGAACCAGGAAGGGGGAGTCCAGTACTTCTAGAAGCAAGACCACAGGTATTGTACCAGGGCAACACTTTCCTAGTGAAATTCCCTCCACTAGGAAGGACCCGAAAAAAAAGTGGTCAGTTACAAATGAGGGGAAAAGGACCCCCCCCCCCCCCCCCCAACCCGGCCTGTGCATGAGACTGCTTGAAAATCACCACGTCTGGAATTGTTGCATTGAACCATCGTTGTTACCCTGATCTCCGTACAGCCATACATAAAGCCATACGCCGGTCCTTCCCTTCTGAGCCGGCCATGTGCCCGAACAGCAGTTTATGTCCAGATATGGTGCGTTTCCATGCTTGGGAGAGACCGGGTAACACATTGTGGGGTTTCTCTCCTTTTTGCCTTGGCGAAAATAAAAATCTGGGGCTAAATCTACATATTATGGTGAGGTCAAAACACTCTACTCCCCTCTATCAACTTCCTGAGGGGTCTGGTTTCCAAAATGGGGTCAGTTCTTGGATTTAAAATCTACTCGTACCTCAGGGTTTGCGACCACTACATGGCATCTGAATTATTAGAGCACAGTCTGCATCCAATCTCCTTCCCTTCGGAGTCCTGCCATGTGCCGGAACTGTAGTTTATGCCCACATATGGGGCATTTCTAAAACCATCAGAATCCGGTAATAAATTCTGAGTTTTGTTTCTCCAACTCCTGCTGTGTTCTGGGAAAAAAATGGTTTTAAACTGAAAATCTGCAGGAAAAATAATTTCTGAACGTTTTCTTTCATTTGTGAAACATCACAAGGGTTAATAAACTTCCTAAATGCCATTTTGAATATTTTAAGGGGTGCAATCATTCATGGGGGTCTTCTGAATTATAGGCTTTCTTAGTAAATATGAAAAAGTACTGCTAACGGTGTTGTGGAGTCCTAAAAAGGTAAAATAACACTTAAATGATTGAAATGTAAACTAGGCCTATGGGAAATATAACTATTGTGGTTGACCACCTGTCTCGGTCTGCCTTCACATGGGCGAGTGCCTAGTCTCGCGCTTGTCAACATACGTTTTACCCACGGATGCAAGGTGGTTCTTATGCAAAAACTCCTCGCATCACTTCTCTGAAATACCGATCCCTGCTGCTTGTCTCACACATCAGAGGATCAGCAAATACTTCCCATCGACTTCCATGGTAAATATCACTTGGCACGGCATGTGATGTTTGACTGTCCCCTTGAAGCGAACGCTAAAAAATTGGGCATGTAGCGATTTAAAAATTTTTATTTTTTTTTAAACCTTGCACTGCTGTGAGGGAAAGAATTACTCCTGTGTGTGACTCATTCAAGAAAGTGAAGTCCATGTTCCCGTCAGTTTTGCGGGTCTCACAACTCGGGTGCGTTTCATGCTCGTGTGAATGTAGCCTCGGGTCGGGTTCACACAACTGTAAGCGTAAAATTAGTGCGAGGGTCATGCGGCATTTTATAGGATTTTTACAGCTGTGGAGCTGCCGGTGACCCGTCATAGTGCCGCGTGTGGCGGCGAAATTGTACATTGAGCAATGGGCTCTATCTCGTGGAAAAGTAGAACATGCTGCGTTCTTTTCTGTGCTAATATGCTCAAAACTGCATAAGACAATGTAATTGCGCGTGTTACCACGTATCACACAGGCGTACAGAGGCTGCGTAAGATGCGGTAAACATATGCTAACCACATAAAATTGCAAGCTTAGACTTAGGCAGCCATTGCTTCACAAATGCAACAAAAAATGCAAGGTCTGCACATCCAACAAATAAACGCATGGGGGTACGTAACCCCGACAATACAGTATGTGTACCCGCGCATTTATTCGTTGGCTGTGCAGACCTTGTGTCGTGCGCTCCTTTTACCTGTCTGCCCTAAGCCTTTCTAATAAGATCTTTAAGGCCTCATGTCCACGGGCAAAAGAACAATTAAAATCCGTAGCGGATCCGCACCCCATAGGGATACATTGACCCCCCGCGGGTAGATAAATACCCGCGGATGGTCAATAAAAGCGAATTTAAAAAATTCTGGAGCATGAAAAAAAATGGACACGCTCCATTTAGGTGCAGTTCTTCCGCGGGGACGGCTCCCGCAGGCTTCTATTGAAGCCTATGGAAGCCGTCCGGATCCGCAGGAGACCCGCGCCTGAATTAAACTCACCTGCTCCGGGCGATGCAGATCTTTCTTCCTTTGCTGAGCACATCCGCCCGGCCGAAGAAAGAAGATCCGGCCGCGAGGAAGGGAAGACACGCACGGTCTGCTGCGGGTAAGTTAATTCTTATTTTCAGCCCTCATGTCCGCGGGGCAGGAGGGACCCGCTGTGGATTCTCCATGGAGAATCCGTAGCGGGCCTAATGCCTCATGTCCACGGGTGGATCGCATTCCGCATGCAGGAGCTGACCCTGCCCACGGCCGAGGACCCTACGTTACTTGTCCGAGTCTTCTCTTTTCTTTTTTTTGTTTTCCCGTGGAATCTGGGGCCTGTCCGCAATTTAATTGTGGATGGGCTGTGGATCGGGCGGCCTCCACTGACTTCAATGGAAGCCGTCCATGCGAGATCCGCACTGAAATGGATCACGCTGAGATTTCTTTTCCGGACCAAAAGGTTCGCAAATCAAGTCTGCATGCTTTAATTTCAGTGCGGACGCCCATGTTTCCCTAAGCCAGGCTTGAAGTGCGGATCGTTCGCGATTCATTTCCGCCCGTGGAAACTGGGCCTAGGGCTCCTTCCCACGGACGGATTTGCTCACGGATTGCTCAGTACTCACGGTGCGGAATTCCACCGCGGAATTCCGCACCGTGAAATCACCCGTCCTCACCCGCGACATGCTCTATTTGTGGCGGGTGTACGCGCGGACGGCTTCCATTGCAATCAATGGAAGCCATCCATCACGCTATCTTCCGCTGTAGCACAGCGGAAGATAGCGTGAAACCGCTTCCCCGCCGTGTCATGTGACGTGGCCAGCGTGTCACATGACGCTGCAGCGCGTCACGTCGAAGCGTCATGCGGGACCCAGGACGCCGGATCCGCAGGTAAGTATGGGGTCTCTAAAGGGCGCCGTGATGGGCTCCGCGGCGGAGCCTGTCATGGCCGTGTGCAGCCGGCCTTAAACTGGTGTCCTGCGACCCTGAAACAATTTTCAGCTCAGGCTCAAAAGAGAGATCTCCAATAGTGCTAGGACCTATCCGTAACCAGGGTCACCGAGACGTGGTGGATGGGCCCACATTTTTTGATCACAGTATGTGCCAAGAAGCTTGCAATTTTATGTGGTTAGTATATACAAGAGTTAGGCCGCCATCACGTGAGCGTTTGACCACACGTCTTAGCGCTACGATTTTACACTATGAACAATGCTTTTGGGGGGGGGCACATATTGGCGTATTTTACTTTTTCAGTCCGCAGGGCATATTTATTTGCGCACGGGGCACAAAGACACGCCAACTTAAATGGCTAATTCACCTAATGAGTTCCAGATGTCTTCTTTTTCTAGCGGAATTACGTATCAGAGTTTCACGCATTGAGAACGCATTTGTGCCACCGCCATTGACTTCTATGGAGACCTTTGGTACGCAAATACGCAGAAAAATAGAACATATTCTATTTTTTGCGCGACTGAAATGTGTGCACAAAATACAGAAATGTGAGCGACCCCATTGAAATCAATGAGTTCTATTCTCTACATATTGCGCACGCAGTTACATTGATGTGAAGCTGCCTGTATTTTTATCTAAAGATATTACATGTGTACGGATCCTGCCGCCGCGGCGTTATATTATATTGTCGCAGCCATGGTTCACCTGCACATATGCATCTATTTGTCGGATGCGCAGACCTTGTGTTTTTGGATGCATTATGGTGGCCATACTGGATGTAAATGTGTATAATTTGAAATAAAGGAACAAGCGACAAAGCTTTGATCGTGTCTGCTATATAATAATGATATTATTGTCCGGCGACCCTGTAAGTCAGGCTTTGTATTTTATTTGTTTTTTTGCGCACGGATTTCTGCAAGCCCCATTCCGCTGAATCAGACAAAAGCAAAAATGTATGCTGCACGCTAGCGATGCAGTATTATATATTGCCATAGTGATTCTTCCTGCACAGCCCTTACATTGCACACACAGCATGAGGAAGGGGGCAGAGATTTATGCAACTGCCTTTGTTGCCTACAGCAACCAATCACAGTTCAGTTTTCATTTCTTCTAGCGATCTTAAAAAATGAAAGCTGCGCTGTGATTGGTTGCTATAGGCAACACCTCGGCCCACGGCAGAGCAGCATCACTCTATACTACGTCATTGCTGCTCCTCCTTCTTCTTAGCAAGAGCCGCGCCGCACAAAGCCACGCCCCTCTACGCTACGTGCACGCTCCGGAAGTAGGTGTGGTCTCTTTCCGTGCGGCCGTGAGCAGCGAGCGTTACCTTGTGGCGTCGTTACAAGCGAATGTCCGCGGTGCCGTCATACCGACTCCGAACAGCTATTTGTTGTGGTGTGGTTACCGGGAGCGCCGTGTAATTTGTCCCTGGTACGTATGTGTGCGCGGACGGGGCACGTAGTGTGTGAATGGCGGGAGCGGCACCACAATGCCGGGCTGACTGAGCGCGGTGCCCGCATGGTGTCGGGCTGTGGGGGGAGGGTCAGTGTAATCCCGATGATATCATGTCTAAGCCAGGGCTTGCAGGAGCCATTCCTCCTCCCTAGTAGGCCGGGATGGAGCCTGCGGCCTGCACTGCTGCACGACTACCACTCTGAGGAGGCCCTTTGTCTGAGACTCCCGGGGCCTTCTGGGAGTTGTAGTTTTCAGCAGCTTCGGGAATTGCTAATAAAGAGGTATTCCCATCTAAGCAGGAATACCTTTAATTTATTTTACCCCTTTAAGAGTGGTAAATCTACAGCGCTTGGTCCAGGGCTTTAATCATGGATGATAGCCGACGTACGGCGGGGGATTAAAGCTGCAATCTATAGGAGCAGGTTGGGTTTTTGGATGTCAGATCCAGCTGAGGACCCGGAGGAGAAGTGTTTTTTTTTAACCTCTTCTGCCTTCTCCTTTACAGGCTACAGTAAGTGAGCGCTATCTAGTGAAAGTGGCCGTGTTACTTCTGCTATACAACCCGGCGATCACGGGTCCTAGCGAATGACCCCCAGAGGTCTTACATGACGTCATGGGGGATCATAGATGTTTAAAGGGGGAGGGATTTATTTGTATAGCGCCACCTTATACCGCAGCGCTTTCAGGTATTTTTTTTTCTCTGTATGAAAGGTAGGTTTCGCCTCTGTGGTGGGATTCCCCTTTCCTGCTCTGTTTGGGAAGCAGGAAATGGAAATCCCCACGGCCGATCGGCTCCATCTCAGCGGACAGACCCCGCTGACTATAATGGGGTCTGCCCTGCTTTTGGGCGGAAGAAAGAGCTATATGCAGGGCTTTTTCTTCTGGTACTTTGAGCCGGATCTATAACAGAACCTCTGGTCGGCGGTTCCAATGCAGACGTGAGACCGGCCTTGGAAAGTAAATGTAGCACCAATGGCTGCTGTCTGTATTTTGGGATGGAATTTCTCTTTCTGAGTTACTCATATTCCACATAAGAAAAATGACCCATTAGACTAGATTAGTCATCAGCGGTCAGAAGAGCAAGTGGGAGTGGCGTCATTGAAATCAATGGGAGCGCTGCGCTGATCTTCTGCTTCCTGCTCCTCTCCTGGTGAGTACTGGATGTGATGTGCTGACCAGGAGTGAAGAAGTGGAGTAGCAGCGCGGCGCTCCCATTGATTTCCTTCGGAGTGAAGTCGGCGCTTCCTCTTCTGACCGCTGATTATGACGGTCCACATGGGGTAGTCGGTCAGAAGATCAGCTGATGGGCAGGGGTCCCAAACGGTGTGACCCCAACCCATCAACTATTGATAACCCAAAGAATCTTGGCTACCCACCATTACATTTTGACAATGCCAGGTGACTTCCCACAGTAAGGTTTTCTTAGCCGCATGAGTTTTCCAACAGATGGGGATGGATGGCATTATGTGTTACTCTTTATGGTTGCTTTACATTGTAAATAACTATAGATCACTGTATTGCCTAAAATCTTGCTGAATGTAATGTTCTCTCTTACAGCTTTACGCAGAGCGCTTTGCCGGGGCATCTCACGCACTAAGGCGCAGCGATAAATCGTGACCAATTAAAAAAAAAATAACGCAGAAATAAGCGCTGCTATAACAATGCCGAACAGGGAAAATTACGCAAACGGCGCCGCCGGCAGCGGTAGTAGCACCGAGGAAGCAGCTTCAGCTGTGGATTACGTATGCCGTGACTTTCTCCGCAACGTATGCAGGCGAGGGAAGCGCTGCCGCTTTAAGCATCCAGACAGCAATGATGTTTCCGATCTCGGGGTGCAAAAGAATGAATTTGTCTTCTGCCACGACTTCCAGAATAAGCAGTGTGTTCGCATCAACTGCAGGTTTATTCACGGTACGAAGGAAGATGAAGAACATTACAAGAAAAGCGGAGAGTTGCCCACGCGCTTGCGTCACAAAGTGGCAGTCGGTCTCGGCTTGTCGCCCACTGACCTGGCTAATAAGGATGAGGTTCCCATCTGTCGGGATTTCCTAAAAGGTGATTGCCAGCGTGGAGAGAGGTGCAAGTTTCGCCATTTGCAAAGGGATTACGATTATCAGTTTGAATATCCATGTGATATACGCGGAGGGGCCCTCAATACAGGCCTAAATCCTGGGGGCTTGCCTGCTATCACAACACGTTCTTTCGAGCATTTCGGAGGACATGACGGGATTTCCGAAACTGACCACTTCTCGTCGTCCTATCGTTATGGTGATCGTTTCGATGATCCTGCAATGAAAAGGCGACGAGTGGGATACGATGGGTACTACAGCGCGTCCCCCGTTGAGTACCGTATGTTGGAAGAAGAAAATGTCATGCTTAGGAGGCGTATTGAGGAGTTGAAAAAACAAGTCTCTGTTCTGGCAGCCACCAACGAAGTTCTGCTTGACCAAAATGCCCAATTTCGTAGTCAAGCCAAGGTGGTGACACTGAGCACCCTGAGCACCACGGCTCCAACCAGCGAACAGGCAGTTGGGACAGTGACTAACTACAACCATGGCATTGCGCAAACGCACACCACCTTAAGTAGCCAGGCACTGCAACCCAGACCAGTCACCCAACAGGAACTCGTGGCATCCACCGGCGCATCTGCTTCTGCACAGACCAACGCAGCCGCTCAGCTAAACCCTGAAATTACACCACTCTCTGCTGCGCTGGCGCAAACCATAGCGCAAGGCATGGCTCCTCCACCCGTCTCCATGGCGCCTGTAGCCGTGTCTGTTGCTCCAGTGGCTGTTTCTATGGCTCAGCCCCTTCCTGGCATCACCATGAGTCATGCCACCACACCAATGGTAACCTATCCCATTGCTTCACAAAGCATGCGCATAACAGCCATGCCTCACTAATCGGTGTTTGTTGAAACCCATTCGATGTCCGCATAAGGCAATGGGTTTTTTTTTTTGGTAATGGGTGCCATATCAGTGTGGTGCATTATGTGGGGAGGTAGAAATGTGTTTGAAATGTGCTGAAAATAAGAAACAGAAAATGTGTATCTATACACACATGAATAGTTGAGGTTGTCGTATTTTTTCTTTTAAACTGCGTTAGTTTTTTATCATTTTAAGAATCTTCTATACGTGTTTTGTGCTCGCAGTATATGATCGGAGTAGCAAACTTTTTTTTCCTAATCTAAAACCGTACTGCTAAAAAAAGTTAATATAATCTGTGCCCTTCTGGAGATGTTATTTCTATCATATCTGGCACCCCTAAACTTGCTGATCGTTTTCATAAGAGCAGGGTGTTGGGTTTTCCAATGTTTTTTTTCTAAAGGGTTTTTCTCTTGCCATAGCGAGTTTTAAAATGGCTTTGTTCTCCTATACTAACGATCCTGTCTATAAGAATAGACTTAAAGGGGTTTTCTGCCTTTTCTACAAGTAGTTGATGGACAAGGGAACCCCGTGCATCAGCTTATCGTCCGGACCGCTGTCAGTGCAGACATCAGCGGTCGGCATAGGAAGTGGGAGGATCTGCTTCACTCCCATTGAAGTCAGTGAGTGCGCCGCGCTGCTCTTCCATTTTTACCGGGCAGGACTGGATACGACAAACTTGACCAGGAGAGAAGCAGGAAGTGGAAGAGCAGTGAGCTGCTGCCTTTGATTTCAATGGGAGTGAAGATGGCATAAGCAGTTCCTGCTGACAGCGGGCTGGACGATCAGCTGGTGGATGGGGGTCCCGAGCGATGGAACCCTGTCTATTAACTGCTAATGACCAAACAACCCCTTCAAAATCCAGTCTGTCAGCTTCAACATGCTGTCCAAACTGCAGGCATGATGTTATAGAGCAGGAGGAGCTGAACAGATCGATATACAGTTTTATTCATTTATATCTCTGCTCATCCTGACCTGAACAGTTCAGTGGGCGGAGCCATCTGTGATTGAGAACAGTCTGTGTATGACCATACATGGATAGCTGTCAATCACGGATGGCTCCGCCCATTGGACTGTTCAGGTCAGGATGAGCAGAGATATAAATGAATAAAATACAAGTTCTACTGAATCGTTCCCCATAAACCTAATACTGTATATCAGCAGTTTGGACAGCGTGCTCAAGATGACAGATTACCTTTTAAGTTAGTTTATAGTCATGTTTTTGTGAGGAGTTGCTTGTCCGCTTCTAAAATCTTACAACCTAAGTGGTGGCAGAGCTGTCCATACACATAAGGTAATGGTCCCCACTAACTATAGTGTCTGTTAAGGCATGGAAGCAAGGAAATGTAACGGGATCCTTTGTCAGAGGTGGTACCTGTCAGCGGGTTGGTAGTTGTTTTTGTTTGTTATGGACATGCACAGTTGACTGGGTGTTCATGGGGATGGTGGGGGGATGTCTGTCAGTCCAATAGTATTTTGCTGAAAGCTGTTTTTAGATGTGGGCTGCTGAGACTGCAAGCATGGCTGTGTCCCATCTTTCCATTTTATAAGAGAAAAGGTAATCTTTAATTTTGAAAATATGTTTTCCTGCATGTTTGAGTGTTTTTTGGGTTTCGGAGGCTTTAGAATCTCCATAAACTTGTAAAAAAAAAATTAGAATACACGGCTTCCAAAGAACGATGAAAGGAGTATTCCATTTGAGTCTTTCATGGCATAGTCACACTGACTGGTACACCTAACCTCTGGGACCTGCAGCTCTCTAGTCGTGACTGCCCCTGGCCCGGATGGATGCTGTGGTGGGGACTTGCAGGCTTATGCTGTTTCCATCACTCTATATAGGAAGAGTGTGCCATAAAGGGACTCAGATGGGAATACCCCTTTAAAAGATCCCCCCCCCCCTTTTTTTTTGTATAAAAATTTGAAACTAACTAGCTATGTATATAATCATTGCTTCTTCTTGTGATCTATTCCCCCTTGCATGGTGAATGACAGCCCATCGTTTCAGTTCCATTCGTTCTGTTACTGTAATGTAGAAGATACAATGCTCTTGTGTGTAGAGTGCTTGTTAAGTATATAAAGTCTTTAAACATCTTTACCTTGTTTAAACTGTCTTTACTTAATCTGACGATGTTTGTGTTTTTAACAATGTAATAAAAACATGTCCCCCCGCTGCATCACGCAGAACATTGGCCTGTTTTAAAATGTTCCTTCCGTAATCAAGTAGTTTGCACGTCTCTCAACATTTTAAGTGGGCTGCACCGAAGCCTAGGCAAAGGTATGAAGCTTCCCTTAAGGCCCATTTAGACCCAACGATATTCGCTCAAAGCTGTCTTTTGAGCGAGAATTGTTGGGTCTAAACGCACAGACATTGTGCAGCCTTATCAGTACTGTGTGCTGAGTTCTCAGCAGAATACTGCTGATACTATTGTTTTGGCTAGTATCCCGCTTGGAGAACACAGTAGAAGTATGCAGAAGACAAGAGGTCCAGCTGTCTTCTTTATACCCCGCTAGGAGCGCTCAGCTGTATACCAGCTGAGTGCTCAGTGAACACAGCAGGCGTATGCAGAAGACAGCGCTCTACCTGTGTCCTACATACACCGCTCAGCTGTATACCAGCTGAGCGTTCAGAGAAGACAACAGCTGTATGCAGAAGACAGCGCTCCAGCTGTGTTCTGCATACCCCGCTTGGAGCTCTCAGCCGTATACCAGCTGAGTGCTCCCTGAACACAGCAGGAGTATGCAGAAGATGGCGCTCTACCTGTGTCCTACATACACCGCTCAGCTGTATACCAGCTGAGTGTTCAGAGAAGACAACAGCTGTATGCAGAAGACAGCGCCCCAGCTGTGTTTTCTGCATACCCCGCTCAGAGCTCTCAGCTGTATACCAGCTGAGTGGTCCGTGAACATAGCAGGAGAATGTAGAAAACAGCGCTCCAGCTGTATTCTGCATACCCTGCTCGGTGAGCTCAGCTGTATACCAAGTGAGCACTCCGAGAAGACAACAGCTGTATACAGAAGATGGCTGTCCTGCTTGTCTTCTGCATACAGCGTGAGCTGCTTAACTGTCACTCAAACAAATTTTTGGCCATCATCTTGCCGTGTAAATGCACACAGCAATTATAGCTCAAAATATGTCTTTTGAGCGACTTTTCAGCGATAATCGTTGGCTAAATGCGCCTTTACAAAGAATCTATTATAACAGGAGGATGGACTCCTGGCGCTGTAAGAGCTCTTTCGCATCTACACTTTGGTTTTCACTTTTGCTGCTGTTCAAATAAAACAGCTAAACAGAAGCCCGGTACCGTTTAAGTATCCCATTGATTTCAGTAGGAGCTGAAGTGCTACAGATCAGCGGTTTGCTTCTGTTCCTCCATTAAACATACAAGTTAATGGGTGATAGAAATGCAGGGAAAGGTTTCATCTCACTTTCCGTATTCCTCTGTGTCCTTTTATTAACATGGATCTGTTATAAACAGATCAGAGGCTCAGGTAGGTTTTATGACTCTGCTTTCCTGGTAACAACTGAAACATTTTGGTAGGAAGCACAACAGAAGTAGCGCTACACTAAGCAGACCTAGACACAGCACTTTGTCTTCTCTCCGAAGCCCTCCGTTGCATTGTATGGAGTCTTGAGGACCACAAGGAGACCTATAATGAACACAGGTAAGATGTCACTTAACAGGTGGCCTCGTGACTCAAAGGGAAATATTTCAGACAGACGCAGGGGCCTGTAACAATGGTGCCACCTGGCTCTGGATGGTAAAAAATGAAACCATTGCAGCTTCTTGGGTTTGTCGGGACAATCGGACTATGATTCTCTACTGGTGGTCTGTTGAGGATGTTCTGAGTCTAGTCACCTTGTATGTGTGATCCCAACACCTCCTAACAGTCTAGTCAGAACGGCCCGGGGGACGGACAATTCGTGGATACGACCATCCAGCATCTCGTATTCCAATAACACGCCCCCTCTTGAACGCTGCTAGCTGAGCGAAATCTCATTGATTGCATCGTAGGGGCAGCTAGTGGTGACTAAGCGGTAAAGATGTCCACTATGCACAAGTAGCCTCTGAGAGCCTTTTTATAGGCCAAGGGTAGCACCACTCTTAGGCCTCATGTCCATGGGCGGGTTTGAATTACGGGGTACCAGCACGGATGATCTACAGTTTAAGCCGCCCATAGGGAGACATGTGCGTCCGCAGTTTAATTAAAAGCATGCAGATTTGTTTTTTGAACCCTCTGGTACGGAAAACAAATTGCAGTATGCTCTATTTTGCCGCTGATCCCGCAGGGAC
Organism: Eleutherodactylus coqui; assembly: GCF_035609145.1. Taxonomy (NCBI): domain Eukaryota; kingdom Metazoa; phylum Chordata; class Amphibia; order Anura; family Eleutherodactylidae; genus Eleutherodactylus; species Eleutherodactylus coqui. The sequence goes on from NC_089837.1 coordinate 479,302,884, forward strand.
GGCTTCCAGTGAAGTCAGTGGAAGCCGTCTGATCCGTGGCACACCCGCAGTTGTCACTGCAGATGTGCCATGCCCACCCCCACCCCCCCAAAAAAATAATGGAGGATATGATCCAGAAAATATAACTCAAATTTTTATATCTTGAGCGCTCTCTGAGGAAAAATAACACCCATATGTATAAACACAGAAAATAGGTCAGTGAGTTTTGTCTATAGTACGATTGAATGGAAATCGCCATTTCACACCGGCAAGAGCAGTATCGTCCTCATAATCCAAGGAAAACCCCTGGATGCGAGGCAATATCACGTGGGAACCGCCCTTCATCCCTGCAGGGCTTATGCAGGAAAAATTGCTCCTCTTTATGACCCCATTCTCGCAACGCACAAATCTCATGATTTTATCGGTGGTGTGATACTGGCCTAAGCCCTTTATATTTCCCATTACGTTTAAATCCACGTTTGGCTTTGGTTTAAAAAGAAAAAAAATGCATTTTTTTCCTTTTTCCTCACAGGTTTTTCTTTGGTGTGATCTTCCCTTGGGTTGCATTCAGACAGCTGTTAAATGGGTTTAGTTTAGGTAGTGTCTTTATTGTGTCATGTCAAACGTTGATCACCATTGGGTTTTCAATAGAATCTGTAAGCTAGAACAGGCTGTACAAACTGCAGGCATGATGTTACAGAGCCGGATGAGCCGAGCAGATGGGTATATAGCTTTAACCCCTTGAGTGTCGGGTTTCCTACCACCCTGTCGTGCCCACCAGGGCAGGTTTTTTAAAATGGTCTAATCATTGAATTTCAACTAATTTTGCAGTTGCGTCTCAAGAGCCATAAATTTTTCATTTTTCCATTGACATGGCCATATAAGGGCTTATTTTTTGCGGGACAAGTTGTGATTTTTTAAACGGGGGAGGAAAAAGAGAAATGAGGGAAAAAAGAAAAAAAGGGGTCATGTCATTAAGGGGTTAAATAATGTATTAACTTCCTTCTCTGGGTCATTACGACACATGGATACCACATGTGTGATTGTATTTTTGTTTTTTTACAAAGTAAAGGGAGACAAGTGTTTTTATAATTTTTTTACATAATTTTTTTCCTTTTTTTTTTTATATATTTTTTTTTGTGTGTCCCTTTTAGGGGACTTCCACAGGGACCCATCAGGACCCCCTGATCACATTCCGGGGGTCCGATGGTGACAGCCCTTTATATGCTGCAGTCACATAGACTGCAGCATGTAAGGGGTTAACACAGCAGAGATCGGAGGTTTTCTCTGATCTCTGCTGTAAGAGCTGGTGCCTGCTTGTCCTCTGACAGCCAAGTACCAAGCTCTCCCTGCCACAGAGACCATCGGCTTGCTTCTGACAAGCCGATGGTCTCTATGGCAACCTGTAAACAAAGCAGGAGAGTGCCGGCATATCGTCAATATCTTCTGCTGGTTTTTCAAAGCGCTTGCTTTGTTCTCTGTGGGTCTGTGCAGGCAGAGCACAGTGTCACAGCTTGTGGCATTGTGCTCTGCAGCTCCCATAGTGATACATAGCCCGGAAATCTTCCGGCCTATGTCACTATGAGCAGTGGAGCTCGTCCCGGAAAATTTCCGGGCGTGCCACTCAAGGGGTTAAGGGGAAAGATTCAGTATAACTTGTATTTTATTCATTAAACTCTGAGCTGGACAGTCCAATGGGTGGTCCTATCAGAGATTGACCTTCCCTGTATGTAGAGTCATACACAGCTGTCAATCACTGATGGCTCCGCCGATTGGACTGTTCAGCTCAGAATGAGTAGAGGGTTTAATAATTAAAATATAAGTTACACTGAATCTTTCCCCATAAGGGATTTTACCCACTAGCGTTTTTTTTTTTTTAACTCTGCGATATCGCTGCGGTTTTTTCAATGGGACTTTCTAATGTTAAAATCGCATTGCACAAAAATCACATTTTTGTGCGATGCGATTTTAACATTAGAAAGTCCCATTGAAAAAAACGCAGTACTATCGCAGCGTTAAAAAAAACACTAGTGGGTAAAATCCCTAAAACTATATATTGGTCTGGATTTTTGCACTGCAGAAAATGTCTTTTTACGTAGCTTGATTCAGAGGCGTAGTTAAAGGCTGTATTATTGAATCTTGAAGCCAGCAGGAAGCTAGGGCTGTGACAGCCCTTCAATGGAGGGATGCCCCTAGCTCCTGATTGGCGGATTGCTACAGGTCCTTGAAGGTCCTAGCAGCGTCTGCAGTGACTGTAGGCTGTGCTAGAGGGTTAGGAGTCGTTTGTGCTGTTAGCCTTACATTATTAGGTGTACATGCTTCCATGTTACAGCTGCAATATGGCAGCATTTACAGGTAATAATGTAAGGCTAACAGCACAAGCGAACGTTAACCCTCCATCACAGCCTACAGTCACTGCAGACGCTGCTGCTGAGATCCGTGTCTCCAGAGCAGGGCGGCCAGCTGTCCAGATAGCAGCGGCAGCAATGCAGCAGAGGACAAGCAGCCAACTTACCACGCCAGTGTCATCCTCCCGGCTGCCCCAAACATCTGTCCGCTGGAATGGCAAACTTGCCTGCGAAGGCCGACGACAGCAGCCACAGCTGCAACAACGTTCCTCGCCTCCCCGAGTCCCGGAGTAAGTGAGAGCTCAGGCAGAGGAGGGGGTGGGACATCATGGACGACACTCTACTGCTACAAAGCGGGGGGGCGGGGGCGGAGCACGCAGCAGAGGAAGAGAGGTACTGACAGTGGATGGGGGGGGGGGGGAGTTCTGGATAATGTGCTATCTCAGGCGGAGGAGGTGGACGAACATCACCACCGACACACGGGAGGGGGAAGACTGATCCCCATTGCAGGCAGCAGAGGAAGAGGGGTAGTGACAGCAAACGGGGAATACAGCTACATTAGGGGCACAGGAGAAGGGGCGACAGACTACATAAGGGGCATGGATACTTAGAGCAGCTGCCGGGACAGCTGAAAATGCTGGCCTGCCAGGACCTGCAGGCAATAGGGTACAGGGGGCGTCACTCTTGTCTCCACCAGGACCTTCTGGTGGCATCAAGATACACTAATACCGTTAAAGGATCCTGGCCCCCCCTCCATATGTGTACCCATACCTAAACTGTGCTGCATACAGCTGCAGAATAAATTTACATCCATGATCTAGCCCCTTGCCATAAGCTTCTCAAACATAACTCATTTCCTGGACAACGTGAACATTTGTTTGCACATCTTAGGCTGCATTCATGTTTTTGTAGCATTTTTGAACCACAATTATAATCAAGAAACTGCATGCAGTATTCAGAAACGCATGTGGATTTAAACAATCCATGCGGTTTTTGCATTTTTAAATCTGCATGCAGGTTTTTGATGCGTCTTTAATTGTATGTAAAGTGTGCAACCATATACGCAGGTTATACCAGCATGGTGCATACCACTATATACAGGGACATGTATAACATACGAGTTGCATATATATATATATATATATATATATATATATATATATATATATATTTGTATACAGGAGATACCCAGGTTATACCGGCATAGTCTATATCACTACATACAGGAGATGTAATAATAATAATAAACTTTATTTGTATAGCGCCAACATATTCCGCCGCGCTATACTAGCTGTACGTATGTAATTATATACAGGACATACCCAAGTTATAGCGGTATGGTCAATATCACTATAAAGTGAGATGTATATACAACTAGGGATATTGACCATGCTGGTGTAAGGCCAAGTTCACCTCTGCATCGGAACCTCTGTTTAAAGGTTCTGTCACAGAGCCGGCTCAAAATTCCGAAAGAAAAAGTGCTGCATTTAGCACTTTTTCTTCATCCAAAAGCTGGGCAGAAAGCGGGCGGACCCCATTTATGGTCTGCGTCCGTTCGCCTTTTGGTTTCGTCCAGACATGTAGTTCGCCCGTGGGGGTTCCCCTTTCCCTTCCTGCTTACTAAATACAGGAGATGTCTAACATCAGCTGTACATATTATATACAGTATATACCCAGGCTATACCAGCATGGTACATATCACTATACGCAGGATGTATAAGTTATATCAGCTCTACATATATAATTATATACAGGAGATATCCAGGTTATACCAGCATGCTCAATATCACTATATACAGAAAGATTTACATCCCACTGTATATAGTGAAATGACGCATGCTGGTATAACCTGGATATCTCCTGTATAACTTTTATACCAGCTATAACTATAATTATATACAGTACATACTGTCAGCTTATAAAGTTGGTTTTTTTTATATATTTTGCTATTTTTGTGCAGAAAACACAGATTTGCTTTTGTGTCGCCCCATTGCAAGAGCTATAGCATTTTTATTTTTCCATCAACTGAGCTCTATAAGGGCTTGTTTTTTTGCAGGATGAACTCCTAGTCTTAATTTATCACATTTTTGGGAACATGTAATATTTTGATTGCTTGCCCTATTTTTTCCTAGAGGCAGGATTAACAAAATCTGCAATTTTTTTTTTTGTTCTTCCACTTTTTCACTTTTTTTGTTTAATGCTGCATTCAAAGACTCCTAACATTTTTTTTGTCAGCTGTGTTATGAGGGTTTTTTGCAGGATGAGTTGTAGTTTTTTAGTCATACCATTTGTTGCTCCATGTGCCATTTTGATCACTAAGGCTGGGCTCACATGGGACGGAATTGCTACAGAATTTCCATGCGGATTGTCCGCACGCGGCTCCTAATCCTGGGTTTAGCCAGCAAAGTGTACAAGATTTTACAAAAATCTCGTACACACGCTGCGGCCAAACCGTGCGGAAACGGCCATGCGGCGAGGAAAACATAGATGCACCATTTCAATTCTTTTTAGGCTACTGTAGCTGGCAGACCAGAAGGCTATATTCAAGTCTCCGAGTGACATAGCAACCCGTCGGGACCCTGCAATCAGCCTTTTTATGCCGCGGTTGCACCTACCACGGCATGTAAAGGGTTGAACACCAGGGAACTGTATTTTTTCAGTTCTGTGTTAGAGCAAGTGCCCGGCTTTCATCTAATAGCTGAGCACCCGCTCCCCCCAGAGCAGGAGACCCGCATGGGGCTTCTAATGCAGTGCTGTCTTTATACGGCGCTCCAGAATAAAGTCAAAAGATGTCGCAGTCGTTAAGGGGTTAAGAGAGCTATAACAACAGCTGAGTGTTTCACAATCCCAAAATCTACAATGGAAAAGGCCAACCTTATGAGCAGCCACCTCTCCACTTCATCTCGTCCTCTTTAGACTGCCAAACTCATAGAAAATAAGCGCTAGCTGCATTAAAAAAAAAAATCAGCTAGAGGGGTTGTCCGGCACTGGCCCGTCTTCTTCCCGATCCCTGGCAGTTGTCTTCAGTCTCTTCTGGCCCGGGATTGGAAATTGTCTGCCTCCAGGAAGAGCTGCCCTTGATTGGCTGAGCATCACCGCACTCAGCCAATCAGAGCCAGCGCTCGATGAACCAATCACAGCCATTTATTGGCCAGACAGCGCCTCTTTTCTGCAGCTAGGGTTTAGCTTTAGGGCTTTGACAGTAGGATTTCCTACTCTCAAAGTTGCATCGTACCGCACGAAAACCATGTTTTCGTGTGATGCAATGCAACAGAGAGGAAGGCTCCATTGGGAAACATGGGCTACAAAACCTCACAAGTCGCGGGCATTTCTCAAAATCCATAAGGTTTTTGACTCCCAATGTAGCAGGCTACAAAACATTGCAAATGTAAAGGAACCCATAGGAAAGCATGGGCTTCAGATAAATGCGATTTGTAGCACTGCTGCATTGTGAGAAAATCGCATGACTTTGTTGCCCATGTGAATGAGGCCTAATTTTAATTATGTATATTAGTACAATTGTACGCCATTTTTGCAATAGGGTTTTATCAGGCTATTCTGTACTTTTTTCTTATAAAACCCCTCTTCCGCTATGCAGCCAGGTGAAGACAGGGCTGAGAAATCCATCTACGGAGCGCCCTCTACTGTTACACAGCTAGCTGATCAGCTGCAGACACTGTTTTCTTACCATATTAGTTTATTAATATCACTTTTATATATACAGTCAAACCTCTAGTTTCGTTGGTAATCCATCCGAAAGCAATCGGCTAAACTTGAAACCAACAAAACTCGAGGCAATTATTTCTATAGGAATCAATGTAAATCCAATTAATTCGTTGTAGACATTCCAAAAAACACACCAAAGCCCATTTTTGTAAAGCGTTTAGCGCTGCTTTTTCAGTGCAGCGCTAAACATTGTACAACGCTCCCATTCATTTCAATGGGGCAGTTCCTGTTCACACAAACGTTTTCAGCCCTGCGTCACCCATTTAAATGAATGGGCAGTGGTTTCTGCGCTGCCGAAAACACGGCACAACTTGGAGAGGGAGATAAGTCGTAGCCAGACACCTCTGGCAGCTGCTTATCTCACAGCAGCAGAAGAGAAGACATAATGAAATCTAACATCCTCTCTGTCTCCCATAGGCTGATGTTGGGAAAGTCAAGGGGCCCCATACATAGATTGATAGCAAGGTCCACCACCAGTAAGGGGGTATTCCCACCTCAGCCAGTTAACCCCCATCCACAGGATAGAATATAACTTGCTGATCGGTAGGGGTCCAACCACTGGGACCCCACACTGATCAAACAATCACATGCCCAAAGTTTTGACTGCACACATGCATCGCCGCTCCATTCACACTAATGGTTACAGCGGGAGATTGAAATCCACCGTCTCCAGTAAGAGATTGCTCTGATTGGCTGAGTGACAGCCCGCACAGCCAATCACAGCCAGCGCTGGATGCTTCAATCACAGCCATTCAACCATGAATGAATGTGATCGGAGCAATTTATGAATGGCTGTGACGTCGGCAGTGAGGTCATGTGAACCAGCGGTCGCCGGCGAAGCAAGTAACGTAAGAAGAGGCAAGATTCCGGGCTGAAGAATTGGCAAAACTGTAAAACCGACGAAAGAAGAAGTCGATGAAAGTAGAGGTATGACTGTAATTGATTTTTAATAACGCTGTGTCCCTCCACCCAGTCTACTGGGTTAGTCGGGGAGTGAGCACTGAGGAGTGAAGCTGTGTGCAGGATAGAACGCTTCTCCTTCACAGCGCCGGGGGGCAGCGGCATATGAGAGGCATGTGAGAATTGTAAAACCCAGAGGTTATGGGACAGAGGGGGCACAGAGTTAGTAAAAATAAATTAGATGTAACAGTGACATTTATGAAATTAATCTGATAAGAGAGCAGTGTCTGTAGGGAACAGATGGAGACACAACTGGATGGAGCGCCCTCTACTGTTATGCAGCTAGGTGAAGACTAATTTCTCAGCCCCGTATTCACCTTGCTAAGGCTGCCTACCCACTTGCGATTTTTTTTCCTGTGATGTTTTGCGTTTTTTCTCAAGAGCAATTAGTATATAATGTGTTCTTGTCCATCTGGTTTTTTTTTTCCGTTTCGTGGGGTTTTTTCACATAGGAACTGTCAGCTGCATATGTCTCCTTATTTTTCTCTTAATGCACCCATGATTGTCAATGGAGGGCTGCAAAAAACGCAGCGTTTTTCACGCGCGAAAATCGGCAACGCAAGTGGGTAGGCGCCCTATAGAAGAGGCGTTTTGTTAGAAAAAAAGTGCAGAATTGGCTAATAAAACCTATTGCAAAAAATGCTTAGAATCAACTATTCTGTACATTAAAAAAAGTGCAGGTACTCTTTACACTTAGCAGCATAGCTACGTTGTGACATAAATAGTATAATTTTACTACTAATTTCCTGTGTAGGTAATCAAGTTTATTTTGGATCTTGGAAAGAACTTTTATCTTCAAATATATTTAATGAAAAGGTAAAAAAAGGTGTTGGTTGATTTTTTGTTTTTTTTCCCCCAGCAGATGGCAGAGTGAACTAATATATTGTTGGCTATGGTTAAGGCTGCACCCAGACTTGTTGCCCACTCCAATTTAAAATGCTTACTTTTTCTTATTGCATTTTGATGCACATAAGGCCGCCTGTACACGGGCGGAAATCCCGCGGCGGGATTTCCCGCAGGATTTCCGCCACTGAAAGGCTGCATAGGAGTGCATTACAATACGCACTCCTATGCAGACGGCCGCGGTTTGGCCGCGCGAAATCTCGCGCGGCAAACAAACCACGGCATATCCTATTTTTGTGCGGGTCTCGCAGAGCCTCGCACAGAAACGTCACTCACCCGGCCGCCGGCTCCGGTCTGCGCATGCGCCGGCGCATGAAAGAGCCGGGGCCACCAGGCGCGGGTGAGTACGCGCTCGTCTCTGCAGGCACTCGGGTCGGGTCCTGCAGCGAGAATTCTCGCCGCCGGATCCGACCCGCTCGTCTGCAGGCGGCCTAAGTCATATAAAAAATGATTAAAACCTGTCAAGTTGGCTCATCTATTTACCTCGAGAATGCGAAGTCTAAATGGCAGAGGTATAATATATAGGCTGGGTCCACACAGGGCGGATTTGTTGCGGTCTTGCTGCAGTTTTTCTGTCGCGGTTTTGCCGCAGAAAACCGCCTCAAAGGTTTTTTCCACAGCGCTTTTTTACTTTTGCAGCGGATTTTGGTGCGTCCATAGAGGTCTATGGACAAAAAAAGTGCTGCGGAAAAGTCAAAAGAATTAACATGCTCCGTCTTGAAAAACCGCACCGCAGTTGCATTTCCGCACTTTGGCAGTGCGGAAAAAATCCGTCCTGTGACAACAGCTTTTTGCCCAAACACATTTGTACTGCATTGCACTGCAAACGCAGCGGTTTTGCCACAGTGCGGATATGCAACGGCAATCCGCGGCAAAACCACAGCAAATCCGCCCTGTGTGAACCCAGGCATTATAATTTTTATTTAATGTCATGGCAAATGTTGTAATGGAATCTTTTTCCAAGATCCCAACAAAGGTAAAAGTTACCAATAAAATGGCTATGCTCTGGCCAGAATCCAAAAGAGAGAACCTATGGAAAAAATATACTTGTGCCGCAGATTAGGGAGTTTTTCAAACTGCTTAACATGAACCTGCAAACAGCAGATAAAAATGCAGTATCTATAAGGATTTGTGCACATCTGGTGCTAGGTCACATGCACTACCGATGCTGTTACCTTGGATATGCAGGAGTGGGTTGAATTGAAAATCTTCACGGGTGCCAATAATTGTAGACCTATCCTCTTCAATCACTGTTTCTTGTGACCGCAATACTAAAGTGACCAGATTTCCCCATGGTCAAAGCGGGGGGGAGGGGTGTGGTCAGCGGCGGGGCTTATAATTTCGTATGATTTTACCTCTGTTGTTATAAAAAGTACAGGGCCGGTTAAAGAAAAAAAGACAGGGACCAAATTCCACAGCATTTCTGCAACTAAAAAACAGTTAAAATCTGTACCATTGCTGCGAATTTTGACTGTAAAGCAGCCGCATATCCGCAGCTGATTTCATACTCTGCGGCCACCCCCTCACCTCCTCCGTAGGCTTCCCGCTGTCAGCGCTCCCCAGCGGCCTGTAGTAGCTGCACCTGAATGGGGCTGCAGGGAACTGGAAGGTGGGGAGCGCTGACAGCAGAGAGTCTTTCAGAAGAGATGAGGGGGAGCGCCGCATAGTATGAAATCAGCTGCAGATACGCGGCTGAATCTCCAGTCAAAATCTGCAGCAATGGTACAGATTTTGACTTTTTTTTTTTTTTTAAATGCGGAAATTTCTGCTGTGGACAATCTGTAGCATTTCCGCCACGTGTAAACATACCCTAAGTCAGCTTGAGGTATGCTGCCACGTGCACAGTGGCCTTTCTAGTAATAGTGCTCCCTTACACCAGCCCCAGCAACGATAGGGACCCCCACAGTACTAGTATTAGCACTCCCCCTATACCAGCCCTAGCAATAATAGTAACCCCCACAGTAGCCCCAATAGTATTATTGCTCCTCTAAACCAGCCCCAGTAATAATAGTAACCCCAACAGTAGCCCCAGCAATAATTAATAACCCCCAAAGTAGCCCCAACAATAATAGTGACCCCTCCCACAGAAGTCCCAGCAATAATGACCTCCCCACAGAAGCCCCAGCAATAATAGTAACCCCCAGAGTAGCCCCAGCAATAATAGTAAGCCCCAGAGTAGCCCTAGAAGTAATAGTAACCTCCCAAAGTACCCCAAATAGAAATAGTGACCCCCTCCACAGAAGCCCCAAAAGTAAGTGACCCCCTCCACAGTAGCCACAGCAGTAATAGTGACCCCCTCCACAGTAGCCCCAGCAGTAAGTGACCCGCTCCTCCACAGTAGCCCCAGCAGTAATAGTGACCTGCTCCTCCACAGTAGCTTCAGCAGTAATAGTAACCCTCCACAGTAGCCCCAAAAGAAATAGTGCACCCCCACAAAAACCCCAGCAGTAATAGTGACCCTCCCCAACAGTAGCCCCAGCAGTAATAGTGACCCTCCCCCACAGTAGCCCCAGCAGTAATAGTGACCCTCCCCAACAGTAGTCCCAGCAGTAATAGTGACCTGCACCTCCAGAGTAGCCCAGCAGTAATAGTGACCCGCTACTCCTCAGTAGCCCCAGCAGTAATAGTAACCCCCACCCCCACAGTAGCCCAAATACAAATAGTGAAGCCCCAATAGTAAGTGAGCCCCCACAGAAGCCCCAGCAGTAATAGTGACCCGCTACTCCACAGTAGCCCCAGCAGTAATAGTGACCCGCACCTCCACAGTAGCCCCAGCAGTAATAGTGATCCGCACTCTACACTAGCCCCAGCAGTAATAGAGACCTGCACCTCCACAGTAGCCCCAGCAGTAATAGTGACCCGCACCTCCACAAAAGCCCCAGCAATAAAAGTGACCCGCACCTCCACAGTAACCACAGCAGTTATAGTGGCCCGCACCTCCACAGTAGCCCCAGCAATAATAGTGACGCGCACCTCCACGGTAGCCCCAGCAATAATAGTGAGCCCCCCCACAGAAGCCCCATAGTAGTAGCGCTAACCCTAAGACCCATATACTTACCGCTTTCTGGTATTCAAACGCTGCTGTTCCTCTCAGCGCTGCTGCTGTCAGTGTGTGCGCCCGCAGTAGTGCCTCCTTCCCCTCCTCTCTTGCGGAACCAAAGAGGAGAGGTGAGGGGACAAAGATCCCAGATGCACACACTGCTGTCAGTGTGTGCATCCGGCCTGCAGCGCTGCAGAGTGATTACCAGCCGGAGAACTGCGGCAGCCCGGCTGGTAATCACTATAATGGTGACCCAACCTCCCGAAAGCTGGACAAATGGCTGTCCCACTGGGGTCCCGGCAGAAAGCGGGACTGTCCCGCCTAAATCGTGACGTCTGATCACCTTACCTCTACGCGTGAAAATATTGCGTCTAAATAGAACCAATGGTTTTCTAGAGAAGCGTTCACACAACAGAATTTTAGATGAGGAAAAGGCTTGTACCAATCAAAGATAGGACATGGACTGCAAACTCGCATCTAAGGTCCATGGTGTGAGAAAAGATAGGACTTGACCTATCTTTGGTGCGTACTATCCATAGACTCCTATGGAAGCTGGAAAGCACGCACCCTGCACCTCCGATTGTGTGAATGGGCTAATTAAAATAGCTGGAATTCACCCGTTCACGCGATCTTTAGTGCAGTATAGCCGTGTTTTTTTCACATGCCTATAATGCGCAGGAACAGTTCTTATGTAAACGAGGCCTCATAATAGCTTCTCTAGTGAACTGCTAGACCAATACATACACAGCATTAACCCCTGCATAACCAGTATGCCATGTTAACTCCCTTAGGCTAGGTTCACATAGGGCAGATTTGCCACGGAAATTCCGTCTGGAATTTCGCTGCGGCAAATCCACCTGTGGCTGCTAATCCCAGGATTAGCCATCCACACAGGACGGCGAATCTGTCGCGGCAAAGTCGGCGTTGCGACGCGGATTTGCCGGACGCAAGTCCTTTTTTTGTTTTATTTCGCTGCGGCCGCGCTCTCCTCTATAGGAGCGTCGGCTGCAGTGGAAAAGCGAGCGGTCAGGCAGCTTCAAAACCCGCGGCTAAGTGCTGCGGGTTTTGAAGCGGCACTTCCCCGGCGGAAATCTCATGGCTCTTCGCTGCAGCCAAACCGTGAGATTTCCGCCGGGATTCTGGCATGTGAGAACCCAGCCTTACAGCTGCACTCCTTTAGACAGATGAGTTTTAGCACAGCATAGTGCCATTTCCCACTTGCAGCGCTGTATGGAGCCCAAGTTTTGTTACATATGTGTCAATGAGTGTTGGAAGGTGGTAGGAGGAGGGGACAGACACAGATGACTGTTCCAGAAATTTTGGGAGACATTGAAAACGAGGTCCACCTCTTTGGGCTTCATGCCCCACCCTCCAGGCCACTGACTGCTGTTGAAGCTATGTAATGACGCAGGCCATGCTTGCTGGACCACTAATCCGTGGTCAGATGCAGCCTGCCACTGACAGTGTTCTGCGATGCCAGGGATATGCTATAACTTACATAGCAGTGCATGGTAGGGACAGCTTTTTGGGCAAAGAAATGGTAGATGGGCACCTGGTACGGTGAGTTGGCACAGGCATCTGTATCCACTAGCCTGAAGGACAGAATTTTTATCGCCAGTAGCTGTACAATGCTTGCATTTTCAGGGGAGGTGGTGGTGGTGATGGTGCCGGCTCCACGTCTGCTCTCCATTTCCAACTCCTGGCTCTGACGCCCGGTTGTCAGTGTTGTAGGAGAGGCCTTAACTAGCCCTGCTACTGCTCCTAGATAAAACTGCCTCTCTATGCTGAGAGGCTATTGCATAAACAGGGAGGGAGATGGAAGAAGAGGCAACTTACAGCAGCAGAACAGGGAGCAGGATGAGGCCGCTTCTTTGCCCTCTGGCCCTGGTGGGCATTCTAAGGCAGCGGGCGGTTGCAGTTCATACATGTGTTGATACTGTTTACATTCTTGCCTCATTTCAAACGCTTACCGCTTATCTTACAGATAACCACTGTTCTGTCATCAGCTGCAGTTTCAAAGAATGCTCAGATTGCACAAGTCCTGAGAGCAGACCTAGCTGTAGACCTGATGTTGCTGCTGTTAGTAGTAGCTGATGGTGGTGGTATAGTCCTTTTTGTTTTTCTGAGACACCCTGCTGTCTTAGCATGATGCTAAATGGTTGGGCATCAGTGCATACAATGTCTTGGTCTTTTCCCCTCTGGTTGTTTGGACTGCCCCAGTTGACATCTATGTCCCTGAATGATCAAGCAGCTGTTCAGACTGATCCATGTAGACTGCTTTAGAGGGTGCTGGAGATTTAGAACCGAATGAAAGAGAGGGGGAATGCTCATGGCCAACTGGTGCAGACTGAGGACTTCTAAGGAATGGCAGCAGCTTTGCTTAACTTGTACAGAACGCAAAGCTGTTGCTTTAGTGGGAAACAATTGAGATGCCAACTTGACTGTCCCCTATCAGCATGACTACCGACACTACCCTTAGGCCTCATGTCCACGGGCAAAAGAAGAATTAAAATCCGCAGCGGATTTTAACTCTTCTCCCGCCCGCAGATCCGCATCCCATAGGGATGCATTTACCACCCGCGGGTAGATAAATACCCGCGGATGGTCAATAAAAGGGATTTAAAAAAAAAATGGAGCATGAAAAAATCTGGACCATGCTCCATTTTCGTGCAGGTCTCCCGCGGGGCTTCTATTGAAGCCTATGGAAGCCGTCCGGATCCGCGGGAGACCTAAAATAGGAATTTAAAAAAATTAAGTCACCCGCAGCGGACCGGGAAGGTCTTCTCTTCCTCACGGCCGGATCTTTCTTGTTTCGGCTCGGCGGATGTGCCCGGTGCATGCACGCGGCACGTCGGCAACGTGCCGGCGGCGTGACGAGTTCATCCGCCGGCCGAAAAAGAAGATCCGGCCGTGAGGAAGAGAAGACCTTCCCGGTCCGCTGTGGGTGAGTTAATTCTTTTAAATTCCTATTTTCAGCCCTCATGTCCGCGGGGCAGGAGGGACCCGCTGCAGATTCTACATGTAGAATCCGTAGCGGGCCTGATTTTCCCCGTGGACATGAGGCCTTAATCCTTGTTTTGTTTATTTTTTTCGATTGGTTTGTTTAGTTTTTTTTTATGTAGTTTATAGGTTTTTTTTGTTAACTGAAAACTTTAAAGGGGTTGTCCCGCGACAGCAAGTGGGGTTATGCACTTCTGTATGGCCATATTAATGCACTTTGTAATATACATCGTGCATTAAATATGAGCCATACAGAAGTTATACACTTACCCCCTCCGGTGCTGGCGTCCCCGTCTCCATGGCAACGATGAAGCCTCTTCTCTGGTCGCACGAACAGTCGCGCTTGCTCAGAGTGAACTCTGGTCGCACGAACAGTCGCGCTTGCTGGATGTGTCTGGGCTCACGAGCTGCGTCCTGGCTCCTCCCTCTTCTCCGCGTCATCGTAGCTCCGCCTCCATCACGTGGTGCTGATCAGCCAATAAGGTGGCTGTAACTGGCAGTGGAACGCAAGACTGGAGAAGAACATCCACGGTGCACCATGGGAGAAGACCCGCGGTGCACCGTGGGAGAAGACCAGCGGCGCCATCTTTGAAAGAAGAATCTTCAAAGCTGCAGAACAGGGATCCAGGTAAGCGAATTTTTATTTTTTTAAATAACAAATGGATTTGTTTTTACTGTGCACAATGTGGGGGTCTGTTTAAAAAAAAATTTTTAGGTTTCGGCGCAGGACAACCCCTTTAAGTTTTAAGTTTACAGAAAACAACAGGCTGGAACCTAAGGTATGCAACAATCTCATAGGCCAGACTCACAACTTTGAAATATTTGTAAGGCTGGAAACCCACAGCAGTTTCGTTTTAGTCTAATAAGCCAGAATCCCAGGGTGGCGCAGTTTGTGAGAGCAGAAGCAGTGTGCATATATATGACGCTTTCCCTGTTTTCAGTGTTTCTGTTTCCCCACATCGCACAGGCAGGACTCAGGACCGGAAACAGACAACTGCGATATTTCCCACATAATGGCATAGTTAGTCTGCCGCTATATACGGCGGCTCCAGCAGAAGTATACGCTCTAAAGAGTCCCCCTTCCACAGTGCAGAACATGTTTTCTATAGGATATATAAACTTGCTGCAGCTTCAATGGTCCCAGCAATACAGACGTAGATTATCTTGTCAGCTGGTATATAATTTTTGACACAAGCAGAAATATATCCTCTGCAGACCATCTCTCACTAAGCACAGAGCACATTTCCTATAGGCATATAAACTTGATGCAGCTTCAGCGGTCCCCACACTAACCTGCATTGTCTCTGTCCTGCGCTAAGCTGTAAAACCGCTGCTGGTAACAGTGTCCCGTATATGGCTAGGTCATGTCATGCAGGCATCCAATGAAATTGCTGCCCATCCAAGATGGAGAACACATTTGGTGACATCATCAAGGCGCTCTGCCTGATGATTAGCGGCATGCTGACCTATTTAGTTGTATTATGGGAAAGTCAATTTTCCTGCGATTTTCACCAATATCGGATTGGACTTACCCAATCCAATTTGGGAAAATTGGGTTGATCTTATCGCCCGGCTGATCATGAGGAGCAACTCTAGTCTTGAAGCTGACATATACTACATTCTGATGCTGGACGGTGTCAGGACCTAGTGCAGTGACTCACAGAGTTGAGCAAAAGCCAGGAGCGAAATGGGCAAGTATCTAAACAACTATCTATTGGACTAATTCAATAAATGCTTTTATTTACAACTTTATATGTGCAGCCCCCCCCCTCCCCCCCAGGATACTGGGCTGGTGTAGGAACTGGTAAACCAAGCCTAATAGTCATTAGGCCATAGATGTGAGGATGACTACCATAAAGGTTTACCTGACCTATGTACATTACACACAAAGTCTTTTCTTGAGAGATACTTCTAAACCATACCTGTGCCAGTTCATACAGCTCAGCTCCTTCTAAGGCTTCTTTCACACAAGCGCATATCGGCCAGCCGTGAAAACGGACGGCCGATATACACTACGTTGGGGGCTAAAACAACTGGTGACCGGGCGCACAAATCAAACGTTTGTGCGCCCGTTCATATGGCCTCGTGAGGCAAATGCGCCAACCTGACTGGGCCATCTCCCATTTCCCCTCCCTATCACAGGCTCACCTCTCTTCCTCCCTGCTCGTTTTGTGCAATAGGAGGGGGTGGCACGGGGGCGGAGTTAAACGCTGGTCTACCCTGCCTCCTCCCATTGATGGCTATAGGCAACGGGTAGAAAGGGCGGGTGCATAGCTCCGCCCCTTGTCCATAGCCATTAATGGGAGGAGGCAGGACGGATCGGCGCTTAGCTCCACCCCTTCCCATTGCACAGAACGAGCGGGGAGGAAGAGAGGTGAGCCTGCACGGGGAAGGGGAGGAGAATAGAGGGTGGGAGTTTAGCAGCCACGCTGCTAAACTCCCTCCCACCTACAGCCACTGCCATGGGCTCCCATAGGAGCCCATACAGCGGCCGACATATTCCGGCCCAAAACATAGTTCCAGGACTATGCTTTGGATCCAACATAAAATCGCCCGGCGCTATATTGGCTTGGCTGGGCGTATTTACGTCTCACAAACACGCCCATGTGATCTCATGCATTGGAATCCAATGCATCAGATTACAGCACATATCGGCCAGCCGTGAAAACAGACGGCCGATATGCGCTCCTGGGAAAGAAGCCTTAGGCTGCGCTCACACAAGCATATCGTAATACACTGGGTAAAAATCGCAGCATCTGAAACTGCGTATTCCTGTATTTACATTTTGGGTCTCTGCTTATGGTCACATATGCATGTGTTTCATGCGCACATATGTACTGTGTATTTTACACATGCAAAAAACCCGTAAGTAGGGAATAAGCAGAGAATGATGTCGGAAAGTTGCCTAATCCCCTGGAAACACCCTTCTACCACTCGTGACCGCACAGGCAACATTTTCTTGTGGTTTCTTGTGTTGGGTAGAGTTGTTAGCTGCGCTTGTTGCTCTGAGAACAATGTTTTCACGAGGATTATTTTTTCTTAAATTGGTGGATTCATACTACTTTTACACTGCCACATCCAATGCTGGAGGAAGAGCCTAAAAGAAAGGAGTGGGGGTTCTGGGTTCACCATCTGGTGTCGCAACGAGCCAGTAAGGGCTCATCAGTCTCTACAACGTCTTAAGACAGCACCCGGAGCTTACTGCCATCTGCCGTATTTCCGTGTCCTCATTTGATGAGTTGCTGGAAGAGGTACATTCCGGATTGAGATACGCCGACATGAATATGCGCTGGTGTATCTTCCTTGAAGACCGTCTGCTGGTCAATCTGAGGTAAGAACAATCAAGGTTTTTGATTTATTTTTTTCACCCTAAATTGTGTTTCCCTTTTCTATTTCACCAGAAATTTATTTGCATCACTGCATTTTGAGTTCTTGTCAGGCCACTACACTGTCTGTGGGATCATCAGTAGGACCTGTGATGTGATTTGGGACTGGCTGAAGCCATCGGTGATGCCGCTGCTCTCTACGCAAGTCTGGCTGGACATCGTAGACTAATTCCAAGCTGCTGCGCAGTTTCCGAACTGCATCAGGGCTTGGGATGGCAAGCATATTAACGTGAAGAAACTGATATCCACATTCAGGGTCCCGAAATTACAACTATAAACAGTACTTTGATTGTTCTGTTGGCTGTGGCTGAGATTGGTACTTATGGAAGCACTACAGATTATCAAGGCTTCCAGAAAAGGGCAGTGGCTTCTTTCCAAACAGCTGGGCCTGACAGAGCCATGGAGACTTCCTGGTTCTACGGGTCCACCTGCCCCATTTGTTATTGTGGCAGATAAGGGCTTTGGCCTGACAAGCCACATTCTGCAAGCATTTCCTCGCAGAGGATTGGACACCAAGAGATGGCTTTTTAATTACTGTATCATGTGGGCTTGTCATTTTGTCAAATGTGCCTTTGGAATTCTGACCAGCAAGTGGCAAGTTTTTCTGGGCACTAATGAGATGAAAGCCATGAATGGTAATTCAAGCCGCAGTGGTTCTGCACAATTTTGGATCAATGACACAGGTTGGACTGTGGATGATGATCCAGTTGCAGCGATCTCACAAGTTGTTGCAGTGGATCAGAACCCACAGTGTAGGCCAGTATCACCAGGCTTCAACTGAGAGCCCAATTTGCAGACTACTTTCTGACTCTTCAGGGAGAAGTACCGTGGCAGATGGATTCAATGCGAGAAGTCTGATGATGTGGGCCCTCCAAACCGCATTTAGTTTTTTTACCCGACTTCCATTGTTTTTTTTAGCTAGGGTTTTCTTTCGTTTTTTAGGTAAGAGCTTTAAGAGAACGAGGACCCTTAATGTGGGTTTCAAGCTTATACAATGTGGCCTAATTATCCAAAGTTTTTCTAAAAAATAGTAATGTTACATAATAACTAGAGATGAGCGAACGTACTCGGTAAAGCACTACTCGTCCGAGTAATGTGCTTTATCCGAGTACCTCCCCGCTCGTCCTGAAAGATTCGGGGAGCGCCGCTGCTGACAGGTGAGTTGCGGCGGGGAGCAGGGGAGAGCGGGCGGGAGAGAAGGAGAGAGAGATCTCCCCTCCGTTCCTCCCCGCTCTCCCCTGCAGCTCCCCGCTCCACGGCGCTCCCCGAATCTTTCAGGACGAGCGGGGAGGTACTCGGATAAAGCACATTACTCGGACGAGTAGTGCTTTAACGAGTACGTTCGCTCATCTCTAATAATAACATAGTATGCAAGGCTGAAAAAAGACATGTCAAACCAGTTCAACTTGTCCCCCACCCCTTCCCCAAAGAGGGGACAGACCTCACACCTGTAACACTAGAGGACTCAGAATCTCCGTCCGCTACATCAGTGCCAGCTCCTACATGCCAACCAATTTACTCTCCAGCCGCCATACTCTTATCCTGATTTAAAGATATGCTATCCGCAAGCTTTCCAAACTATGGCGACTCTAACCAAAACCCTCAAAAGGACCTTTCAGATATTGGGAAAAGATTGGATTCACTGCGTCCAGAGTAAACCAAAATTCAAAGATGGTGACCGACCTACAAGATCGCCAGGAGGCCATCAATATGAAGATAGAGGATCTAAAAAACAGATCTAGAAGAGAGAATTTTAGGATCAGGGGCTTGCCCAAAAGCATTACGGATATATCCAGCTCTCTCAGAACTCCTCCTATCTGTCATTCCAGACATAGCACCTTCCTATATGGAACTGGATAGAGCTCACCAGGCTCTGGCGGTGCAGCATAAGGATGGTTCCTTGTGAGATATTATTGTGAAGCCTCACTACTACTCTATTAAAGAGAAGGTGGGGATATGGATCTCCAGACAAAACATCACTCGCACTACGGAAGATCCACTGAGAGCGGGAAGGTAGGTTCTTAATAGTTTCAGACACACTTAATGGCTCTCGAATTACACTGGTTTTTATGCCCCAACACAAGACAACTCTCATTTCTGCATAGTCTCCTATCCATGTGGCTCCTTCACTTCAAAGGCCTGATTATTGTGAATGGGGATTCTAATTTAGCTCTGGATATTTCCCTTGACAAATCGAACTCTGATAAATCCAAACTCATTCCTCCTTCAGCTATTTCCCACCTTTTTGCTAAGCTCCTGCCCTCCCTTGATCTTGTAACATTTGGCGGAATTCGTACCTGTGGGTTACAGATTATACATTTTATGCCGTAGCTCATAATCTTTACACCAGAATAGATCATGTTATTATACAAACATGCCCTTGGTCAGATCATTTTATGTATTTTATATCCTTTACAGAACTGTCCACTTATAAAACTACAGGATATTGGCAGTTAAATGAGTCTCTTCTTAATAATGAGTCTGTGTAAAGGGAGATTCGTGATGCTATTGAGTATTTTTTTTTGCGTGCATAATCTCCCTGCAGACATCTCATTTTATACTAATTGGGAGGCACATACAGCGATAATTGTTCTGTCATCATGCAGTATTCGTTCATTGGTGATTTCTAGCAAGTTAGAAATCACCCATGACTCTTATCAGCGCCGCACACCGATTTTCTCAGCGGGCGGTGCTGATAGTATTCTTTCAGCTGGTATCCCACTGGCAGTTCTCAGCAGTACACCAGCGGAAAGCTCAGAGAACAATGCAGCTGTTTGCATATACAAAACAGCTGCCTTGTTCTCGGAGCCATCGCGGTGGGATCCCGCTCTGCCTACATTAACTCTTATTAATTAGCTACTTAGAGTTATGCAAAGACGATCGCTCAAAACTGTCATTTAAACTGTCGTTTCAACAATTTTTAAGCGATTATCTTTCAGTGTAAATGGGCCTATAGGCAATGGTTAGAGGAAAGTTCATTAAATTGGCTTCCAGGATAAAGGTCGAGTGGATTTTGGAGCTACAGCAAAAAGAGGACCTTTATTGTTCTTTGTTAGAACGTCATAAAACTAATCTCTCTCCAGATCTTTTGTCTGAAATAGCTAAAGCCCACACTGAGCTCAACCTTTGCTTAACTACGATAGCAGAAAACCAATTAAGATGGTCCAGATATAACATTTTTTTCACAGGGAGACAGCGAGGGTAGACTGTTAGCCCGAGGTCTGGCCCCAGACACTTCCTCCCAGCCCTCCCCAAGTTATGTCACCAGAATGGTACCCTGAGCCAAAATCCAATAAATATTGTTAGAGTATTTGACCGTTTCTATAATAAACTATATACTAGAACTAAAATCACTGAGGTTAGGGGGAACACAAAACCATATTTCACTGGAAAAAGAGCCAAAAATGCAATACCTGATAAAGTGCAGAGCAAGCACAATCGCCGCAAAGCCGGTACAATGGCTGTAGACCCCCAACAATATGCAGCAAGCATTGGGTGTGTATTTATACTGGTGTGGGTGCTCTTAGTCATTAGTGACTTGAAAAAGACTGCACAAGACAGTCAAAACATCTTAACTTATGTGCAACTAATAAAGGACAAAGCACTTTTAATGGAGCGAGTACTTCACCGTCTTGATACCCTGGATGCGGTTTGAACTTTGTGGAAGTATATGCTGGATTTATGGATCACGGATCTGGTTCCATTCTTAAAACCTGCATCACGTATTGGAGCCTTCCCTCAGGTTTTGAGGCATGTTTGGGTGCTGCTCTCAGCCACATTCTTCTATCCTATCCACTAATAAAATGCAGGTGTTAGTTTAGCATTTTGGCAAAGATGCATAAGCTAACACCCGCATTTTATTAGTGTGTATCAATATTTCCTTAGGATTTTGCTTTAGACTTCTGGGGGAGCCCAAGATGTCAATCAGTGTGGCCCACTGTTGAGATACAGGGCAACCCACTGCTATGTCAGTGTGAGCTGTAACCCTGTATTGTGGGACGCACCAATCTATTGGCTGGCTTCTGTGGTATCGTTCACATTGCACATTAGGTTGTCTGCAGTCGCTCCTCCCCAATCTGGACTGGGTTGAGTGGGTGACTGCATATAAGTCTGCAGTGGACAATTTAGCTCCTCCGGTTTATAGTCTGGCTTGCTGCATATTGTTGGGGTCGACGGCCATTGTGCCTGCTTTGCACTTTATCAGGTATTGCATTTTTGGCTCTTTTCCAGTGAAATATATACTGGAACTAGAACATTTCCCACAGCAAACATGTAGAAAATTGTTAGACAAGGTCCTTCCAAGACTAACACCAGAACATAGGTACATTCTCGAAGGGGAGGTGGCCATAGAGAAAGCGTGGGACGCAGTAAAATCACTCAAACCTTCTAGGACTCCAGGCCCAGACAACTTTTCATATATATATTGCCCATTTCTAACTGCCATAAAATAGTCAAATCTACTATTAACGTTGCTATTACAGAGGCGGGCTATAAACTTTTAAAGGGGTTGTCCCGCGCCGAAACGGGTTTTTTGTTTTTTTTTTAACCCCCCCCCCCCCCTGTTCGGCGCGAGACAACCCCGATGCAGGGGTTAAAAAAACAAACCGGAGAGTGCTTACCTGAATCCCGGCGGTCTGGCGTCTTCATACTCACCTGCTGAAGATGGCCGCCGGGGTCTGCTCCCTCCGTGGACCGCAGCTCTTCTGTGCGGTCCATTGCCGATTCCAGCCTCCTAATTGTCTGGAATCGGCACGTGACGGGGCGGAGCTACACGGAGCCGGCATTCTGCACGAGCGGCCCCATTGAAGACAGCAGAAGACCCGGACTGCGCAAGCGCGGCTAATTTGGCCATCGGAGGCCGAAAATTAGTCGGCACCATGGAGACGAGGACGCTAGCAACGGAGCAGGTAAGTATAAAACTTTTGATAACTTCTGTATGGCTCATAATTAATGCACAATGTACATTACAAAGTGCATTAATATGGCCATACAGAAGTGTATAGACCCACTTGCTGCCGCGGGACAACCCCTTTAATACACTTGTATCTGGTTCCAAGAATAGCTACTTTATTCCTGGGGGCCGTCAGGCGTGGGTGCTTTCCTACATATTTGGTGGAATTGCCCAAGGCTTTGTTTTTTCTGGATTCAGGTATATACTCTAATATTCTCTATTACAAACATATCGCTACAAAAATCACCTTGGGAAGCTCTATTGGGCAAACGAATCCCTAACATCCCCAAATACACAACCAAATGGATATCCTATTGTTTCCTCACTGCACAAATTGCAATCACGCACTCCTAGAGGAAAAGCAAAGTTAGTGCTGACTGTGAAAACAAAATGATCTTGGATCATGGTCAATAAGAAGTTGGCAGCTATACTTAGGGATCATAAAGGGCTGTATGAAAAAACTTGGTCATCCTGGTATCATTATTCGCAGTCCATGCGTCTATGGAATCCAACAGCCACAGCTTTGTCCTTTCCAGGACAATCCAGTTTACCATTAAAGGGGTTGTCCCGCGCCGAAACGTTTTTTTTTTTTCAATAGGCCCCCCGTTCGGCGCGAGACAAACCCAATGCATGTGTTAAAAAAAAACAACGTTTAGTACTTACCCGAATCCCCGCGCTGCGGCGACTTCTTCCTTACCTTAGCAAGATGGCCTCTGGGATCTTCACCCACGATGCACCGCGGGTCTTCTCCCATGGTGCACCGTGGGCTTTGTGCGGTCCATTGCCGATTCCAGCCTCCTGATTGGCTGGAATCGGCACACGTGACGGGGCGGAGCTACGAGGACCAGCTCTCCGGCACGAGCGGCGGAGAAGACCGGACTGCGCAAGCGCGTCTAATCGGGCGATTAGACGCTGAAATTAGACGGCACCATGGAGACGAGGACGCTAGCAACGGAACAGGTAAGTGAATAACTTCTGTATGGCTCATAATTAATGCACGATGTACATTACAAAGTGCATTAATATGGCCATACAGAAGTGTATAACCCCACTTGCTTTCGCGGGACAGCCTCTTTAAGCATTTCATATACTCCCCCAGTGGATTTATGAGGAACATGAGTTCCAACCAGGTCAATAGAAGAAGTTCATATTAATTTCCCATCTCAGGTTTACTCACATGATAAGCCATATCACAGCCTTAATTCTTCCCTGTGTTCTTCCCACTTTCTTTGTCCTCCCCCCACTGCATACATTAGTTTGCGGTCTCCCTGTATTTAAACTAAATCAATTTAGTAGGGGTTAGTTTTTGAAGAAATGGAAAACGAGTATTTTATTAACTATACAAGAAACAGTTTCAGACAATGTAACTCGTGATTGTTTTGTTCAATTTTGCTGTCTCTTGACTTTACACATGAATGTAATGTTATAAGTCTTGATTGATTTGTTATGACCATTATAAAATCAAACATTTTGTTAACCAAATATAAGATGCTCAACAACCTGCTCCTGGGATTGCAGGAAAATCAGCGTCTCCTGTGATGTTTTTTATATAAAACATGTGCATTATAGTTAGTGATCTGAACAAGATAGGTTGCTACCTTTTTGTACCAGGCCCTGGTCTTACATATCAGAGTCAGAGTATGGCTGAAGCACCTGGTCACAGAGGTCTATAACCCCCATAAATTATTTGTACTCTGACAGAGACAGGCTTTATTTTGTCTGTAGTAGTCCCCTTACCCTGACTGAGCTGTTTGTGTGCACAATGGAAAGCATGTAGACCTCATTTTTATTGCGCCATTTTACTGTGAGCAATGGCCCACAAGTGTGTATGATGCCCCCCCCCCCCTCCACTCGCCTGGACACCAGCGGTTGCGGAAATTCCACTCTATTCTTCTTTATTGTCCCGCAGACCCCTGTATTTGCATCATATAGGTCTTTATATAATGGGATATTAATTTAATAATGGTCTGTGTAGACATGGTACCCTCTGTGTAGGAATGATGACATTAATTCTCAATTTTATTTGTGCCTATGTTGGGCAATTTGAGGGATTAAGTTGATGGTCCCTGTCTTCATAAATGGAGGAAGCACAGGTGCAGTCAGTGGCACTCGTACACCCCTTTTATAATTTTATGCCATAAACTGCCAGAAGGAAAGATGGCCGTTGAAATTTATTAGGGACTCAACGGACAAGTTTTCATTGGAGGTATATAAATTTTTAAAGGACTCTTTGAGCAGGGAGATAGCCTCAGTTTATTAAAGGGGGTTTTGCAGTGAAATAATGATCAGTTGAGCGGCTGCATGCTGTCAGCGCCAGAATAACACAGAGGTCGGAGCGGAGGCCTCCGTGTATTGGCCATATTAATGTAACGCTGTCTGCGCTGAACAGAAAAGCATTTGGCAAGAAGAAAAAAAAATACAAGGGTGCTCTTCACTCACACTTGGGGTGTCTCAGAAAAATCACACACCCAGATCCTAACACGATCTTAGCTTGGCTTCGCCCCTGCCCCCTCTCATTGCAAAGAATGAGCGGGGAGGAGAGCAGGGGTGAGCCTGCGATGGGGAGGGAGGGGAAAGGGGCGACGGCATGGTAGTCTCGGCGTATATGCGCCGGGACCCATGCAGTCTGAACGGGCGCACAAATGTTTGATTTGTGCGCCGGTTCACCAGTTTTATCTCTCCCAATGTAGCGTATATCGGCTGGCCGTGAAAACGGATGGGCGATATACGCTCGTGGGAAACAGGGCTGATTCTGCACAGCAGAGCGCTTTATCCTCCCAGAAAGCACTCTGAGGGAAGAGAAGAATACAGCACTAGTCCTGTGCTTTATTCTTAAAAGAAGTACCATGCATGGCTGCGATAGGACTATTTTTACAACCATTCATGTGTCCAGGGACCAATGCCAATGGTCCCTGGTAGTTTCTATGTACAAAGCAACTTTGGCAACTTTCTATGTATTTGGCAACTTTGCACATAGGTTCAGTACGCCTGCGCCCACCATTTTGCCTGTGGGGGTCAGGGAGGGAACATAAGGAAACGTTTCATCTCCCAGCACCATTCATTTCGGTGAGGGGAGATGAAACTTTACACTTTTTAAACTTTCTTTAAACTTTTTTTTTTACTTTGCACGAGGTTGCTATTATTGCTGATAATAGCGACCGCATGCCTGTGGACTGCAAACCCAGCACCCCGATGTCTTCTCTTTGCTTTCCGTTGACTTTAGTAACAGAGAGTAGAGAAATTTCAAATTTCCCGGGTTTCTCCCTGCTATTGCGCCCACCATTCAGCCGGCAGGTGCAGCACCTAGAGACGTAACACCAAGAACGAAGATGGCAGCGGGGGACTGCAGCAGGCTTTAGGTAAGCCGTTTCAGCACCCCAAAGCGATCTGATCACAGAGGGTAGCTGAAACGCTCACCCTTCGTACTCCATCACATGCTTTCCTTCAGTCGCCGATATCTGTTAAATATCGGTGATTGGATGACTGGGGACTGCAAACCGCAGCCCCTCAGTGTGCGCTCCAGACTCACACCTACCTCTGGAAGGCAAAAGCCTGGAGCTGTGACACATCCGGACCCCATGGCTTTATTCCACAGTGAGGCAGTCAATTGACGGCCGCGTGGAATAAAGCCCAGCCATTGAGGCCATAAAAGGTATTGGCGGTCACGAAGGGGTTAAACGTATTTCAAAATATGTAAATATTTAAAAGGAAGGACGGAAAAAGTTTATGGAACCTAAAAGTTTCTGCAATGCCCGAGTCACTGGGCTGTGGCCCGAAATGTCTATTAGTCTATGGTAGCATGTTGCCTTATGCATGTTGTATTTTGCACAGGCTGCTATCCATTTACAGGATGGTAGTATTGCTGGGAGTACCCTTGAGTGTATCCATGTCGATAACTTGCAGCCCTTGGTGGTGGTGGGTCCTGGTGGCAAGAATGCCGCCACTCATCGATGAGGGCATGCAAATCCCCAGGTGGCATTGATGCCTCTGCAACACACATTAGGTATGTCTGTGCGGGGATCTGCATGCCTTCTGGCACACGTCTTAGTACACTTACAATAGTTCTGTCGCACAAATTGGCTCAGTCCTCCGAATGCTTGGCTGCTGAGTCAGAGGCAGCAGAGGACTGGGCAGCTGCCACCTTGCTTCTTCTCTGCCGTGGTGGCTGCTCACAGTCTTCTACCCCTTCTGTGCTGTCGTGACTGTAGCTTCTTGTTTCTTCAGTTTGTACAGCAGTATCTTCTGACTGACCAGAGCTACTCCCAGCTGCTGGCGCAGTCATGGCTCCCTCCTCCTGCTCCTCCGGCAGACTCTAATGTTCTGTGTGCAAAGAGAAAAACAGTGTTTAAAATTTGCACACTAAACACTATCTTCATGGCGGACTGCTGACATGACAAATGTTTTAAAGAGTGGTGGTGCTGCAGTTGAGAAACACACTATTCGCTACAAGACGTAAGCAGCAGCGCAGACCCAAGCAATGTTCCACCACAACTTTCTTTTAGCTGGTGATCGGCTTCTTTTATTCTACTTGTCCCACACTAACGCATTTTGAGCCAACAACCACTGACGCAAGCATCTTAAAAAAATAAAAATTAGAACAGGACATTATTGTATTGCAACAGGGGACCCCCACTGCTTTTAACATGTCTGTATTACAGGCATTCATTTCTATGAAACTGCAATTTAGACATTATTGGGATTTTAAGCTATATGCACAAAAGCGGAAATCTCACACACGCTTTGTGTGTTGCCAGATACATAATCTCACGTGAATATGAACTTCTTTTGATGCTGCAAGGTAAAAAAAAAAAATCACTATGTCCTATTTTTTTGTGTCCCTCGAATGCATCGCCCATTGTTTTCAATGGGACAGTTAAACACATTGCACGCCTTGCGATATGATGTGTCCTAATGAAATAGCACCGTCACCCCTGTGAATATAGCCTTATAATGGTAAAGAAATCATACATATGGGTGAAGGTCCATTGTTGGTGTGAGATGCATCAGTTCCTGCAGGTACATATATGGGCACTTCCGTTTGCTGCAAGCTCCACTTCTCCCCTTACTGGCCGTGTATTCTGTGCGAAACTGGTCTTTGGCGCTGCGCAAGTTCTCCTTTATCTCTTCCACTGAAACATAACAAACAATATCACACATTATTTAACGTTTAGTCTTATTTTTATGAGGTACATATTGTAAGTAAGATTGGTATGCCGTAGCATTACAAGCCTTGCAACCTGTCTGCTTTGTTTCAACTGCAGAAAATTAAAACTAAAATCAGTGTAACATTTTTTTTTTCCAAAAAAAAAAAACAAAACAAAAAAAAAAAAACAGACTACAGATTCTAACAGCACTGGAAGTTTACCGGTTTCTTCTGTAATTGGAACGTGGCATAGATAGTGCTGTATTTGTTCTGGCAAAGGAAATATAACAGAACGTAAGCATACCTAAAGAAAATGTAAACTACCATTACAAAAGAAACAGTTTTCTACTTCCATTAGGGCTCCTATCCACTAGCGATGTTTTCTTGCGATGCGAGAGCGAGTGAAAATGCATTGAATGACAGCTGAGCGCTACCTGTGATGGTTGCCTGCAACCCATTGCTTTCAAATTGGGGAAAGCAGCGCCGGCCCCATTGAAAGCAATGGGATAGCATTGTGGACCTCTGCCACAGCTGTGACAGAGGATTCCTTCATCCCGCGTGGATGGAGGAATCCCCTGCCATAGCTGTGTATGGGGAGCGCGATGTACTCCCTATGAAAATAATGGGCGATAGTGCAGATTTTTCTTAGCACTGCGAGGCTTCAGTGAAAACATCGCAAGTGAGTATGAAACCACTGAAAATCAGGAAAAAAATACTCACACAACTTTTCTGGAGAGTAGAGGCTGACTGCCACTGGCCTTCATAAATTATGCTATGCCAGGTCGTCCCGCACCCTGTCCCTCAGTGTTCTATTCCAGTACTTGGGATGTTAGAGTTACAGATAGCAGAATAGTCCCGCATTAATATAATGAGCTTAGACATATATCGTAGCCATTTTGGATCTCTCTTTTTGTCTCTCCCTGCTGTATGCTGTGCTGGCCTCTGTTACAATTTCCTGCTTTTTAAAAAAAAAAAATATAAAAAACACACTTTCCTTCACATGTTTCCTAGCAACATGCGTAAAAAACACAGCTGGTATGCTAGTAATTGCGCAGGCATAGCGTATTATACCCACCATAGAGATCAATAGGGCTCTTACGCACATAATACTTGCTAAAATAGAGCATGCTGCGATTTTTATTACGTGTGTAATATACGCAATGAATATACTTAAGTGTGAGTGGAACAAATAACTTATTTGCCACAATGTACAGCATATTACGTTTGTCAGAGCCTGGCCTTAGCCATGTACAGATGTAGTGAAGTTTAACTTGAGACAATGCGTTAGGATAAATTTCTGTGCCTTCAATAGCTTTTCAATGGATTTTGTGTTAAGAGGAAAAATAGCTGTTAGAGCATTTGCGTTGGAAATTCTTGTCAGACGGCTCAAAATACCGGAAAAGAAAGCACTACATGCAGTGCTTTTTCTTCCATTGAAAACCTCTGCAGAAACTGATCAGACCCCATTATAGTCAATGGCTTCCGTTGGGTGCCGTTTGGCTCTGACCAGAGATGGAGCCACTCAGCCAGGGGGATTCCCCTTTCCTGCTCCCCGAACAGAGCAGGAAAGCGAAACCCAGAGCGCAGATGTGAAACCACCCTAATTGTTTAAGATAACTTGTCACACAGAGAGTTAGTACACTTAAGTTAAACTTTGCTTCATCTGTACTTCTCACGGTCATCCCCCAGTTTAGGCTAGGAGCTGTCACTCTTCCCACTCAATGCAGCATTTTGACTTTTGTTTACGGGAGCAGGTTCCTGCCTCAAACAGCGGTATTTAGCACAACCCATCATTGTGATAGGTGTTGAGTTGCGCTAAACTGGAGCAGACAGCGCTCGACAATTGTGGCGTTAGAAATTGCCGCAATTGAGCGCTTGTCTGTGAGGCCCCATTGAAATTAATGGGAGCGATATACAGCGGTGTTCAAAAATCACGGTAAAAAGTGTACGTGTGAGAGTGGCTTAAATCATCTGGCCAGAAACCAAGAATATACACATCACCATTCTGAAATTTGGGCCTTAATCTCAGATCCTTTATTTGGTGCATCCCCTCCTGGGGAATCAGGTCAAAACTATATATCACTTGGAAACCACTGAGGGAGGTGGAAAAAAAAAATAAGGTGCTGCTGCGTCAGCAAGAGCTTTGGGATTATCCTATTTAAAGATCATTTTGGCACAAAGTACAATCCCTCATAGCATAAGTGGTAGGTGAAATAATCTAATTTGACTTATGTATATTGTTACGCAATGTGGCCTGCATCAACACATCCTTTATCAGCAGCTAAATGTGCTAGGCCTCCTGCCCACAGACGGAGCCGAATACGCCCCCGTTTTTTCGCCGCGGGAATAAATCAAAAAGTCCCCGCTGGCGATCGCGGAAAAAAACTACTCTCCCGCCGTGGAAAGTAGAACATGCTGTGATTTTTTTTTTCCCCGCGGCAGAATCCCGCATTTGAGGACTGAGCCATTAGGTTCAATAGCCGTGGGGAACGCAGCATAAATCCGCCCGTTGGCATTAGCAGTTAGAAACAACTTTTACACTTGTTTTTTCAGGCAATGTGTAGATTTGCACCCATAACAAAAATCTGAGTTTGTAACTATTCTTTACCTGCACCCTCCAGTATTTGTTCTATACTCACTCAAGAGTTGTACAACCTCCTAGAATAAGTGGAATTGCTGAGCTCTCATTTTTAGTACCTATTTTCGCCTTTCTCCAATGCAATACATCATGTAACGGTCACGATACTTCAGCAATGCTGAGCTACACCCACTTTCATTTCCTCCCATTGCAAAAACATCTTATCTATTTTTGCTAGATTTCTTGAATTGCTATTGGGAGGAGGTGAATCACTTTGTAACTGTGGCACGTAGAACAGTTTTTCTCATTATCTAGATATTATGGGCTACAACAAGTGGCAAAGTGCAGCAGTCTTCAGGGTGACAATTCAAAACAATCTTACCTCTTCAGCTCCACCCAAGTCATTCAGTACCCTGGTTCTGTTCCCAGTGTCTTAGAGTCGCTGCCCACCGCCCCATCACAGTTCTGACAAATTTAACCCTAAATGGTTGCAGACCTACTTTTGGTCTCAGCCTGAAAGGCCTCATGTCCACGGGGAAAATCAGATCCGCTGCAGATTCTCCATGGAGAATCTGCAGCGGGTCCCTCCTGCCCCGCGGACATGAGCGCTGAAATTAGCAATTTAAAAGAATTTACCTATCCGGCGCGGGCGACGAAGCTCTGCTCTTCCTCACGGCCGGATCTTCATTTTCGGCCGGCGGATGAATTCCTGACGCCGGCGGCACGTCGCCGGCACGTCGTCGACGTGCCGCGCGCATGCGCCGGGCACATCCGCCGAGCCGAAGCAAGGGAGATGCGGCGGTGAGGAAGAGAAGAGCTTCGCGGTCCGCTGCGGGTGAGTAAATGCTTTAAATTCCTATTTTAGGTCTCCCGCGGATCCGGACGGCTTCCATAGGCTTCAATAGAAGCCCGCGGGAGCCGTCCCCGCGGGAGACCCGCATGAAAATGGAGCATGGTCCAGATTTTTTCATGCTCCATTTTTTTTTAAATCACTTTTATTGACGATCCGCGGGTATTTATGTACCCGCGGGTGGTCAATGCATCCCTATGGGGTGCGGATCCGCGCGCGGGAGATCCGCTGCGGATCCTAAATCCTATTTTCCCCTTAGGGCTCATGTCCACGCTCAAAATGACATTTAAAATCCGCAGCGGATCTCCCGCGCGCGGATCCGCACCCTATAGGGATGCATTGACCACCCGCGGGTACATAAATACCCGCGGATCGTCAATAAAAGTGATTTTTAAAAAAATGGAGCATGAAAAAATCTGGACCATGCTCCATTTTCATGCGGGTCTCCCGCGGGGACGGCTCCCGCGGGCTTCTATTGAAGCCTATGGAAGCCGTCCGGATCCGCGGGAGACCTAAAATAGGAATTTAAAGCATTTACTCACCCGCAGCGGGCCGCGAAGCTCTGCTCTTCCTCACGGCTGCATCTCCCTTGCTTCGGCTCGGCGGATGTGCCCGGCGCATGCGCGCGGCACGTCGACGACGTGCCGGCGATGTGCCGCCGGCGTCAGGAATTCATCCGCCGGCCGAAAATGAAGATCCGGCCGTGAGGAACAGCTGATCTTCGCTGTCCGCTACGGAAAGGTAAATGGTTTTAAATTGCTATTTTCAGCGCTCATGTCCGCGGGGCAGGAGGGACCCGCTGCAGATTCTACATGTAGAATCTGCAGCGGATCTGATTTTCCCCGTGGACATGAGGCCTAAGGCCGGGCGCACACGACCATATGGCAACATGCTGCATAAAAATCGCAGCGTTTTACCGATGCAGGGAACTGCATATTGATGAGTTTCTGCCTGTGCATGAACATCGTATTTTACCCACACTGTCATGCACTAACTTCCTAGTTCTTTTTTTGGTCAACTTTCTTCTGACATTTCCTGGCCACGAGCGTAAACATGCTGTACATACGCAATGTAATTGCGTATGCCCTGCATTCCAAACCTACACATAGAAGACAATAGGGCTGTATGCATGTAAAAAGTGGTAAAATAGCACATGCTACGTTCTCATTTATGCAAGAAATATAAGCAAGTCTGAACGGATCAATGAAAATCAATGTCCTTTCATTGACCCCATTCACTGCATATTATGCGAGTGCACTAATTAATGAAATTACTCTTGTGTGAGCCTGGCCTTATCAAACAAATTCTGCTGCACCACAAATCAGAGGGGAAGATACTAGCAATGGCATACTCTTCACAATCACGATCTTAACCATTAAGGAACTCCTTACAGGTTGATGGCTATAACACCCAAGCCCTCCGACATATGTTACAAGTATACATGGGTTCTATATAATGAGAAGGAAAATATGCTGCTGCTGCTAGCCACCTCAGGTGGTGTCTTATCTTCGCCGAGAACAAAAGGATTGGATATGGTGAAGTTCAATAGCCCAATCATTTTTCCTAACATCTGCCGCTGGGGGAAGTCCGGATACCACCATACACATTAAGATTGGCCGCTGCAGCCAAAATTGTCAGTGACAGACAATTAAAGTGGGCGGCCAACTTTAGTTTTCATTTAAGCTGTCATTTGACGAGTTCTGGCCTGCCACTAGTGTACACAGCACAGGCTGAAACGTGATATATGAAGGGGGGGGGGGAGATATCCACCGCTTCTTAGTGAGATTATTTTGCAATATTTCAGGATTTTTCCTTTTTTTGGACCGTGATATATTTTCCATTGCTTAAAACGTGCAAGAATTTTCTAGCTGTGAAAAGTTAAGCTGAATCTAGAATTTACCAGGTTCTTAGGAACATTGTGCTGCCTACTCATATGATGTGATTATGAAAGAAATTGACAGAACCTCCTATCGCTTTCTATTAATAGTACTTTGAGTTTTACATATTTCCTTTCCAGTTTCCGCTCTTTATCTAATGTTTGATCTTGTCCATTTCCATAATATTAAATAGCATGTATCTTAATCTGAGATTCTGGATAAAACCTTTTTTCACCACATTAAGGCCGAATGCACATGGACTAATTGGATTCATGTGGGATCCCGCAGTGGAATCAGGCCCTGTGTCGGCCGGTGACCCCCTGCGTAACCTCTCCGGATTCTTCTTCTACGTGCCGCGGATGTGCCAGCCGGAGTGCATGCGCAGTGCAGAGAATGCAGTGGATCCGCGGCAATTTTGAAATTGACATTAAAAAAAAACGCTGCAGGTCGGACGGTTTACAATGACTGAAATGGAAGCCGTCGATGCGAGTCCTACAGGAAAATAGAGCATGCTGCAATTCTTCGTCAGAGAGTGTTTCCACTTGTGTGCGTGGAAGAATCATTTTACATTGCTGCGGAATCTGCAGCCAGACGCCCGCTGTGGATTCTGCAGCAAGAATCTGCCTGTGTTCATTGGGCCTTAGGCTGAATTCACAGAAGCTCAATGCTGCAAGATTAAAAAAAAAAAGGCTTCGCACGTCCTATTTTTTTTTTTGCAGCCCTCGAAATGCATTGCCAAGTGTTTTCAATGGGGCAGTCAAACACATCGCATGCCCTGTGATGTGCACACAAGTGCTATGTGATGTTTGCCATTGAAATCAATAGGAAACACCTGCCGATCCTCCTACATGCGTGAAACAAGTGCCAGAGAATCGCAACCTCACTGAAGTGATGCAAGGTGGTTTTGCATGAAAAACGCCTCACATCCGCGGGTAAACTGCACGTTGACAAGCGCAACATCGGGCCGGGTTTCTCAGCCCAATATTGCGCTCGCTTGTATAAATGTAGCCTTAACAAAGGCAATTTTAAGTGCCAACATCACAGATGAATTTGGGAATATAAGTTTATAACCACCTTTGATACTATCAGAAACAGAATGAGTCTCTGAGGTTTTTTTTATGTCAGTGGAGATTATGAGATATGAGAAACCCAGAGCAGAGGTAACACGCTGGCCTGTTGAGCCCTTAACATCAATTTAGAGACCATAAAACTTTCACATTCCTTGTCACTGGACTGATTAAGCATTTACTGTTATGCTCATCCCTCTCTGGTAATTCTCCTGAGTGCTATTAATCACGACATGTCTGTGCCCCTTATCCTGTTCTGAAATTTGTTTCAAGTGCAAATTAAGCAGACCATGTGTGTGACCTTCCATGTGATCATATGTATATATGTTTTTATATAAATAAGTCTTTAGAACTGTTCCATTTTGACTGAGGAAGAACTCTGAGTAGGTTCGCTATATCATGTATTTTTGTTAGCCGTTAAAATGTATCATATCTACGGGATTACTTGCTTTCTCTTACTGAGAACAATCACACGGTAGCCTTAACGTCTTATGTCTCTCCTAGTGTTTTTTTTTCTTCTTTTTTTAAAGTATTTATTATTTTGGGATATAGATCAAATACAGAAAAACAGGAACAGTGTCATTCTTGTCATAGTGCCTGTCACCAACAGTAAACAGACTATCAGGAAGATAATTCATGTCCATTTAGACCTGCCGATTTCTCGTTTGAACGAGCCAACGATGTACGAGTTTGCTCGGGCAGTTTGTTTATATAGATACATCATTGGCTCGTCAAATGAGAAATCACACAGTCCTTCATATTTGCTGTATTAAAGGGGTTGTCTCGCGCCGAAACGGTGTTTTTTTTTTCTTTGCATAGGCCCCCCGTTCGGCGCAGGACAAACCCAAGGGATGTGTTAAAATAAAAAAAAAATATTACTTACCCGAATCCCCGCTCTGCGACTTCTTCCTTCTTCCTTCTCCAAGATGGCCACCGGGATCTTCACCCACGATGCACCGCGGGTCTTCTCCCATGGTGCACCGTGGGCTCTGTGCGGTCCATTGCCGATTCCAGCCTCCTGATTGGCTGGAATCGGCACACGTGACGGGGCGGAGCTACGCAATGACGCTTAGAAGGGGCAGAGCCAGAACGCCGCTCGTGCCTGGACCGACCAGAAGGAGAAGACCCTTCTGCGCAAGCGCGTCTAAAAAAGCAAGACGACCCCGAAATTAGACGGAGCCATGGAGACAGGGACGCCAGCAAGCAACGGAGCAGGTAAGTGAATAACTTCTGTATGGCTCATATTTAATGCACGGTGTATATTACAAAGTGCATTAATATAGCCATACAGAAGTACTGAACCCCACTTGCTTTCGCGAGACAACCCCTTTAAGGAGAACAACTGAAAGAGTCAACAATGATTTTTTTTATGCGTGCATAAAATGAACAAAAAGTGTTTACACTGAACGATTATTGTTCATTTTCGCTCGTTTGAACAATAATCGTTCTGCGTAAAAGGGCCCTTTACATGTGAGCAATACCAGGCACAGCTCAAAAAGACAAAGTACGTACTTAAGTATATATGGCTGCTGCATCAGATTGTTGACTCATGTTCAGTCTGTGATCTATTGGTATACCCAAGTCTTTTTCCCATGTGCTGCTGCTCAGCCCAATTCCTACCATTCTGTATGTGCTTTTTTTCATTTTTCTTGCCCAGATGTATGACTTTGCATTTCTCCTTGTTAAATACCATTCTGTTATTCGCTGCTCACTGTTCATGATTTTCTAGATCTTTTTGAATCATCTCTCTCTCTTCCCTAGTGTTAGTTATCCCTCCTAGCTTTGTGTTGTCTGCAAATTTGATCAGTTTCCCATCAATTCCCTCCTCCAGATAATTTATAAAAATGTTGAACAACACTGGGCCTCGGACACAGAGCCTTGTGGTACCCCACTTGATCATAGAATGTAGAGTTGGAAAGGACATCCAGGGTCATCGGGTCCAACCCCCTGCCCAGTGCAGGATCACTAAATCATCCCAGACAGATATTTGTCCAGACTTTGTTTGAACACTTCCATTGAAGGAGAACTCACCACTTTCTGTGGTAACCTGTTCCACTCATTGATCACCCTCACTGTCAGAAGGTTTTTTCCAATAAATACACTTGATACATTTTTCAACTTGGATGTGCAGCCATTTATCACCACTCTTTGAGTACGATTACTCAGCCAGTTGTGAATCCACCTAACAGTTGCCTTGTCAATTCCATATTTGGTCATTTTTTTCAATAAGTATGGTATGAGATACTTTGTCAATGCTTTACTAAAGTCAAGATATACTATATCCACCGCATTTCCCTGATCAACCCAGTCGATTCTGTCATAGAAGGAAATTAGATTCGTCTGGAATGACTTGTTTGTTGCAAACCCTTGCTGGCCCTGGTTAATTACTCCATTTTTATCCAAGTACTTACATATATGCTGTTTAATAATTTGTTCAAAGATCTTTTCCGGTATAGAAGTCAGGCTCACAGGCCTGTAGTTTTCTAGATCCACCTTCTTCCCCTTTTGGAAGATAGGGACATTTGCCCTTTTCCAATCTTCTGGCACTTCTGTTCTCCAGTGACTTCTGTTCAGC
Source organism: Eleutherodactylus coqui (assembly GCF_035609145.1). Lineage (NCBI taxonomy): Eukaryota > Metazoa > Chordata > Amphibia > Anura > Eleutherodactylidae > Eleutherodactylus > Eleutherodactylus coqui. The sequence continues at coordinate 479,339,267 of NC_089837.1, forward strand.
GCTGCGGATGTGTCAGTCGGCACTCTGTAGCGCATGCGCAGAAGCCGCCGATGCTCTATGATGACGCAGATTTTGCGATACTTCCGTAGTGCTCACTGTGGAAGTGCCGCAGGACGGACGGCTTCCATTAACTTCAATGGAAGCCGGCTATGCATAGTCCGCACAAAATCGCAGCATAAGGCGACTTCTCACCCGCGAGCGGGAAATCGCAATCGATTTCCGCTCGTGGGCAGGAAATCGCATATTGTCATTGCATGCTATGGGCTGGATTTGCTGTGGAATACGGCTTCAGATTTCACAATGCAAATCTGCCTGTGTGCAGGAGGCCTTAGTGACCAAAACAAATTTTGGAAATCTGACATGTCCCACTTTAACACAGAATAATTCCGTAAAGGTTTTGCATATCCAAGTTATTCTGACATTGTTTTTTTTTTGCCACATACTGTACTTCATTTTGGTGATACAAATAAACTAATAGAATTTGTGTATATTTATTAAAAGTGCCAAAATTGGGAAAAATGTGGAAAAAAAAATTGTCATTTTTTCACATTGTCAACTGCAATATCTCAAATATGTGCAAACATACTGCAAAAAATTTTGATGAGGTATACATTTCCATCAGTTAATTCTGGACGCACATTTGAAAAACGTTAAGTTTTTTTAAAATCCATTTAGGAGACGTACAAATACTGCGATTGGGCAGGCAGTCTATCAAGCCACCTCCCGGCTGCCATGACACCTGAACGGCTCCCTGCGATCTCATCGATGTTCGGGGGATTTACATGCTGCTGCCAGAATTAACAGCAGCATTTAAAGGGTTAATAGCGCCGATCAGCCGCACGGCTGATTGCAGCTATTGCTGGCGGGTGTCAGCTGTCATCAACAGCCCGCGCTGTATGAACTGAGGTCGCCCCGCAATCTCTCTTTGTACATACCACGATCCCACAGGGCGTAAATGTACATCCTATAACGGTAAGGGGTTAAAGATGGGATTTTTTTTCTATAGTGCACATGAAGATGAGAATTTGCACCCCAAAATGGATACTCCCGTTTGTCCTATGTTCACAAACATACCCGTTGTGGCCCTGAGAACCCCCACAAATGACCCCAAACATACGACTGAGAACCCCCACAAATGACCCCATTTTGAAAACTAGACACCCTTAACGAATTAATCTAGGGGTGTACTGCGCATTTTGACCTCACAGTTTTTGAATGAGTCTGAGCAAACCAGAAGAAATAAAAATAGATTTGGGCTTTTTTGGCAACTGTCATTAAAAAAGTTTTTTTTTTGTACAGCACAAATAGGAATGAAGACTTTCACCCCCAAATGGATCTCCGTTTGTCCTGTATTCAATGTCTGTATGCACATCGGTGCCCAAAGTGAAAGGAGCACTGCACTTCCAACTGTTTTTTTTTTTTTTACCTTTTACTTGATCGCCATTATCTATTGGATAATGGCAATCACTTGACTGGGGAACGCTCACCGTGGCCCTCGGTCACTGCTCCATAGTAGCCAGGAGATTTTAAATTTCTCGGGCCCTCCGCAGCTTCTGTGCTTGCGTCTGCCTTTTGCAAACAGGCACATGCACCGAAGCTGGGGAAAGGTTCGTAGATAAAGATCCCCGGAGGCCTTTCGTAAGTAATTTCACCTCCCCTCATGGTTTGGATCCGTGACAGGAGGTGAAACTTTAGCCATTGTTTTACGTGATTGCCGTTATCCATTGAATAATGGCGATCATGTGACCAAGAACCGAATACTGCGGCCCCCCATGAGATCTCCAGCCTCTCAGCTATGTTTAGTAGCCAGGAGCTGGGAGATTTTAAATTACCCCGGCAATCCGTGGCTCTTGTGCATGCGTGCACCCATCTTGCCACGGATGCCTGCGCAGAAGCCGCGGTAAGGTCCATGAATAAATCTGGTCGCCTTATGTACATAACTTCATCTCCCCCCACGGAAATGATCCTTGAAAGATGAAACTTAAACTTTTTTTTTTTACTTTAAATGATCGCGGTTATCCACTGGGTAATTTGGCGATATCTCTCCACTACACATGGTAGCTGGAAGCAGAGGGATATTAAATTTCCCGGGGAGCGAGCCCTTCTGAGCATGCGCCCATCGTAGGACGTCTGGTGCACATGCGCAAAAAGCGACGTCTGGTCCGGGAAGGGCCAGAACGTCGTGGAGGTGAGTACTTTTTTTTTTCTTCTTTTTTTACACTTTTATACGATCGCCAGTACATGGTGGATACTGGCGATCGCGTAAACAGGGGGCGGAGGAGGGGGGAAAGCTTCCCACAGCCCCCCCCATTACAGCTCCAAGTTGTCAGCTACCTCCGCTAACCGACAGCATGGAGCTGTAACATTCATAGCCCACGTGGCTTTAATCCCTAGAGTGAGCGTGTTTTAACAGCCCTGGGGGTTAAAGCCCACTAAAGCAGGACGTAAAAAGTCTGGGACGCTCACCAAGAGGTTAAACCCATTGAAATCAATGAGGGGGAAAAACGTGTTTAAAGGTTACAGAGAAACATAAAACCCTAATGTGGGCACAGAGGCGGCAGGCGTCACGGAGCTGACAGCCACCTGCAGCGGCGACCGCCCGCCTTTCCATTCCGCAGAGCACAAGCGCAGAGGGACATCATTGGCAGCTGTCAGCGGGGATCAGCCGCCTGCAGCACTGAGCCCGCGGGCGGCCGGCTGTCCCGACGGCGGAGCAGAAGTGATGAGGGTGGCAGCCGTGAGTGGGGGAGTGGCCACCATGGGGCTGACAGTCCCGGTGACGGAGCAGAAGCAGTGAGGGCGGCAGCTGTGAGCGGGGGAGCGGCCGGCACGGAGCCGACAGCCGGCTGCCGCTGACACTCACCACTGCAGAGTGTGCATTGATTTATGTGGTCCCTGCAGGCTTAGGGTCACGGTAACATTTCTTCTTAGGCTTACATTATTAGATGCTACTGCTGCCATGTTACAGCGGTAACATGGCAGCATTTACAGCTCACAATGTAAGCCTAAGGCTGCCTGCAGACGGCCGGGTCGGATCCCGCTGCGAGAATTCAAGCAGCGGGATGAGGACCCGTGCCCCTGACCTGCGGCTCACCCGCTCCCGGCATCTTTCCTCTCTGCTATGTGACAGAGCATGCGCAGAGCGGCGCAGGCCCCTCCCTACTGACGTTTCTGCGCGGGCCTCGCAAATAAATTTGTTTTCCGCGTGTTTTCACGCCGACAATCGCGGCTGTGTGCATAGGATTGCATTTTCTAATGCAATTCTATGGCAGCGGGCATGGGCGGAAATTCTATGGGTAATCCCGCCGCGGAATTTACACCCGTGTGCAGAAGGCCTAAAAAGAAATGTTACCCTGACCCTAAGCCTGCAAGGAACACACAAATCAATCCACACTCTGCTACTAGGACCTTCCAGCCTTGACCCAATCGGGATCTAGGGGTGTTCTTCCTGTCAAACCCCTAGCTTCCGGTGGCGTCAAGATACAATAATACCAATGAGCCCTTGGGCCGGTCTCACACGAGCGTAATTTAATTGTGTATTACGTGCACATAATACGCAGTGAATATACGATTTTCATTAATACGTATATTCTTTTCGGTAATACACACAAAAAAACGGAACGCAGCATATTCTACTTTACCGCGCGATAGAGCCCTACTCTTCTCTGTGGGCGCTTACAAAAACGCCGTACATACGCAGTTACATCGCGAATGTGCGACATTTTTACACAATGTTGTCAGGAGACAATGGAAGGAAAGTTTAAAAAAACAACCAGGAATCCGGTGAATGACGGCGTGTGTGAGATACGTGCCATACGCGATCGCAAACGCTTTGAGTGCGACTCCAGACGCCAGTAAAATGCTGCGGTTTTTACCACACGGTCGTTAGCGGTAGATCACGCTGCCTGCGCTGCACTATTACAACAATATGCGAATATACCGCAAAACCCACCTGCGCAAATAGTGAATGTGAAGACATCCATGTTATACATTTACCAGCGGCGGAACCAACAAATATACATCGATTTTGACGGAATGACGCGCTTCCTAATATACCGACATTATTATTAATTAGTACTGAGGAAGAAAAGTGATTAAAACCGGTTAATAAGCCCCACTGTACGCCATTCACCGTAGAAGAGTCTCTCCTCGACGGCTGAACAGTTTTTCACTCGGTTTTACCTCAGAACTAGCAGCTGCCGGAGCGTCACCGCTCCTCAGCACTTCCCGCCTCTGCTCCGCGCATGCGCACATCAGCCCACCACGAGCGCTACCGCAGCCCTTGTGAACCAAACATGTTTAACATGCGATTAGTCTGTTTTCCCATCGTGAAGCGCCCGTATCTACACCTCGCAGACCTTCGCTCACTCCCCACCCGCCGACGATTCATTCGCTCTTCGCTCCGCCCATTGTGTTCACGTGACCAGAGGCCACGCCTCCCCAAACATCTCTGCGTGTAACGGGGATGTGGTATGTAGTAGGCAGGGCGGACAGTCTGTACTGTATCCCAGTGAGCTCATCATGCCCGATGAACAGCACGTCCCCGGCCCGGCGCCGGGCTCCGATCTGGTGCCGATCCTCTGGTCGGTGGGGCGGAAGCTGCTGCTCTTGCTGCCCGTCTACCTGTGCGGCTACCTGGGGCTCAGCATACTGTTTGTCATCATCGGGCTGACGGTGTTCTTGTGCTGGAGGAGCACTCGGACCACCAAACTCCACAGCTTCAAGGTGGCCTGTGACTACTTGGAGAATGAGCAGCAGATCACTGCCAGCACCATCCTCAAGAGCAGCCAGCTGCCGTCCTGGGTGAGTCACGTGTGCCAACTACCCCTCATCGGGCTAGACTGGCATTGATTGCCCACCCAGTTGGCACCAGTTATTTTGTATCTTTGCATCTGTTACTTTGTATCTTTTGTCGGATGAGTTTAGATGGAATTCATAGAGCCAGTATTGATTTAACCCCTTGTTGATGGGGCAGAAATGATCTCATTGTGTCGATCGATTTGGGCACATCAGAAGGAAGGCACACAAGTGCTCCGGTCTGTCCAGCCAGTCATCTGCTGCTGGGATTAGGAGATGTTTGGTGGGGGCATCTGTGGTTGGCACAGCTGGCATACTTTGTATGAGTGCATTGGGGTTGTGTGTGTCATGTGACTGTCACTTTTTTTGGGTGGGGCTGCAGCTATTCTAGAATATCGGTGGGTTTTGTAATGACTCAGGGGTGGGGGGTCAAACTTATTTTCACCGAGGGACACATCAGCCAAAGGATTTTAAGACTGTATGGTAAGGGCTCGTTTACACGGGCGTATTTGCACAGTGTATTACATGCGCCATTTTTGTATTACGAAGAGAACAAAACCCATTGATTTACTTCAGATAAGTATATATTTTCACGCGATATACAACACGCGGCATGACCTATATTGATGCATATTACACACCACAATAGGCCGTTACAGTGAATGGGCCGATGCAAATACACAGTATAGTTGGGTACACTAAATCATGCCGAAGCGGCTGAGAAACGAAGGCGTAAGTGATTTTCGGTTATGCAGATCCGCGGTGTGTCTTCGCATGAGTAATGTGCTTACACCCGTGTGAACAATCCATGATAGTGACCCCCAATAGTAATAGTGACGCCCGTAGTGGTCCCCATAGTAGAGAAGCATCCCCACAGTGACGAGAAGAGAGGAAAACGGGATTCCTATCCTCAGGATTGATGGGGGTCTCACCAATGACACCCCCATCAATCAGACTTTTATCAACTAGTTTATGGACATTCTCTCTCCCTACCCCTGATCCAAAAAATGACAGGATTTCGTGCCAGATCTGTACTGGAGGGGCTCCGGACGGAGTATCTACCACAAAAGTGACATAGCCTTAGGCTGGGTTCACACGGGGCAGAATAGGCGCAGAATTGCCATGCAGACTCTGCACCGAAAATTCTGCCTGCGACTTTACAGGATAAACCAGTAAAGTGGACGATCAGTTGCAGCCAAACCACGCCGAATTCAAAGACGCAGCATGTCAATTCTTTCCCCGTTTCTGTGGCGGCCTTTATCCTCTCTATGGGGAGAGTCGGACGCAGCGGAATGCAGACGGCGAAGCCGCTCCAATACCTGTGATGAAAGGCTGTGGGTTTTGAAGCTGCATTCCTCCAATCTCGGTGTATTGCGGTCAGCCTATCTGACAGGCTCGCCGTGGAGAATCGTGGCAATTCCCTAGGATTCTCTGCTTGTGGACAGAGGGGCTGCGCTTTCCATAGCAATGCTATAGAAGGCATTCACTGCGTTCCCCGCGGCCGGATTATCGCCGTGGGGAAAATTTGCCCGTGGACAGGAGCCCTTACTGTAGGGGCGATCAGTGTTGCGTACCGTTCTGCTATGGTCAGTAACTGCGTGCAGCGGCTGTCACCCACCAGATTGCTGCAGTACTGTACTATCAGGTATTTCAGCACAGGGCTGCTTTAATTTCATGCTGCTTTATTGGGATCTTTTTGGGCTATCCAGACTCGGATTAATAGGCCACTCCGGTGTCATATGTATCCCCTGGTATTACCTTGGTTAGTTATTGCTTTCTGAAACTTCCTGGAGCCCTCTTCATGTGGGTCATACCATCTTATTTTGACTGCTTGGGATTTACTTGGCTTTATGTTATCTCAAGAAGTCATTTTTTCCGTCAACATAACTCCTGTGTGATTTATATAACCTGGACTCTGCCACACAAGATCTTCATGGAGGGGGGGGGGGGCGATTATGCTTTTTACAAAAGTGATGAGGGTGGCGGAAAATGCTGAAAAGTTTTACCCTTTTGTGCATGTAGGATATGTGCAAAAATATGCAATTTAGGGCAGAATTTCTGCATAAATGCCATCATGAATTTCCTCCCATAACGTTAGAACCCGTTTAACATAAAACTGTAGTCATTGAGATATCGGATATTGGTTTTAGGTTGGTTATGGACACCTTTTGATAATTGTTGCAATGCAATGAAAAATTAATTTCAGTAATTAAAAAATAAATATGTTTTCCATTTGGTTTTGTTAGGCCGGCTTCACATGCGGTAGAAGGTTCCTGCGTAGATTCGGCTGAAAATACTGCAAGGAAAAGCGCTGCATGCTTTTCTGTCCAAAAGCTGAAAAATGGGCAGACCCCTTTATAGTCAGTGGGGTCCACCCGGCACTGTTCTGTCCTGTCCTGTCCGCTGTTTGGTTGCGGGGATTCTCCTCTCCTGCTCCCCAAACGGAGAAGGAAAGTGGAATTCCCAGCTCAGATGTGAAGTCGCCCTTAAAAATCTAGAAAAGTTTGTCTTGAATGTATTCTAAAACACAACAAGCTACAGAATGGCGTTCGCAGTCCGTTCTGCCAGACTGGCTCGGTCTTTAGCATCTCCTGAACGGTCATCCAATCAAATTAAGATTGTTCAGCAGGCCCTGGAGACCGCGCCATCGGAGAGCCAGTCTGATACAATAGGTTCTGAATGCCATGCTGTAAGTTTCTATGTACTGGAATAGAAATAGATGTATGCCAACTGAATGAGCCAAATGTTTCACCATTTTTAATACATAAATAATTGCTTGCAGGTTTATTTATTTATTTATTTATTAATTCCATCATTAAAGCAATGCAATAAAAATGTGATCAAAGGCGCCCATAGCCTATATTGCATACAGTGGGGGAGCGTTGCTGTAATCTATCTATCTCATCTGTTTCATTGTGTCTCTACAAGCTTTTCTTTCTTACATGGACATTTATGGACTTCTGTTTCTGTTGGCAATTTTTCAGATTCCCCCCCCCCCCCCCCATCTTCTGAGTCACATTCCTGTCCTACACGGAGAGCGGAGGGGAAGCAAAACAAAACTGCCCTCTTCTCAGTCCCTGGCCTTCCTATGCAGAGGGAAGACTAATCCTTTATTGTAATCCCGTGTTCATCTGTATAGTTCGTCTTCGCCTTATGCTGCGTCCAGACATCATTCAGAAAATAATTAAAATGAGCAAAACTGAGTGATTGTTTAAAGCGAACCAACGATGAACAATAATCGTCCGCTTTTCGTTGCTCATTTTAGGCCGACATCATCGTCAGCTCGTTCATTTATCGTTCGGTTTAAAGAGCGCTCGTTCAGTCACTTATACGGCGAATGCGAAAGACTGAACGACTTCTCACACATAGATCATCTATGAACTGCTGCCCGTTTCCTGCTGCTGGAAGAGATCACCGGGCCGCCCGCTCGGCTGTCATTCGCTAAGCTGGGACGACTGTTGGCTGCTTGACAATCGTCCCATCTAAAAGGACCCTTATTAAGGATACAGTAAGACAGGAATACTAAGGGTTAATATTTGCCATGTAGCTCTGGTCACTATATGTATGCATCTATCTGGTGTCCATGTGGTCATCTTCATTGCAGTATACACATAAGAGGCGGTTCGCACTGCGCTAAAGTTCCCCTCTCCGCTGAGCTTTCCGGTAGGGGCGTTACATGTGAATACCCAAACACGGTATTTAAACAGAATTAGTGATTTCAATATGACAGACTGAGACGGAAGGTGCAAACTTTGGGCTCCTTCTGACTCGCGTTCCGTCTTCCTTCTGGGGGGGGGGCACTGTAGCGTATGTGATGTAGCAGCCCGGCTTGATAAAGGCCCCATTGAGCTTTCCTGAAACTTTGCACTTGGCTGATTAAAGGGTTCTTCCTTTTTTCTTCTCTAATTCGGAGTAATGCCTCATAACGGGATTATTGTAAGGCCTAAGATAGATACAGATACATTTTCTATTTTTGCACTTATAATCGGTTAGTAATGCTGCATCTGTGACCACAATCTCTGGGGGCTTCCAGGAATAGCACCTTAATCTGATATAGTAACCATTTCCTACCCAGACGTTTAATGTCAGTCATTAGAGAGAACCTGCCATTATTTTCACATTAGATTTCCTAGGTTTACATGGAGTCTGATTGCTGTGGGCACCTAATGCTGCACACCGTATTCTACATAAGGGTTACTGTACACAGGCGAATAATCGCTCAAACGACTGGTTGGTGACTATCAGACTGTGTAAAAAAAGGCTATAAAGAATGTGTGGGGTTGACTTTCAATGACTCCATTCACCGCGTAACACTGTCATGGACATAAGCACTTATGGGAAAAAAGACCTATGAAAAAGCAAGAAGTAATCTAAAACTAAAGCACGGGACTTTCTTCCTAAAAAAAACAAACAAACAAAAAAGTATTGACTTAGTGACTCGCAGTGCCTTCATCTCCGAGCCCCTTGCGGCCCGACTGCGGTGAATGAGCCTTCTCTGCCCTTCTATTTTTCTGACTAGGTAAGCCAGATTTACAAATCAGTGGCAGCCGGGGAAGCTGAGGCGCTGGATGGGTTCTAATGAGCCCCGGGTAGCAGATGCAGCACCGCTGGAGACACAGGTCAATGGGCAGTGAGTGAGAGGAGGTGAAGAGGACCCACATTCTGTCACCATGCAGCGGCATGCTGACAAATGGAGAGCGGTCCAGCTGGCAGGTGCGGTGGTCTCTGGAGTCAGCGTGAGTGCAGTGGAGAAGGGAGACAGCAGAGGGGAGCCAGCGCTGTCAGTGGTGACTAATTGCAGGACTGTGGTAGCGCATGGAGGAGGAGGAGGAGGGTTGGACTGTGGGACATTGGAAGAAGATGATGGGGGTTGCATTGTGGGACATTGAAAGACGATTATGGGGGTTGCATTGTGGGACATTAGAAGAAGATGATGGGGGAATTTGGATTTGGGGGCATTGGAAGAAGATGATGGGGAATTTGGATTTTGGGGCATTGGAAGAAAATGATGGGGGTTGGACTATGGGACATTAGAAAAAGATGATGGGGGTTGGACTGTGGGACATTTGAAGAAGGTGATGGGGGTTGGACTGTGGGATATTGGAAGAAGATGAATGGGGGTTGATAGTGCAAAGCATGGAATTATAGCTTTTGGTGTAGGGGAAAAATAGGTTGTCCTGGGGAGGGGGAGCATATAATACTTTGCTGGATCGCCTTTTGGCTTTGCATAGAATGTGTAGGAAATTTTTGAAATGCTCATCATTTCATGCTTTGTTGTCCCATTTTTCCTATCCTATAGGCTGCCTAGACACTCTGTACACTGTCTGTAACATCAGCATTAGTCTGTGCACATCTGAGAGTAGGAATGTAACATGTGGAATTCTGCTCTCCACACGGCCTATTTTGGGATAAGATTCCCCCTGCACTGGTGTTTTAGTTTTCCATAGATACATGTCCTCCTCCCTTTTCTGTTGGGTAATACATTTATCTTTATGACATTGATGCTTTCAGTACTAGTGCATTATGTCTCCACCAGAATTATGGGTGACAGGTGCAGTGACAGGTAACGCCTTGGGAACGCCCTCCAATCTCCGGATTGGTAGCAGTGAGGGCACAGAGGATATGGCGCTTCCCTGCAGTGTGTTTGTTGCGGTGGGGGTCCCGTGGCAGGAGGAGATATCCACAGCAGCATCTCAAGCAGCCGCTGCTGGCTCAGCACTCACTCCTCATCCCTGAAGGGCAGTTGGAGCCGCTTGCAGGCGCTGGGCTGCCAGAAGCAGGACCTGCCGCAGCACCACTGCTGGAGCTGTGCGGCCAGGGCCGCAGCAGGACAGCTAGAGCCGTTTAGAGGTGGTGACCTGCCACGAGGTCGGTGGCCAGTAGCAGCCGATACATAACTGCTGGAGCCACTTGTAAGCCAGCCATCAGTTGAATGGCAGGAGCAGTTGCGGCTGCTACTGTACTGCCGGAGCCACTTCCAGTAGCTTGCCGCCCATTAGCTGTATGGAGCAGGAGCCGCCGACACTTCCACTGCTATGTATTCCTTGCCAGCCTGGAGGGGAAAGCATGGACCTGGAGCCGCCACCACTGCTTCCACGCTCGGTGAGGGTGTGTATCCCCCATGCCAATCAGAAGCTGTGGGTGTTCCCTGTACCTCCGCCCGGCCAACCCATGTCTCCACCCATAATTCTGATGGAGACATAATGCACCAGTACCGATGCTTTCTTTCTATTAACCACACTATTCACGTTTTTGCATCTTTCTTTTTCAAGAACATCTGTTACTAAAATGTTCTGTTTCTATATTTTGATCAGTTATTTTAAATTGACTAATAAATATATTCTGCACTGTGTGACGGTTATATTTTACACCTCACATAATCCATCATCCACCTAAACCTCACGTGTATCATAATCAGAATGGCCGCACATGAATCGTCCAACCTTGTCTAGCCCTTTAAGGCGGCAGGCAAAGAATGTGCTGTGGATTTTCTATATGGATAGTAACATTTTAATAAAGATGTCGGATTTAAATAAATCTTATCCACCCACTGCAAAAAAAAAAAGAAAAAAATCACAGGATAGGTGATAAGTCTCTAGCGGTCTGATTGACAATACATGTAGTGACAACGCACATGTGCAACCGCCACTCCATGCAATCTCCTCCTCACTGCAGGTGGTGCAATGAGCCTGCATTGAGGAGGACAGGGGTACACAGGATGGGTGGGAGTCTCAGCTGTTCCCCACAAATGGGACTCCTATCACTTTTCCTTTGGAAAGGTCATAAAAGTCTATTGTGGTACAATATTAAAGAGTAGCTATAATGGCGCCATTTAAGGCATGTGCTGCGGGAATCTCATAGTGGGAACCTGATTGGCCGCGAGGCACCATATGGTTGCTGCTACGGCACGTGGCTGCGTGATACTTCACACCTAATTATGTAGATAGCACTTTGAAGAGATCTCTAATTGAATACTCTCATGAGAATAATTGTATTAGGAAAACATTGACTCTGCCCTTTTAATTTAGAAGCGTTGAATCCATTCTTTTTCACTCTCCTGAATGCTCTTCTGATTGAATGCCCATCAGTTGCAGCGTTTCATCCGCACACTTATTTATTAAATTTTTTTTTTTTATTGAAATAAATGAACGAACCCCATTGATTATAATGGGGTCAGTTCAGTTTCCGCTCAGCTGCCCGGCTTTAGCATGCAGCGCTCTTTCTTCCGGTATGTTGAGCCGGATCTGCGACGTAACCCCCAGCCAAAGGTTCCAATGTAGATGTAAGACTATGCATCTGTGGGCATTTGGCCTATAGCTAATCGCTGCGGGTTTCGCGGTCAGACACCCGCTGCGAATCCCGCAGCAATAGCCGTCCAGATACATGCTATGGTAACAGATTCCCCCCTGCCCATGAGCGGAAATCAACTACGGCATGTCCTATTCATCGTGGAAAATCACGCGGACGGCTTCCATTGCAGTCGATGGAAGCCGTCCATCCTGCGATACTCTGTGCCGGAGCACAGCGGAACTATCACAGGAAACCGCGTCACCGCCCAGCACCAGCGTGTCATGCACTGCGCATGTGCATCGGCTCGCCGGCAGAGACTCTCGCGGCGGACCTGGAGAGGTGAGTATAGGGTCTCTGGGGGGCGCCGGCTCTGATTCCGCTGCAATATTTCGCAGGCAGAATCCAACCCAGCCGTGGGCTGGGGGTCTTACAGGTTCTTGAACGTAATTATATTGCGCTGTCAAGCAGCAAAGCATTGTAGGACTTTATAAAGTGTCTCTTAGTTTAGTTCTTGTTGTGCCCAGGGCTTTATCTAGAAGTGTGGACACAGCAGTTACATTTCTCATAATAGTGACACATTTACACAGAGTGTTTATGGCAGCAATGGAAAAAGTATCCGTTAGGTTGCCTTCACATCCTTGGCGGGGATTCCGTTTTCCTTCTCCTTCCGGGGAACCGGAAAGCGGAATCCCCAGGCCAAATGGGTAAGTCTTATGACCGTGCCGAATGGACCTCATTGACTATTATGGGGTCTGTTCGGTTTCCACTCAGCTACCCGGCATTTTACCGAAAAAAAGCATTCCCTGAGTGGAGCAGGAAAGGGGAATCCCTGCGGCCACATGGCTCAGTCTCAGGACGGGAATGAACGCCATTGACTATAATGGGGTCAGTTCAGTTTCCGCTCAGCTGCCCGGCCTTTGCATGCAGCACTTTTTCTTCCATTATTTTGTGCCGAATCTGCGACGGAATCTCCAACTGGATGTTCCTACTCCAATGTGAACCCAGCCTAAGCTTTGCAAAGCCTTCACCTTACTGTAGGCTCGAGGAACTTATTCTTTCTTAGGGAGTTAAGGCAATAAGGCTTCATTCTCACAGAGCTGGTGTTATGGGAGGGGTACAAACTGGGTGATTGCCCAGGGCCTCTGTTCCTGAGGAAGGCCCCAAGCAGTCTAAAGCAATGACTAGACTTGCCAATGTAGGATGTTGCAACAGCCTCTTGAGCGATGCTGTAGCAAAAGGGGTCACATGGGTTGCAATTGCGGGGTGCATAAGCTAGGAGCTCCCAAGATCCCCCCTCACCACTAACATGAACTTACAAACGACAGACAATGGGATCTCTTCCTGTTTACACGGACTGAACGACAAATGATAAGGGCGAACTAATTATCATCCAGTTGGCGCATGCATTTAGCCTGAACGATCATGGATCCAGTTCTTGCTGGATCACAGGAATCTGAATGACTATCCTCCCATGTAAAGGAGCCCTTAAACTCAAAATTGTCTTCAGTGCTGTGTGAGGAGCACTTGTCACCTTTCCAGCAATGAAAGGGTTACAGCCCAACACACTTTAATACGAGATGTGAATGGGTCTGAAAAAGTGTCTATATAATCCAATAGATATCAGGGGAAGTGTCTGGCTGGCCTGCGTCGTTAGGGGTGCCAGTTGATTTTGTCCTGGGCAGTGCACCCTCGGACTGTGTTCATTCGGGACAGACGCTGCGGAATGTCCGCTGCAGAATTTCTGGTGTACAGTTCACAGCATTTTGAAATCCAAGCTAAATGAACGAGTTTTAGTGATTTTTTTTTTTTTTTTTATTTTTTTTTTTTTTTTTTATTTTTTTTTTTAATTTTGATTTTTTTTTTTTTGTTACTTTTTTTTCCCCCCTTCTGTATGGAGCAGAAAATATCCCGTGCAACATTGTTCTTGCGGAGCGGATTTTATTGTTGCGGAAAAGCAGCAGAATATAGAGGAAAATTTGCGTAATCGAACAGAAATCAAAATCGCACTACAATCCGCACATAAATAACACACCATTAGCCGAGTAAACAACTCGAAATCTGCTCAAACGGCAACCTTTGTCTTGCGGATTTCAGCACTCTGCATCCCACCTCCTCAATATCTTGAATGCGACTATCACTTAGGTGACATTCTCTTGTGCCGTTGTGGTGAGAGCTGTAAGGAGAGCCTTCAGAAAGGAATACTGCGCTCTTGGCTTTCGCTGGTTTATACTACTTTTTTTTTTTAAGTAGTATAAAGCACTTAAAAAAACACTTCTTCTTGTGGAGGTTGTGGACAGCAGGCAGGATGCCCACAAATTCCTGCTTTCTTTATACTATTTGTATCTCGCGTATGAATCCGCGTCCTTACACAATGTAATTGCATATACACTGTGGATTGAACACATCCATAGAGTTCAATGGAGCCCATACACGCGGAATCTGTGGTAAAATAGAGCATGTTGCGATTTTTCTTCCACTCGCGGAATCCGCAATTTCCAACCGGAAGTGTGAGCGACCGGTGAAAGTCAATGTATTTCAATGCCCACATATTACTGCGTATTATACGTGTGGACAACAATCGCGGAATCCACAATTCAGCCAAAATACTGGACGAATTCATCCTTTAAAGTGTTAATTGGCCAGATAGGACCTGAATTTACCCAATTATAGTCAAGGGACTCCCTTTGACGCCTTTTTAGTCAGAACCTTTTTGCTACTGGGTGATGTTCTACTCCCATAACGGAGCAGGAAAACTAAACCCCTTAGCGCAGATGTGAACGAGCCCGAGGAGCCGCAGTATGGAAGAGGGACGGCTTGCCTGCGGTTAAACCTCACATTAATTATAAAGAAGATCTGACGAGAGAATAACCGCAGACATATAGTAGACACCAATACTTATAGATAACTCAGGAAAATAATGCTATAGTAACTATGCATCTCCCAGAATATTCTTACTTCTGCTACTGTTCAGTTTCTCATTGTACTGGCATTAATATCCTCACTTCTCCCATGGCTGTGTAAATGCAAAAAAGCCATTTGCTATTTTGAAATATTTATACATCGGGTAAAAGAGCTCTATGAATATTTGATGTGCAGGTTTCTGTCTACATTTGCTAAATAAACCGTCCCCCTCCCATATGCAGACACTGTTGTACGCATGCTTTGGTGCAGGAAACAGCTGCAATGCAGCAGATGCATCATCTAGACGACCGCGGAGCCAGAAAGACTATAAACCGCATGGTGCTACTTTGTGTGATTAATGGCCGGGTTTGACCTGTAGGTATTTTGCACATCCTGCACTTACATGTCATCATTTCTTCCCTGAGTGGGGCTGTCCTGCTAGTAGTAGTGATGCGGTTCTGATTCCATGCCGTTGCCCTGGTCATCCATCAACGAGGCACGTAAAAAAATAATAGCAGCTAAAACGATCATTAGCTGATTTAGTTTAAAGGGAGTCGGTCAACAGTTCTGACCGTATAAACCTGCTGACAATACAAGGCAGGACCTTGGAGAGGTCTTTAAACATACCTTTGGCCATGCTTTTATCATTAGAAGCACTGAGAAAACAAACTTTTATTACAACAAACGCCACTCCCGAAAAGTGCCCCGAAGGTGGTCCTTCTCCCTGAGGTGCACTTGGCTCTCTGCATTGAGCTGATCCATAGCCCCTGCTGCTCTGACTGACAGCCGTAGAGGTCTTGTGGTCGAGGAGGGGCTGTTGAGTTGGTCATTGGAAGAAGCGGTTTTGTACGGTCAAAACTCCCAGATTCTCTTTATGGCAAATAATCACTTGAGCTGACCGCTGACACCGGAATCCTCTGCAAATAAGGGCCCTTTTACTTGGGCTGATGCGGGAATCTGAACGATTCATTCAGTGTAAATGCACGCTCCAACTGAACGGCGAACCAGAATTCATTCACTTTTCGTTGGCATACAGTTTGTGCATGCGTAAAAATGAATGATGTTTCAGCCCATTTAAACAGGCAGTTGTTTGTTTATGAATGATTGCCTGTTCACTCTGAATAGAGGTGGGCTGATTGGAACGAACCCAAGCCCACTCCATGTCTATTTACTCAGCGACGCTCGCTCCTGTATAGAAGCACAAGAACCATTACCGAGACAACCTGAAGGGATCTGTACCCGACAAGTTGTCCCATGTAGAAGGGCCGTACGTGGCCAGGTTTGGACTAAAGATCTTTTGTTCTTAAGGGAGTTGTAACGGGATCACAAATTATCCCCTATCCACAGGAAAGGGGATAACTTTGTGATTGATGAGGGTCTCAGTAGGGTTCTTGTGTCCCCCTCTGCCCGTCACTGCAGGACCACTTCTCCCTCTACAGTGACGTCAGAACGTATGGAGGGCTGGCCAAGTATATGTGGTTTGCGCTCCATTCATTTCAGTGGGGCTGACGGAAATACCTAAGCGCTTGCTATCTCCATGACCAGCGCTTCATTCAATCTCCTCCTCACTGCAGGGGATGCAGTAAATTTGCAGTGAGGAGGACGGAAGTTAAAGACCAAATCGGTGGGGGTCTCAGCAGTGAGATGTCCACTGATCAGCGAGTTTTCCCATATGCTATGGATAGAGGATAATGTGTGGTGTGGTCCTGATACAACCCCTCTAAGGAAGATCTTTCCTCCATGAATGATCTTTACTTTAAAACATACCCTACTTTCATTGCAAATCTATGGCCAGTTAGAATGACCATGATGGCCAATATGGAATAAAATGTCTGTCGGTGAAATGATTATCTACCAGATGGTCATTCATTCAACGCCTGTTCAGCCATTGACCTGCTTCTGTTTAGGCCCTATTGACAAGGAAAGTTTTAGATGTGAGTTGTGACCAAGAAGCATGCAACCATCTGAATTTGGCCTTAATGTGTATTAATACAAATGCTTAGATTAGAAAGTATATTTGATACTTCAGTTGGATGCCATCTGCGCTCAGCAGAAACGGGTCTCTGCCAGGTCTGCGTTGGCAGATTTTCCTATTTAGCAAACAATACAAGAATATGCAGTGTAATGTTCTATTTAAGTAAACTGCACTGTTGACCCAGGGAGTAACCTGTTTCACAATTTAAGGACATTCCACAGGATGAAGATGGTAGAAAAGAGGAAGAGAAGAATATTTAGGTTAAGTTGGGTGCCGATGGGACGGTGATTCAGTCCTGTAAAGCGCTCTGATCAAACAAATCCCAACCTATACAATCTTACATCTGGCCTATATGGTCCTAGTTGTGTCATCCTGCAATTCAGATCCTGCTTAAGGCTGGGTTCACATGGGGCGTAAATCTCACGGAAATACCGCCAGATTTCCGGGGCAGAAATGCCGCTTCAAAACGCGGCGTGGGTTTTAAAGCTGCTTCACCACTTGCATTCCACTGCAGCCATATCTCCCCATAGAAAGGCCGCAGCGGATATGGCGATAAAATTGACATGCCGCGGCTTTGAATTCCGCGATGCGTGTCAGTTTCAGCGCGGTTTGGCTGCAACGGCTTCTCCACAGCGTGTGGATGAGATTTTTGCAAATCTCGTCCACTTTGCTGCTTTATCCCAGGATCAAAGTTGCTGGCGGAATTCCTGTGCAGAAAGTCGACACGGAAATTCCACGGCAATTCTGCCCCGTGTAAACCCAGCCTAAAGGTGCTTTTACAAGGAAGGTTAACCTTCCAAATATTGCTGGATCGTTCAAATTTGGACGCTAATTGTTCAGTGTGTTTTCTCTGTGTACAAGTACCCTTAGGTTGTTCTGCTCTCACACAGTCCGCTTTTTGCCGCGCTAACCACAGTCCAACGCTCACATCGATTTCAATGGAGCTTCGCAGACCAGCGCTCGAACTCGGCATTTCTAACGCCACGATTTTTTTATTTGAGCTCTATTTTTATGCGTTTTAGCACTTTTTAACGCACCTCATCACCCATCGCAATGATGGGATGCGTTAAAAACCGCAGCTTCAGATGTGGCGTATGGTGAACGCATGTGTGAGAGCGGCTTTAGTGTGGAGAATTATTTATCATCAATTGTATGTAGTGAATAATGACTTAACCTGCAGGCCAGCAGTAGGGGGTAATATTTTATCTATAAGGATCATGCACACTTATGTTTTTCTTGCAAGATTTTTCACTCAATATCACTGCGTTTTTTTTTAACGTGAATGTCAATGGGACTTTCTAATGTTAAAAACGCATGACACAAGTTTGTGATTTTTGAGCAATGCGTTTTAAACATTAGAAATTCCCAATGACATTTACCGTACGTAAAAAAAAACAAAAAAAACTGCTGCGATGTCACGTGAAAAAAAACACGCAAATAAAACCGCAAGTGTGCAAGAGCCTTAAGGCATCATGGCCACGGCAAAAATTTAATTTTAAAAACCGTGTGGGTCTCCTGCGCGTGTGATCCATGCCCATAGGGAATCATTGGGGACCCGCAGGTAATTAAATACCTGCAGATGTAATTTTTCCCGGGCGTGCGGATCGCATGCGCAGGAAAACAGCCGCAGCATGCTCCATTTTTGGCCGGGTTTCCCACACGGCCGGCTCCCGCGGCTCCTATTAAAGCTAATGGAAGCCCTCCGGATCCGCGTCACATCGCAGCTGTCACTGCATCCGTACCGCGGGAAAGCAGGAGTTTAAAGAAAAAGATGGCATGGCGCATGCGCCCGGCACACCGCTGGCGTCCCGAGCACATCCGCCGTGCAGTAGAAAGAAGATTCGGCCTGCGCAGAGGAGAGCCCCACACTGTCCGGACAGGTGAACATAATCTATTTTCTAGCCTCATGTCTGTGGGCCGGGTGGAATCTGCTGCAGGATTCTGCACGGGGAAACCGTGCGGCCCGTGGACATGAGGCCACAGAGCAGAATTGTTGAGGATTTTCTGCAGCAGGTGTGGATCCATAGCTGACTTCGTGAAACGGGTGAAACTTGCTGTGGATCTGCGTCAAAATTCACACCACATGGTGCATATTTTGGTACAGATCTGTACCAAAATTCGATGCCCTAAGGCCATGTTCACCATGTTCATTTCTGTTTTTTATTTTTTTTTTCTCTGCTTAAAAAAACAGACAAAATTTATAACTGACAGTTCTAACGGAAGTGTGAATACACCCTTGGGGGGGGGGGGGGAGGGTCTCAAACGAATAGATACCAGTTGCGGAATCCGCGATCGGTGTCTTTACAGAGGATCTGCGGCAAATCGCAGGCATTGAAAGGCATGAACGCTCCCTTTTTTACATCATGCTCTATTTTGCCACAGACCATGCGCAGACGGCCTCCCTTGAAGTCTATCGAGGACGCCCGGCCCGTGGCCCGTAGCCCATACGCGATTAACATTGCGTATGGACTGTTGGTACTGGCGCCATCACTTAGCGACAGCGTGGGATATATAAACATTGGAAAAGAAAAACTGCTGCGCATGACCAATGGCGAACCTCCTCAGTCATTCGCATTACAGAAAAATCAGGTATACACTGTGACCAGCTGGGCTCACAGCCGACATCCACTGTGGGCCTCCCACATGCAGATTCCGATCCGGCCTTAGGCCGGCTTCACATAGGTGTAAGTGTATTTGCGCGACCCTGAGCACTGCGTATTTGCGGAACGAATAGTGCTTTTTTTGCACGCGCATCGGTGTATTTTACTGGCCTTTTTGCCCTCCACAAGTCATGTGCTTGAGGCAGACAAACGTATTTGCGCACCCCACATCGCCTTCTATCTGGACATTTGGTGCACAAATACACAGAAAAATAGAGCATGTTCTATTTTATTTATTTATTTATTTTTTGGTGCGACCGAAATACGCTTGAAAAATACGGGAAGATGAATGAACTGATTAATGTCAATGCGGTCTGTTCTCTGCGTATTACGCTTGCAAATACACCCATGTGACCCCGGCCTTAGAATTTAGGTTTTAGGATTTTTATGGTTTCATGATATAAAATCTAAATATATCCAATGTGCGCTATATAGATGTTTCTCATCTGGGACTGCGCTTATTATAATTACAGTAAGGGACCGTCATCCCATCTATATCGCAGGATATACCTACGTACTGTATATGGTAAGCGTGTTCTATCCACTGCAAAAATGCACTTTTCTTACTTTTGTGCAATTGGATACAAAGTGAAACGTATATATCCATCTGTTTCCACCCATTTGTATCTGTTTTAGTAGATGCCTTGTGAACAGACATGGCAGGATTTTCTAGTGCGATCTCTGTTCTATTCTTCACCTGGATCACATAACAATGTTTTGATGTTGCCTAGCTTAACCGACTCGTGGCCGGCCTTGATTCGCTGATTTGCAGGGCTGTTTCCATGATGCATTTGAGATAATGAAGCTAGCAGTATTATTCCGCTGAGTATGGAGGCTGCACCATCTGCCAGAACATCAGTCGCATGTAAAAGGAAACAATAAATGGACGTGTCCTTGACTCTCTCCAGGCCGTTCTTAGTTCTTCCAGATGACTGGCCGTGACTTCGCTGCTTGTTTCCTGAAATTGTTTAAAGTGCGGCTCCAGAAACGTAAAAAAAATGTTGCGAATCAAATTAGTTTTATAATGTAATGTACGGAGCATCTGAATGCACTACAGTGATATCTGACGTCCGACTGCGCTCGGTTATTCTCGGATCACGCATAGGGGTGTCCTTAGGACGCCAGATGATTTTCTCCATCATGGAAGCGCTTTGGCTATAGTTCTCACTGGCTTAGCGTATTGCTAAATTACAGAAAGTCATAAGTCTTCCTCTGTCTTGCTTAGTATGACTACAGGCCGTCCTGCTGCCCTTTAACAGATATTCTTTGTATTAGTCTGCATGCATTTCTGCTTTACGCAATACTCCTTATGATACTGGTAATGTGACCCGACTAATGCTTGCCAAGTAATGCGTAAACAGTTTTTTTTAACACAGTTATGTTTTCTGCAACCAAAAGCAAAAATGTGGCTTTGTGTTAAAGGGGTTGCTCCATGACTCATTATCACATTACTCTGTTAGATAACACAGGACATATAATAATATTTTTTTTTTAAATTGGATTAAATAAATAAATAATGCTTCTATGTCTAGATGTTGCTTTAATTTACTTGTTATAGCGCCCCCTAGTATTCATTTGATTTCCTCTTAAGAAAGTCCACGTAATATTTCTGGTGGTGGTGGTCACACGTGTCCAGAATCTCAGTCCCACACCCTGGATCATCTTGTACACAGATGGAGTGATTCCTACTGTTCAGGTCAGCCAGCAAGAATTGGTGCCTTTGTAGCAACTGCTTCTTACTAATACTGAAAGTATTAACTAGATGTTTCGGTCTCCCTTCCAGTTTATCTGCAATTAACTTTCTGTCATTGGGTACAAAGATCCTTAGTAACAAGGATGTGGGCATTTCCATAGTAACAGGGGTAGAGCCTAGCTTCACAGGCAGCTCTCCTGCACTTGCAGGTTGACAGATCTGCAGACACTGTGATAAGGATCTCCACGCTCACTGACTCTCCTGGGTTACAGAGTGTGTTTGTGTGTACATTACACACACACTTTATAGTGGATTTACTAACTATTTGGCTAGAATGTCTCTGAATGCCTGCATCATACTGGGAAAGACAAGGGATGGACATTCAGATATTGCCTGCTGATTGGACCATGAGTGCAATGCAGCATGGGAAGTAAGCACAGGGAAGTGCAGGACAGTGAACTTCTGGCAGAATGCTAGGCTTGCTACATGCCTCCTCCTTGAAAGTGCACTGCAGTTAGCAGAACAACAGGAAAATGGGAAAGACCACCTAAAAATCAGAACTTGAAGACATGAAACAGGGTGCAAATAGCAGCAAATGAGAGCGTAAGGAGAGCCTGGTGTGTTTTAGAAATTTCAGGTACGATTTAATAGTATGCCTTTCAAAATATGCTGCAATAGTGACGTGTAATTCGATTCCTGGATCGTGGTCTGAATCACAGCTTAACTAGAAAAGTTCATCCTGAATTCCCTATTTAAGAGTCTAATCACATTTCAGATTGCGACCCGCTGGTTAGTTATTGGAGGGGCATTACTGCTGAGAAATCCCCATCCATCGGCTCACCATGTATTTGGGTATATACAGAGGAGCTTGTTAATAATGAGACGTAGTTGCGTACCGCTGAGTAGCACATGAGTCATTTAGATCTCTGTAAAGTTACATACTTGCATATGAGTGACCTTTTTGAATGAAACCTGGGGGGAAAAGCTAAAACTTTTAACTGCTTCCAGTTAGTGGCTTTGAACAGGAATCCCCAACCTTTCCTGGGTCATGAGACTTTCTAAACTGTTGCTAAGTTTTAAACAAATTTTCTAAAATACACAAGTTTCTCTTAACATTTGTTACTGTTTGCACCCTGTTTAATGTCTAATTTCTGATTTTCAGGTGGTCTTCCATATCTTCTGTTGCTCTGCTCTTTATAATCCATTTTTAGGGAGAGAGCATGTAACAAGCCTGCAATTCTGCTCGTAGTTCAGTGTCCTGACTTCCTTGCCCTTTTAATTCCCATGTTGCACTTTAGTCCAATCAACAAGAGAGGCAGAGATTGTGGAGATTATTATTACAGTGTCTGCAGATCTGTCAGCCTGCAGCTTAAGTCCACAAGAGCTGTCTGTGAAGATAGCCCCTCCCCCTTTTGCTATAAACAACGACAAAGAAAACATGGAAGGGAAAATTATTGGCAGCTACTTTAAACATGATTTCCAGTGGTAAAGCAACAACATTTTTAATGCAAGTATATTACAGAAGTGATGAGGTAGACAAGCTCGTAGATGATCAGAAGTTGTCTGAAAAGTTAGTGCCCCTTTTAAACAACCGGTTTTGAGCTACACTTAATACTGAAAGAGAAGAAGTATGTATAGATATTAGTGCAATGACTTTTACCCTAGTGTTAACCATTAGTTAGGCTGGCTGCACACCAACGGATTTGCATTGCGGAATCCGCGGCGGGTGTCAGCACCGTGGGTCCACATGAAAAACCATTTGTAACCTACTATGGAAACGCGCTTCTTCCTGCACACGACCAGAAAGCAACTGCGATTTCCGCTCGTAGAGGAAAAAATTTAGCATGTTCCATTTTTCCGCGGACGGCTTCCGTAGAAGTCAATGGAAGCCGTCCAGCCCGTGGCCCTTCCGCAATTGACATTGTGGAAAGGTCGCGGGTACCCATGTCATGCCTAGCGACAGCGCAGGAAAAGCAGGGATTTAAAAAACAACTGTAGTGCGCATGTCCAATGGCGAGCTGTGCGGATCATAAGCAGTACAGGAAAAGAAGACAAGAAGCAGGTACATGCTTCAGAAGCCGGCGGGGCACAGGGTCGGATTCCGCTGCGGGCTCCTGCATTGCAAAATCCGACCCGTTTGTGTGCAGGCGGCCTTATTTTGTTTTGGCCATAGTACGGAATTCTAGTGATGCAGTGACCTCCCTGGTAGCACTCATTCACCATACTGTTGTGCACATTGTCAAGCCACTGGTTGAGGAACGCCGGTCTTGAAAGTATGTAGACCCCTTGTTTCAGGAAGATGATCCTTCAAATGAGATACCTGGTGGAGATGCCCTTAAAAAAAGTTTTCCTTCTTACCAAAAGAAGCATAGAAGGGGTTGTTTAGTCCAATGGGACAGTTTAGCAAGTGAAGAATGCTTTATCTGTTACCATTTCTTCTTGAGAGAGCGTGTGCCGCCTGTGCCAAATGTCTTCTGAGAAGCAGAAATAGACGCTAGCACCTGAAGAGGATGTGGTGGGTAACGATGGTTTCTATCTGACTAGTTTGGCCCATTGACTAAATTTCCTCTGTTTTGTGTTTAGTGCTTGATCTCCATAGTTGCCCTAAACCACTAATTCTTCTTCAGAAAGGGGTGCATTAGACTTGTAGGAAGCCCATCTGTCCAACTATCCCCGTGCTATAATTGTATCTCATCCATCACTGAGACCTCAATGATGACCTCAACCAGGAGCGAACTGCAACATCTGCTGCTGGTTAAATACTGTGAAGTGGTTTACACGGAAGCGCTATTGTCAGAATAATCGCTCAGCCGTGAAAATGGGAGCGCTAATTGATCTGCGTAAACGCGGCCACTAGCAGGGTGATGAGCGGTAAATCATTCACTAGTCACTTAGTTGCAGCTGACCTAACAATTGTCACTGGTTGACTGATTGTCATCTGGAAAGAGGCAATCGCTCGTCTTTCAGCGACTAGCCAGTAACTTTGCAGGGAGATTTGCGCTTTGGTGACCGCCAAGATGAAGAATTGCTCTTTGTCAAAGCAGACAGTCCTTTGTACGCTAACAACTCGCTGTAGCGGCCGTCACTAGCGGCTATAAAACAATAGTTGCCCCTTGTAAGCCCTCCCTAAGGCTAGATTCACACGGATGTATTTGCACGTGCAAAGTTTACGCACGCAATACGCAAAGAATAGAACCCGTTGATTTCAATGTCTTCGTTCACATTCGCCTACTTTTCCTGCACATTTTGGTTGTGCAACAAAAAAAAACGCAGTGTGCTCTATTTTCCTGCGCATTCGCACACCAAGGGTCTCCGTAGAAATCAGTGGGGGGTGCGCAAATGCAAGGAGATGCGTCATATGCTATGTAATTGCGCAGGAACACATCTGGAACTCGTTAGACTAACCATTTAAATTGGTGCGGCTTTCCTTGCCGTGTTCAGATGAACATGCGGGCGACAAAAGTACGGGAAAATACGCCGATGCACGTGAAAATGCATTGTTTCGTTAAAAGAAATGCTACGCTCATGTATGCCCAAATTCGCATACGCTCGTGTGAAGGGGGCTTAAAGACAGACATGTTTGTGCATGGAAAATTTGTGTGTGCCCATGATTTCAATGGGTTCGTTCACATGCACGTATTTGCAGTGCGCAATTCTGTTGTGCCGTTGCGCAGGCAAAGAACACGTCTTGAACTCATTAGAA
This sequence comes from Eleutherodactylus coqui, assembly GCF_035609145.1. Taxonomy (NCBI): domain Eukaryota; kingdom Metazoa; phylum Chordata; class Amphibia; order Anura; family Eleutherodactylidae; genus Eleutherodactylus; species Eleutherodactylus coqui. The sequence continues at coordinate 479,364,286 of NC_089837.1, forward strand.
TAATTGTCTATTTCAATGGCTGAGAGCATTGGTGTGTGCCTTTTTGTGCACGACTTGCGGTCGCAAAAAGTACAGTGAAATCTGTTGTTGCGCACGCAGTGCCCAAATGCTCAGATGCACATACGCTCGTGTGAACCCAGCCGAAGGCTTTCTTCACATACTGCACTTGTTTCTCTGTACTAAAACCACTGGGGCTGTATTTACATGGCCGCTCTTCCTGCGCAAGTTCTGTCAGATTGTGAAATGGGAAGAACTCACACAAAAAAGGGCCTGTTAATTGCAGAGTTGACCCTTTGCAATCCAATTTTGGATTCAGGGTTTCCTAGGGGGCTTTCTCTTTCTGCTATTTATACAATGGCGCCATCTGCTGGCTAGAGCTAGTACTGCAGTATGTGACATGCTGGAGAGGCCCCCGACAACGGAGTGGCCAGTAATCTACAGTAAGAATACCCTGCCGGCCGTCTTCTAACGTCGTAGCTGTACAGCTTTCAATCAGAATGTCTTTAGACGTCAGACAGTGGATTGGAAAGGGTCAATGCACGTGCGTTTTTTTTTTTTGTTTTTTTTTTTATTTTTTTATTATTATTATTTTTTTCCAACCTGATACTACAATTTTCTGATTTTGAACCAGTTCCTATTATTTCTTTAATGTGATTCTGCTGCAAGAATCGACCATTATTTTCTTGGCAGTATGGAAAAAATAAACGCACCACACTTGCATGCCATGTGATTTGCCTGTGAGTGCAATGGGGTTTTCAATCATTTTACTATTTGAACCGCATGTAATATATTTATTTTTTCACGAGCAGTAAAAAAAAAAGATGTAAATCTAATGCTAATCATGCATTTTTATCTCTAAAACAGATCTTACACGCAGGCCGGGGTCCTTTTAGACAAACAAGGGATGTCACCGCTAGCTCGTTCGCTCTCGTTTATCCTATTCAGACAGGCAGTTTCATCTTCGGCTCGTTCAACAGAAAATCGTTCAGTCTTTCACATTCGCTTGTCTCCACCCACAGGGGGCAGGGCTAATCTCAATTTCTCGATTCTTACGAAAATTAGAATGTGCTTCAGCCCTTGTATGACGGGTTTTTTAAGTAGTGCCAACCTGCAACCAACCCAGAAGACGGCCGGGCACACAGCAAGTATGACCAAAGATAGTGACTTGCATAGAATGGATACAAGCACAACTAGACAGTGAATTGGATGTACTGCTTCATTTGTTGGCAGTGGATGGACCTCTGTACATCTTGCAGTGGTCCCTGCGGAGGACCTTGGCCGGGCGCTCGCCAGACATGACATCAGCCTCTCTGGACACCAATACTAAATAGAGCTTTAGACTGTCTTGTTCCCAAGGATTTATGGCTACATATAGATGCAGGATGCTAAAGGACATTTCTACTACTGTTGCCTCTTAGATTCCAATGCTTTCTTGTATCTCCTATTTATTTGGTATGATGATCATCTTTGCAGTCGCACCCCCCCCCCCCCCCCCCCCCTTCTGTTTCACCACAAGTCCTCGGCTTCCTCACAAACACCATCAGGGGCACATCTCAGCAACAACCAGACGGAAATAGATGTTATGATGGTACAAAAATAAGACCAAACCGGTGTTTATGTTTCTCCAAGCTATTTTTTAGATAGATAGATATATATACACATTGTAGAGGGAAAAAAAGGAAATCCCTTCCCTGGAAGTTGGCGGAATCAAATACAACTTTGTGTGTTTGTAAAGTTGATATAAGGGATTACAATATCTGAGCAAAAGGAAACTTATTGAAGAAAACTGACTCCCTGAGGGGAGGCTCTACTACCCTGTTGTACCGCCTCTAGCTTGGATACAAGATGTGATACAGATGGGCATGGAAGCTCCAGTACCCTGTTGTACTGCCTCTAGCTTGTATACAAGATGTGATACAGGCGGGCATGGGGCTCTAGTACCCTGTTGTACCGCCTCTAGCTTGGATACAAGATGTGATACAGATGGGCATGGAAGCTCCAGTACCCTGTTGTACTGCCTCTAGCTTCTATACAAGATGTGATACAGGCGGGCATGGGGCTCTAGTACCCTGTTGTACCGCCTCTAGCTTGGATACAAGATGTGATACGGGCGGACATGGAGGCTCTCTAGTACCCTGTTGTACCGCCTCTAGCTTGTATACAAGATGTGATACAGGCGGGCATGGAGGCTCTAGTACCCTGTTGTACTGCCTCTAGCTTGGATGCAGGATGTGATTCCGGCGGGCATGGAGGCTCTAGTACGCTGTTGTACTGCCTCTAGCTTGAAATGAGGAGCTCACCCCGAGGTCTCAAGACAGAAACACTGCTGTCGTGAGTGCCCAAAATAACAGGGATTTGTTGTTGAAGACATTCATTGAATGGCTGTGATTGACTCACCAAGCGCCGGTTGTGATTGGCTGACACCACGGTCCTGAGCCAATCACAGTAATCTCTTGCTTGAGGCGGGGTATTCAACCTATGTTACCTGGAAGAGCTTGCTTTGTCGGCGCCAAGGACTTCACAGAAGACTGCTGCAGCCCAGCGTGAGGGGCCGGGACGCCGCCTTCTAGGTAAGTATTGAGACCATTCTCCTCCCACCATTAATAAGGCACTGTGCCTCTTTTGGGGCAAAAATTTATATAAGGAAGTGTCTTATTTTCAGGGAAACACGCTATTTAGCCTAATGAGTTCCAGATGTGTTCTTTTTCCGACGGAATTGCGCACAAAAATAGAGCATGCTGCATGGTTTTTTTTCTGCACTCAAATGCAAAAATGCATGCAAATACGCCCGTGTGAAGGCGCTCTTAGGGTACAACTACATGGTCATTTTTAGACATGACGATTGTTGAGCGCTTAAGCACGACACACAGCTTTCACACAGTAGAAATAATCGTTCAGCGAATGGAGGCAGAGCGGCCGGAGATCTCTTCCAGCTGCTTACCTCCACTTCCACTAAACAGGTAGTCATTCATAGATAAACAACTGCCTGTTTACACAGGCTGATCGTTGTTTAATTTTATGCGTGTCCAAACTGACCAATAATTTGTACAATCTGAACGATATTGGACTAATTCTCGTTTACACTGAATGGTTATCTTTCAGTTTTGTAGGATCCAGTGATACAAATGGCACTTCCAGTGTGTTTCTGAATAAATTCTATTTGGAAAAACTTGAACTGAATTCAATATGGTGTTGTTCAAAATGGCCGCCCAAAGCGTCTCCTCTGCCAAAATAAATGCAGCTTCACTCCCAATTCATTTTCATAAACAGGAAGTCAATTTTCTCATTATTATAGATGTTAAATGAGTGTCCAGACTTTTGCCTTACCTTGTATAATACTACGATATGTAAACCAGGTATTGTTCAAGATGACTTTCTCTAACACGTGCATTGGGTACTCTGAGTACCACAGTTTACATCCCCTTGCCTCTGTATCCTCTTATAAAGGTGATCTCACTAGTATATATTTTAAATTGTACCAAAATGGGCATGTGGAGTAATATTCTATGTACCAGAAATTAGGAAGTCACTTTTACTTGTATGTAAAGCGTTATCTGTCCGGAAATTGCGTATAAATGATAACTGGTTGTAAAGGAAGTCTTATGTATTTGGTTTTGTTCCGACAGATCACCTTTCCTGACGTAGAGAAAGTAGAATGGCTGAACAAGGTAAGATATATGTTTATATGGGAATAAGAACTTTGATTATGACTATGAAATCACAGCCAATTCAGAAAAGTGGAAACATATATCTGATAATTAGTACAATGTGTATTTACTCATTCAACATACAGCAGTAAAAAAAAACTACAATGTCAGAAGACGTCTGACAGGGTATTCTTACCATCTATTGCCAGCCACTCCGCTGTCGGATCCTCTCTGGCGCACACACACTGGCTTTAGCCAGCAGATGGCAGCGTTGTATAACAGCAAAAAGAGAAAGTCTTTTAGAAAACCCTGAATCCAAAATAGGATTGGAAAGGGTTAATATACACAAAATATATTGGTCTACCTTTACCGCTAATATAAAGTACAAGATGTGACGAAATTACACTTTATTCTCTGTCAGGCCGGAGTCACGCAGGCCTTTTTTGCGCACAAAAAATTTCTGTGCGCAATTCACAGGAAATAGAACCCATTGATTTTGATGGGTTATCTCACATGCACGTATTTTAGTGCGCGCTATTCATTACAATAAAAAATATACGCAGGATGTTCTTTTTTCCTGCGCATAGAAGAGAACATTTTGAACTTGTGAAACTATTAGCCATTTCAGTGGATTGGTGAGTTTTTTACGCACACAAAAAGTAAAGTAAATTACGCCGATCCATACGCAAAGCCCATTCTGCAAAACGCAAAGTAAATGCGCGCATAAATACGCATACGCTCGTGTGAATCCAGCATTAAAATAACACGTGTCAGATTTCAAAAATACGGCCTGGTCATTAAGGCGCAAACAGGCTTGGTCTTGAAGGGGTTAAAGGTGTTTGCAGGGTTTTTGATGTGTGATTTTGTGTTTTTCAGATGCTAGCACAAATGTGGCCGTTCATCGGCCAGTACCTGGAGAAGCTGCTGACGGACAGCATAGCACCCATAGTCCGCTCAAGTAACGCTCACCTCGCCACATTCCACTTCACCAAGATCTGCGTCGGAGAGAAGGTAACGCCGCTTCATTCTAGATGCTTCTATATATTCTAGTAGTATCTGAAAACAAAAGAGGGAACAGAGGAAATTAAAAGGATCTGTTCTCATGCATAAATGGAGGAAGATAAATGGCAATACATTGTGTTCCAATTAAGTAGATTATATTTGGCAATGCTGTGGGGAGAAGCTCTGCCGCTGGGTCATGCCTCATTACGGTGAGTGATTTCTGCCATTAGACCTTGCACAGTCCATGATAATTGTTTCTGTTGCAACAAACTGTTGCAGGAGAGCTAGAACAGCCTGATCTGTTAGAAGATAAACTTCTCTCTGTCCGAACTGTACTGTTTTTTTTTATATGGAGGACAGACCCTTAACTTTAACCTTTCAAGAATGTGCCCCCCCCCCCCACCTTTTTTTTTTTTCTTTTTTTTTTCTTGTTTTACCTCCTCACTTGCAAAAAAAATAACTTTTTTCTGTTTTCTGTCGACAGTTTTTTACAGGCCGAGTTGTATTTTTTAGTGGTACTATATAATGTATCATACAGTGTACTAAAAAACTTTTTAAAATTCCTAAGTGGATTGAAATAGGGGGAAAAAAGTAAAAGCAATTCTGCCATCTTTGGTGGGGTCTTGTTCTTACAGCATACACGCTGTGGCAAAAGTGACGTGATAACTTTATTCCGTGGGTCAGTATGATTATGACAATGCCAAACTTATTTTGTGGTTTTTGTATTTTTTTTTCCTGTGCTAGTTTTCCTACTTTCTTTAACCCTTTCCAATCCATTAATTTTTTTTCTCATCCATTCTCCCCAGCTCCAAATAAATTGGAGCTGGGGAGAATGGATGAGAAAAAATAAATTTTCCCTTCACCTTCCTGATCTGACAGAGTTCAGGAGGGTGCAGGTGGTCACTACACCGTGGGGGGAATGTGGAAGTAATACTTCCGCATTCTCCCTTCTGCCTCGGCGATCATGTGACAGCTGGGGTCAGGTGACACTGGCGGTCACATGATCGCCGCTGGAATCTCCTTGCATTACATAGCGCTAATTGAGCGCTATGTTATGTGTAAAGGAGAAGGCCGAAAGGGTTAAAAACCCTTTCTGCCTTCTCCTCAGGGGTCCTCGATGAGGACCAGTGCAGCAGTGCATCTGCACTCAGTGTGTCTGATGATCGGGTGCAGATGCACCCCTGCAATGCAGTGTCAGGCCTGTCCTGACATCGGAGCTGTGGAGGAAGATGATGATGTTAAAATAAATCATTTCTGTCGTCCTCTTCTGACAGCCATAACTTTTTTGGGACAACCTGTGGTTTCTGTTGGTACCATTTTGGAGTACATACGACTTTTTGATTGTGATTCAGTGATATTACTTTTAGTTAATTATTCTGCATTGTGACATGAAGTGTTAACAATCAATGTACTGTATGTGATGCAGATAATGGATATAATGGATAGATCACTCTGTGAGTTTCTGTGACACCTAATATGCTGTGATTTTGCTCTGGTCAGGCCCCGAAGATAATCGGTGTTAAAGTTCATACAGAACTGGACAAGAAACAAGTTATTTTGGACATGAATTTGAGGTAAGCCATTTTTATGGTAGATAGTACCCTTAAGCCCTTAGACACCAGCCAATTTTGTGCCCTAACCCCTTAAAGGGGTTGTCTCACGGCAGCAAGTGGGGTTAAGCACTTCTGTATGGCCATATTAATGCACTTTGTAATATACATCGTGCATTAAATATGAGCCATACAGAAGTTATTCACTTACCTTCCCTGCGCTGGCGTCCCCGTTTCCATGGCTCCGTCTAACTTCAGCGTCTAATCGCCCGATTAGACGCGCTTGCGCAGAAGGGTCTTCTGCCTTCGGGTCTGTCCGGCAGCAGCGGCATTCTGGCTCCGCCCCTTCTACGTGTCATCGCGTAGCTCCGCCCCGTCACGTGTGCCGATTCCGGCATCCTGATTGGCTGGAATCGGCACACGTGATGGGGCGGAGCTACGCGATGACGCTTAGAAGGGGGCGGAGCCAGAACGCCGCTCGTGCCAGACCGAGCCGAAGGCAGAGGACCCTTCTGCACAAGCGCGTCTAATCGGGCGATTAGACGCTGAAGTTAGACGGAGCCATGGAGACGGGGACGCCAGCGCAGGGAAGGTAAGTGAATAACTTCTGTATGGCTCATATTTAATGCACGATGTATATTACAAAGTGCATTAATATGGCCATACAGAAGTGCTTAACCCCACTTGCTTTCGCGAGACAACCCCTTTAAGGACCAAGCAGTTTTCTACCTTAAGGACCAGACACTTTTTAGGGATTTTACCCATGTGGCGGTTTTACTGCTCTATTTTTTTCCCTTTAGCTACCAAAATTATTTTTGCTGCGTTTTTTTTCCCGTCACATATAGGACTATTTTTTTATATCTTTTTCACTGGCTTTTTTTCCCCCCCTTTTTTTAGTTTTATTGGGGGTAAAAAGCTAAAAAAAAATCTTTTTTTTTAAACATTTATAATTTTTTTTAAAATAATTTTTATATTTACACTAAAATAAAGTATGGGAATGGGTTCCTCTATTTGTTTTAGATGTTTTGATATATAGTATGTATGGTTTTGGTTTATAGGGTGCATACTGCGCTGGTTTTTGTTGGCGTCTGCTTTGTGTTATTCTCTTTCTTATGTATGTGTTGTTGTTTTATTCTGTTTTGTTTTACTTATGTATGTAATTGTGTTTTTTACTATCTGTGTCCCCCATGACGTCTTATAAGACCTCTGGGGGACATTCACTTTTTTTTTTTTTTCTTTATTTGACACTTTCCCACTGTAGCTGGGGCGTCCATAGGAGCTCTAGTTACAGGGGAAAGCAACCCCTATGGTGACATTCGTCACCTGCAGAGCTGCCAGGGTCTAATCTGACCCTCCAGCTCTGCAGTAGCAGGGAATCCCAGGAGGTCACATGACCCCCCGAGGCTCCCGTAGTGAAAGTACATGTTACTTTCACTTTCCCCATACAGTGCTCATTGAGCACTGTATATCGGGGAAGCAGAAGGCAGGTAGGGTTAAAAACCCCTCCTGCCTTCTGTTCCGGATTATCAGCTGTCACTAACAGCTGCTAACCCGTTCCTGCTCTGACTGATTGCAGAGGCAGGTGACTTAAAGCACCGCCGTAATTTTACTATCGGCGGTGCCCAGGACCAGCCGCCGTAAATTTACTATGGCTGGTCCTAAACTGGTTAAAGACCAAGCAATTTTCATTGTTTCATTGTAAGAGCCATAACTCATTGACATGACAGTATGAGGCTATGTCACGTTTTAATGGCACCACTCTGGGGTGCATATAATGTGCTGTATAACTTTTATTACATTTGTTGAAGGGGGGGGGGGATTCTGCTATTGTTTTTGGGTTGTGTTTTGACAACATTCAGTAAAAATAATATGGTAACTTTCTTATCTGGATTAGACACTTACTGCGATACCAAGTTTATATCCATTTTTTATTTTTTTACTACTTTTTTTTAACAATAAAAACACATTTTATAAAGATAAACAATAGAATCTACATCAGCGCATTCTAAGAGCTATAACATCTTTAGGCCCCCTGTCCACGAGCGTTGCGAAGTCCCGCGGCAGATCTCTGGGAGCAGGAGCCGCACACGAATCTACGCCGGTCAGCCTAATCTCATAAATAGGCTGACCGCGGAGAATCAGGGCAATTCGCAGCATGCTGTGAATTGCCTGCCTCAAGCGGAGAATCGCAATGATTCTCCGCTCGTGGACACGGGGCCGGCGCTTTCCATAGCAATGCGAAATCACGCCTGTGGACAGGCACCCTTATTTTCTGACATCTGAGCTATGGGAGTTCGTGTTTTTTGATAAGAGTTGTTGTTTTTATTGATACCATTTTGAGGTAAATAAGAACTTTTTGTTTAATATATTTTTATTCATTTTATCTCAACCTCATATACAATACAGTTGAGAATAGAAAAGCTCAATGGCATTATAGGGCTTTGACAAATAGGCCTTATGAACCCCAATTAGAAATGTTATGTTCCAATTAAATAAGAAGTTTTTATTACATTTTTGAAAGGTAAACAAAAGAAAAAATAGCAATTCCGGCATTGCTTTTTAAAATAATTTTTACGACATTCACCGTACCAGAAAAATAACAACCTTTTCATTGCTTAGGTTGTTATGAACGTGGTAATACCTAATGTGTGTTGAATTTTGTTGGTATTTTAACCATATAAAACAGTTTTTTTGTTGGGAAAATACATAGTTTTCTAAACCTGGAGTTTTTTCTTTAAATTAAACTTTAGTGTTTTTTTTTTTTCATCCTTGATGGAAACGGGAAGATGTGATCATTCGATTGCTAGGATAGTACACTGCATTACTTAGGTAGTGCATTCTACTAAGCCTATAACAAGAAGCCTATTAGACTTTGCAGGAGGCAGGTTCTAATAGGCTGAGCTACATGGCAGGCATGGAGGCCTTTTCAGTTGCCATGGAAACCTGTTGGTACCTTGTGATCACACTGCGGAGTGCTTATGGGTGACAGGAGCCCCCTTCCTCTATCGCTTGCTTACATTCTGCAGTTTGTATTGATTTGTGGGGTGTAAGCTGATGAAGGGGTTAAACTGCCAGGATCTACAATTTCTTCTTTCCTGGCTCACAGAGCAGGAGCCTGGCTGTCAGTAGTCCGCTAATCCACCATCCTAAAAAGATATATGTGCATGCTTAAAGCCCATTAGTGAGGTCAGAAAAAAGGCGTACTGTGGTGCCTAAGAGGTTAAATTCCAAATAATTTTTCTTGGAGACTTTTTGTGTTTTCTCACAGTGTTCATCCATAAAGATGGAGAAAACTGAAACAATCAACTTTGTGGCATGGAATGTAGCTAAACCATGCAGTTTATTTGAATGCAGTCCCTTGTCCACCCCCTACCCCCTCTAATACTGTCTGAGAAGTTAAAGAAGTAAATACTTGCCAAGAAATCCAGAATGGGTATCCGAGTCTTGGCTCCATCTCCCTGGCAGCTGGTACCAGATAGATGCAGCTGGCACAAATGAATATATGCCAAAAGCCCTTCTGCTCAGGGTGGCAGCATGTTGAAATATATATTTTCCCTGTATAACTAAATAGTAGCCAGGGTTGGACTGATCCACCAGAGAACCACAGAATCTCTTGGCGGGTCCAAGTTCTGACACAGTAATGGGGTCAAAAGCTGAAACACAAGGCAGCCCCATTTATGAAGCTAATTTTTAGCCAATCACTTGCTGCTAGGATAAGTTCTTATGAAGTTGATTTAAGCCCCATTCACACGCAACGATTATCGCTCAAAATTCGTTGAAACGATGGCATATGAGCGATAATCGTTGTGTGTAAATGCTACCATCGTTTACTTTTCGGCTGAACGATGATTTTAAGGTGAGCTTAAAATCCATCGTTCAGCTGGAGAGTAGATAACATAGACCGCACTCTGCATCCTGCACAGGAGTCCGAGATTACATTGTATTTAGCTGACAGCCTGTGCCAGAACAATGGAGCTGTGTGCAGAGCTCAGACCACCTGCTGAGTTCGGCAAACAGCTCCTGGACGCTAATTTACACGCAAATGAAGATTATAAAGTGCTAATGGGCATTAGTGTCCATTAGCACTTTATGCAAAACGATCGCTAAAGCTGTCAATCTTTTGAAAGATTGTCTTGGCGTGTAAATGGGCCTTTACAGGTAACCAATTACAAATAATTAATGATATGATCCTGTGTGCATAATAATAATAGTTATATAATGATGGGAAGTTCATTAGTTTTGTATAGATTGACTTTGGGTCTTTATCATCCTCATTAGATCCTAAGTCAGGCCAGTCTGACCCTAACCGCTTCCTGCACATTCTTGGCCCATCACTTAGCAAATCTAATGGCTCAGTTTACCGGAGACTTCTTGCGACACTGTCATCCTAATATGTGTTGTGTTGAGTGTCCTGTGCTTTAGAGCTTATCTACCAAACAACCAAGCCCTTTGTAGCCCCTGCTTTTCTCTGACCTCATTCTACTCTCAACAGTTATGTCGGCGACCTAGAAGTAGATGTGGAGGTGAAGAAATATTTCTGTAAAGCTGGAGTTAAGGGTGTGCAGGTGAGTGAAGTCCATTAAATCACAAGAGCGTATAGTTGCTGAATCGCAAAAATTCACTTCAGAAATGTTTATATTCCTTTATCACTTTTTATTATTTTTTTATCAGCTGCACGGGATGATGCGAGTAATCTTGGAGCCACTGATAGGCGATGTTCCCATCATTGGAGCTATAACTATATTCTTCATTAGGAGACCGGTAGGTACCATTTTTAAAGTAGACTTAAACAGTTTCTTAAGGGTATCACTCCTGTGTGCTTTTGCACATGAGCGATAATTGCACACTAAATGATGTGGAGCGCCTCAGATCTCTTCATGCCGCCCTCCTCCATTCAGCGTGAACAGGCAGTTGTTCATTAATGTTTAAACCTGCCTGTTTAATTTGGCCGACAGTCGCTTGGTTTTTAGGTACGTTAAAAAGCAAGCAACTCCAACAAGTGAGTGATTCTCACTATCTTGCCCTTCGAGGTCCCATCAGTAGTACATTGGCAGGGGTCTTCCGCCCAGATCTAGCATCAATAAGCTGCACCAGGTTGATGTGTGCAGATTTCTGCAGGAAGAAGATGGCTCCGTTCCTACTGCAGTGCCCTGACTTGCTATTACAAGTGAAGTTCCCATTTACTTAAAGGGGTTGTCCCGCGCCGAAACGGGTTTTGTTTTTTTTTCAACCCCCCCCCCCCCCCCCCCCCCCCCCGGTCGGCGCGAGACAACCCCGATGCAGGGAGGTAAAGAAAGCTTACCGGAGCGCTTACCTTAATCCCCGCGCTCCGGTGACTTCAATACTTACCGCTGAAGATGGCCGCCGGGATCCTCTGTCTCCGTGGACCGCAGCTCTTCTGTGCGGTCCATTGCCGATTCCAGCCTCCTGATTGGCTGGAATCGGCACGTGACGGGGCGGAGCTACACGGAGCCTGCATTCTGCACGAGCGGCTCCATAGAAGACTGCAGAAGACCCGGACTGCGCAAGCGCGGCTAATTTGGCCATCGGAGGGCGAAAATTAGTCGGCACCATGGAGACGAGGACGCCAGCAACGGAGCAGGTAAGTATAAAACTTTTTATAACTTCTGTATGGCTCATAATTAATGCACAATGTATATTACAAAGTGCATTATTATGGCCATACAGAAGTGTATAGACCCACTTGCTGCCGCGGGACAACCCCTTTAATTGGAAACTTTACTTGTAATACCAAACATGGCCAATGCAGTAGGAATGGAGCTGTTTGCTTCCTGTGGAAATCAGATCCATGCATAAGTGCACTGGCCTGGGCACACAGCTTATCTGTGGGGGTTCTGGGAGACAGACCCCCACTAATCTACTGTTGATGGTGTATCCAAATGTATTTCCCACTGCTCAAAGCGTCTTTTAAACTCCTTACTTAACACTCAGTGCTGTGTGGACAGATACATTGTCACGATGGAAGAACCGGTCGCCTGTTTGCCACAAATTGGGGTGCTTTCTCTGTATATCAAGACGCAGACTTTTCAAAACTTTCAAATACAAACTTTAGTTCACTGACCCGGTGTTACAAATTCTGAGTGCACGATCCCTCTCGCATCAAAGAAACAAATGAGTGTTGTTCATACATTGTTCATATGCATCACCCATTACAAAACAAGTGAAAAACTAAACTTGTTGAGAAAAACTTGCTGAACACAACCTTCCCCAATAACGTCAGCTGACATACCGCCTCAGAAGGGTTCTACAGACCTTCACCTAGCAATAGAAGCCTGGACTAGTAACACCCACTCACCAGAAGAAGATTCCTGTTTCTTTTAGATACCCCCTCGTGTGTGTGTATATATATATTTTATGTATATATATTTTATATATATATATAATATAAATAAATACTATTATGCCGTTTCTTGCTGAACCAGGTTTAAGTTTTTTGTTTTTTTTCTCCTTTTCTTATAGATGTTAGACTTAAACTGGACGGGGCTTACAAATTTACTGGATATTCCCGGCTTGAAGTAAGTGGTTCTCTGTTAAGTCTTAAACTTTTGTTGTCTCTCATTCCACATTAAATTTTTGTGGCTTTTATGTAGGTAATTTTTCAGCATTTATTCACTTAAAATGTGATTTATTTTTATTAATTTATTTTTAATGCAAAATGTTGTCTTCAGTAAACTAAACTAGTTTGACTTGATCTTATACTGGAAGCTACTGGGACCTGCATGTTTTTAGTTCTTGGATCAGGGGTGAACATCTATCAAGACTCTGATAAACATGAGTCTAGCAGTAAAGGCCCATTTAGACACAACGATTATCGCTCAAAATTCGCTCAAAAACCGTCTTTTGAGCGATAATCGTTGTGTGTAACTGCACTGACATCCTGCAGTTTTCGTTAAGCCGTCGCTCATCGTTGTCTTTCAGCGTGCTGAAAGACAATGATGAGTCTTATCAGGGATTCACAGCAGGATACAGCTGATTCTATATTTTCAGCTGTATCCCGCTCCCTGATAACAGGCTGAGTATGAAGAACAGAGCGGTTCAGCTCTGTTCTCCGTACCTGGCATGGAGCGCTTAGCTGTATAACAGCTGGGCTCTCCATGCAGAAAACATCTGGATGCAGAAGACAAGCCGGGACACCCCGCTTGTCTTCTGCATCCTCCGCTCCGAGCGCTCTGCTGTTTAACAGCCGGACGCTCGGAGCGGAGAACAGCTGTATGCAGAAGACAAGCAGGGACACCCCGCTTGTCTTCTGCATCCTCCGCTGGCAGCGCAAGGTGATCGCTCATCTTGAGTGATCATCTTGCGCTGTAAATGACACAACGATTATCGCTCAAAAGTCGCTTGAGCTACATCTTTTGAGCGATTATTGTTGCGTATAAACCAGCCTTTACTAAGGGTCCATTTACATGGAATGAATGTCGAGTAAACGATGCCCGACACTCGTCCCTGTGTGTCCGCGCTCCCGTGCCGTCACACGGGAGCTTGCAGAGCTGCCTGGTTCACGGAGCGACCAGCAGGGGGGGCAGGGCAGTGCAGGAGATTTCACTCTTCTCGCTCCCCTCTCCATTGACATAACACAGCGGCCGCTAATTAAACTGAGCGATGAGCTAATCGCTGATCTTTTATGCTGCATAAACGTTGAGCGATCAGCTCATTGTTCAGCTTAAATAGCGTCCGTTCAGTAGTGAATGGCCAGTGTGTTATATGAATGGAGAGGGGCAAGGAACGAGAGGAGAGAAATCTCCTGCACTGCCCCGCTCCCCTGCTGGCCGCTCAGTGAGCGAGACGGCTCTGCTAGTTCCCGTACGGGAGCGCACGACATTCGTCCCGTGTAAATGGACCTTAACACGCAGGTTTTTTGTTTTTCGATTGAGGTCTGTAAATACGTCTTATTTTTGTGCCACTTTAAATGGGCTCCTGGATGATTTAATGGCGCCTAAAGTCTACATTTGTTTTATTTCAGTCCATAAGCTACACGATTTGGATCTATTTCTTGCCTCATTACATTTAATTTCACCTTTTTCATATCCTCAGTGTAATGTCAGACACAATGATTATGGACATAATTTCTGGATTCCTTGTCTTGCCAAATCGTCTCACCATCCCACTTGCCGCTGACCTTCATACTGCAGAGCTGCGCTCCCCGTTGCCTAGGGTAACTTCTTCATCAGTTCATTCTTTCTTTAAAGCCATATGCCCATTTCCGAAAGTCCTAATAATATGTCTTCATTTTTGTTCAGGTAATTGTAAATGTAAAGATGTTCCCCTAACAAGATTCCCTTTTGCAATTGCAATGGGAAGAAACATAAATAATGAGATATTTCCCACAATACCGTCTCGAAAATAAGGCGGGGTCTTATATTAATTTTTGCCCCAAAAGAGGCGCTAGGGCTTTTTTTTCAGGGGAATGTCTTATTTTACTTATTCAGCAGGCTTGGTCCAGGTTCTTCCCGCTGGTGTACAGAGCTCTGACGCAGTTCCCTCAGTCCTTGGCCTCCCACACAGGATCACTTCCTGGTTATGGGATTGATAAATACCACCTCCACAAAGCGATGGCTGTGATTGGTACTTCAAGCACTACATTGTTTGGCTGCGCCACTGGGCTCAAAGAACCAATCACAGCCAACGCTTCGTGGAGGCGGGATTTATGAATTGGCTAAGCCGCAGCTCAGTCAATTCAGTAATCCCGCCTCTACAAAGCAATCGCTGTGATTGATTCTTCAAACACTACGTTGATTCGCTAAGCCGCGGCTTAGCCAATCAGTGCAGCGCTTGGAGAACCAATCACAGCTATCGCTACATGGAGGTGGAATTTATGAATCACGTAACCAGGAAATGGGGAACCGATGTTGGGGCTCTGGAAAGCAGCGGAAAGGGCCTAAATCAAACCTGCTGGGTAAGTGACTTGGCTGGCCTGGAAAAGCGCTGTAAAAATGCAGCAATTGTGTTTTTATGACCCTTTTCATGCACCCAATGCATTCATATTGATTTTTTTAAACTGAAACTAGGAATTATTTTCAGGGTAGGGCTTATATTTAAGCCTCCCCAAAATCCTGAAAAAATGATGCTAGGGCTCATTTTCAGGGTAGGTCTTATTTTCGGGGGGAAACACGGTAGGAATGATTTTTTTATTTTGACATTTCTTTCTTTGTATGATGGTAAATATTTTGCCTTTACATTGCCCCATATGCACTGCTCAGACAATGGCAAAGTAAACTTTGCAACTTTTAGCATTTACATGTAATGTCCAATGAAGAATTTGTAATATAAATGATAGGGGTTCCAGCTATTGAGGCAGGTCCCTGTCAATTAAAATTAACCTTTTTTTAGTATTTATTGTTAGTTCAGATATAAATCTTTGCGTCCCAGTTATTTTGATAAAATCTATATTGGGTAATTTCTATTTTTATCATTCCCTAATATATTAAAGGGGTTCACCGGGACTAACCTATTGATGACCTATCCGTAAGATAGATCATCAATATCAGTTTGTTAGGGGTCTTACCGCTCATGATGCCTGCCAATCAACTGTTTGATAAGGCTGCAGCCTCTTCTCAGGCATATGACGTCACATTCATTGGTCACTCTCATTCTAGTAAATGGGAAATACCAGGCACAGCCGCTATAGAATGAACGGCACTTACTGCGGTGACTTCTAACAGCTTGATCAGCAGAGGTCTCGAGCCACGGAGCCTACTGATTTGGTATTCATGACTTATCCTAAGTATAGGTCAACAATATCTTGCTCTCAAGAAAACTCTTTAATATAGGTTCATCAGAATTCTCATGCCCTTTTATTTGAAATCAATGGGGTGTTGTTGTAAGGCCATGTTCACACCTGCGCTCGGGGATTCCGTTTTTCTGCTCCCGTACAGGAGCAGCAAAAAGGAATCCCCTGTCCAAATGAATCTGCCTTATGACGCAACTAAATGGTGCCAAACAGACCCCCTTGACCCAACATTTTACCGGATGAAAAGTCCTTCATGCAGGACTTGTTCTTCCAGCATTTGTGATGGAACCTACGAACAGAGGCTAAGATCTCCGATGCAAACATCAGTTCCTCCTGGGCATGTGGATCATAAAGAGTGGTTAACGGCTCAGTCAGACCTGCTGTAATGAGCTGACGAGTGGCTGTTTTAGGAAAGGTGTTGACTTGATGAGAATTGAAAAGTCTCTATAGCTTTTAGTAACATCATTTCTGTCTCTGTGCTGCATGGATTTCCTATGTGCTGGTGCATTTCGGCTTTCTAGTCTCATATGCAGTTTTGCCTCCTTTCAGGGCATTGTGCGCATTTACCTGATAGAAGCCCGGAATCTCGCTCCTAAAGATTTTCAGATGGGAGGTATACTGGCAGGAAAGTCGGATCCTTACGCAATCCTGCGTGTTGGGACACAGGTCTTCACCAGCCGCGTCATAAATGAAAATCTGCACCCTGTATGGAAAGAGATGTATGAGGTACAGCACATCACTCCACAGTTGGAGTTTGTTTTTTGTAGCACTGACCATCTATGATAAACCCGTACTGTGGAAACTTCCTGTGTAGTATATGTATTTTGTAAGGGTGCGTTTACACGTAGCTGATTTGGTGCAGATTTTGCTACAGATCTGCAGTAGATTTCAACCTTTCAATTACATTCAAGTTGAAGGGGTAAAACCTGCTCCAGATCTGCATCAAATGAGGCAGCAATGCTTCATGGCCTGATATAGACATGGGTTAGGGCTTGTTCACATCAGCGTTCGGAAGTTCTCTTTTCCTGCTTTGTTCGAGGAACGGCTCGGAAGAGAACCCCAATAACTATAATGGGTTCCGTTCGATTTCTCGCTAGCAATGCTGCATTTTGTCGGAATTCACAGGGTGTAATAGTGCAGCTTGCCGCTCTATTTTGTCCTGTTCTCTGGCAGAAATTGGCAACGAAGGTTCCGAAAGGAACGTCTTACGCTGATGTGAACGAGCCCTTAAAAACGTGTTGGTTTTTACAAAATGCTGCAGTTTTACTTTTGTTAGGGTGGCTTCACACGAGCGTGTTTTTGTGCATGCATACGCACGTACAAAAAAAACACGCTTCTGTGTGCAACAATGCATTCACTATGGTATGTTCACATGTCCGTGCTTTACAGGCATGTGCCTGCAAAGATAGGACATGCGTGCACCATAGGGAATGCGCCCATTGTTTTCAATGGAGCCGCGGCTGCTGCCAGCGGCTCCATTGAAAACAATGTTCTGCCGTCACCCCTGCATTCTTTTTCAGGAAAGGGCTTTACATATAAGCTCCTCCCTGAAAAATAAAAATTTTAGTGAAGAAAAAAAAAAAAATTAAAAATTTTTTTTATACATACATACCTGCCCGCCGCTGCCGTGACCCCCGCGGGGATGAAGAACACATCTGCCGAATGCAGCAGATGTTTACTTCATCCCCGCTAGTTTAAAGAATTCCCTGCTGCTACATCTGCCACATCTGTGACAGATGCAGCAGAGGAATTCTTCAATTCTCTACCGCAGCTGTCACACGTCAGCTGCAGTAGAGCATTCTGCTGCCGGCAATTGATTTCAGGGAAGGGCTTTAAATATGCCCTTCCCTGAAAATCAAGTAAAAGTGGTTTAAAAAACAAAAAAAATAGATGCTCACCTTGCTTCAGCTGCCGGGGCTCAGCCGCATCTTCTTCTGCTGTCCCCTGCACTGTGTTGCTGACCTATCAGCAGGTAGGGATTTTGAATCCCCGCCTGCTGAAAGAGCTGAATGTGATTGGCTGCCAATCATAGGCAGCTCTCGCCTGTCATTCATTCGGGGAGATTTTAAATCCCCGCCTGCTGATAGATCAGCACCACAGTGCAGGGGACAGCAGGAGAAGACACTTTTGAGCCCTGGCAGCTGAAGGGAGGTGAGTATCTATTTTTTTTGTTTGTCTGTTTTTTAAAGCCCTTTCCTAATTTTCTGGGAAGGGCTTATATTTAAAGCCCTTCCCTGAAATCATTTGCCAGCAGCAGAATCCTCTACCGCAGCTGACATGCGTGACAGCTGCAGTAGAGAATTAAAGAATTCCTCTGCTGCATCTGTCACAGATGTGGCAGATGTAGCAGCAGGGAATTCTTTTAACTAGCGGGGATGAAGAAAACATCTGCCACATGTTCTTTATCCCAGCGGGGGTGACGGCAGCGGAGAGGTAACTATATTTTTTATAATTTTTTTTTACACTAAAATTTTTCTTTTTCAGGGAAGGGCTTATATGTAAAGCCCTTCCCCGAAAAAGAATGCACGGGTGCAGGCAAACCATTGTTTTCAATGGAGCCACTGGCAGCAGCCGCGGCTCTATTGAAAACACTGCACGGACCTGCATTCAAGCGTGTTTTTGCACGTACATGGGTGCGCACCTATGTACACGCAAAAACACGCTCATGTGAAGCCACCCCTAGGCCTCATGTCCACGGGGAAAATCAGGCCCGCTACGGATTCTCCATGGAGAATCCGTAGCGGGTCCCTCCTGCCCCGCGGATATGAGACATTAAAATAAGAATTAACTCCCCTCTCGCCCGCTCCGGATCTTCCCTTCGCCGCGGCTTCATCTTCTCTCCGTCGCGGCCGGATCTTCTTTCTTCGGCCCGGCGGATGCGCAGGGCACGTCGGTTGCGTGCCCCGCGCATGTGCCGGCCCCGAAGAAAATGGAAAATGGAGCATGGTCCAGATTTTTTCATGCTCCATTTTCTTTAAAATCACTTTTATTGACCATCCGCGGGTATTTATCTACCTGCGGTGGTCAATGCATCCCTATGGGATGCGGATCCGCGGGCAGGAGAAGAGTTAAAATCCGCTGCGGATTTTAATTCTTCTTTTGCCCATGGACATGAGGCCTTAGCCTTTAAAAGGTGTCATATCTACAAGACTATCTTTAGTGGGAGAAAACACCCATAAAAACAGTCACCTCCAACCCCCACCAAAAAAAACATGCAAGAAGTTCTTACAAAAACTTTTTTTTATGTTTTTCAAACAAAAAATGCAGACTCTGACTGCCATAAAAAAAAGTGTGGTTTCATAGATCCAGTAGTTATGTATTGCCTAATATTCTTACCATTATTAAGTTTTTTCTTGAATACTTGAAAATGCATCTGGTAATATTCTCACTGTACTGAAGACGCGTTTCACTTGTGCATCCTATATAGTATGTTCCGTTTCACGTGGTCTTTGTTTCTGTATACAGGTTATAGTGCACGAGGTCCCAGGCCAAGAGCTTGAGGTGGAGCTATTTGATAAGGACCCTGATAAAGATGACTTCTTAGGAAGGTAAAAGGAATACTTGGTAAATTCTAAATGTGACGCAATTCAGTAATAAATTACTAACTTCATCCTGTAAGTATCGTTCACTGTGAATTTGAAACCTACATTTAAGAGGGTTATCCACTCTTTAAGAACGAATTAAAAAGAGCTGCAAAACTGGAAAAACATAAAAACTACATGGTCTCTGCGATTCAGCGCTGCAGTTCTTGCAGTCCACCCTTACAGACATGATATGACCACTGCAGCCAGTCAGCGGGCGCGGTAGTCACTTGCCCATACTACTGGCATCGCTGCTCAGTGATGGGAGCCACATGATGCCAAGAGCATGGCACATCATTGCTTTAGCCTCTGGTTGGTTGCAGCAATCACCAGCGGTATGACACGTCCGTACAGAGAACAATATGGGACTACGGAGAGCAGCATAGATCGCCAGGGCCGGTGAATAGTGTGGTGGTGGTTCTTTTTTTTAATTTTAATTACCCTTTAACGATAGTCATTCTTAGCTAATATGCACTGTGCACTAAAATTAAGCATTTTGTCTATGCTGGCTGCCGTTGCAGCACATTTAAGAACATGTAATTGTAGGATTTGAATACTTTAATTAGCATATGGCACAACTAAACTTGCAGACGTCAGTTAGTACACATGCATTAACTAATGTTTATTTTTAGTCCTTCTTCTAAATTGGCATGTATGGTCCTGTACTGAGTAGCTGAACTTCTCAGGGTTGTTTAGTTAGTATTTACGTAATCCCCTCTTTAACCCTTTCCCGCTCCAGGGCGTAAGTTTACGTGCTGGCAGCGGGGTACTTCCCGCAACAGGGCGTAAACGTACGTCCTGGGGATAGCGCGAGATCACTTATGATCTCGCGCTATCCCGTAGCAGGAGCCGGCTGTCAGTCATAGACCCCCCGCTGTTAACCCCTTCCCTGCCGCTATCTATGACGTCATCGGGCTCTTGCGATATAATCGCAGATTGCCCTGCTGGTTACTATGGCAACAGGACGCCAGACACTGGCATCCTATATTGCCATAGCCTGTGATCGCTGTATAAGTAGCCCTGCCGTGCCTCATTACAGCGATCATCAGTGCTGTACTGTAAGTGCCCCAGAGGGACACAAATTGTGTAAAAAAAAAACAACAACTTTTAATGCTTTTTTTTTCATATTAGCATAAAAAAAAATTAAAACCCCACATATTTGGTATTGTCGCGTCCGTAACGATGCGTACAATAAGTTGCACATGCTTTTGACTGTGCACAGAAAACAGTGTTAAAAAAAAACGCTACAAAACTGAGGCAAAATGCTACTTTTTAGCATTTTGCCTCCCTAAAAACGCAATAAAAGTGATCAAAAAAGCAGTATGTACCCCAAAATGGTACCAATTAAAACTACAGCTTGTCGCGCCAAAAAATAAGCCCTCATAGAGCTCTGTACATAAAAAATAAAAAAGCTACAGGACTTTGAATGCAGCGATTTAGAAGAAAAAGAATTTTGGTCTTGTTGTAACCGTACCGACCCGCAGAAAAAATGGATTGTGTCATTTATGCTGCATGATTAACGCTGCAACAAAAAAAAACTATGGCAGAATTGATGTGTTTTCTCTCCCTGCTATCATAAAAAAATAAGTTTTACAATTTAGTCAATGTACTCAAAAGTGGCACCGATTAAAAACTACAGTTCGCCACGCAAAAAACAAGTCCTTATACGGCCGCATTGGCGGAAAAATAAAAAAGTTATAACTTTTAAAAAATGGAAAATCCGCCAAAAATCGTTGCGTCCTTAAGCCCAAAATAGGCTATGTCCTTAAGGGGCTAAAGGGACTCTCCGGTCCCGGGACAAATTTTTTTTTCCTATGACCTGAAGGGGCAGTTATATTATCTGCTATTAGTCTTCTGTGCTAGTGCCTCTCCAAATCCGCCAGTTCTCAGTCCTGTTTGCATAGCCACCTTGGCCGACTAAAATCTGTAGATTTCCTAATCTCCACAGTGCATCGGAAGTGTTAGATTACCAATAAACCATATCTGCTCTCTGATTGGTCAGCAGTGTTCATATGATCAGCACTGGCCAATCAAAGAGTGTGCATTAGGTAGTTAAAAAACTGCAGTGGCCATCTTGGATGGATGAAAACTGGGCCCAGAAGCAGCATATTGAAAAGGCAACGAGAGAGAAGAACAGCGACGGGTAATAAAAAGAGATCCCCGGCAATCACCTGATCTCCTGGCCCACTTATCAGAGCAGGAACCTGGATGTGTGTCATAGGGAATGAGTGCAGAAGTACACAGTCTCGCTTCACTCCCATTGAAATCGATGGATGCTCATTTGGCTACTACACTTTCAGCTCTTCCGCCTCCGACACCGCGGGAGACGGATGTGGTAATGTAATAGCTTGCTTCAGCTTGATTTCAATGGCAATGAAACCAGCTGGGCTACCTCCCTCTAGTCTGCTATGATGTATGTCTGGCCCATCTCACTGACAGCGGGCTGGGCGATCAGGTTATCACCAAGGATTCCATACAGAAGGTCCCTGGCAGTGAGCTATTGATGACCTATGCTGAGAATAGGTCATCAATAGCTTTTGCCTAGAAAACCCCTTTAATTTTGTAGGAAGCCACCATGCTTTATTATGTTGTAAAATTACGATCTGTGATCAAATGAGTTATTTTTCCTATGCGAAATATTGTATCTCCATCTGTTATATGTTGCTTTTGTTTCATTTTAACCCTTTCTCAACGTGGTACTTGTTTTTGCAATTTTTAATTTAAATCGCTGTTTTTCCTCACTCAGAATGAAGTTAGATCTCGGTGAGGTGAAGAAAGCTCAAGTTCTTGACAAGGTCAGAAACGGTGGCAAATTAGTGTTGAAATTCCATTTAGTCTTGCTGTATTTAATTGTTTCTTTCTTCCCAGTGGTACCAACTTAATAATACCAAAAGCGGGAAGCTACATCTCAGACTGGAATGGCTTACCCTAATGGCCAATCCTTCCCAACTTGAGCAGGTACAGGTTTTTTGCCTGTTATTTGAGATGTGTTTCTTATGTATATGTAAGGGTGAAGGAGTAGGATGCTTTTATATAGAATTCATGTTTATGTAATTTTTTTTAAATATAATCTACAACACTCATGATCTGAATTACCTCCTCTATCAGTGGAGCTTTCTGGAAAGGCCACGCCAGCGAAAACACATTTTTCCATCCATGCCCCCCTTAACTGATTGCCTGTCACTTTTTGGAGGTCGCCTATGTATATTCCAGCCACTTCCCTGCAGTGCAGCCCCCTGTCTGATGCGTATCAGGCACCATCTTGAAGCTGAGAATTTTTACTTTCAGTTTTGCATCTATCCCATGATACATCAGCACAGCATTAGCGGAGGCTGTATCATTTTTGCCTGCTGGGGGGACAGTTTAATTGTCATTACCTTTTTATATTCACCTAAATAAGCTACAGACCATAGGTATACATTCAGGATCGACTCAGTATACACTCCTGTATTATAACTATGTGACAGGAGCTGTGTGATAATCATCAGTAGCTGTGACAGGAGTGTCTCTTTCCTCATTTAGGCAGTTTCTATGGTAAGGATCATGTTAGATGCATATGGTCCGAACCTGACAATTTAAGCAGGTCCAGCCGATCATCTGATGTGCATAGTGGCTTCCCACTGTATACCGACCTTTGCTGTCACAAGATATACCACAGCTAGAGAAGTGCAGTTGACCGGAGAGCATTTTTATGCTTGCTAAACGGCATGATCAGGAGGCAAACAAGCTTTCTGTTAAAAGCCCCTTTTAATAATAATACAGTTTGCAATAAGCCATGTTTTAGAGGGAACTTATAAGCAACATAAACTAAAGTTTATGTTCTTATAGGATAAAGGCTGAGGAGTCAAGGGATGTGCTTTTTATACTTACTTGGCTTCCCTTTTCCTCACTGTCAGCACTGGAAGTTGGCAAACATCAGACTCCTCTCTGCAGTCAGTGGGTGCCCATACCCATAGAGTGGGTGCCCATACCCATAGAGTGGGTGCCCATACCCATAGAGTGGGTGCCCATACCCATAGAGTGGCATGAGTGAAGAGTCCGATGCACGTACCGGACGCCGGTTTCTAGGGCCGACAGCAAGGGAATGGGGATCTAGATAAGGATCCTTTCACACAAGTGCGATGATCGCTCAGTGAATGGAGGCAGAGCTGGTCGGGGACACCCGCCCGCCTCCATTCTCCACAAACAGGCAATCATTCATAGATGAACGACTGTTTGCAAAGGCGATTCGCTTTTGATTTTTATGCCTGCAGAAACTTAACAACTAAATTATCATTGGCCCGTTCAGTTGCTGGCAGCATTCACACTGAAGGATTATCGTTCAAATTCCCGCATCCAGACAGAATCTGATCCATAATCCTTCAGTATAAAAAGGCCCTAAGTATAAGGGCTAATGCCCATGGACAGATGTCTGCTGTGTTTCCCGCAGCGAAAATCCATAGCTATTAGGTTCTATTGAGCCTAATAGCTCACATGCGGAATTCTGCTGCGGAAAAAAAATTGCGGCATGTTCTATTTCGCCGTGGATTTCCGCAGCAGGAAGTCTCCATTAATATAGTATTAATGGAGACCGGGGAAATCCGTGATCACTCATGTATTTAAACGCGGTATTCCCACAGCAGATATCCGCGACGCTTGTGGACATGAGCCCTTAAATGCAGATTCCTGGACTCCACAATCCCTGTCCTATAAGACCATAAGCTTAGTTTATAGGTGATGACGGGTTCCCTTTAAATCTATGTATGTGCAAGGGATTTAGAGCTTTGTATCAGAAAAATAAAGCATGGACCGCTCTAACGATAGTTGGCACTGAAATTTGGAACTTAAAATGTCGCAAAGAAATAACATGGAGATTCACCTTATTGGTGGCATTAGATATTTGTTTTTAGATTCGGCACAGTCTGCATCATGTAGTTCATATTTACGGTCGTTGTGAATTAAAAGGAGCTCAAAACGCTTCACCTTTATTTACTTCCTTCTCCAGGTCATCAAAATGAACAAAGAGATAACCCTGAAGACAAAGGGAGAACTGTCTGCTGCTATTCTCATTGTGTACTTGGACCGGGCAGAGGATCTCCCTGTAAGTACACCAGTAGACGAACACGAATTCTGAGCACTCTTCCATCTTCTAAATAAAGATGGCCATTTATCCAACATGTAATCTAGATCAGTCAGAATCCCTCTATCTTCTCATTACAGGGTACATACACCGATATATTGTCACAATCTGTATTACTTTACAAAGCAAATGTCATTGTTATCTGCATTCGCTTATCTGTAACTATTCGGATGGTAGAAAAAGATAGTTCTAAATCGTGTACCCCATCCTCCTCACTGCACCAATAACCTTTCCCTTCCTTCCCCCATGTGAGGAGGAGACTCAAGGCCCATTTACACGCAAAGATAAGCGTTCAGTAGATAGGTTTTGAGCAATTGTTTTGCATAAACTGCTAATGGACACTTTCTGCTGAATACAATGTAATCAACTGTTCCAGTGGAGAATACAGCACCATGGACAGCAAACGCAGCATGCAGTCTGTGTTATCTACTCTCCGGCTGAACGATGAATTTTATGCCCCCCTAAAAATCATTGTTTCACCGAAGAGTGAAAGATGGGAGCAATTTACACAAAACGATTATCACTCAAATGATGACTTTTGAGCAGATTTTGATCGATAATCATTGCGTGTAAGTGGGCCTTAAGAAGAGAAGAAGGGAACCCTGGTCATCATGGACCATTCATTTGCAATGTGATTGCTGGAGATAAGCTGAGTTACAAGCACTTGGGTATTTGCATCACCCTTATTGAAATGCATAGAGCGCTGACCTTGCATGGTCAGCCAGCACTCCATTCATTCTGAATCACTTGGGGGGAAGAAGCAACTGCGCAGTGACATACAGAAGATGAGATAGGTTCCCCGTTCTCATGACTGATGGGGGTCTCAGCGGTGAGACCCCTCCACAGTTGGCAAGTTATCCCCTATCCTGTGGATAGGGGATAACTTGTGATTCTGGTACAACGCCTTTAATACTGTATCTCTTACCAAGCACTGAAGGATGAGCGTGTATGTGTTCAAAAGCTACAAAACATTGGCCCATAAGTGACAGACTATTGAGATTGGCATATCTGTCGCTACTTTTGCTGCCCCAGAGCATAACATGAAGTACCTGACAGATTGCATTTAATAAATTTTTGTGATTGATAGAATTACTGTATCAGTGGTGTATTATCCTACTGATCATCCAGAAACATGAATGACATACAGTTCAGATAATTAGTAGTAAAGGACATATTATATGTGTCACAAGTCAGCTATGCAGAAAAATTCCACATCTATTAGTTAATTCAGAAGTATGCAGCAAACTCTGATGGAATATACAGGCTTTGAAGCGGCTTCCATGTTTTGCTATCTACAGAGACCTCAAACAGTTGTGAAACTTATTCCTTGAAAAACTTGCAGAACATTTATTGCCCATGGCTAATCATGAAGCATTTGTTACATGATTAAGAAATTGCAACATGATGCAAATATGCAGGTTTATCCTTCTTCCACAATGTATTTGGAAAGTCTTCAGACCCTTTGATCTTTTTACATTTTGTTATGCTGTGGCCTAGTGCAAATTAAAAAAAAAAATTCAAGTTTTTCTCCAGCACTCTGCACTTATACCACGTGAATACAGAAATTAAAAACTAACCGTTTGCATTGACATAAGTATTCAGACCCTGCACTCAGTACTTAGTTGAAGCACTGTTGGCAGTGATTACAACCTTCAGTCTTCTGGGGTATGATGCCACAAGGTTTACACACCGAGATTTAGGGATTTTCTGCCGTTCTCTGCAGATCCTCTCAAGCTCTGTCAGGTTGGATGAGGGCCATCTGTGGACAGCCATTTTCAGGTCTCCCCAGAGATGTTCGATTAGGTTCAAGTCCGAGCTCCGGCTGGGCCACTTAGGGACATTCACAGAGTTGTCCGTAAGCCCCTCCTGTGTTGTCTTGGCCGAGTGCTTAAGGTCATTGCCTTGTTGGACTGTGAACCTTCTGCCCAGTCTGAGGTCTCTTGGGATCTGGATCAGGTTGTCATTAGGAATATCTCTGTACTTTGCTTCATTCAGCTTTCCATCAACCCTGACCGGTTTTCCTGTCCCAGCTGCTGAAAAACACCCCACAGCATGATTCTGCCACCACCAGGCTTCACTATAGGGATGGTATCGGGCAGGTGCTGAGCGGCACCTGGTTTCCTCCAGACATAACACTTAGAATTGAGGCTAAAAAGTTCAACCTTGGTTTTATCAAAAAGAGAATCTTCTCAGTCTGAGAGTCCTTTCGGTGCTATTTGACAAACTCCAGGCACAATTTCATGTGTCTTACTAAAGAGAGGCTTCTTACTGGCCACTCTGCCATAAAGCTCCAGATTGGTGGAGGCTGCAGGGAAGGTTGACCTTCTGGAAGTTTCTCCCTTCTGCATACAGGATCTTTGGAGCTCAGCTTGAGTGACCATTGGGTTCTTGTTCTCCCTTCTCCCCCAATTGCTTAGTTTGGTGGGTCATCCGGCTCTAGAAAGAGTTCTGGTTGTTCCAAACTTCTTCCATTTAAGAATTATGGAGGCCGCTGCACTCTTGGGAACTTTCAGTGCAGCAGAATGTTTTTGTAATCTCCTCTAGATCTGTGCCTCCACACAATCCTATCTCTGACCTCTACAGACCGTTCTTCCCTCCTCATGGCTTGCTTTTGGCTCTGATATGCATTGTGAGCTGCCAGACCTTATATAAACAGTGGGGTGTGTTTTTAAAATTATGTATTTCCAACTAAATTTAGAACAGGTGACTCCAATGAAGGTGTAGAAACATCTCAAAGACGATTCAGAGAAATGGGAGGCCCCCAGAGCTACATTTCAAGTGTCATACCAAAGGGTGTGAATACTTATGTCAATGCAGCAAAATAGTTTTTCATTTTTTAAAAACTTACAAAGATTTCTAACTTTCTGTTTTCACTTTGTCATTATGGGATTCTGAGTGCAGTATGATGGAGAAAATCTCATTATTATATTTTTTCATTCACACAAGGCCACAACATAGCAAAATGTAAAAGAGTGAAAGGGTCTGAAGACTTGCCGAATGCATTATAAATTGCCTTGGCTGCTTTAAATTCTGTTGACTATTTGCTTTGTCTCTAAATTCTGTTTGGATTTTGTGAGTGACATTTATAGATAAAGAGTCCCTTTTATATCAGACGGGCTCATTTGTGTTGCAGCCTTTTAGTTATCAAACAAGTCAGAGCTGAGAAAACTAACAGTAGATAGGTTTTACCCCGCAATGTAATACATTTAGATTACTGATGGAATATCCACTGCATTCGTCTGCTGGTCAAATGCTGCTTTTGTGACATAGGTCACGCCAAGAAGGTAAAACCTGTTAATTTGCTCTATTAGGGCATATGAACATTATAGAGGAGGGTTCTGAGCGAGAGACCCCGGATCGGAGACCAGCTTGGACTTTAATTCATTTTTGTATTACCAGAGTGTTCAGGGTTTCACATAGGAATGTGAGATGCTGAATGAGAAGTTACCTATTCCCAACGAGGATTAGCCTGTCTAAACAGGCTGGGCGGACAAGCTGGTGATGATGTCATCAGCTCGTTTGTTCTGGCAAATGAGAATCCTGAGGTACCCGTTTAGTGTAAAAGGGTCATTCCTCATGGTAGTCTTCAGTAGAGGATATCACCGCTATGTAAGAATTGCACTATGATGAACAAAGGTAGCAGCAGATCCAAAGTAATCTTACGTATCAAAACTTGGTCTTGGTGATCTAAAAGTACATATAGTGAAGTATATCAGTGTAACAGAATAAACATCCTGTATTTCATTACATAATAGCTGTGGCCTAGGGGCTGGGCACACCCTGATGCACGTTTCACTACGGCAGTTGGCAAAGAAGCCTTGAAATAGCCTTAGTGAAATGATGGATAAAGGTGTGCCCTGCCCCTAGGCCGCAGGTAAACTGTAACAAACTAGGTTTGTTCTATTACTTTGGTATGCTTAGACCAAAGAGACCATGTGTATGCGGGAAGGATCGAGAGGAATGGCTGCTTATTCGGCCAACAGAACTATCTCAGGTGTATGACCACCTTAAGTGTCATTCACTGTAGACCATTGTATTTGCAGGATGTTTGTAAAGGGTTAATTTAGTAGTTGTTAATGAGTTTTGTCATATTATGTGTGTGTGTGTTTTATCTCTTTGCTTAGTATTGGTAGTGTTTTGCACTGCATTACAACACTAAGGCCATGTTCACATGTTGTCGATTCTGATGAGACTTGGGCATGGATTCTGCTTCTAACATCATGAACCCTTACTGATATATTGATAGAAGAGGTCAGGTATATACACCCCATATCCCTTAACATGCAGACAGCCAGACTACTAAATGGAGGAGCCACCGCACATGTGCAAGGCACTGATGAACAGTTGCTTAGTACTTATTGCTGCACAAAAATAGCAAATACAGGGAGTCAGACGACATGGTATGTGTAGGGCACCATCCAGGCTTGCAATCCATTAAAGATGCCATATTTCAATCTAGCGGGTTGCCCTGCACTCCATAGGTGAATCACGTTACTGATAAATATGAGGTATTGGTTAATATTTTGGTCAAAATACACAAGCTCACAACCCTCGTCAAGGGTCCTCGTTTCCTTGTGAGTCCCTACACTAATATCAATTAAAATCACTGAAAAAGGGAAAAATAATCAGACAAAAAAAAAAGCGGCCATTTACTTACTGATATACTGATACAAGAGGGAAGGTAAAGACACATATCCCTCACATTCAGACAGCCAGATTGCTAAATGGAGGAGCCACCGCAAGTGTGCGAGGCACTGATGAACAGCCACTTACACACCTTCCTTGTATTGAGGGTGTGGTTGCTTAGTACTTATTCCTACACAAAGATAGCAAATACAGGGTGTCCGGCAACATGGTACGTGTAGTGCACCATGCAGGCTTACAACCTATTAATGAAGCCATATTTCAATCCAGCTGAAATGTACAAGCGGCTGCCGACAGGGCACTAAGTGAAAATCATTCCTTGTTGGAGTCACTTGGTTTTTAGCTCCTCTAAAAAAACAAATGACTGTCGGACCGTCTAAACAGCAGCAGTTCAATCTTTGCGCGACTATCTGTTTACTGTCAAAAGTGGTGGGCAGTCGGAATGATCTCCTTCCCACTCTGCCTCCATTCACAGAATGACTTTCGCTCCTGTGTAAAAGCACAGACGGGATTAGTCATCACGTGTAAAGGAACCTTAATTTTTTGACAATGTTAGTAAATACGCCCCAATGAATTCCCTTTTCTCAATGTTGAGTTTTAGGCTTCTTGTCCACGGGCACACGCGGATTCCAAGTGCAGAAATCCGCAGCGAAATAAACCCGTGCCCGCAGCTGTGGACATTTTACTCACCTGTCCGGATGCGATGCGGGTCTTCTCCGTCCTGGTCAGATCTTCTTTCTTCTGCATGGCGGATACACTCAGTGCGCCGTCCAGCCCGCCGCGCGCATGTGCAGTGCCTCGGTTTTAAATTTTTTTCAAATGTCCTTCTTTCCCACAGATTTGCAGCACGTCCGCAGTGCGATCTATGGGCATGCCGCAGATCAGACTGCTTCCATTGAATTCAATGGAAGCTGTCCGTGCGGGAATCTGCAGAAAATGGAGCATGCTGCATTTCTTTTTCCCAGCGCGTGTGATCC
Source organism: Eleutherodactylus coqui (assembly GCF_035609145.1). Classification (NCBI taxonomy): domain Eukaryota; kingdom Metazoa; phylum Chordata; class Amphibia; order Anura; family Eleutherodactylidae; genus Eleutherodactylus; species Eleutherodactylus coqui. Next base: position 479,394,554 of record NC_089837.1, read on the forward strand.
ACATGCAGGGAAAAATGACATCTGCAGGAATTTAATTACCTGCGGATGCCTAATGATTGTCAATGGGGCATATTGAACTGCGGATCGTCTGTTGTTCAATTATGCCCGTGGATGCGAGGCCTTAGAAGGAGGGAGGAGATGAAAGATGTAGAGTTCCGGCATTGGAATTTGTTTTCTGTCAGCTGGACTTACAACTATATTTATTAGTGTTCCCAGTGCTATATGGGGGATATATCAGCAACTTTACTAACACAGAGCTAAAAGCATTCTTATACAAGTAAGGTTTGTTCGCAGCACATTTGTGGATTACATTTTCATGAAACAGTCCAGTGTCTTCCACCATACAAATGTGCCGTGAACGCACCCTAAAAGCTCAGTCACACGGGCGCATCGGCACCCACACACCGGCGGCGATGCACCCGTGTGACTGACAGAAGACGGCCGTACCTGAAGACGGCAGTCTCTCTCCAGCGCTGATGAAAGAACACATGACCGGCAATGAAGGCGGTCACATGTTCTTTCCTCCGGCGCTGCAGAGAGACGGCAGTCTTCAGGTACGGCCGTCTCCTTCCTGCAGTAACACGGGCGCCGATGCGCCCGTGTGACTGAGGCCTAAAGGAGTCCAACTGATGTCAGTTTTTTTTGTACTTTACTACTTTTAAAATGTCTTTACACTTTCGGATGACATCAGTATTGTAAGACTATCTAATATGAGATCTCATACTTGCCATGTAACTAGAGTTGTATAATACAAAAGACCAGTGTCATTCCCACATACTGCAGTCTAGTGGAATGCACCTACTGTACGTTACAATGTTATCTGCTGCCCTACAGTCTCCCCAGCAATAATCGCTCTTGTGCTTTCACAGAGAAACTATAATCATTCAGTGAGTGAAGTCTGAGCCCCCTGAAAATGCTCCAACCACCCGCCTCCATTCACAGCAAACAGGCAGTCATCCATAGATAAATGACGACCTGTTTACACGGGCCGATCCGATTTTTTTTTTTTTATTTATTTATTTATTTTTTTAAGCCTGTAGAAACTGAACGCCGAATTATCATTAGTTGGTCATTCGGGGCCGGCATTTACACTGAACAATTTTTCCATAGATTCCCTCGATCAAGTGGGAATCTGAAGGATTGTTCAGTGTAAAGTGGCCCTCAAAGGTTTCAGCTGCTTTCTTTATCAGTTGACAGGTTGGTGTTTCTGTCTAGGCTTCTAATTATTAGTAGTAATTAATATTTTTCCAACTCTTTTATATCAGTTGGCATCTTTTTTGATCAGTTTGCTTTTTCTCTTTTTAGCTAAAGAAATCAGTAAAACAACCAAATCCTATGGTACAGTTATCAATACAGGATGTGACACATGAAAGCAGGGTAAGTGACATGGACTGCAGTGACATTCAGTCACCCACCAGTAGGCAATGGAGAAATAATGTATGGCTACAAAGTGTCATTAAGGGTATAAGACCCCATTGAGGGGTCTGCTGATGCGTGGCCCCTCCTCTCCTATTGCACCCTTACCTGCCCCATGCTGGTAACACCTAAAATAATCCACACTTGCCGCACCTGCAACGCTTTACAGAGTCTGCATTCTGGAGAGCTCATGGTATTAATGTACTATCTGACATAGTCACTGAGGGCACCTTCTACACTTTCATCCAGCTGCAGATAATCTACAACCTGCTTGAGCACTCCTATTTCAGATATTACCAGCTACGAAATGTGATCAGGGCTCAGTTTCAGGGCCTGTCCATACAGCTGTCTCTGACTCAGTTGGAAAGCTTGGCACAGATGTGCAACCTAGTAAGACCACTGTCCAGTTTCTATGCCCACTTGGTGCAGTGTCTTGCCCTGTTGGGGGAGAGGGCCACCCAGAGGTGGGTTATTAACATCCCTGATCTGTTAGCGGGGGAGAGTGAAGACATATTGGCGGGCTATAGTTCTCCTTTGATTATGGCTAGAGATAGTCTTATCCAGGTCAAGTTCCTACACCGTATATACTACACCCCATCCAGGCTACATGTAATGGGTCTGCTCCCCTCAGCGACCTGTTGCCGATGGGACCATCAGGCACATGTTCTGGGACTGCGGTGTCATGTGAGACTACTACATTTTTTGGGGGGAGGATATGTTCTATCTATTTTTTTGTCCCCTTTTTTATGTTTGTTTTGTTTTTTCCTTCTTTCTTTTCTCCTGGTGTTTTGGTGCTCCCAGGCTAGGAGCCCTCCCTGGTTTAGGTTTGTTCCATGATGGGTAGTTGATAAATAAATGTGAAAATTAACAGCCAAGTATGTTTTTATAAGAAATGCACACGAATATGAGAGACACTCAGCGTTTTCACTTTTGTCTTTTGTTTTCTTCTCTCAGTTCTTATGTACTGTGATGTATCAGCAAGGTGTGCGTTCTTTTTGATGTCTGCTATTTCTGTATATTTGTCTATTTTGGCTAAACAAATGTTCCTTTAAAAGAAAAAGATAGGGTATAAGATCCCTTTTACACTTGACAGATGATCGCTCAAATGATCGTTTGAGTGATAGTTTTGAGCGATCATCTTTTCATAGTCTTAAGTAGCTACTTAAGAGCTATGCAGGCAGAGCGGAACACCGCCGCTATCACTCGGCGAACAATACAGCTGTTCTGCATAAGCAAACAGCTGTATTGTTCTACACGATTACAGCCCGCTGTGAAGTACCAGCGGGACATGAGCTGAAAGAATCTTATCAGCGCTGCCGACTGTGATAACAGCCTGCACCGCTGATAAGAATTCATCGCTCAATTCAAGAAAACTAAAATTGAACGATGAACGACTCGTGCACGAAAACTGCACAATGTCTGTGCAGTTAGACGCAACGGTTATCACTCAAAAGACGGTTTTGAGCAAGAATCGGTGTCTAAATGGGCCTTAATATACCAGGATATCCGGCCAACCCTACACCCTTCTTCGTGTAAACCTGATTAACATGGTCATAAAACACATAAAATAGCTTGCTGATTTCTTACTATGAGATCATGGTCATTTACAATTTCCACTATTGTTCCAGTTTTCTTTCCTGTACTGCACAATACAGAAGTGACATTGTAAAGCTTTGTTCCCATCAGCACTTTTTATTTGTTTTGGTGGATTCGCCTCCAAGAATCATGTAGTTTGCAACATAGTTCTTTCCGTCAAACAGTGGCCCCCTTTATAAGTCAGTGGGATTCTTTGGGATCCATTTAGAAATGGATCGGATCATTATACTAGTCTTTGTTCCATTTAGACTTGAAGTCCTATGAACGCAGCCAAAGGGCCCTTTTACATGAAAAGGGATAAATCACTTGAATCGATTTGCTGACCAAACAATGGGCAAAGCCATTGGTGTTCAAATGAGACTCATTTACATGCTCAGAGGATCAGCTACATTTTTCGTAATTTACCTTGTACAAGCAATCATTGGTCTGCTAAAAAAATCATTTGCCTTGTCTTTGAACAACTGAACGCTGACTGTTTACGCCACTTAATTATTCGCTGACTAATGCTAATTTTTATGTCAGCATAATAGATGCAGACAGCGACAAATCAATAAATTATCATTCAGCGTTCAATATTTGCATGTGTTTACAACAGACAATGGTTGGGAAGTTTTACGTGATCTAACGATTTTTCGTATGATAATCGCCTTGTGTAAATGGCCCTTAACGGGAACCTGTCACATCCCCACAGCACTATAAACTAAGTTATGGCGCTGTTAGGGGACTTGATAGGAGCCGGGTGTTTTTTTTTTTTTTTTACTCATCAGCCCCTGCGATCCTCTACTGTTACCCAGTAAAGTCCATGCATCACGTGAAAATAGTACTCCTTTTCAGAGTCCTGTGCGAGCACTCTCCTATACAAGTCTATGGGGGAGCACGCGCATGGGACTCTGAAAAGAATCCAATTTTCGTGAGCTGGGTGACAGCACTGGATCGCAAGGGTATAAAAAAAATACATCTCCCGGCTCCTGTCACATCCCCTTACATCACCGAAACTTAGTTTATGGTGCTATGGGGATGTGACGGGTTCCCTTTAAAGTGTTGCTGTGTATACTAGTAGTCGATTTAAAGTGTGTTCCACCCGTGACTTTTTTATACCATTGAACTAATGCACTATGGCGGTTGACTTTGCAGACTGTGTACAACACAAATAGTCCTGCATGGGAGGAGCCATTCCGATTCTTTCTACGGGATCCTAGCCTTCATGACCTTGATATGCAGGTGAGAACAGATATTTCCTGGTACTACTATTGCACTCTTCTAGCTGTAGTGCCGGAGTAGAAAGAGACTTGTGTTTGTTTGTTACCAGGTGAAGGACGACGATCGGCAGTACTCCTTGGGCTCTTTGTCAATTCCATTAGCGAGGATCCTTTCTGCTGATCAGCTGACCTTAGACCAGTGGTTTCAGCTGGAGAACTCTGGACAAAGAAGCAGGATCTATCTGAAGCTTGTTATGAGGGTAATGCTGATATTCGCTTAGTCTAGATACTAACAATTGATCTTACAGCCATTGTACATCCTAGGCTTCGGAAGGCTTCATGGTTTTCTGCTCATCCCATTATCAATGGGAATGGCCAAAGGCTCAGCTGTTCTTGTTACTGAAGGAAAATATTGTATAGAAATAGGAGATTAATTCTGAAGTATGTTTTGTGTGGTGCAGATCAATTTTGGTGAACATACACTAATATAGTAGGAAATTATAGAATATAGTGTTGATATTTTATCACTGGCAGTCTTTATTGTGCTGACAGCTATTTAGGATAACCGTAGGGCTTGGAAATCCCTGCAGGCCCGTGCAGTTACTAGTAATAGGAGCTGTTATATTATACTATATGATGGGGAGGTGCTTAGCAGCAATTCCCTAATATGTTGATTTGGCTTCCTTTGCTTTTGTCTTCTTTGCCTTTTTAACCCTTTCCAATCCACTGTCTGACGTCTTAAGACATTATGATATAAGGTTGTACAACTCCGATGTTGAAAGACATCTGTTTGGGTTCTCTTACTGTATATTGCCAGCCTCTCTGCTATCAGAGCCTATCTAACGTGTCACCGCATGCAGTACTGGCTTTAGCCAGCAAATAGCGCCGTTGTATAACAGCAGAAAAAAAGAGTAAGACCCCTAGGAAAACCAGGATACAAATTGGATTGGAAATGGTATTTCTACGTGCTTTTTTTGTATATTTTTTTTTCTTATATGAACATTTTTTACATGTATATTTGACGTGCTATAGGAAGAAAAACCCGTAAAGTAAAGTCACACAGTTTGTGGATTGTTTAATACTTCCTTGTTGACTTAAGGATAACAGATAAGATCTGAATGCAGCATTTTTTTCTTCTTTAAGCGTGAAAAGAAAACCAATTCATGAAACCTCACCCATCACATACTTGCTATATGGTGGGGAAAAAAAGAATGGTAAAAATGCACAAGGACATCAAAAAAGCCACAAAAAAAATGCACTATTTGTAGGGCATTTCATATTTCTCTAATGACTTACAGCAAACATTTAGTTGCAAAGTTTTTTGCTGCAAAAAATTCTGCATTTTTCTAAAAAAAAGACTGGGAAGGCGCCCTTAAAGGAGTTTTTTTTTCTAGGCATTTTCCTTTAATGACCTATCCTCAGGGATCCCTGTTGAGCACTTGACCCTGAAGCCCGTTGTCAGTACAGCAGAGCTGGATGTCTGCATCAGTGGTCTGAACTGGAAGAATAATAGAAGGCTTTGCTGACATTGCAATCAATAGTAGTGATGCTTTCCATTACACGTCCAGCTCCTCATTAAGGTCAGAGCCACAAGTGCAATAGACGGCATCACCTCAATGGCAGCGAAGCCTTATATTGCACTTCCAGTTATGACCACCAATGTTGTCAGTCAGCTTCGCGCTCACTGTAAGCGGACCAAACGATTAGCTGATAACCGTGAATCCCAAGGGGTGGACGATCCCTGATGAATAGTAAATGCCTGTTAAACTCCTTAAAGGTGACTTGAATGCTTCAAATATACAGTATATGGATCATATGCATATACATATGGTATTTACCTAAAGCAATTTCATGTCTAGGGTATGAACAGCATGAGTTAGTCAAATTCAGCATGCGTTCTGTTTGTTACATTCTATGTTTGGACAAAACTTGAGCAATTAATCAGTAATTTTCTTTTTGTTAACATGCAGATTCTGTATTTGGACCCTACGGTATGTGCGGTCACAGGATCAGAAGCCTCTGATATCGAGGAGGCAACTTGTGGCTCCAGTGTAGATAGGCCCCCAAGGCCGAATAAAACCAGCCCTCCTGAGAACTTTGGCACGGAGGTAAGATATTGTATTAGATTTCAATGTTGCATGTAATTGTATTCAATTTCAAAAACACTTGTTGGACCAAAAGTTGAAATGCAAGAAGAGAAGCATTGAAAACGAACACATCCTATGGCTATTATGAAGGCTATAAATAGGTGACGGTCATCAAAGATACTTTATTTTGGGAACTATTTCCTGGAATGAAGAATTATGAAGTTTGTACTTATTCCTGGAAGTAATATAGTTCTATTATATTCAACCCTATGAATCTGTTCCTGAAAATATGTTGCCATCAAACATACCTGATATCCTTTTGGAGGATTGTTCTTGACTGTTGTGAAAAAGAAGTGTCCCATTCTTATAATGGTTGATGTGCAATTTTCAGTAATTGCACGTCAGAAAAAATGAAGAATGACACACGGCATTCCTCCATTATTAACAGTGTTAGGGCAATAAATCATATTCCAGAAGATTTCACTGGTTTGCTCCAGATTGGTTATAATGAGAAGCTTCCTGCATGAATATATGTATTTGAACTCACGGATGTTATCCATCAGCCCCCAATACTCTATTGATTTATTCAAAGGAAGTACAATACAAATATAATTGACAATGACGCACCTATTACATGCATGCCCCTGCCAACATCATAACAACTGATGACTGGCCTAGTATGTAATGACGCTAATGATTAACATATGTTTACGCCCCGGGTGTATGTTGCCACTAACATGTAATTTCTAGGAAACGCTACTAGAATAGATTTTATCAATATCTCTCCCTGGACCAAGGAATCCAAGGGAGGAGATAAGGAGCAGCCCCCCCCCCCCCCCCCTTATGAACGGTGGGCATCCCAGGTCTTTCCCATAAGAAACACATCTGGAGACCGTGCTAAATCCTGGGAACTGTATGTAGGAGTGTGTTGGAGATGCCGCACAAGAATCCAACACACACACAGTGTACAGTATTGAACTAGTTAACCATTTCACTGCTAGCTATTTCCTATGAAGGTGGATATATGAATTTATATATGTTTTCCTAGGCTGATTTAAGAAACACACTTATATTATTATTACTACAACAAGAGCTAATTATGGGGCTCCCGCTTAATGACACCCTCCATGATCTGGGTTTCTGAAATAGTACTGTCCAAACAAGACACTCACTTTGGATCTAGATATGTTTACCCTTGGAGGTGTCCTTATTTATCTTCCTCAGCCGTACATAACAATTCCTTTATCTGTATAATATTATATGCACTACTTTCTGCTACCTTCTTATTATGCTAGATTTAACAATCCCTACATCAAAATAGTGCCAGCTATGTGACAATTCACGGTTACTGCATTTGCATGGGGGTAAGTTAAAAATGGGCCAAACCCAATAAAATTTGTATTGTTAGCTGCTAAAGAAATAGATCCGAATAAACATCCTGGATAAAAGAACAGAGCTCTATTGTTCCTCACAATTACTTCAGCCCAGAACACAAAGGGCCAGACCACAAAGAGAACAATGCAGGTGCCCTCACCATCCAAAATACAATATTTACTGGAGGAAGTCCAATAAAGTGATTATTGGAGCGGAACAACATTTCTTTCCCTGTTTTAAAATATTATTTATATTGCAGTAGTTGATATGGTGTGCCATATTCAGAGTGATGCAATCTTTTATATCAATTCTTTATTTGTAAATTTTTGGGTTGGGTACAGAAAAAAAAAAAGGGAAAAGTTACTTATTTTGATGGGACGTCACAGGCTGCTGCAGCCAATCACAGACCTCATTGTTTGCCCATTTCTGATTGATGGTAGCATATATAACGTAACTTTATTGATATAAGGTAAAGTCAAAATTAAGTAAGTAAAAGTAAGTAATATATCCTGTGGGAATCATGAACAAACCAATGGAAAAGAGACGTAAATCTGTCATTGATTTAGGTAAACTCTATGCCTTTATGTATGTATGTATGTATGTATGTATGTGTATATATATTCAATTATTAGAGCTCCTATTAAAGGAGCGGAGCACTGCATTGTAGTTTTCAGGAATGTCGATGTATTAACCATTCATCCTGCCTAACTTCACTTAAATACGTGTTGATATCTGTAATGGTATTGACAGAAACTCTATCTGTTTACATGCGGAATGGAGCATTGATTATACTGAAACCTGGTTATATGAGCTATGCAATTTTATCTGATATATTTGGCAAAGAAACGGATATCTGTCATCGACTTAGGCAAACTCTATACGTTTATTTGTGTTTATATATCTCTTTAACAGACAGAGCTTCTATTTAAGCAACATTTGAATAGGATGTTGTACAATTTGTTTTGTTAATGACCTGTAAGTGGTGAATTTACTGTATGGGAGTGGGGAAAGGCTTATGGATATCATTGGTATGCCTTTATGAAATTATTCTAGGGCAGTTTTAGGGTGAGGATTTGGCACAGGGTCACTCTTGTCAGGGCGATTACCCTGTTCAGGAGCGAGTGATAGGGCAAACATAGGCAGCTCCGAATTCCTTCTGCTGCTTCTCCAGCCTTGTATACCATTTTCTTACATCACCTTTTTGGTTTGTTTTGCTCATATCCTGTGTGGATCATAAGATTCACTTGCAAGCAATTGGGTCTTTAATGTATATCATAAAAAAGTTAAATGTTACTGTTTCATTTGGAGGCAGTGATAGAATTTGAGTGATGGGAGAACAGAGATATCTTTTCTTGGCAGTGATTTTCTTTCAGCATATATAACCTTTGTTGAAAAAAATAAAAATAAATGTATAGTACATGCGGTAACTTTATTTTATATCCCTTTTATTTTGTCTCAAACTAGAATGTGCTACGTGTCTTTGTTCGTGAAGCAGAAAACCTAATCGCAAAGGATAACTTCATGGGGGGTATGATTAAAGGAAAGTCTGACCCTTATGTTGTAATACGGTCTGGAGGAAAATCTGTTCAAACCAGAGTGATAAAGGAGACTTTGAATCCGTTTTGGGATCAGACCTTTGAGGTATTATTTCCATGCAGAGTCTTTTTTTGGATCATACTAGCTGCAGAAAGCCTTCCCAGTATAAACCATAAATTGCATTTACTCTGCAGATAATGGTTACTGATGTCCCAGGACAAGATATCGAGTTTCTGTTGTTTGATAAAGATATTGACAAGGATGATTCTCTCGGAAGGTCAGTATATATATCCTAAAAGAGACTGTCGATGCAGACTGTTCATAAAGAGACTGCTCCACGCGGGTATTGGCTGTCTTTGACAGTTGACACCGGCCTGCAACAGTCGCAAACGGGGATAACTCATGTCGCAGCTGTTAATGTGTGCAGATCAATCTGGAACTAAATGTCCCAAATGTCCCAGTCATGATATGATCATGAGGGTGCCATGTGGGTGTCACGGCAGCTTGGGGCCTTCTGCCATAATTGTTGGCCTACTAAGGTATACCTGTGGCACGTCTTTCATAGGAGGCCTGTTAAAGTACAGTATAACACAACACCTTAGTATTGCATTATACTTTATAAGTGATCAAACAATCGCAAGTTCAAGCCCCCTATTAGGACTAAAAAAATTATTAAAAGTTAAATTTAAAAAAAAATCCTTTTTCCCGGGTGTTGCATGAAAAAAAAATGTAAAAATTGGTATTGCTGTATTTATAAAGGTCCAATTTAGTAAAATATCACATTAATTCTCCATGGATAACACTGTGGATAACACTGTCATAAATAAAACCAGTCAATGCCATTATTGCTCTATTTTTTTTAGTCACCCTCTCTTTATGAAAAAATGGACTAAAAAATGAACAAGAAGTCTTACGTACCACAAAAAGGTAGCAATAAAAACTACAGGCCGCCCTATTAAAAACGAGCCCTCACACAGCCCTGTCAGCGGAAAAATAAAAAAATGATGGGGGTCAAAAATGGTGACAGAAAGACATTCATTTTTTTTTACAAAATATAGGTTTTTTTATACTTAAATATTTAAATTTGGTATTGCTGTAATTTTACTGACCAACAGGATTAAGATAAAATGTAATTTTTTTTACTGCATCATAAATGTTGTGATAACAACCTCACCCACAAAGGTGTAATTGTTTTTTTTGTTTTTTATTAATTTTGCCCCACTTAGAAATTTTCCAATGCATAATATGGTACATGAAATAGTACCATAGAAAAATATTACACATATTGCCATAATAATAATAAAAAAAAAAGTTAAGATGTTTTTTGAAAGTGGGAATACCAGAACTGCAGAATGTGACCTGGACGCAGGAGCATCAATGACCGTTGGTGATGAAAGGGTTAAATAATGAACTATTGTTGCGTTATACCAGTGTTTGAATATGGAAAGGGATAACGCAGCCACCTACGTTTCCACTTTCAAGAGTAGCTGCCAGTCCAGAGATGCCAATAATAATAAATTGATATGCCTCTTGTCCCGGATCTCGCACATAATGCAATATACACAGCCATCAGTGGAATGAACACATTAAGATAAATGAATTACTTGCACATAATAAATCAGTTAAGAGTTCACATGGGATCCAGATCATAAAACATCCGATTCTAGTTTTCGCCTACGTTGGCTGCTAGCTGGGCCTGACCTTTTCTTATCACAATAGTAAATTTATACAACCTGCCAATTGATGCATGGTGGTGGCTCAGTGGTTAGCACTGCTGCTTTCCAGTGCTGGAGTCAGATCCTATCAAGGACATCAGCATGGAGTTTGTATATTCTGCCCATGTTTGCGTGGGTACTCTAGTGTTCTCCCATACTTCAAAACCATAGTAATGAGTGAATGTAGATTATGAGCTCCCATGGGGACAGGCCCCCTATGTAAGTGATGACAATCAATGGAGAGCGCTACAGAATATGTATGTGCTACATAAGGCTTCGTGCACACGGGGCAAATAGAATTGCGGATCCCACGCTTATCACCGGCGCGGGTGATCCGCTTCTCAATTTGCCCATAGATGTGCGTGGAGATTCCTCTCTCCACACAGACATGTGGATTTTATTTGCAGACACAATGTGCCGAAAATAAAATCGCAGCATGCTCTATTTTAAGACGGCCTACGCACGGAAGGCTTTTTATTAAAGTCAATGGAAGCCGTCCGTCCTGCGGCCCGTCTGCAGTGAGCAGTACAGAAAAGAAGAAAAAAATGACAGGAAAGCAGGGTCGCCAGCAATTGGCACGGGCGGATTCCATGCAGGATTCCCCACGCAGAATCCCTGCTTGCCGTGTGCATGGGGCCTAAACGAGCAATGCATCCATGTTATAACAAGAGTTTACAAACTTACAGTATATAGTAACATTGTGTTTACCAAACATGTTGAAGTGCACAATTCATTCAATTGCAATCACAGTCACATAGTCCTAGAAATTCGGAGGCTGTCATGTATATGTAAGCTTTGATGCCCCTTGGGCTGGCTTAGGAAATAAAATAAACCTCACTGCCAGCCCCTTTAGACATATCACCAATTACCTGCAAATACGAAGGGAGGTGGATGGAGTAGGTTCCCTGCTAGGAAAATAAAAGTGAAACATTAGTTTGCTGAATTTTTACATTTTAGTACCACCACTTATGAAGCTTTATCATCAGATAAGATCTCTAAAGGGAATCTTTCATGCTTCCCTCTGAGAGCTGCATGCGGTGGTAACAGACGATGATTTGAACAATCTGTGTCTGTTATACCATTATGATGGGGTTTGGTTAACCTTAGTTGCAACGTGATGCAAGTGCACTCATGATACAGTCATGAGATGCAGGGTTCCCCGCCCCCCCCCCCACGGTTGAGTTTAACAGCTTACTCTCTATTTCTGTCTATAGAATCTGTCAATCAGCAACAATATCATCTGATCGCCGAGAGCGAGGGTTCACCTTGTTGGATTTTTTTTTTTTAGAGTTGTCTTTATGAGACAGCCCCTTATAATTTGCTATCCTAATAAGAGCATTCAGTTTTCCTCTTGCAGGTTTGAGAGAGTCCAGATTATTAGACAGTTGTTAACCAAGCGGTGAACTAACAGAATTGAATGCTGAATTTAAGAAGTAATACTATTTGGATGCAGATAACTTGGTAGTTATTGACTATTTTAACTTTAATTCCTGATCTTTTTCATGCCTTTCTTTTCAGCTGCAAAGTTGCTGTGAAAAATGTGCTAAAACACAAAAGCATTGATGAGGTAATACTTAACATCCTCTTATCTTCTATATTCGTAACCATATATGTTATGGGGGTTTCAATTCTGCACTGGGGATTCCCTTTTCTTGCTCCATTTGGGGAGCCAGAAAGGGGAATCCCCGTGGATGAACTGCTCTGTCTCTGGACGGAACCAAACTGTGCCAGAAGGAGTCCATTGACTATAATGGGGTCTACCTACCTTCCACCCAAGTACCCGGCTTTTGTATGGAAGAAAAGGCACTGCAATCAGTGTTTTTTTTACTTCCAGTATTTTCAGCCAGATGTACAACAGAACCTCCAGCCAGAGGTTCCAACGCAGATGTGAAACCGGCCTATGCGTTACATAAATTAGCATCCCTATCAACAAAATAGTTTATAACTTATACAGATGAGAAGTTTTGTCTTACTTTACTAACTTTTTACTGTTCCTTATATGAGCTATATGATTTTTTCATCTGTTTGTTCATACCTATCAACTAGGTGTCACATGTACATCTTGTCAGGGGTTCCATAGCTTTTGATGGCAAGAACTGCACAGCATACAGGACTTTCCTTGTCATCAAAATAATGGAACCTGACAGATCCCATTATAAGTGAGTGGGGCCTATCAGGTGTCACTCGGATCCATTGTATAATGAATCCAGAGCAACATCTTTGCTTCCATTCTCTGTGCACATGTGAATAGAGCCTATTACAGCAACAGAATGAAAATGCATCCTGTTACATTCGTTCAGGCAAGTAAGCACTAGGCCCACACAAACGTTACCAAAGGATAGGGAACACCAGGTGAACTACCACAGATTAGCATCTCTCCCTATCTTTTACTAAAGTAAGTGATACAGACCTACCTGAGCGGGGACATCGCCCCAATAAAGGGCTGCCCAGCGGTCTTTGAATCTGAGCCCTAGCTGCTCCTAGGAAACCACGCACCGTTGATAGGACACATACACATGCCACCACTAACTAGGACAACTGGACAGAGTAAGCAGACACACAGAGCCAAAATCTCACCATACAGCAGCAAATACACAACCATTAGTAGCAGATGTAAATGCTTTAAATGCCAGGTATTGGTTGAAATTTTGATCAAAATATGGAAGCTGGTGGGCCACTTCACAGCTCCTGGCTATACCGCTAGTCTCTACACTAACCAGGAGTCCCAACGACATAATCAAACAAAACCCAAACCACAAACCTTTCTTGCAGCCACCACACACAGAACCTGCTCACACCACACACAGAGAGAGAAATGAGAACAGAGACAGCTGACCACATGCACATCTAGGAAGACAGCTTTTATGTGTACTGACCGGGAGTGATTGGCTGACTGGAGAGACACACACGCCCAGCCAGCACAATCCCCCACACCTGAGCAAGAAAGCTGCAGATCATCTGTAGCACCACACATCCCAGGCAGGCGTGACACATCCATTAACATGCGATCCTTTCATTTTATCTACATTACATGTATATGTGTGTGTGTGTATGTATGTGTATATATATATATATATATATATATATATAATTATAATATTAGGGCTATTTCAGACGACCGTATATCGGCTCGGTTTTCACGCCGACCCGATATACGGTATCCTTGTCTGCAGGGGGAGGAGGATGGAAGAGCCAGGAGCAGGAACTGAGCTCCCGCCCCCTCTCCGCACCTCTCCACTATTAGCAATAACAGGGGGCAAGACGGCTGCAGAGCTAAGTGCCGACACTTAGCCCCGCCCCTCCCATTGCAAATAGTGCAAGGGGCGGGAGCTCAGTTCCTGCTCCTGGCTCTTCCATCCCTCCCCCCACCCCCCTGCAGACAAGGACACCGTATATCGACTCGGCGTGAAAACCGAGCCGATATACGGTCGTCTGAAATAGGCTGAAATAAGCCTTATAGTGTATACCTGTCAGGTATGTTATTTCCATATAAACAATGCTAATACAAAACAGAAGTACAATTCGTCATTGGTGTTAGTAATGTATTGAAAGAATCAACTCTGCTTATCTTTTCAGATGGAATCCTGTATATTTTATCCATTTTACATGTGCTCTCTCATGTGATTTCACTTATTTGTTAGTTGTCAGAAGTGATGCATAATGGACTGTGAGGAATGTTTTCACCAACTCTGTATCTTCATACTTGTCATTATCTGACAGTGGCTGCCATTAGAGGATGTCAAATCTGGAAAATTGCATGTAAAAGTGGAGTGTTTGTCGCTGCTCATGGATCCCACTCAGCTCGATCAGGTACCATCTGCATACTTCCTGCCTGCTCATTGCTGTCCCTCGCTTGCTCTGGCAGTACTATTCTGCTGACATGATGCCACGGTTGCACATATTCTCTTTGCCTCTTCTCATCTTACTCTGGTAATGCTATTTGGCTCTTATCAGTTTGCAACACTTGGATATTGTTAACCGTCTTCTCACTTACTTTCTATTTTAGGTGCTGATGGTGAACAGCCTTTCTCAATCTACACATAGTGAAGAATTCTCTACTGCCCTCCTGTGTGTCTATTTAGAGCGAGCCAGTGATCTGCCGGTGAGTTATTTAATATCATTGTGGCCCTTCCTGTTCATGTGAGATGTACAAACTGTGGTTGAGGAAAATGCCCCCAAAAAAGTCAAGAAAAAGAGGAGCAGCTAAAAAAATCATAAAATGTGCGACATTTATTAATGGTATGTGTCTTTTTGGACACAAAGTGTCAATTTAACTCTTCACTGCATGAACTTCGAAATACATGATAAAAATTATATTCTTTGTAATCTGCAACTGACCAGCTATGCCATCTAGTGGCTACTCTGAGAACCACGTAGTAATACCAATGGAGTGTCTCATATCTGTTACACCATGCAGTAGAGATGCAGAAACATTCCCTTGAGAAATATATGGAAATATGGGTACTGTATCATATATGATACAAAATGTAGTGAAAGGTTAAAGTATGCACTGAGATGGCATAAGGAAGAGGAAACTAATATGTCTAACGAGTTGCAACAAATTAATCATCACATTAAATAATGCATTTTATGATGTTACTAAATCTTGCCCTGTGTCTTGCAGTAGAATGCCTTCATTTGTTGTAGTCAGGCAGGTGTGACATACAGTGAAGCATCTGTTCATCCTTTGACTTCTTACACACTGCAAGAAGGTCTCCTTGCACTGTAATGAAACTGGAAGATTGTTAGATGTACATACTTACGAGGCAAGCCATGTAGATACTGTGGGGCCCTTCAAGACAGGGGGCCCATCCCTTGTTGATCCTATCCCCTCTGACATTAGGTGGAAAGATCCTGTGCAGGAATCCTGTCTCTATCAAACAAACAGGGGGAGTTATTAGCCCTAGCAAAATGTAGAAGAAATGAAGGGGGAAACAAACTCTGTACCCTTCTATCCTAGATGGCAAGACATAGCAACATCTTAGGCTATAGGCCACCCTCACGTCTATGTACTTCACTACCAAAGTGGTAGATGCCACCTTCCTTTCTTTAAAACAAAATAGAAATAGTGTTCATTTTTTTTAATGATTTTTGAATTTCTTTTCCCTTTTGTGATTATCATACATTGAATGGTTACTCTATAGACTTGTTATGGGAATAAATCATATTCCAAAAGTTTGCTCCAGATTGGTTATAATGAGAAGCTTCATGCATGAACATACGTATTTGGACTCACGGATGTTCTCCGTCAGCCCCCATACGCTTTTGCTTTATTGAAAGGAAGTATAATACAGTTATACTGAATATGACGCACCACTTGCATGCATGCCCCTCACAACATCATAACAACTCATGATTGGCCTTGTATGTAATGGCGCTATGTGAACATGTAATTCCTATATACCCAAGTAGGATAGACTTTATTAATATTCCAATCTGGACCGAAAGTATGCAGTCAGAGATAGGAAGTTCCTCTCCTTGATAGCTAGCGCTGGAAAGATGCATGTGAGGGGCGGTGGGGGGTTGGTTCTACTTCTACTTGTACATACCATACTATATTGAGCTAGTTAACCATTTTAAGAAACACATTTATATTATTATTACTACAATTACCTACTTTGGCTTTCAGAGCCACAGTAATTTCTTGTGATGTGCTTCTACAGGGGCGGTCCTATCAGTGACTGACAGCTATCTGTTTATGGCTGTGCATTTAGAGATAGCTGTCAATCATTGATAGGACCGCCCATTTGACCTCTAAGGTGAGAATGTGCAGAGATATAAATAAAATACAAGTTATACGGAATCTTTCCCCATATATATCAGTCTGTTCAGCTCCTCCTGCTGGACTGCATTTTCAATATGACAAGTTCTCTTTAACTTATTGTTTAAATAGGTAAAGAAAAGTACCAAACTGCCTACTGCAAGTGCCCAGATAACTGTGAGGAAAACTACCTACAAGACTAAGGTACTACTTAAAACCATACAGATTTAATTGTGTGTGTATACACTTAACTTTACAATCTTAACTACCGTATATACTCGAGTATTAGCCGACCCGAGTATAAGCCGAGTCAATAAGTTTTGCCACAAAAACTAGTACAACTTATTGACTCGAGCCGAGCTCTACTCTAGTATATACTAGGTAAAGAAAAAATGCAATACTCCCCTCCCCGCCGGCGTCTCTGTCCCCGGCGTAATGGTCTCCCCGGCGGTGTGGCAAGCTGCTTGAGAATTCTCCCCGTTCGGCTTTGTATTCCCCCGACAATAGTGCTGTGTAAGTAAGTGCTGTGATTGGATCGAGTGCCAGCCAATCACAGCCAGGGCTCGATAAACCAATCACAGCCATTCAGCGATGTCATCCACTGAATGGCTGGGAATGATCGAGCGCCGGCTGTGATTGGGGAATTCAAAGCCAAAGCAGGGAGATGACGGCGGGTAGAATTCTCAAGCAGCTTGCCGCACTGTCGGGTGGACCATCGCGCCGGGGACAGACACAGGCTGGGAGGTGAGTATTGCAAGTTTGTTTTGGGTTTTTTTTTCCCCTCACTCGAGTATAAGCCGAGGGGGGCTTTTTCAGCATAAAAAATGTGCTGAAAAACTAGGCTTATACTCGAGTATATATGGTAATTGATTAAAATAACCTTTAATTTAACTCCTCTATGAGAAACGTATTAAGGAAACACTGCAGGTATAACTGATGCACTCTATTACCCCTCATGCGGGGCCTGATGAGACTGGGATTCCGAGATAACACGGGGGAATTAGTTCTCTTCAGTGTTCCCTTCTTTTTACTCTTGAATTATTAGTATTACTTTGTACTTGTGTTTTTATTTACATTTTTGAAATTCAGCAACATACGTTTTCTTTTTTCACCTTTGCTAATATTCACTTACTTCAGGTTTCCTCGAAGAGCAGTGATCCAGTGTGGGATGAAAGCTGTGCATTCCTTATCAAGAACCCCAAAAATGAGACACTGCAACTTCAAGTTAGTAGGACACCATATTCTGGAGAATCGCTTCCAGTTGTAGTTCTTGAATATAAAGTATCCTCTTTACTTTGTCAGATGGTGATATCGGTTCTTTGTTTTCTTTAAGGTTCAAGATGAGTCTAAGTCTCTGGGGTCTCTTACCATACCGCTCTCTGATCTCATGACTGCTGACTCGATGACACTTGATGGCTGGTTCCCTCTCATTTCACCTGGAGCGAACAGTGAGGTTCTCATGAGACTTAAAATGAGGGTGAGTCCATGATGCTCTCTCCACATTACAGTCTAGACAATGATGGTCAATATGCAGGTCAGAAATTAAATGAAGAATAGGACTGGGGCGTATGGCTTTGCTAGGAATGGACAAGATCTGGAAACCAAATGCTGCCTAGTAAATGCAATTATTTTTCCATTGCAACTTGTGCTTGTGAAGGTTGGACACTTAAAAAAGGTTAGAGGAGGAAGTTAGACGCTTCTGAACCATGGTGGGGGAGAAGATTTCTTCAGGTCCTATGAACAGCGAGCTTTACTAACATCGAAGGACTAGATTGTGTCAAGCCAAAAACGTCCCTAGAGGCGAATATTTTAAATTTTTTTTATTTTTTTTTTTTTAAAAAAAGCTTATTTTGGACACATCATGTGAGCAAATGGACTGGAGAAGGATATTATGCCGCGGTTTGTCAGTGGTCATCAAAGAACTCACTTGTTAGAATCAATCATGGCAGATACTAGCATAACTACCCTGTTTCCCTGAAAATAAGACATAGTATGATTTACCAGAATTTTGAGGATGCAAAATGATTTTTCAGGCTTTTTGAGGATGCTTGAAATATAACCCCTACTCCAAAATTAAGCCCTGCTAACAGTTAATTTAAAAAGTCAATTTAAATAGTGTCCAGGCAGCTATACATGTAAAAAAGTTAAACCTTTTTGAACAAAAATTAATATAAGACACTGTCTTATTTTCGGAGAAACACAGTATTTGCCAGTTAAAAGAAGCTGTACTTGATAGACAAAAATGGCGAGAGTTGATCCATAGGGTGACCCAGAGTCAGCAACGACTGAATGGTTAATCGTCATCATACAGGCTGATGATCGGAGCCAAGCGTTCCTTAGAACGCTCATTCACCCCACAATCAGCTGTGTTAAAGAACAAACTATTAGCCAACAATTGAGCAAATGCTCATTCGTCAGCTGATCGGTTTGTTAATGTGAACATGTATGTACAGCCAGGTCTATAGGAACAAACTATCCCATTAGCTATCATTCATCCCTATAGGCCAATTCTTGTCCCGTGCTAAAAAAATAAATCAAGTGCCGTTCGACATGTGTGTCAATTGGCAATAGTTGCAACAAACCACAATCTCAGCTCTTGTAAAAAGGCCATAACACATCTACAGCTTTCTTGCTTGATTGTCCTGCTCGTATGATATTTAACCCTTTGCAATCCAATTTTGGATTCAGGGTTTCCCAGGGGGCTTTCTCTTTCTGCCATTATACAATGGCGCCATCTGCTGGCTAAAGTCAGTACTGCGATATATGACATGCTGGAGAGGCCCCCGAAAACAGAGCGGCCAGTAATCTATAGTAAGAATACCCTGACGGCCGTCTTCCGACTTCGGAGCTGTACAGCCTTCAGTCAAAATGTCTTTAGACATCAGACAGTGGATTGGAAAGGGTTAAAGGGGTTGTCCCGCAGCAGCAAGTGGGTCTATACACTTCTGTATGGCCATAATAATGCACTTTGTAATGTACATTGTGCATTAATTATGAGCCATACAGAAGTTATAAAAAGTTTTTTACTTACCTGCTCCGTTGCTAGCGTCCTCGTTCCCATGGAGCCGACTAATTTTCGCCCTCCGATGGCCAAATTAGCCGCGCTTGCGCAGTCCGGGTCTTCTGCTTTCTTCAATGGGGCTCCGTGTAGCTCCGCCCCGTCACGTGCCGATTCCAGCCAATCAGGAGGCTGGAATCGGCAATGGACCGCACAGAAGAGCTGCGGTCCACGGAGGAAGAGGATCCTGGCGGCCATCTTCACCGGTAAGTATAGAAGTCACCGGAGCGCGGGGATTAAGGTAAGCGCTGAGCGTTTTTTTTTTTACGTCCCTGCATCGGGGTTGTCTCGCGCCGAATGGGGGGGGGGGGGGGTTGAAAAAAAAAATCCCGTTTCGGCGCGGGACAACCCCTTTAAGGCTTTGTTCACTTTATGTTCAAGCCTTCTTTCGAAGATGTATCTCTAGAGTATGTCAAAAAGAATACTACTTTGACATCTGCTAGGTAAATGGGGCCCTATGATAATGTGTGACGTATGTACCATGAGTTTTTCCCACACGTGTGCCTAGAGTAGTGTAAGAACGTGATGTAAATGGAGCCTAATCCTGCCATGTAACAACAAGAATTATTAACACTGTGCGACAAATATTTAAAAAATTTTGTCACAGAAAGTAATTGATACGTTTCTGTAAAATTAAACATTCTGATTACACTGGTAAAACGGAATAATAGCAGCATGTCTCATTTTCAAGTTATTTAACCCCTTAGTGACCAAGCCTTTTTTTTTTTTTCGTTTTATAAATATCGTAACTCCTTTATTTATCCATCCCTGTAAAAATTGAAATTCCGCCATCTTTCGGTGCGTCTTGTTTCTACGACGCACAAACTGCAACAAAAATGACATGATAGCTTTATTCTATGGGTCAGTACGATTACTAGGATACCAAACTTTTATGTAGTTTTTTTGTTTGTTTTTACGGTACCACTTTCAATTTTTCAAAGAGCTCCTTTCTTGTTGGACGTACCATTTTCGAATACATACAACTTTTTGATCACTTTTCATTTGCATTTTTTTTCTTGGAGACAGAATGATCAAAAAAAGCACATTTCTGGTATTCATAAAAAATTTTGGGGACAACGTTCCCCGTGCGGGGTAAATAATGCATTACTTTGAAAGATCGGACTGAACATGTATTTTTGTTTTATGATTTTGATGCTTTTATTTAGTCCTAACCAATGACCTGTAAAAACACAGTTCATTAATTACAACTTACTGGTGGATGATCAACAGTGTTTACGCCACGTGGAAACATACCCTATAAGTTACATAAACCTACCCTTATAGTTGCGCAATCGCTTTTGTTATTCTTTTTATTAAGCAAAGTTAACGGCGAGCCGACTGGATTAACTGTATTGGCAGATTTTCAAGAAATACAATGCAACAGCAATTAGATTACATTATTCTCCATAACAGGAAAACCTTACGTGGCAGAAAAAAACGGATATCATATTTGAATTCAGCGCTCTAAAATTACTGTAAGCCACCTATCTGCTTATCTGTTACAAAAATGTGTTGCACAGTGTAATGGATACATCCAAAAAATCTACATCCTAAAAATTAAGGATTAATGTCAATCCTGGAGAGTTGGTGGCCCTCTGAGCCAACCATGTCCCATCAGTATGACTAATATATTGTTCAAGTATTTACTTCAATTGCATTTAGGTTAAATGGTTTGTCCCAAAATCGACTGCTAGTGTGATTCTTGAAAACAAGAATATCCACAGTTACAGCGGAGCGGTGGCAGTAAAAGCAGCCACCTTCTATTAAATTAATGGGAGCTACAGACACCTACAACTGCTGTCAAACTCAGTAATCTGAACCCCAATAAAATATGCATTTTACATGTTCCTGTCGAAGCCGTATTTTATACTGAAATTGCATCTTTTTTTTCAGATTCTCTCTTCTCCTAGTGTCAGTCCTGATATTCAGGCTCTTACATCTTCTTCAACTCCAAGACCACCAAGCCCTCAAAATACAGCATTTAGCTTAGAGTCTGCTGTGGACAATGAGGAAAGCGCTACAGGGAAGCTGAGACAAAGGCTACCCAATGCAAACAGGTGAGAATTAGCATTTATACCACTTGGTTAGAAGTAGAGATGAGCGAGTATACTCGCTAAGGCATATTACTCGAGCGAGTAGTGCCTTAGCTGAGTATCTCCCCGCTCGTCTCTAAAGATTCGGGGGCCGTCGGGGGGGCGGTGAGCGGCAGGGAGATAGTGGGGAGGAATGGAGGGGAGATCTCTCTCTCCTCCCCCCCCTCCCCTCCCGCTACCCGCCGCAACTCACCTGTCACCGGCGCCGGCCCCCTAATCTTTAGAGACGAGCGGGGAGATACTCGGCTAAGGCACTACTCACACTAGTAATGTGCCTTAGCGAGTATACTCGCTCATCTCTAGTTAGAAGTAAACTTTGGGGCTTATTTACATTTCAAGATTGACAGTTTTCTGGTGCAAATTATGCCAGAAAACTGTCTTGCATGCTTTGTGCCACATTTAGGCCTAATGTCCACGGGCAGATTTCATTTGCGGAGTCCGAGTGGGGCACCTGCGCGGAAGATCAGTAATTGAAGCCACCCATAGGGAAGCATGGGCGTCCACAACTCAATTAACACATACGATTCTGTTTTCTGGATTCTGCATGCAGAAAACAAATCGCAGCATGCTCCATTTTAGGGCGCATTCCGTACGGACGGCTTCCATTGAAGTCAATAGAAGCCATCTGAGCCATGGCTCGTCTGTAATTCATATATTGCGAATGGGCTGCTGATTCCACAGGACAGCAAAAGTTTACAAAAATTAATCTACTGAGTCACAGTACAGAAAATAGATGACCTGGACCGGAACGCAGGGTCCTCGTGCACGGGCAGATTCTGCTACAGAATTTCACATGCGTAATCTGACCCACCCGTGGATATGAGGCCTTACTATGTGCTTTTAGACACTTTCACACAGGTTACACCTCTTTTCAGATTAGTTGGAAAACTAAATTGCGGCAAAATTTTGCCATAATTTTTTTGTCGTAAACTAAGCCAACTAGTAGATGGTCTAGACTTAGACTGGACAGTCTTACAATTCAACAGATTTATCGTTTAGCAAAGCTATTGTGATAAACCTGGCACATTTTTAAGACTGTCTAGTCTAGGGGTGCTTTTACATAGGACAACCTGTCGGGCAACAGATACCGGACAGGTCATCCCAGCGATAATCGTTCCTATGCTTTTACACAGGAATGAGCATCTCTGATTAAATGGATTTAGAAAAATTTAATTCTGAAAAACCCTTTAAGCTTTTCACTATATTTAAGGGGGCTTTGAAGGTGGTAGTCTCTTTAAATAATAAGCCTAATCTTGGATTTATACAACCAAAACCACTTTTAACCTCATAAATCACAAGGCAAAATAATACACTTATAAGGCACCTATCCAATATAGTTCTTATCAAAACTTATATCCCTCTGTACATTAAAGATATAGGGGCCACAAATAAGTTTGTGAATATATTCTATATTCTATGCTATATCCTTCGGCCACTTTGCTTTATTATCCATCTCCTATCCAGTAAAGCACAAGTACTGTGATGATCGGTAGGTTTTCCTCCATCTGGGAACTTCCCGGCTTTTAAATCTGACTGGAAGTCTTATTCTAGTGCAATATTTTCTTGATACGCCCTCATTCGTTTTAAGAATAAAGTCAAGAACTTCAAATAGAAAAAATGTGCTTTAATGTTTTCCCACAGTGACGCAGATCCCATGGAATCCAACGCAAGTCAGCTCCATGTAACCGTGTATTATCCACCAAAAGAGGGCAAGCTTTTAGCAGTAATGCACAGCTGCAGGTAAGCTTAATATAGGTTTTTAGGATTACCTGTTCAGATTGATAACACATTAATGTGTCCAGATATGTACTATAACCCCTTTAACCCTTTGCAATCCAATTTTGGATTCAGGATTTCCTAGGGGGCTTTCTCTTTCTGCCATTATACAATGGCGCCATCTGCTAGCTAGAGCCAGTACTGCGGTATAGGACATGCTGGAGAGGCCCCCGACAACAGAACTGCCAGTAATAGAACGTGACAATACCCTGCCGGATGTCTTCCGACATCGGAGCTGTACAGGCTATAATCAGAATGTCTTCAGACGTCACAGTGGATTGGAAAGGGTTAATCCCAATTCTGGGACTCCGTCACCAGCTATAAGCACCATGATCTACGTTATGTCGCTCATATGGCAGGTTCCCAGGAGCACGAGTATTTTTTATACTTGCGGTGCCCATGCTGGCAGCCCTGGGAAGAGATGGCACTAGGATGCACTATGAGAAGAAGTCAGACTGGCAGCGGGTGTGATGCTCTGCGTAATGTTCTACTGGTAAACTTTGGGTCATAGAATTCATATGGATGTTACTTTGACACCTACAACCTACCTACACATTGTACCGCCCAAGTACACGCCTTCATGGCAGAGGTATTCCCTAATGACAGTGGCGTCTTTCATGCAGAATAATGCACCCGGCCGCACTACAAAATTGTTCAGGAATGGTTTGAGGATCATGACGAAGAGCTCAAAGTGCTTACCTCCAGATACTCCAGAACTCAATATGAATGATCAAGTATCTGGAGGATGTCCTGAAAGCATAAATCCTATCCATGGAGGCCGCATCTCACGACTTACAGAATTGAAAGGGGGAAATTTACTAATCCTGGCATTTGCAAAACCAGATTTAGTAAGATTTTCACTGGGCTCATGGTGTGCTGAATACATGAAGAGATGTATTCAGCGCAGCTCCGTGCGCCTTCTCTGACATGTACAGCAGGCCCATTTCTGGTATAATTTTAAGCCACTTTCTGGTGTAAATTTATACAAAAATCTGTCAGTCTGGGGAAGCCACACACCCTCCCGACAAGCCCTGCCCACATTTTCAAAAAAGGGTCTTGGGACGTTGCAGAAAGTTAAAAAGTAGAGTTGAGCAAACGTACTCTGTCAAGCTTGATGCTCGTTTGAGTATTAGCGTACTTGATGGTGCTCGTTACTTGAACGAGCATCAAGCCGTTCGACCCCCGCCCCAGTTTTTGGCTCCTCCCCGCTGTGACGTGCCTGTTTTGTCCCCTCCCCACTGCGATGCAGTGTGCATCAATGGCAAATTTTTTGTCTGGGAGGCAGGAGAGACAGAGCGAGAGAGACTGACCGAGAGCGACCTAGAAAAAAAAAAAAAGCTCGGCACCCGGCGTCCCACATGCAAAAATGCTCTAGTCTCCCATTGTAGCCAATGGGGTTCGTTACTCGAGTAGAGCTCTCAAATTTTACGAAAAGCTCGGCTCGAATAACGCGGACCCGAGCATTTGGGTGCTCGCTCATCTCTAGTAAAAAGCTTTTTGGAAGCTATTAACGGACTCGGAATATTCGATATATGCTGTGGTGAACTGGATTTATGTATTCATTGGCAGATTGGGTGAAAAACCACTTCTATGAAGTATTGATGCCGCATCCTTCTGTTATACTATAGATACAGATACTTTGTGTGGAAAGGTATCCCATCAATCTTATAAGAATGGACAACTGATAGGATTACTATAAAAAAAGCAGGAATCCTGCCGCCAAAAACACGTTTGAACATATTGAATTATATACATATTATCGGCTAATTTCCCTGTCATATATACTGTCTAATGACTATAGCAATATTCAGTCCTTGGAGGCTTAGACTTATATCTTGCACTCAACTATCTTGTAGATGCATTATTCTTTTCTGTTCATTTTGAAGGGACTTTAATATCCTTTTTTTTTTTTTTTTATTAAACTTTGTCAGGAACTTAAATGTTGGTTCCAGGGAACTCCCTGATCCGTACCTGTCAGCCATCTTGTTACCAGATAAGAACCGTTCCACAAAACGGAAAACCAGTGTGAAGAAGCGGACCATTCATCCAGAGTTCAATGAAAAGTAAGCACTTCCCTCACATCTGACAGATTCCCAGTATGTCTATATTCACATAGTGATCAGGGAGTCAGTGGCACAATGTAGATGCATAGCTAGTAGGGGCGCGGCAGCCGTGGACCCATTTACATGGTGGAGCTCACCAGGGGTGCACTAGTCGTGTGGCCGTTCCAAGTACCGGCCGGGAGGTTACTAGCTGCCTGCCAGCGCCACTGCTGCTCTGCATCTGATAGCAAGGACAGCACCACTGGCGCTGACACAGGGATCAAGTAGGTTTGCCTCATCGTCCTCCTCCCTGCGGAGCTAACGGCAGCAAGAATAGCAAGGAGAACTCCAGCGGTACTATACAGTGATTTAGTGCTTTATGTGCATGGCCATGTCTCTTCCCCCAACTTCGGCAACAGGAGGAGGACGATGGGCCGCAGCTACCAACCCCATCTTAAAAAGAGGGCACAGGAGGAGGGAAGGCGACACTGACAGCAAGAAATGTTTCACTGTCCACTAATGTATGTATGTATATGTGTATATGCGTGTGTGTGTGTGTGTGTGTGTGTGTATATATATATATATATATATATATATATATATATATATATATATATATATATATATATATATATATATATATATTATATAAAGTGTGTGTGTATGTATATGTGTATATATATATATATATATATATATATATATATATATATATATATATATATATATACACATGTGTGTGTAAATAATGTATGTGTGTGATTCATCTTTAAGGGGTTGTCTCCTTTATCGAGATTACCAAGCATGGGTTTCCTTAATCAAAATAGAACCAGTGCATTATACTTGCTCGCCATCAGATGATTGCCATTGCAACCCAACCTCCCAGGGTGCTTTGACAACCCCTTTAACAACACACGTTCGGGGGATGTATGGAGGGGAATCGTCAGCTCGACCACTCTCTGTACAATGCGGGTGCTGGTTGTTTTTTACAGCCGACACCAGCTCACAACAGCTCAGAGAATCCACCCCGCTCACCGGAGATGTTTACCCTTTAAATGCTGCCGTCAATTCTGACGACAGCATTTAAATGCCCTGACTGATATTTGGAGGCCCCCCCGCGAAGAGATCGCGGGTTGCTGTGCGGTTGTCATGGCAGCCAGAGGCCTTCTGAAAGGCCCCAGAACTGCCATTGCAGAGTGTTTATCAAGCCATTTCTGTGGCATGACTTTAGAGAATGCCTGTTAGATGGCGGTATGATGTAATGCTATGGCATTAGATAATACTGCACGAGCGATTGAAGCATCGGAAGTTCTTGTCTCCTAAGGCAGTGTTCCCTCGACTCCAGTCCTCAGGGACCCCAACAGGTCATGTTTTCAGGATTTCCTCAGTATTGCACAGGTGATGTAGTTATTGTCGGTGCCTCAGACATTGCCACAGGTGTTCTTACTATAGGATATCTTACCATGGTAAATCAGCATGTAATACATCAGATGACGCCTGCAGCAGCTAAGGTACGTATTATGACATGCTGATAACATACTGCAGCAGATGAGATATGTATTATACCATTCTGCAGCAGGTGAGGTGTATTAAGAGGTTCTGCAGCAGCTGATTTTTTAAAATGAATAAACTTCTGTTAGGGCATCCTTGGTGTTGATTGACGCTCCAGTCTTGTGTTGCCTCACTGTTTGCCGCACTGAAATCATGCTGATGCCATCAAATCAATACCAAGGGGAGGCACGGGATTGGTTTTACCGAGGAGAGCCTCAGCATTTGCTATGCTTGTGAACACCCGCAACTTGTGAGCTCATCCACCTACTGGAATAAAGTAATTTTCTCTGCTATTCCAATGCATTTAACGGTCACATCGTGTGTTCCACTCGTTTTCAAATCCCCTACTCAGCGGCGTTAGTGGTTTGGTAAGCAGAATTGGTCTCATAGACTCACTTTAAAGGGGTTGTCCGGGAATTCACTACTGATGACCTATCCTTCTAAGTGGCTCAACTATTGATGACTTATCCTTAGGTCATAGGTCATTAATAGTCAAGTAGCGGACAACCCCTTGAAGCCCATGAGATGCAGCTTCTGAAAAATGGGCTGAGCGCAGCAAGTCCTGGGCTGGTTATATTGCTCTCAAACTCTTCTTCATCAAAGGTAATGTAGCAGCATTCAGAAAGCATTGTCCTCTGCTAAGGTATCTACCGGGTGCTTATAATCACTATGATTAGGATGAAGCTCTGCACTTGTTAGCATATCTTACCTGTGTTGGAGGCCCATTCAGACCCCCGATGTGTTTCTGGTTCCCCTTCCTGTAATGAACTCCTAGCTCTGACTCTGGTACAATGTAAAGACTGGCAAATGTATGTAGTGCTTTGTATAAAGCTCTTATATATCCTTGTGATTACTGCAGGCTGGAGTGGGAAATGCCGTTGGAGGAAGCAATGAGGAAAAAACTAGAAATCTCAGTGAAAAATAGTGTGTCCTTCATGTCAAGAGACAAGGAACTGTTTGGAAAGGTACGGCTTATTAAAATGCAGGAGACCAGACGAAATATATTCTTCTCGCTCTTGATGATCGCTCGTTGAATGGAGGCAGAGTTCTGGTGATCGCTTCTGGTTGCTCGCCTCCATTCACAGTAAACAGGCAGTCATTCATAGATGAACTATTGCCTGTTCACAAGGGCCGATTATTGCTTGCCTGCCTAAACTGAACAACGAATGATAAGCAAAAGAATTATTGTTCATCGTTCGGTCATTGGCAGCGTTTATCCTGAATGGTTATCAGGGGTTGTCTAGTTTTAAACTATGCATGGCCTATCCTCAGGATAAGTCATCGATAGTAGAACGGTGAGGTCCATTAAAATGAATGAGAACTTGGCCTGCGGTAGCAAGCCTGGTCACTGCAGTTGGAGCGCCTACTTCATGCAGAAATCGGCTCAGTATATGAGTGCATTGGCCTAGTGAATAGCGGGCGATAACAGGCACCCACTAATCTACTATTGATGACCCATACTGGGTCATTTTCTTTTTTTTATATATTTCTTTTTATTTTTGTAACTTTTTTTTTTTTTCTCCTATCTATGACACTCACGACGTCCTATTAGATCTCTGGGTTCATTCACATTCTTTTTTTTTTTTCTTCTTCACACTTTTCCACTGTAGCTGGGACATCCATAGGAGCCTCAGTCACAGGAGAAAACCTTCCCCTGTAGTGACCATAGTCACTGGCAGAGCTGGTCAGGTTCTGCTGGGACCCTGCACCTCTGCTGTAACAGGGAGGACCCGGCGGTAACGTGATTGCCGGGCCACATAGTGGAAGAAACCCTTCTTGTTTGTCATTCAGTTTCTGCAGGATTTAAAATCATTGTTGGCTCGTTCACTTGTCCTTCCATTTAAGCAGTTCTTGTTCAATGTTTAACATGGGGAAGATGAGCACTGAACAAGAAGTAAATACTTCTCGTTGAACGTGTCAGCGATGAATCTGCCTGTCTACACAGGCTGCACGAGGTTGAATGAGCTGGTGATGACGACGCTAGCTCGTTCACTCGAGCGCAGTGTAAAAGAACCCAAAGGCCACCTGCAGACAGCCAGGTCGGATTCGGCCGGGAGAATTCTCGCAGCGGGACCCAACCCGAGCCCCTGCAGAGACCAGCGCAGCACTCACCTGCTCCAGCGGCTCCGGTTCTTTGATGTGCCGGCGCATGCGCAGACCGGAGCCGGCGGCTGGGGAGGGACATTTCTGTGCGAGGCTGTGCAAGCCCCGCACAGAAATAGAGCATGCCGCGATTTGTTTTCTGCGCGTGATTTCGCGCAGACAAATTGCGGCCGTCTGCCTAGGATTACGTTTTCTAATGCAATTCTATGGCAGCTTCCATGGGCGGAAATTCTGCGGGAAATTCCGCGGCGGAATTTCCTGCAGAATTTCCCGCCCGTGTGCAGAGGGCCTAAGAAAGACTAAACCATCATAGAGAGAGCAAATTACCAAACCTTAGTGTGAACAATCCACAGTCCTGCTTACATCTCATACTGATGAGATCTGTCTTCTCCTCATTCTACAGGTTATTATTGACCTTTCTCAAGTGGACTTGTCCAAGGGATTAAATCGATGGTAAGTTTTTGTAATGTTTCAGAATATACCACCATTTGCACACATCATAACTTTAGGGGATTTTGCACTAGTGTGCATGAGGGAATGCCAACTTTCCTCCAACCATGGGTGAAACAAGAGTAAAGCAGGTTGGATTCTAAAAAAACGGATCATTTGTTCTACCAGGAAACAAACCTCTTGACAGAAGTGTCTAGCGGCAACTTGTCCCACTCATCCCTATAGAATAAACACTTGACCAAACGGAGCGTTGACTACACGCTTCACCACATTGAGCATGCGTGTTTCTAATAAGTCTATATAATGTGTATGGGTGGCTTTACATGTAACAATCATCACAATTAACTGACCAAAAGATTGATATACGTAAATCCTGATCATCGCATTTCTTTTCTCATTGAGGTTGTAGAATATACTTGTGTTTGCTTTATTCTCCTTTTAAAAGAGGCCTACCAGAAAGCTTGTTGTAGATGCCTCATTACAAGGTGCAAATCTTCTGACTCCTTTCATGCTTCCTGCAGTCATTTGCAACGGTGCCAGAGGGAATGGAGCCTTTACAGATCATAGATAGTTGTAGCTGTTATTAGATTGCAGTCTTGTATATGCCATCTCTGTGAAACCTAAAACCTTGATAACTAGTATCAGCAGATGACTTTTAGGCATCTGCATTTGTAATGGAGACTGTTCAAGTAGACTGACTTAGAAAAACGTCTTGTTTTTCTGATGGGGAGACTTCCAGAAACTCCAAATGTTACTTTCTACTTTACTTTGAAAATATATGAGTCATAATGCATAGTGTAGTACTTAAAGGTATTATTGTATCTTGTCACCACCATGAAGAATGGGTGGAGACTTGATGCCCCATGGTGGAAATGCAGCAAACTCCTGGAAGTGCCTCCGGCAGGGCCACTGTGGCACTCCTGACCGGGCAGCTCCTGGAACCGGCACTGCCGCTGCGAACCCTGCAGCTCCTGGCCGGCCAGCTCCTGGAAGCGGTTTCCGCAGGGCCGCTGACGCAGCTCCTGTTTCTGGATTCGGCTAGCTCCTGGAACCTGCTCCAGCAGTCCCGCTGCGCCTGCTTCTGCTCTTGCTCCTGCTAGGACAGCTCATGGATGCGACTCTGGCAGTAACACAGCTCCTGGACGGGAGTGCAGCCAGACACAGTGGGCATTGGGGGACCGCATCGCTGGACACAAGGTTGGCATGGAGGTGGGCAGCATCGTTGGGGGACAGGAGCGCAGTCATACACAGCTGTCAGAGGGAGCACAGATGGGACAGCGGCACAGACACCTGTCAGCGGGGGACAGGAGCGCAGGCATACAATGTGCAGAAGCCAGTTACAGGGCACAAGGCACAGCTCCGGAGGGCTGAGTGACACGATGCTGGAGGAGAGATAATGCCCACCCATTCTCCAGGCCAACCTATTAAATTGTGGACGTCGTTGGGGGGCGTATATCTTGTCTTCACCCATTCTTCATGGTGGTGATAAGATACAATAATACCGCACATAGAATATAAGCCTATGTAACAGCTTGATAAAGATAATAGTCACTAGCCAGTCCTAATGGTGAACTGGCAGTGAATAGAAAACCCTCTTTTCTTATTTTTTTTTTTTTTTTTTTAAACCTACTGTCCGTCCACCATCAGGACTAGCTAGTGACTATTAGCATTTATTGTCTATTTTTTGCACTTTGTTTTATATCATAATTGTATTTTTGGTTATACTTCAAAGACTTTTACTCCTAGTCTAGTGGACCTCCGTTTTTGTTTTGGGGGGAATTCTATATCTGGACCAGGGTTTCCAGATTGTTTATCAATAATTTTGTGTATT
Source organism: Eleutherodactylus coqui (assembly GCF_035609145.1). NCBI lineage: Eukaryota > Metazoa > Chordata > Amphibia > Anura > Eleutherodactylidae > Eleutherodactylus > Eleutherodactylus coqui. Next base: position 479,426,142 of record NC_089837.1, read on the forward strand.
TCTTATATGTCTCTTGAGGAACCAGTCTGTCTTTGCTATAACAGGCTGCTAACAAATGCTAGGATTGGCTATCTTTGTTCCCAGACATTGTAGTTAGTACTAACCCGTTTCTCCTACAAATATCTTAGGAATAACGCGGTGTAGTGGTTAGCACTGTGGCCTTGGATGCTGAGGCTCTGAGTCAGCCCGTTGCAGAAAACTTTTATTTTATTTTCCCGTAGACTACAGTATCTAAATGGGAGTTTATCTATATTTGCTATTGCATCATCTTATGGATGGTTTCTAATTATTTGATTAGCACCATTTCCCACAACATGAATTTTCTTTTGGGCAATACCCTTAGTAACAACTTAAAGGGGTTGTCCCGCGCCGAAACGGTTTTTTTTTTATTCAATAGGCCCCCCGTTCGGCGCGAGACAAACCCAATGCATGTGTTTAAAAAAAAAAAACCCGTTTAGTACTTACCCGAATCCCCGCGCTGCGGCGACTTCTTCCTTACCTTACTAAGATGGGCGCCGGGATCTTCACCCACGATGCACCGCGGGTCTTCTCCCATGGTGCACCGTGGGCTCTGTGCGTTCCATTGCCGATTCCAGCCTCCTGATTGGCTGGAATCGGCACACGTGACGGGGCGGAGCTACGAGGACCAGCTCTCCGGCACGGGCGGCCCCATTCACCAGGGAGAAGACCGGACTGCGCAAGCGCGTCTAATCGGGCGATTAGACGCTGAAATTAGATGGCACCATGGAGACGGGGACGCCAGCAACGGAACAGGTAAGTGAATAACTTCTGTATGGCTCATAATTAATGCACGATGTACATTACAAAGTGCATTAATATGGCCATACAGAAGTGTATAACCCCACTTGCTTTCGCGGGACAACCCCTTTAACCAAGAAGCTAACTTCTATCTTGGCTTTGGAACTCTGGGAACCTGAGTTCGAATTCTTTTATTGACCTTCATAACGGTTTGGTTGGGTAGCTACACTCTCTTCTATGGGAACTTAGAAATAGGTTCTTTCATCTTTGACTAGTTGTTGTCCCTCTATTTTTAAGGAATGATAATAAGTTATATTTTAGGGATTTATTATACAAAAGGAAAAGCAATTTTCTTCTTTCCTTTTTTAACCATTTCATTTATTTTGTCAGGTATGACCTGCATGGAGAGAGTTCGAGTGTCTAACGACAATGAGATGAGCCACTGGTCTCTTGTGGTAGACGTTACCTGCTGAATTCATCACGTACCTCGTGTGAAGGACAATCTGAAGGATCGTTAGCAGAAAATAATAATTTCAATAACAATTGAAAAGCAAGGACATTCCAGGGACCCTTATAGGACCATTTAGTTGTTTGGCTACTGATGCTGTGCATGGTACAAGGGAATGTAGTCCACATTATGTACCGCAGTCTTGTAACCCATTCATAGAAATTGTGTATGTATATAGGTGTTACTGCCATAGAACTGTTGGGGATAAGAAGAAAGACCATTCAGAAAGATGTGTAACTGTCACATGAAGGACCCATTAGGGGCGGCTTATTGAAATGTCTAAATAATTCCAGTGGAAGGCCACGTATGTACTTCTAGCCTACAAAAAGGAACATCCCCTTGGAAGTAATATTCAGTATATGCATACACCGGCAGCTAAGAACCTGCCAGACTTGGATGTTCTTGATTTTATTATTTTTTTCCCATGTTTTTTTGCTTGTATGGTTTCATATCAATGTTACATGTGTTCCTCAGCCTCAGTTACATCCACTCTTGCCTACTTTCTTAGTAGTTTGCCTTTTTAAGCATTGTTTGTTTTTACTTTTTATAGCTATATGGTCTGTTTTTCATATATTTTCTTTTTTATTTCTTTTATATAAAAGATCTAAATTCCTATGATCCGTTAGGTTTAGGCTTACATCACGGACGGGAAGTCTGCGCCACTTAATTTTCTTAAAAGATGTAAAAGAAAACCGAGGAGAGGAAATACCTTGCCTAAGGAAATTGTTAAGCAAGGTTTCCCCTCTTCTTCGTTGCGATCTAGAAAGATGTGCGATATGCGTTTTTGCGCATCAGGCATTGAGTATATGGGCACGCAACTGCCTTTTTTACTGTCTTTTTTTGAATGCCCAAATTGTGCTCACAAGAAAGAACTTAGCCACTGTCCCGTGCATTGAAATGGCTAATTAGCCTAATTAGTTTCACGTCTTCTATTTCCCTGCGCAAATATGCAGGAAAATGGAACATGCTGTGTTTTTGCATGACGGAATAGCGCGCACAGAATAAACGCTTGTGAGCAAACCCATTGAAATCAATGGGTTCTATGCACTGCGTATGGCGCACGAAAACCTTGCGTGCAAAATTACGGGCGTGTGAATCCAGCCTTAAGCTACTTTCTGTCCTACTAACATTTCAGTATTACATCATTGATTTTTTTTCATGTCAGTGTATTTTTTTTTCATAAAAGAGCAAGCTTTAGACCAATTCATCCACTGTAGAGATGAGCGAGTATACTCACTAAGGCACATTACTTGAGCGAGTAGTGCCTTAGCCGAGTATCTCCCCGCTCGTCTCGAAAGATTCGGGGGGGGTGGGGAGAGCGGGGAGGAACGGAGGGGAGATCTCTCTCTCCCCCGCTCCCCGCAGCAACTCACCTGTCACCCGCGCCGGCCCCCGAATCTTTAGAGCCGAGCTGGGGGATACTCGGCTAAGGCACTACTCGCTCGAGTAATGTGCCTTAGCAAGTAGACTCGCTCATCTCTAGTGCTAATACAATACATGTAGCCGATTGCAGCGTTCTACTTTTCTTATTGTGCACCAAAAAAGATTTATAGAATTGTGAAGACCTCATGGTTGCTGGCGTACGAATCGCTGCTATTTAATTTCATTCACCATTCAGAGCACCTGATTTGGTGACGTAACCTATTCCTATCAGATTTCAGCAAGTCTTTGAATATACAACTTGTTCTAATTTATAGATTTATCATTGTTATCAAGTGCTATCATGTGTCAAGAGACAAATGGATATGTGTATATGAGATCTAATTCTTGGTTTAAAGCAACGTGGCCTGCAAGCGCATGCTTATTGCATGTCTTCAGTTACTATTCAGCAATGAAAGGTAAATGCTTAATGTATTACATGTTTAGTTCTGTCCAGAGGTGCTGAGGCGTATCAGTGATACCTGCTAATCTTGTCTTAAATAATGAACATTTAGACGTTACTTTTACCAGCTCTTCTCTCATCTCTGACCCAACTAGTTTACTAATAGAGCTGGTTCCTCATTGAAATTCCTCTGGAAGTTTTTCTTTATCTCCCATGATGATAATGGATGGGGCATGTTGATTTTCAACATGCCCAAGCCTCCCTTTTCCTTCTGGAGGCCTGTACAGGATTAGCTGTATAGTCTAGATTGTCGCTTCGAAATTGGCAGGTTCGGCTTCATTATGTTATTTGTATGGCCAACTTTAGGAAAGTTCTGACTGTAGTAAGCAAATAGTGTGCCTTATACCGAGTCCTGCAAAAATGTATTAAGGAAGAAGTATCTGAAACAAATACTTTAATAAGCTATATGTTATGCTGAAGAAGCGATACAAGTATTCAGTGATGAAAAAATGACCCATTATGCTGCTGCGATGGCGGTGCTGCTCCCAGAAGAGCAAACAGAAGTTGTCAGATTCGACAACCATATAAAGTATGTGAGCCAGTCGTGTCCCTTAACATTCGCCATAGTGAAGGGGCATAATGGATTTCAACATGCCAAATCCATTTTCCCCAGGAAATAAGTGCCAAGTACAGCGTCTGGCAGAGGCGTATCTACGTCCTCCTATGGTAGTAAACCTGCACAGATAGCTCTTAGTAGAATGAGCAGCTATCTTAAGTGTATGAAAGTACCTTATAGATAAATAGGAACCTAACAAAAGGTCTTCAATATAGTGTTAAAGGGAATGTGTCATCATAAAATGATCTACTGTATTAACCGGTTTTTATGTTAAACATTTTTTTTTAATTTTACTTTTTTTTTAACTTTTTAATGTCACCGTATAGTTTTAAAAAATCCTGCAGTTTTCACATTCTCTCCATGATTTTCTGTAGAAAAAACTTCTCCCCAGTCATTATAATCAGAAACAGGATAGTAATGAAAGATAACACAGGATGCACCATTCACAATAATAGCCCTTTTACACGGGCCAAGAATCTGACTGTTCTCGTTTGCCAAACGAAATGAGATAGTGACGTCATCACCAGCTCGTCCGCGCTTGGGCAGCCCGTTTAGACTGCACGATTCTCATTGAGAATTGTGCAATCCTCAGGCACTAATCGTTCAGTATTTCACATTCTTACAAGACTTGTATAAAGAGTCTAACATTGACTTGTAGGAATACTGCCTTCTAATAGGTGGCGCTGCAGAGGTATTGTTCCATCTCCCTTATTTGCATATTACCCAGAGGAGCATGAATGATTTTATAAGTCTCCTCACTCACTCACCTTCTAGGTGCTCTCCCTAAGGAGAAAAGATAGTTCCTGACCCACATCACTGGTCTTTCGCTAGCTTAGCCAGAAACCCTACTGTCTCAATTCCCAGTCATTGTTACAAGGCTAACATTGACTTGCAGGAATGCTGCTTTCTAATAGGCGATGCTGCAGAGGTATTGTTCCATCTCCCTTATTTGCACATTCTTATGTGAAACACTGAACGATCAGTGTTTAAACTGCACAAACCGCTGCTGGTTGTTATGCCGGGTGAAACTGAACGACAAGCGAAAGCCTCACGATTCTCGCTCGTCGTTCGGTCATCTGCCCACGTTTAAACTGGTTACCATTCAGTTTCGTTCGTGTGACCGATTTTCTGAATGATAATCGTTCAGTCTAAATAGGACATAAGTGAAACTCACAGTTCACCTCCTCCCTCTCCCTGCACAATGACCTCAACACAGGTCAGAGGGCATGCGTAGAACAATCTACCGTAGAAGTTAGTGAGTTGGCTCCTGTGCATTGTGTGAATGGTCTATGAGTTCTGCTGTAAAGCATATCTCTACAGCAAAGGCAAGATGGCTGTTAATAGTATTTATAAACAATCAGAACATAAAAATCGATTAGAAAAGTGAAATATGTTTCAATGTCTGGTTTTAATGAGTCAAAATATAGGTTATAAGTTACTTTAAACCTTTTGAAGGATTTTGAATAAGAAACAATTTAAAGGGGTTATTCGGGCAGCGCCAGCCGTAATACACGGTGGTTGGAGCAGAAGCCGCTGCTCCGACCCCTGGGTAGTAGCCAGCACTCGTAATTGCAGGTGCAGCTCTCATTGAAATCAATGGGACCCCAACCTGCAATTACAAGCGCAAATCCCATTGATTTCAATGAGAGCTGTTCTTGCAATTCCGAGTACCGACCACTACACAGGTGTCGGAGCAGTGGATTCCGCTTCGACCCCAATGTATACCAGCGGGTGCTGCCTGGATAACCCCTTCAATATAGTTAAAACTTTTAAATCTTTCTACTTATTTGATTTGAATGACCTTAATTAGGAACTAAATCCAAAACATTACGTAGTCTTGAAGCTAGTTTGCCCTGAAACAGGATAGTAGATGGAGCAGCAACATGACAGCAGCTAACAAATCACTGGTAACTATGAGCTGTGAATTCTGTCATTCTTTAGGTCTGTTTTACAGTGGTATTCTATTGTTTGCATTTAAGCAGAAGCCAAAATTTAGCTTTATGTTTTATGTCTTTGTGTTTTTTACTTACTTTTTGTATTGCACAAATATCATTTTAATATACGGCTATGAGAAGGGTAAGCAGCATTTGCACTATCTGTACTTATATATATGCTTTTACACTGTTTTGTCATTCCATTAGCAAATTGTTAAGAAATCTCCTAGACCATTGTTACTCATTATTCAATAAAATGGTCTTGTCTCTATTTGAAATTATTTAATAGCAAGTCATTTCTTGACCTTGGTTGCCGAACTCCATTGATGTAAAGGGTTGTCCAACAGCATAATAAGTGCTTAGTGGTCTGTAGGTGTAAATAAATAAAACTTACTAATTTACTAAATTCTTCTATTCCCAGTTTCAGACCCCGTCGCAGTAGGTGGAGCTTCTGCTGTGTAGTAGGAGATGGTGTTCCAACACAGGCAGTGTGCCAGTGACATGATGAAAGGGCTGCTGTCTGGCACACGTCATTAGCTAAACTAACCCCCTTTGTCACTGCATCAGCTGTGACTGAGAGAGGGGGGGCAACGGGACCACTAAACAGAAGCAGAGTACAGCTCAGCTATTTGGAGTTACTACCATGTTTCCCTGGAAATAGGACCTACCCCTAAAATAAACTATACCCTGATTTTTGGCTATTTTTAGGGAGGCTTGTAATATAGGCCCTACCCTGAAAATAAGCCCTAGCTAGACTACATTTAAAAAAAATGAATAAATTACCTAGCGAGCTGTGGTCTGGGTCTTTCCTGCTGGTCACTTAGGTTCCTTAGCGCCGCTGTGCATCCTGCACTCCTCAGCTGCTGCTGATTCTGGGATTCATAAATCCCACCTCCAGGAAGAGATGGCTCTGATTGGTTCAGCAAGCGATGCATTGATTGGCTGATAGCAGCGCTCATTGAAACAATCAGAGCCATCGCTTCCTGGTAGGTGGGAAGCAGCTCGTGGTGGAGCTACAGAACCTCGGAGACCAGTGGGAGGGACCCAGACCACGATCGCTAGGTAAGTAAAATCAGCCATTTCACGAAATTAAGATTCTGCAGTGCCCACAGGACCCAGTTACTTCCTTACTATTTATGTCAGTTGCAATATTTTTTATTTTCATTGATTGATCATCATGGCAGTAGTTCACTATAGAGCCACGTGCGTCATGTCAATGACAGAAGTATTCCCACAGCTCTTCTAGTATATTTCATGATTTTCTACCCTCTTCTGGCCCAAGCACCACAATTATGTCTTTTTCTCTCTCCTGCTTCCTGGTAGAACATTGCATTATGATTATCCAATAATTATCTGTTAATTATCTTTTTCAAACCTTGTAGTCTAGAAGAGAGCACAGCAAATAGATTTTGCTTCTTTACATTACATCTTATATAATATAGGTTAGAAACCAGCAGGCAGGCAAGATGACCCTTCCACAGGCTGAGAAAAGAAGCTGCAGCTCCCAGCAAGTACCAGGCTCCTAAGAAGCCTCATAAAAGTAGGGAAAACAGTCAGAATGGGTCACCAAAAGTACCAGAGGTTTCTCTGCTAAGCCAGGTCTTGAAGCAATAAGACTACCAAAGGCCAGCATCCAACAGAAGGTTCCAAATGGGGTTATTGTAATTTAAATTAGTTTATTCACAAATTAACAATATGTGCATACTGACATTGGCATGTTAATATAAAGATATATGGTCTGTAAGCACTGATGGTACAGTAAAGGGCAGTCTGGTACAGTTGGTGTATTTTTTTTGAGGAAGGGGAGGAGGACCACAATTTTAAAAATGATCATTCCTCTTGGCAACAAGTTTACAGTGACATGTCAGAGGGGTTTTGAAAAAAAAACAAATTGGGAAGAATTTCCACATGAGCAAAGCTCCACACACGCTCTAGTTTATAATAGCAGCTAAAAAGTGCACTGCTCCCGGCTCTTCCAGCCTCCTCCCCCTGCAGAGAGAGACACTGCATATCGGCTGGGCGGGAATACCCGGACAATATACAGCCATCTGAATAAGCCCTAAGACGCAGATTTCTTCACACACACAAATTCACAATATTTATGCCTAATTCTCCTGTGCGATGACTGTTATTGCTGCCCATCTCCCACAAGTAACGCCAGCACTCTGACGGATGAACTCAAGACAAGAAGACCTAAATTCACTAAGAAAACTGGCACATCAGATGCTCTAAAACTGATCTAACTGCTCCCTAAGCAACTGATAGGGTCTTTTTCTGGTAAAGTGAGGGTAGTGATAGCAGAATGACTCTCCTCCCCTAGGTAGGCTGGTACAATGAAGGAATATGGGACATCCAGATCGCCAATTTCTCATTGGATGGTGGGGTCTCCCTGCACCTTTTGTGGATGTGGTTGGAAGTAGGTCTTCGCAAAATGCCCCACTTGGCAATTATAACATTTTGAACTTGCAGGGTCCAATTTGTTGGTAAAGGGTAACTGCGTCTAGGGGGCCATCCCTGTGCCTGATGGGGATTTTACATAAAACCCATGTCTAACCACGCAATCTGCAGTCTGGCATAGTAGTCAGTCACATTCTGTCCATTATTTTGAGTTACAGGTTGTTGCATTCCCCCTCCTTTAACCCCTTAAGAACACGGCCTATTTTGGGCTTAAGGACACAACGATTTTTGGCGGATTTTCATCTCCATTTTTCAAAAGCCATACCTTTTTTATTTTTCCGTCGACGCGGCCGTATGAGGGCTTGTTTTTTGCGTGGCGAGCTGTAGTTTTTATCAGTGCCACTTTTGGGTACATAGACTATATTGTAAAACGTTTATAATTTTTTTTATGATAACAGGGAGAGAAAACGCATCAATTCTGCCATAGATTTTTTGGGAGGTTTTTTTTACAGCGTTAATCATGCAGCATAAATGACACACTACATTTTTTTCTGCGGGTCGGTACGATTACAACGATACCAAAATTCGTATATTTTTTTTTTTAGGCTTTTCCACTTTTTTGCAATAAAACCCCCTTTTTTTTGGAAATCTTTTTTTTTTTCCCTCTATCACTGCATTCAAAGTCCTGTAACTTTTTTATTTTTTTATGTACAGAGCTCTATGAGGGCTTATTTTTTGCGAGACGAGCTGTAGTTTTTATCTGTACCATTTTAGGGAATATATAGCTTTTTTTATTGACTTTTATTGCATTTTTTGGGAGGCAAAATGCTAAAAATTAGCATTTTTGCCTCTGTTTTTTAGGGGTTTTTTTAACGCTTTTTTGTGTTCAACTTTTTGTACACGTCATTACAGACGTGTCAATACCAAATATGTGCCATTTTAAAATTTTTTTACCTTTTTTTATGCTAATATTAGAAAAAGCATTTTTCCTTTTTTTTTTTTTTACATTTTTCTTTTCTTTTTCTTACACTATTTGAGTCTCTCTGAGGGACTTGCAGCACAGCACTTATGATCGCTGTGATAAGGCATGGCAGGGCTACTGCTCTGCCATCCCTTATCGCTTATACAGCGATCATAGGCATTAGCACTACAGGATGCCTGTGTCTGGCGTCCTGTTGCCATGGGGACAGGCCGGGCTCTCGCGTTAACAGCGCGAGAGCCGGCTGGAGACACAGAGGGAGCGCGCTCCCTCTGTGAATTCTTTCCCTGCCGCGATTTACTTAGATCGTGGCAGGGAAGGGGTTAACAGCGGGGGGGGGGGGGGCGCATCTCTGACAGCTGGCTCCCGCTGCGGGATAGCGCGAGATCAGTCATGATCTTGCGCTATCCCGATGACGTACGGGTATGTCATTTTGCGGGAAGTACCAGCCTGCCATGACGTTCCCTTACGTCATGGGGCGGGAAGGGGTTAATACCATCCTTGCAGATGTAACAGTTAGATACAGAGGGGTGACTCCACATTAGGGTATGTCATGTGTCAGTGAAAATCGTAATTTTTTAGACATTGGCTTGTACGTTTGGAAGCTAATGTATTTGGATATAGAAAATTCATTTCTGGTATTCTTTTTGTAAAATATTGAGGTTCAACTACCGAGAAATGGTAATTAAAATTATGCGATAATGTTCATATTAATTATATTACGCTTGCCTTTTATTGACCGTTTAGAGACATTTTGTATCAATAAGGGCTCCCACACACTTGCGTTTTTTGTTGACGAGATTGTCAATGGGACTTTCTCATGTTAAAAACGCAACGCAGCGCAACTTGCATTCTTGGTGCATTACGTTGCGTTTTTAACATTAGAAAGTCCCATTGATAGAGATGAGCGAGCGTACTCGGAAAAGCACTACTCGCTCGAGTAATTTGCTTTATCCGAGTATCGCTGTGCTCGTCCCTGAAGATTCGGGTGCCGCTGCGGCTGACAGGTGAGTCGCAGCGGGGAGCAGGGGAGAGCGGGCGGGAGAGAGGGAGAGAAAGATCTCCCGTCCGTTCCTCCCCGCTCTCCCCTGCAGCTCACCGCTCTGTGCCGGCACCCGAATCTTCAGGGACGAGCACAGCGATACTCGGATAAAGCAAATTACTTGAGCGAGTAGTGCTTTTCCGAGTACGCTCGCTCATCTCTACCCATTGACAATCGCGCTAACAAAAAACGCACGTGTGTGGGAGCCCTAACACTTATTTAATAATTAAAATGCAAGATGGAAGTAAAAAAAAAACCTACTCTAGTCACTGCTAGAAATAAAACGCCAGTAAATTACAATAATTTGAACATAAGAACAAACAGGTGATAAAACAACGGACATACGAATAATGACTGAACTGAAGAAAAAGTCTATCCGCATTCTGTTTTAGTGCACAAAAGCAAAACTCCAGACAGTCGGTGATCTAGTTATTATTTAAGCTTGGAACACTTTTAGAAAGGCTTTCTTTGTTTTAAAAGAAGGCATCACCTCCCGATTACACAACTGTGTTCGTATGAAGCCATCTCTCTTGGCCCAACCACACACTGATTCAGCTGCCACTGTAACCAATTAGACTTCTCTCTCACAACTTTGGGTGTGTAGTTAATGTAGAGGAAGCTCCAGGGGGCAACTGGCCAAACTTGATGCATTGAAAAAGACATATTTGCTTTCAAAACTGGTTCAGTGATGATCTCTGCCCCCCAATCAATAAGTGCTTTGAGGTTGCAAGCATCGAGGTTTACCAAACTATAAAAGACCGCACTGCGGTGGAACCTTGTTCACTTGCAGCCCTGATCGCCATCATTGTGTCAACTGCAAACACTCTCTGTCTTGTATCATCAGAACAGAGAAGAGCGACAAGTACATTCTCAGGGTGAGACCACCAGGATCTGCTTTGAGGCATCCTTGACCCTCGCCTCTTGCTGTTGCCAAAGTTGAAACAACTTTATTAGATGCCAAGGTCCATACTTGATCTCATGTTTCACCTTAATCTCACAGAACATGGGAAGGTAAACTTGTGTCACCCAGGTTGCAAGCAGCTCCAAGACCTCTGTATGCTCATGTCCAAGATCATGCTTGCTTATATAGAGCAGCATGCCCCTCATGCCACAAGTAAGCCACCTTGTGTGCGACAACACAAGATGTAGTTGTGCCACTGAGTAATTCTAAAGACAATCCATGAAGCTTGCTAGCACTCTTGCTTATCTGAAAGCTGAAAATACACCAGAATAATAGCAAATTTTATGACAAAAATAGTCGATTTTTAGAAAAAAGCTGAATTTTAAGTAAATTGTGTTTTCCCGGTTGCAAAAATTGCTTTCCCAAAATTTCTTTTGCACCCAATCAACTCAGAATTTGTCAATACATAAAAAGTGACACACTGAATTGAAAATAAAGCATGCATGTGCATGACATACCCTCCTCCACATGCCACACAATAATCTGCTGAAGGTGGGTTTTGCTGACCACACCTTGGGCAGGTCCGTCCTCTTGGTGACGTACCAAGGGGCGGTGCATAGAAGGGCAGTGCCAATGCTGTTGTGCCGTTCTCTTCATTTCCTTCAACATCAGTCATTCTTATATCACAGTACAAGAAACTTCCATTGACTTTCTTTCCCTCCACGTCACAATCTTTCTGAGCCTCAAGTCCTATAAGGGCTTATTCACACGGGCGAGAACCTCGCGTGAGTTGTTTGCATTGCGAGCCGCACAAAATTCACACAAATATGAACTCCATTCTTTTGAATGAACTTATTCACACAAGCGATTTTTAAGCTGCGCCCTTAAAGCTGGGGTCACAAACCGACAGCATACCTTAAAATTCCCTCATCCCACCCCTCCCCAGTCCGTATTCTGAGAGGAACACGTCAGGGATGCCCCTTATCACCAGCCCTATTCGCCCTCGCAATAGAACCTCTAGCAATTGCCATTCGAAGTAATATTAATATCAAAGGAATACTGATTGGTGATACTAACAACAAACTCAGTCTCTTTGCTGACGACCTGCTCCTTACTATATCTAACCCATTAACCTCACTCCCAAATTTAATGATGATACTAGAAAAATTTAGCAGCGTTTCGGGACTCAACATAAACCAGTCTAAGTCAGAAATCCTCTACTGCAACACACCGCCAAATATACAAAAACTAATCGAAATAAATTTCCAATTTAAAACTCAACACTACATATCATACCTAGGGATAAAACTCACTAACTCACTCGATACATTACACAAATGGAACTACGTTCCACTCTTTAGACAACTAACTCTTGACTTGGTGAGATGGGAAAACCCACTCTTATCGTGGATCGGTCGCATTCACAGCATTAAAATGACTCTACTTCCAAAGTTGCTATATCTCTTTAGAACCCTCCCCATACCAGTCCCAACCCCAGAACTACGCTCCTTCCAAAAGAAAATATCCTCATTCATCTGGGCACACAAACGCCCCAGAATATCCAAACCCATAATGCATCTCCATAAGAAACAAGGGGGGTTGTCAGTACCCTGTATTACAAAATACTATAAGGCCGCGAGACTGGCCCAAATACCACCCGTATATGCAGGCTCCCAATTGCCACTATGGACCACCATAGAGGAAACCAAATTTAAACCATACACCTGGCCATCACTTCTGTGGACAAAAGTCCCCCTCCCACCCAATTTAAAAACCAACTCTCCATATACCTTCTTCTCCATACTATTATGGAGACAAACCAGATTTAAAATAAACTTACCCGCTACCCCATCACCATTGACACCTTTGTGCCATAACCCAGACTTCCCACCCGGGCTAGAAGAGACTCAATTCATATGGTGGAAAGCAAATAATCTGAATACTTTATATGACTTTCTGATCCATGGCAAACTGATATCGATGTCCACTTTCAACAGCCACTACAACCCACCACCTGGCGAGTGGTGGAGAAAAATGCAGGTCTTCCACTTTTGGACCTCAAAACTAAAGCTATTAACAAAGATAGAATTAAATCGGATGGAAGCCATATGTAAATTTTGCCCCACTCACCCGGGAACCTTATCCCACTTCTATGCCATGTTAAACAACACACTATCAGATCACAAGCTACTTTGCATGCTACAGTGGGAAACTGATTTTAACACAACCTTATCATTAGCCCGCTGGCACCATTGTTGTGAAACCCTCAGCAAGAATAGCTGGCAAATATCATTAACCGAGACCTCCCTAAAGGTACTACACAGAGCATACCTAGTACCTGAAAAACTACACAACATTTACCCAGATATCTCACAATTATGCTTTAGAGGATGCAATGACACGGGTTCTCATAAACACATATGGTAGTCATGCCCAAAAGCCCAGGACTTCTGGAAAAGAGTCTCCCATCTCATAGCTTCGGTAACAGGGACAGATATTGGACTAGACCCATTCATCCTATTACTGGGAAATAAACCCACAGGAATGCGCAACCCTCCATTTACGTTACTTCAACATATAACTATGGCAGCTCGCATACTAATAGCACAACAATGGAGAAAACCTACACTACCCTTCGAAGCCTGCATAACACGAATAAATAAGATTTTTGTAAACGAAAAGCTTGTTGCCATCCGGCAAGACACAACCCCCCAATTCGAGAAGATATGGAACCCCTGGATAACGCACATCAACATCCCTAATCTATACAACCACATGAGGACATAAGTGGAAGATCCTGCTAGATCCATCTAGTTATATTCATTAACCTAAAAATATCCACTATGAAGGTGGCAAAGACTTCTAAAAAATAATGATTCTCTCAGTCAAGACCAGAGCTGGAGGACATCGAGATCTGTTTTACCCCCTCACCCCCCCCCCTATCATTCTAATAAAAACATGTGAGACCCATAACACCATGATGTAACCCTATCTATGCAAACTGAATAAATATTTTAGTTCTGTTAATTATCTATAGTATATAAGTTAAAAACAGGCCAAGGACTCTGTACTGTATTGTCAAGACTTTACCCCCCTGTGTGGGGAAATTGTGGCAGAGTGTTGCCAATCTTAAGATTTTATTTCAATAAAAACCGTTGAAACATAAAGCTGGGGTCACACGGGTTGTATTCCCGGCGGAAATCTGCCGCAGTGAAAAATTGTGAGATTTACGCCGGGAAAGGGCAGCTTCAAAACCCGAAGCACGTAGCCGGGGGTTTTGGAGCGGCTTGGCCACATGCTTTTCCATTGCAGCTGGCGCTCCCATAAAGAGCAGCGCGGCTACAACGGGAAAAGAAATAGACATGCTGCAGCCGGAGAATCCGCAGCGCCGACTCTGCTGCGTCAGATCGGCCGTCCCGTGTGGACGAAATATTTGACAAATCTCGTCCACATGGCTGGCTAATCCTGGGATAAGCGGCCGCAGGTGGATTTGCTGCAGCGGAATTCCGCACAGAATTTCCACGGCAAATCCGCTCTGTGTGAACCCAGCCTGAGAGGTTAATTTGGCCATGAGTGTAGCGCTCCAAGTTTATTAAAAGGTACATGCTAATTACTAAGCTTGGTGCATGTCTGAGGCGGCTTTACACCAGACTGGCATCTACAGCAGCGGCTAGCTGATGAAGATTTTACCTACCATTTATGCCAGTTTCTGGGCTAAATTACATTAATCCGACGGGCCCATGAGCCTGACCCCTTAAAAGTAACAAGCGGGGCACAAAGGGGGAAATTTACTAAGTCCTGCATTACCGGTATCAAGGTTGAGTTTAGTATAATTTTCCCGTGCGCTTAATACATGGAGAGGCGCATGCCGCTCAGTGCGCCTTCACCGATACGTATACTGGGTGCTGACCAGGCGTACATTACTAGCATAGATTACGCCACTCTCTGCCATAAATTATGCACAAATCTGTCGGTCTGGGGCGGCCAAGCCCTTCCCGATCCCCATCCACTTAAGGGTGCCGGCAGACGAGCGCATAAACGGCGCGTTTTTGCGACCAAACGTATATATGTGACCATCTGAGGCAATGGTTTCGAATGTATTCGTTCACATGGGCGATTTTACGGCGCGTAAAAACGGCAATTCGAAAAAAAACGGAACATATGCGACCGAAATACGCGCCAACGCATATTCGATCGCCGAAAAGACTGTTTGCAAAGTAGGAACAAACGAAAATACGCTTTCTAGCTCTGGTCGTGATCGGTGAAAAACGATCGCTCGGGCGATTATACGTTGCGCTCGTGCGAACGTAAATACGCCTACGCTCGTCTGCCCGCACCCTCAGGCTGCATTCCCACGAACATATATTGGCTCGGTTTTCACGCCGAGCCGATATACGTCGTCCTCATCTGCGGGGGGGGGGGGGATGGAAGAGCCAGGAGCAGGAATTGAGCTCCCGCCCCCTCTCTGCCTCCTCTCCACCCCTCTGCACTATTTGCAATGAGGCAGGACGAGGGCGGGGCTAAATTGGCCAAATTAGCCCCGCCCCGCCTCTCCCCATTGCAAATAGTACAGAGGGGCGGAGAGGAGGCAGAGAGGGGGCGGGAGCTCAATTCCTGCTCCTGGCTCTTCCATCCTCCCCCCCTGCAGATGAGGACGACGTATATCGGCTTGGCGTGAAACCCGAGCCAATATACGTTCGTGGGAATGCACCCTCACAGAAAGGGTGCGGGCAGACGAGCGTAGGCGTATTTACGTTCGCACGAGCGCAACGTATAATCGCCCGAGCGATCGTTTTTCACCGATCACGACCAGAGCTAGAAAGCGTATTTTCGTTTGTTCCTACTTTGCAAACGGTCTTTTCGGCGATCGAATATGCGTTGGTGCGTATTTCGGTCGCATATGTTCCGTTTTTTTTTCGAATTGCCGTTTTTATGCGCCGTAAAATCGCCCATGTGAACGAATACATTCGAAACCATTGCCTCAGATGGTCACGTATATACGTTTGGTCGCAAAAACGCGCCGTTTATGCGCTCGTCTGCCCGCACCCAAAATGTCAGGCTGACAAGTCACAAAATCTTTGTGCGACATTTTGTGACCGTTCTTCTCAGAAAACCTCAGTAAATGTCCCCCAAAGAGTTATGAAACCGTCTAAAACAATAACTGCTCTGTTGCCCATAGCAACCAATCACAACGCATCTTTCCTCATAGTACTGTGATAACATGAACGCTGCAGTGTGACCAGTTGCTATGGGCAACAGCCAGCTTTTCTTTTAGACCGTTTTCACAAATCTGCTCCAGGGAACCCAAAAGTCACACCATTTTTGTGCGAATTGCAAAAAAAAACATGGCTTTATATGCACTAATTTTGTCGGCCGGGGAGTTTTAAAAAAATCGTATAGACCAGTTTGCAATTCAGTCTAATGACAGCAGAGGGCGCTGGTACGTTATGCGAGTTGGGGCAGCGCTTCCTGGCGGCGCCGTCACAGTCTCGCTGTCCAGCTATTGGCTGGACCGCTCCGAGCGGTGACATCACCGGCACTAGAAAGCGCTTCCCCGGCCGCCCGCCCGCCCGCACATTCCGGAAGAGGGACGAGCTGACAACATGGTAAGCGGCGCCGGCTGCCGGCCTGGGTAGTAGTTGGGGTCTTGTATTGCAGCAGTGGTGGGTTTGTCTCGGCCATGACTAGTGTGCGGGGTGATGGTGGGGGGCGTCCTGCAGGTGGGCGCGGTGCGGGGGAGCTGCGTACAGACATGACGGGATCTTCCGGCCGCTGGGTGTGGACGGCGCTGTCATCGCTCTAATGCCTTCTCCTTGTGTCTTACAGAGCGACTTCTCAGAAGATCAGATCGCCGGTGAGTTGGCCGATCATGTCGTGCAGACATCGCCCCCAGTGACTGGGGTCATTACTGCTCTTTTTCTTCCTTCACCTCTCATCCTGTCTGTCTCTCTCTCCTCTGGGCATCAGGTTGACTTGTCCCCGATGTAATAGGTGGTAAGTGAGTGGTGTGCAGTGATGGACTACTACCCCCAGCCATCCCAGATTGTACTAAAACCTGCACTTTACTAATCTGTGGAGGAGCAGGTCTGACTAATATGACTTATTTGCTGTCAGAACTTTATGACCGCCCCCCCCCCCCCCCCTCCTTCATCTACGGACCGCTGTAGGCTACTCTAATATAGGCACATATGCGCATTACGGTTGTCTTATAGATGTTACAACTCGTTTTTTGTTTTTTTTGGGGGGGGGGGGGGTCTTGCCTCTGCATACCATCAATTAGGTAAATACTGATCTGTATTTACCCAGTGGGTAATAATTGCAACATGGAAGCAAAAAAATGGGTTATTCTGGGCATTTTAAAGGTACCGCTCACGTCCCCATAGCGCCATAAACTAGGTGATGGCTTTGGTGAGGGATGCGGCATGGAGCTGGGTGACTTAATTATTATTATTTTTTTTTTATCCTCGCCCGCCATCCAGCGCCGTCAACCGCCGCGTACAGGGTGCGTAAAAATCTGCCTCTTCAGAGTCCAGTGCTCCTCCCATAGACTTGTATAGGGGTGCGTGCGCTCAAGACTGCAGAGCCCGATCTTTTAGCACCCCGTGATCTTTGGAGGGGGGCAGCGCTGGAAGCAGGGGAGTATAAATATATATACCCTCACCTGGTCCCCCTCGGGTCCTCTAACAGCACTATAACTTAGTTTATGGAGTTGTGGGGACTCAGATTTTTAAAAACTTTTTTTTAAACTGAACCTGCCATAAAAATAAAAAATGCGTCCGTGTGACCAGCCTGATACAACCGCGTCCCTTTTTTACACGGAAGCGCCGATGGCCGTCCAACTGACTAATGGCTCCTATGCTTTCCCAAAGAAGCGATGATCTGTTAATGGAGGTGAAGCGGAAATCTCTGCCCGCCTCCATTCACAGTAAACAGGCAGACCTTCATAGATGAGTAACTGCATCTTTAACCGGGCCGATTGTCGTTTTTTGGGTGGGGGCTTTGGGTCGGTTCTCTGCAGAAATTGGATGGCGGGCAAATTATAGTTTGTCGTTCATTTGCGTCAGGCATTTACACTGAAGGATTAGCGTTCAAATTCCTGCCATCCAACAAGAATCTGAATTTTTTTTTTTACCAAGTACAATGGCCTATTAGTCCCACATTACGGTCCCCGAAACGCTGCGCTAAAATACTCGTCTGAACGTGTCCGTAAGCAGCGATTCCTTAATGTGCTCCCCATGTTAGAATCGCTACTTGATTGATGAGTGGTGCCAGCAAACTTGCAAGGGCAACTACAGTTGGCAGACGGCTGTGGTGGGATTTCTAGAGGGCATTTTTGGTGATTAAGGCTCCAAAGCATAACGGTGCCCCGATGCAAGAACTGCAGACCCCTGCGGGGAGGCCGGGAGGTGCTGCTACACATGTGCAGACGGTTCCTATTACTACTGCATGTAATGTTATGCAATGACTTGAAGCGCTATCAGAATTCAGTTTGAATAGTTTGTTCAGAACTAGAAAAAAGTACAGGATCGTGTTCCTTCCACCCCCCCCCCAAAGAAACAGCGCCGCTTCTGTCTGTGTTTGGTATTACAGTCCAATTCCATTCATATGAATTGTGATGAGATGTAATAGCGGACAGCCGGTATTACATTAAGGAATGCTCTGCATGGAATCTCACTTTAGAAGAAAACGAAAGTTTTCCAGCAACTAGGGCGGCATAAAATACTTTATTTAATTAGGAACTTGGATTAAAACCCCAAATATGTACCTATTGCAGTGCAGTGCATTCATGTTAGATCACCATGGAGCGACAAGGAAAAAACCTGGTCGCCCCGTCTGACTTGTGTGCAGCTCTCTGCTTGGAGATGTTCTGCATCAGTTGTGTGAGGACTGCCGATGGACCGGTCACTTTGTGACAGTTCTAAGGAGCAACTCCTATAAAAGTATGTTGGATGTGTAATTCCCTACAATATCTTTCCATCCGTTTATAAATAGTGGTTTGTAGCATTACAGTAAGTTGGGCTGCAGGGAGGCCGTGTCCATCAGTTCAGTCTGTTTTCACCCCCTTGTTGCAACTTTGTTGCATGCAATAACAAATAAAGCTACTCAGCTGTAGTAACTCTGTAGTTCTGTATTCTTGTACTGTGTATAAATTGGTCTAACTGCATTTTAAGCACTAGTTACAATGAATGTGTGCCCTAAGTGCTAATGGCCAGAACTGGTCTGCATGTGATACTGTGTATATAGTGACTGTCAGGATCTGCCTTATAAGGTGGCATCGGCTGCTCTCGGGATGCCGTCTTCTTGCAGTTCTCTGCATGTTCTGTTGACACAGCCCGCTCCCTCCTCCCTTCCTCTCTATGAAGATGGCTGCCAGGCTCTTTGTGGTCTCCTTATATGGTAACAAAGCCTCATTTTGAGCATCTGGGGAAGGAGGAGTCGGGCCGGTGCATTCCTCCGGAGCCCCGGGCTTCTCCTCGCAAGTCCCATACTGTCAGACTAAGGGTTACGGCTAGGGTTAGTGTAACATGTTACATGGGCTCAGCACAGCTCTTCTATGGGACTTGTGTGGGACGGGGTTCAGCTTCCCTCCCTGGAATGCAGCAGACGGGGTGGGACAGGGAGTGCCGCCGCCGGAAGGAAGTGGGAGACTGGCTTACAGTATAGGAGCAGGAGTGCTTATAGAATACAGCATGCAAGGAACACTGTGCTGCAAGGCAATTAGTAGACGTAACAGTAATCACTTGTGTACAGAGGCTTCTATGCAACAAGATGCTCTATCCTGGTTGTAGAAGTGACGTGTAATAAAACTATTTTTTTTTTTTCTTAAAGGGGTTTTCCAGGCATCTTACTGTTGATTACCTATTCTGTGGAGGATGGGTCAAATCAATAGTCGATTGGCCAGAGTATGCCGCTTGGTATTTCGGCAGGTACCTGCTGTCATCACCATTACAACTGGGTACAGAGTGTAAGCTGCTACTGCTTTGAGCCATCTATGGTGGTCTGCACTTGTAACTGTAGGTGTAGTATCCATCAACCTCATTCAGAGCAGTCCGCTTCCGCTCTAACGCCTGTGTGTGGCAGCATTGACAGCTGGCATCTGCTCAGCTGAGATCGTGATCAGCGGACCCCGGACGATCAGCTGTTGATGACCTAACCTGAGGATAGGTCGTCCATAGCATTTCCTTGGAAAACACCTTTAATCAAGTTCTTTCCGTAAGACTTTAAGGCTTCTCTTTGGACCCTCTTACAAGGAAGGTGCCCAACAGGCCAATGATTGTTACTCTTGTGCTTTCATACAGGATCAATGATCACGCGGTGAATGCAGGTGGAGCGGCCGGGGATCGCTTCCGGCTGCCTGTCTCCATTCACAGTAAACGGGCCGCTGTAGATGAATGGCTGCCGGTTCACAAAGGCCAAGTGTTTGCTGTGGTTACACTAAACAATCATTCTGTGTCAAAGGGGTTTAAAGGATCTGTAAAATGTCCAGGAGGGTAAAAAAAGGCGCAATATGCATAATCCTGGGACTTTGGCCTCTGAGGTCTGATATTTGGGGACCACAGCTGTGGGGTGAAGTCTTTACATACTTCCCATTCCTGCTGGATGTACATGGCTCCATATAAGGATGCACAGTCTGTATAGGCAGCACTCCGGGGGTTCTGGATAGAAAAACATTCATTTTGACCTGTAGTATTTTAATTCCAACCTTGTGATAAGGGTTTTTCTAGACTGTAATGTTCCATGTCTCCTCGACCGGTTGCATCCACCGCCCCTCTGTGCAGTGAAGCCTGGTGAGAACCAAGTGCTGCCTACTGTCATATCCCTACATATCTACCGCTGGTCTATGAATGAGATGTATGTAAACAAATGGCAGAAAATGACTTGGGGTATGGTCACATGGCAGACTCTGATGTGGATATATGCCGCAGATCCGCATGTGGATGTACCCCTTGTTTACGGACAAAATGCACATGTCGTTATGTCTGTGTTTTTTTTCTTTTCTTTCCGGCAGCATGGCTTTACAATCCGCATTATGAAGGCAGCAATGCCCCATTCAAGTGATTCTGCACCAAAACCCACTAGATGAACATATTCTAAAAGTGGAAAACCCCAGATCAGATGCATACATTGAATATGCTGTCCATCCCTTGTATTGTGCCCATATATCCTACAACACTCTGCAGGGTTTCTAACTATGAGTCCTGTCCTCAGTATGGCTCATAATCAAATACTGCTATTTCAGACACTTACAATAAGGTCGGTTCATCTGTTTTTGGCTTAAGTGGAGCTACATACAAATACATGGAAACTCCTTGAAAATGTTGCCTTTATCGGGGTTGGAATTTATGACCCCGGTGATTGAAGGTGGCAGTGCCAGCCGTCATGTGTAAATGGGAAGCGGATGGTTTTTGGCCTGGTACATGTGCCTGTTGGGATAAACACTATGGTGGAAGATTATGACTCTTCTACTGTTTTCTCACAGAACTCCTATTCCACGGTGAGTTGTCCGCTTGGGGTAGAAGAGTGCTTGGCTTGCATAAGCGATTTGGGGAGATTTTATCAGAACTGGAGTAGCAATTTCTCAATGCAACCGATCGTATGCCAACTTCTTATTTCTCTTCTAACCCCTTTTCTTCATGTAAAGTACTGACCATGATGAACTGCTCGCTGCTCTTAGTTATAGGTCTCATTTTTGCTGTACAAGGTTAGTATTGCAGTGACCAGTATCACTGTTTGGTAGTACTTGTGTTTTTGATGCTTAAAGAGGTTGTAAATTACTGATGGCCTATTTTCTGGCTGGGCCATCAATAGAAAAGTGAGGGCACACAAGCCAACATTCTTGCTGATGCTTGTGCTGAGCTGATTTCTGCAGGAAGCAGACAGCTCCAGTTCCACTGCAGTGGCCAGGCTTGGTATTGCAACCATATATTTCATTAGGAACTTGGACTGCAATACCAAACCTGGCCACTGCAGAGTAAATGGAGCTGTCTGCTTCCTGCAGAAATCTGCTAAGCATCTGAGCTCAAGCAGCTCATCAAAGGGAGTACCAGGTAGAACAATCTACTATTAATGGCCTAGCCTGTGGATAGCCTATCAATATTTTACAACTAGACAACCCCCTCAAAGATATCAGATCATTAGAATATTTTGTATGAAGTAAATTGGCGATTGATCTATACCTGGGAGCAGCTGTTCCAGTGATATTTTGTTTTATAACCACTTGTATCTGCTTCTTTTATACCAGATTTCAGGGAAGCTTTTGCTCTCTTTGATCGCACTGGAGATGGCAAAATCGTCTACAACCAGTGTGGAGATGTCATGCGTGCTCTGGGACAGAACCCCACAAATGCTGAGGTTCTTAAAGTCTTGGGAAACCCTAAGGCTGAAGGTAAGTGAGCTTTCAGAGGACCTGGAATTGTATGAAAGGGGTATTCCTGTAAGGTGCTGTTTTCAAGCTTCCACCAATCCACTGATTGGACTCTTGGGGGGTCCTGATTGTCCTACATCCACTCACCTCTCCAGTGCCGCTCTGACTTGAGTTGCGTCCCTTTCAATGTAGAGCGGGCAGCGCATCAGCGGTGCTCCTCCATTGTTATCAATAGGGCTGACTGAAATAACTGCCCCATTGAAACTACTGGCATGGCACCACGTGTGCTTGGTCTGAAAATTATGTAACTTGGGTCGGAGTGGCACTGCAGAGGTGAGCTGACTACCCCCTCCTGCCAAAGAGTAGTTGGTGTCCTAGTAGTTGGATCCACACTGACCTGGTTTCACCCATCCAGTGGATGGGTGTAAACTTAAAAAGGTTATTCCAATAAGGTTTTTTTCCCCATCTTTAACAGCCGATATTCATGTTGCCTTGCTAGGCCATAAGCCACGGTGACCTGGAAACTTCACATTGGCTCACAAAACTGGGAGAGACTATTAACCCCTTAGCAATGGACCGATAGTTTTGTTATGTCCTGCAGATGCAGGGCAACCTCCCTTAATACATCCTGGGTGTCAGCTGTTTCCTGCAGCTGACACCTGGCAGCAACAGCTGCGATGAGCCAAGCGGCTCCTGGGGGCTGTTAACCCTCTAGATGCTGCTGTCAATTCCCGTACGGATGAGATCGCAGGCAGCCATGCGGGTGTCATGGCAGCCGGGGGCCTTCTAAAAGGCCCCAGGGCTGTCGTGGCAGAATGCCTATCAAGCCGTCCACGTGGGGTGGCTTGATAGGGTGCCTGTTAGATCACAGTATAATGTAATGTAATTACATCATACTGCAGGAGCGATCAAAGCATCGCAAGTTGTGGCTCTGCTAGGGGTACTAAAAAAAATATTAATAGTTGTATGTATTGCAAAAATGTTTTAGATCACCCACTCTTTTGCCATATTTATAATAAGATTCTAGATCCTAAAACAAAAATACATATTTGGTATCGCCGCGTCCGTAAAAGTCCGATCTATCAAAGTAAAGCATTATTTACCCTGCACAGTGAATGTCGCCAGAAATGCACTTTTGGTCACCCTCCATGAAAAAAATGCAAAAAAAGCAATCGGGATGTCCTGCAAAAAATGAGCCCTCCCACAACTGTTGAGGGGGGGGGGGGGGGGGGGAAAGCTATTGGACGCAGAAGATGGCAGCGGAAAAAAATTTAAAAAAATTAGATATCTTTGAAAATAATAGAAGTAGTAGAGAAAAAACCTAAGTTTGGTATCGTAGTAATCCTACTGACCCATAGAACAAAGTTATCGTATCACTTGTGTTGCAGTTTGTGCGCCGTAGAAACAGACGCACCAAAAGATGGTGGAATGTCCTTTTCCATTTTACTCCACTTAGAATTTGTAAACGTTTTTCAGTACATT
Organism: Eleutherodactylus coqui; assembly: GCF_035609145.1. Classification (NCBI taxonomy): domain Eukaryota; kingdom Metazoa; phylum Chordata; class Amphibia; order Anura; family Eleutherodactylidae; genus Eleutherodactylus; species Eleutherodactylus coqui. Next base: position 479,449,947 of record NC_089837.1, read on the forward strand.
ATATGGTACATTAAATAGTACAATTGAAAAACACAACTAATACTGGAAAAAACAAGCCCTCATACATAAAGGAGTTATAATATTTTTTTTTAAGGGGGGGGGATAGCGAAAATAGAAAAACAAAAAAGCTCCATCACTAAAGGGTTACATTTCTCTGCCTAGAAGATCATATTTACTTGGCATTGTCTGGTCCAGGTCTGAAAAGGAGTGTCAGCTGTTTTGCCTTGGCATAGCTGCTGACCTGACGGCACCATGTAGGGTCAGTGGAAAGGATTATACTTGCATTTATGGACACTTGTATCATCAACAGGACTAGGAAAATGAACCACTAGTCCCATGCGTATCACTCAGGAAAGCATTCTGGAGGTGGGACCTCTGGCTCAATACTGTCTAATGTGCCGCTCTGACAGCTGGGAAGGACTCCTGGTCAGACGCTTCAGTTGGGGCTGTGGAGCGGCCCATATAACTTCCTTTAAATGCTTCTAACTTGGATCCCCTCCCCCATTTTCCTATGAAGTAATCGGTTTCTTACTTTTTTTTTTCCCCCAGAGCTGAACACCAAGACCCTTGGCTTTGATCAGTTTCTACCCATGATGCAAACCATTGCAAAGAACAAGGACCAGGGCACTCCAGAAGACTATGTAGAGGGGCTGAGAGTATTTGATAAGGAAGGCAATGGCACGGTCATGGGGTCAGAGCTTCGTCATGTTCTTGTCACACTAGGTAATCAGAAGTGGAAATATCAAATCTTTGCTAAGTTGGACGTCCTGCCTCCTCATTATAATTGTAATCTGTACGGGATCTGCTCTCCTGCAAGTGGAACATTCACGATCTGCTTCCCTGGTAGATGGGGAATTATTAATTAGTTGCTAGTACTTTATAGCCTTGAAGTCCAGGAGTCCCTAGAATAAAACATTAGGAAATAACAGAAGTTTTCCTGATGACTTTTCCATTAATAACTTCACTAATGGCAGCTACTGTGCTTAGTGGTGGTAAGTCATCGTGATTGTAGATCGCCACTTCACTGCCTGGAATGTAGGGGGCAGTAGTTTGGGCAGCTTCGATAGATCTGCTGCATCTTACTGCTAGATGTCTGCACTGCCTAGTAAAGGGTGGGGCAGGCAGAGGAACAAAGTGCAACTACACTTTAAAAACTTTTGACATGTCAGAAGTTTGGAATGTCACTAATAATCAGTTTGATTTTCCTTGGTTTGTGATGTAAGGGGGCTTTATTTCTGTTTGGGTTTTTTTTATTTTATTTTTTTTAAACCTAAAACTGCATTTTAATTTATGGAAAAACAAGCCTGACTTTGCGATATATCCCAATATGTTCTGATATGGACTATGAATTGTGCAAACTGTCTATACTTCTTAAATTTCAGGAGAAAAGATGAGTGAGGAAGAGGTGGAGATGCTGGTGTGCGGCCATGAAGATGCCAATGGGTGCATTAATTATGAAGGTGAGGGCATACTTCGGAATGGTTAAAGAAAGTTTGTTTGTTTTTCCTCTAATGAAGTTCTAAATGACTGCACACTCAAGCTGTGTGAGAAGTTACTATGTGCTGCCAGAACTAGGTGAGCGCTAACCAAGAGAATTAGTGTGAGGTTTTCACGGCTCCATTAAATCGGTGAAGAAGTTCTCATCAGACTTTGTCATATTAACTGGTTATTCCATAAATGTATTGATCTGTGGGTCATGACCATCGGGCTGCCACCATGAATGGTCACTCTTCATTAACCTCTTAGAGACTGCAATACACCTTTACTGACCTCAATAATGGGCTTTAAACATGCACAGAATTCTTGTAAGGGAGGTATCTTGGCTGACTGCTAACAGCCGGGCTCCTGCTCTAACCACCAGGAACAGAGAAACCTCATATCTTGGCAGCCTAATCCCTTACATGCCACAATAAATGGCAACTACAGCATATAAGCAGATGACGAGGAGAGGGTTTTTTTTTTTCTTTTCTCTTCCCCTTTCACCTTTTGGCAGCGTGATCGTAAGGTTCCAATAATTTTTCCATGGCAGCCAGAACCCTGACAAAGGCCTCTGTCTGCCTTGTAACTGTCCATTAAGCCCTGCAGAGTCAAATAAGCTGCTGTCATAGGCTTAGTAGAATGCACAAAATAATGCAGTGACCTATCCTAGTGATTGAATGATTGCATCTTGAAGTCCACTTCAGGGACTAAAAAAAGTAAAGATTTAATTTTTAAGAATAACTACCCCACAAAAAAAACATTTTGAATGGATGAAATGTCTAAAGAACTTTTAAAAGGCAACTGTGCTTCAGTTTTGCTGTCATATCAGGGAAAAGATTTTACCAAAAGATCAAATCAACAGTTAGGCTGGGTTCACACAGGGCGGATTTGCTGCGGAAACTCCGTCCGGAATTTCGCCGCGGCACATCCGCCTGCGGCCGCTAATCCCGGGCGTAGCCAGCCATGTGGACAAGATTTCCCACAAATATCGTTCACAGGGACGGCGAATCCGTCACAGCAAAGCCGGCGTTGCATGTCCCCTTCCCCCCCCCCCCCCCCCCCAGACAATGAAAATACTTTATCTTGCATGATGAATGCTGTAAAAAAAACTGGAAAAAACTGAATTGCTAACTTTTTTTCTTGCCTCCAAAAAATACATTAAAAGCAATACAGAAAATTACAAGTACTGCTAATTGGTACCAATAAAACAGCTCTTCCTGCAAAGAAGACCTCGCAACTACACTTATGGGAAAATAAAAATGCCATGGGTCTTGCAATGCACAATGTAGATTCAATGGCTTCTCTTTAAAAACTTGTTTATACCACAATTAATAGAACACACGTACCCCAGATTGCTGCCATTTAAAATATACAGTTCATGCCAAAAAGGAAGCCCTTGTACTGCAATGTCAATAGTTGTGGCTCTTGCAATGCAACAATGAAAGTTTCTTTGTTAAAGGGGTTGTCCCGCGCCGAAACGGGTTTTTTTTTTTTTCAACCCCCCCCCCGTTCGGCGCGAGACAACCCCGATGCAGGGAGGTAAAGAAAGCTCACCGGAGCGCTTACCTTAATCCCCGCGCTCCGGTGACTTCTCTACTCACCGCTGAAGATGGCCTCTTCCTCCGTGGACCGCAGCTCTTCTGTGCGGTCCACTGCCGATTCCAGCCTCCTGATTGGCTGGAATCGGCACGTGACGGGGCGGAGCTACACGGAGCTACACGGAGCCCCATAGAAGACTGCAGAAGACCCGGACTGCGCAAGCGCGGCTAATTTGGCCATCGGAGGCCAAAAATTAGTCGGCTCCATGGAGACGAGGACGCCAGCAACGGAGCAGGTAAGTATAAAACTTTTTATAACTTCTGTATGGCTCATAATTAATGCACAATGTACATTACAAAGTGCATTATTATGGCCATACAGAAGTGTATAGACCCACTTGCTGCCTCGGGACATCTCCTTTAAGGTCATAATAGGCTGGTCACTAAGGGGTTAAAGATGCAGAACCAGCAGAGTGAGGGCGCCTCCGTTCAGAGATGTCTGGTCAACCTCACATTAATAAAATATATCTGGGGAATCCAATATATATGAAAGCCTTGGTGAGGAAACTAAAAAGGTTGTCCCACCTCAGCAAGTTCTCCCCATACACCAGTTAGGAGAACTTGCTGAGATGGGAATACCCCCATAAGTTCTCACTTGTAGCAGAGTCCTTTGAGAGGAGTGGGAGCCTTGCTATATGAACTTGTTGTAGTTTGTTTTTTAATGTAACCCATTTATATCTGGTAATTTGCACAGTGGTTAAAAGGATAACTCTAGTAAGGAAGTCCCAGAACTCTTGCATATCCTGGGTTTCCATATTTATATAAGGGGCTTCTGCTTTCTGAGCAGCCAGCATCACTAATGGCTCTTGGCTAAATGCTGCTGCAGCCAGTAGATGCTTCTCCTGACCCCCTTCCCCATGAATGCTCTGTGTGGCTCGAGCATTCTTGTTTAAGAGGCATAGTGTTTTAATACAGGTGTTCTATTAAAGCTGGGATGTCTATTATGAAGGACTGCTCATTGCTGAGCAGCGTCATTGGCTGCAGCAGCAGGTTTACAGGACATCAGAGGCAGCCTGTTAACAAAGAGCACAGACTAAAGTCAGCGGCAGGGGGGTGAATGGGGAAAGGGGAGTATCGGCTACCTTATTTTACACTACAGGGAACCCGGTGAGATGGCCCTTCATAATGTGGACTACCCCTTTAACTTTTTACGCCTCTTTAGTCCCTTACTGGAGTTATCCTGACAAATGCATGTCCTCTGGTAATTCTGGGTCTTGGTACCTTGTTTGTATCTTACATGGCGTGTCTCTGATAAATCTTCCTTCCCACAGCATTTGTCAGGCATATCATGTCAAGCTAAGTAACCTCACCGCTGGGTACGCTGGTTCCATCGTCTGGCTCAGTTTGTGATTTATCTTTTGACTCTTCTTCCCCTTCTCTAAGCCTCTTGATTTTCCTGGATGCCTTGGCATGTCTCTGCATGCTCTCTGCTGTACCAGAGCTGAATCTTACTAGCTGGCAACTGGAGAGAAACTAAGTTGTCAAAGTAGCGCCTTAATATACTCTGCCAAACAAACCTCCTTTTTCCGAAAGCCAGCTGCAGTGACTGGATGTGGATTGATGTGTATAGTTGGTTATTGTGTGAGCAGCAGAAACAAATCACAGAAAGAGGACCTATTCAAAAATCGCCAAAAGCAGCCATAGTTACTGATCTAGGGATACAGAATACAAGGGCAGGTATAGATGCCACATCTCAGCATGCTGATGGGCAAACTGCTATATGGAGGACCACTGTACAACTGTGATACTGAGGGATTGTTTTATGGGATTTGTTGTATTCTTCATTAGTACGATCTAATGTACCATACAGTACTCCTCCATATAGCATGCTGGGAGATGTGATGTCTATACCCGCCCTTGTATTCTGTATCTGCATACCAGGAAGTATGGCTGCTTTCTGTGTGATTTTTGTGAGCCATAGATGTAAAATGTCTTGATTTATGGTGAAATACCAACATTCTATACTTCCAAAAGTGGACATTTGTACATCTGACTAAGAATAAGCTTTGTCTGTTTTGCACAAGTCGTCTGTAACACGGTGTATTCTGTGATTTGTGGCTTGATCCATCTTAAGAAAAAAAAACTTCTTGGAACTTGGCTGATAAGCCTAGATATGGAAAAAAAATAGCCTTAAAGATGTAGTCGTGTGCAGAGGGCTGTATTGCAAAAAACAAAGCTGCAGTATAAGTGACCGAAAAAAATAAAAACCCTTCATAGAACGATGTAAAACTGCTAACGTCATTCTGTGTGAAGTCTGACTTGTGTGACATGTTCTCTCCTGCAGTACTGAAACCTCTTGCTTCAATGCTGATGGCAAAAACTTCTGTAGATACTAGAAATATCTCTGCGTATGCCATTCAATATATGCTTAGTTTGCAGTAGATTACAAGTCTTAAAGGGGTTTTGGGGACTTTGTATATTGCTGACCTATGGTCTGGATCGGCCATCCGTATTGGGGGAGTGCCGTGGCCACTACTCAAACCTGTGATGTCATGAAGATTGTATCAAACCAATATATGAAGAAATACATTGCCGTCAAAATTAAAGACCGTATATAATCAAACCCACGAGACAGACGAGAGCAAAGATTTGGTTTATGTACGTCTTTAATCATGATGACTGTGCAATTCCTCCTTGGGGCTCCTTCACACTGGCAAGGGCAATATCTAGCCCAATATAATATCTTCCCCGCCATCCATGTGAAAGCCCCATGGATGCGAGGCGTTTTCACGTGCGGCAGAGGATCGCCGAGTTCTCCCTTTGCTTTCAATGGGGCTGCGCGATCTCACAGCCAGATAGAACATGCCTCGATTTGTGTCATGCAGGAAAGAAATCGCTAATGTGAATGGACCCATTCAAAAGAATGGGTTTCATATTTGCGCAAGATTTGTTTTGTTGCAAGACGCACCATTTTTCTCACCAGTGTGAAGGCAGCCCTATATATTGGTTTACTTTGTGTTTATTGATCATGTGGCCTGAGAACGGCTCGGCCCTATACAAGTATATGGGATGGAGCTGCTGCAACATATACTGTGCTGTGCATTGTATGCAGTGATGTGACAGCAGCAGTCCCTTCAAACCACCAACTGGTTAGAGTCCACCACTTGGGATCTCCACCTATTGGGTAGTGATGATCTATCCTGAGGATGGGTTAGCAATATGTTAGTCCTGGAAAACCCCTTTAATAAGTAGTGCAGCTTAATAGACTACTGATATGGGAGAGGGGCTCCTATGGCTCTCTGAAATAATGGAATGTTTCCCCCATCCACACATGCATTCACTATATAGAATAGGCTTCATCAGTCTGCCTTATTGGATAAATGATTAAAACACTTTAGTTGTTGCATAGACTAAGATGCCAGTCAGGCCACCTTTTTGTAGCTGACTTGGAATGATGGCCCAGAGGGTGTCCAGCCTTCTGTCACCTCATCCGGCTCCCTGTATATATAGTCCAATTCTCAGCCAGTCAGTACACTATCAGTCTGTTACACAATATGACTAAGGTATATGTTAACCATGTCTAGCCAAATATTGTGAATCGACCGTACGTAATCCACATCAGTCTTTTTAGGGTCTTTGAATGGCATGTGGCTCCATCTTTGAACCCCAGAAACTACATTATGGGCTCAAAAGTGAAATCTGTATGTGCATCTGATTTTGCGTAGAGACCGCTCTGGAACGGGGGACCCGATGAGTATAAAATGCAGCGCCCCGGACCACTCACTTTTGCATCCACAATGTAGCTTACAGGGCTCAAGTTTTGGCCCGCCTCTAGTACTCATAGACTTGTGATAGACATCTGGCCCCTTCTGATTATTGGTTCCTCACGAATGCAGCTTTTACATGATTAGACAGACTGTGTAGGTAACATGTCTTACTGACACCATCTGCTAATATAGGAGCTCTTGCCCCCTCTATATGGGAATGTGGCTCTCTGACCTGCTGGTTTACAGGCCTCTTAGTATCTTGTGCTTTATTTTATATGAAACAACTCTTTGAAGCCATTTCTACCTTGGCTTGGCCTCTACTTCTTCAAAAGTTGTTCATATTACCTGTGCCAGGCAGCTGGGCGCACATCCCATGATCGGCGACCAGGCTGCTTTAATAACTTGTATTTTTTGTTTCTTCTGCAGAACTTGTCCGGATGGTAATGAATGGCTGAATCGTCTCCGCTGCATGCTACCAGCCAGACCAGAAGGACGGCTTTCATGTATTAATGTTTTCTATCTGTTATATTTTACTTGGAGGGACAGTTGAGTTTATAGAATGAAGGGCCCTGAAAGTTCCCCAACTTGTCCTGCTTGTCCCTCTCTCTGAAGCGGTTTCATCATCCGATCTCAAGAAGCTGGCGCCCATCGCACAAGGATAACTGCAGGTCGTCTCCCCCCAACCTTAACTGAACAGCAGCAAAAAAGAATCGGAATTCATAGTAAATTATTCTATTTTTCCCATTTACTAAATAATAAAGTTCCATATTGTTCAAACCCTCCCTATGAATTGTCTTTGCATTGGTATGGAAACCTTGAACAGGAACAAGGGGTTAATTAAAATGGCATTGTTTATGGTGAGATCTGCTCTAAATAAATGCTTTATACAGAATGTTGTTTGACTCCTAATTTAGTCTTGTGGTTCCTATGCCATGGGTTTAGTACATGCAGAGGAGCGCTCAGGTGTATGCAGGTGTTCTTGCTTCTCTTAAAAGGAACCTGTCAGGTCAGCACATATTAATTTATGGTGCTGTTCTGGGAGGAGGGGGGTAACTTTATACTTGCCCGCACCCTGTTTGTACCTGGAACATATAAAGCCAGACCCTCATGGGCCTTCTAATTGCATAAGCTGACAGGACCATAAATGATACTGGCTTCCTAATACACAGCCCACCGTAACACTACAACAAGGGGGCACAATCTGCTAGTTGGGGGAAGATTATAAGTGATGGAGTAGATTCTTGGAACAAGATTCCGGCAGATGTGGTTGGAAAAACAACTTTATTTCAGGCTGCCAGGGATAAGTATAGAAGGGCAGACTAGATAGACCATGTGCTCTTTCACTGCTATTGCTTTTCTGTGTTTCTATGACTCCATTGTTGAGGCCCAACAGCGTCAAGTAACTCCCTATGCACTAAACATACACCAGTCATCAGAGCCCCCACTTACTATAAAAGCCCCAGTCACAACCCCTGTACATTATCCCTACCTCACATGCTATACAATGGATTCCAGTTGACCGCTGACACATCCATTCGACAAGACTGACTACAGCCAGTAACCAGAATGCTGCTAGGAAGAATGTGAAGGTGCTAGAGCTGCAGGGATCGGTGAGCATAGCCTATTTTCTTTATGGGCATGGGCATTTAGGACCAAGCACTGTTTACATCGCTTGGTCCTGGGCTTTAAACCCAGATGATTGTAAAAATACTGCATGGGTTTAAAGCCTCTTCTATAATCAGAAGCATATGGGGTTGTTAGTCACAGCTGATAACCCAGAGGGGAAGGCAGGAGGTGTTTTTTAACAACTTTCTGCCGCCTCCTTTCTTTAATACACAATGCTCAATGAGCGTTAAATACTAAAGTGAAAGTATAACTTCCACTTAACGAGCCGGCAGTCATCTTACTGCCGGGATTCCCCGCTACAGGATCGTAGCAGACCCTGATCAGCTCTGCCAGTGACTATTGTCACAACAGGGAATGTTTCCCTGTAACTGGAGCTCTTAGGCTGGGTTCACACAGGGCGGATTTGCCGTGCGGAATTTCGCTGCGGCAAATCCGCCCGCAGCCGCTAATCTCGGGATTAGCCAGCCATGTGGACGAGATTTCTCAGAAATCTCGTCCACACGGGACGGCCAATCCGCTGCGGTAAGTCCGGCTGAAACCGCGGCTGCGGTTTCAAAAGATGCAGCATGTCTATTTACTTTGTTTGTTTTCGTCACGGCCGCGCTCTCCTCTATGGAGCGCCGGCCGCAACGGAAAAGCAAGCGGCCAGGCCGCTTCAAAGCCGCCGCGGCCTAAACCGTGGCGGTTCTCCTGGTGGAAATCTCGCGTTTTTTGCTGCAGCCAAACTGCGAGATTTCCGACGGGAATACGCCCAGTGTGAACCCAGGCTTATAGATGCCCCTGCTACAGTAGAAGTGTCAAATTAAAAAGTGAATGCCCCCAGAGGTCTTATATGATATGTGGGACTTGTGTATGTTTGGTTTTTTTCTATGTACCAAAAAAAAAATTACTGAATGAAATAAAACGTACATAAAGAAAATAACCAAAACTGTCACCATATGTGCCCTGTAATCCCAAACCATACATATTATAGATCAAAATCCTCATTGTTTGTGTTTTAGTGTATACTAATTAAAAACTGTTACACTTTTTTTTTTTTTTTAGCTTTTTACCCCCAATAAAACTGAAATTATTTTTAAAAAAATCGTCCTATGTCATGGGAAAAAACGCAGCAAAAACTTTGACAGCTGAAGAGAAAAAACAATAGGGCAGTTAAACCACCACATGGGTAAAATCCCTAGTGTGTCTAGTTAGGGCTCATGTCCACGGGCAAAATAAGAATTAAAATCCGCAGCGGATTTTAACTCTTCTCCTGCCCGCGGATCTGCACCCCATAGGGATGCATTGACCACCCGCGGGGTAGATAAATACCCGCGGATCGTCAATAAAAGGGATTTTAAAAAAAATGGAGCATGAAAAAATCTGGACCATGCTCCATTTTCATGCGGGTCTCCCGCGGGGACGGCTCCCGCAGGCTTCTATTGAAGCCTATGGAAGCCGTCCGGATCCGCGGGACACAAAAATCTGATTTTACTCACACGCTCCGGTTCTTCTCTTCGCCGCGGCGCCATCTTCTCTCAGTCGCGGCCGGATCATTTTGCTTCGGCCCGGCGCATGCGCGGGGCACGTCACCGACGTCATCATGCACATCCGCCGAGCCGAAGAAAGAAGATCCGGCCGCGACGAGAGAAGATGACGCCGCAGCGAAGGAAGTATCCGGAGCGTGTGAGAGGTAAGTTAATTCTTATTTATTCCTATTTTCAGCCCTCATGTCCGCGGGGCAGGAGGGACCCGCTGCAGATTCTACATGGAGAATCTGCAGCCGATCTGATTTTCCCCGTGGACATGAAAGGAGTTTGAAAAAAAAATATATATATTTATTTTTTTTTAAATTCCAATGGCCAGTAGCAATCTGCAAGATAAGTAATGGTAAAGCTAGTCTGTCAGCTGTTTTTTGACAATGCAAGGTGTGGAGAATAGATTACACAACACAAATCCTTGATTTAGGTAGATCATTATGCCTCCAGTACACTAGAATATTTGTGCCATCTGTGTTAATTCATGAGCACAGTCCCATTGTAGCCCATGAGGCTAGGCACACAGGGTATTCTCACATGTAAGAAACACACATTGCTTATCCTAGTCTCATCAATATGGACAAGAATTGGGTCATGGAAATGTATGTAAATCTGCCTGCAGAACCTTTTGGGCACAATTCTCACACATGCATCTGAGAGAATGAACGTCCATTCCTGACAGTACCTACCCTGGAGTGCCCTCTGCATTCAGCTGTCCTACAGCCCCTTCTCAGTACTGACAGCTGCAGCGCTCTCCTGGTTGGATGCAACGTTTAAAAGGGCAACTAACTTCACACTGTTTTCTGTGCCACTCGTAAACTTCCTTGTGACGAGGCGGCTGTTTTTGACATAGACACCGGTATCCACCTTGCACTTGAACAATAGATTCACACTTGGCAAACTCCAGTACACAAAATGATTTCTCCTGTGATATCACAAGAAACAGCGCTGTGATGTGTCAGAAAATAGAACTTGCTGGTATGTCAAACTTTGAACCTCCCTCTTTTCAGTGAAGCGAGGATTGTGTACCCATCTTTTTGTAGTTTGTAATTAAATCCCCAAATCTGCTCCTTTTTTGAATGACCCTGTATATATCATGGAGTACTTTTTCTTCTGTCCAAACACCTGCAAGCAGAGAGGAAAGCGGGTGGACCGCATTTTAGTCAATGGGGTCCACCCAGCACTGTTTGGATCTACACAGAAAAGGAATCATTCGGCCGTGAGGATTCCCCTTTCCTGCTCCCTGAGTTGAGCAGGAAAGCAGAGTCCCCAGCGCAGATGTGAAAGCAGCCTTATACTCGGGCCCAAACCGGACTGTGTGAATAGACCCAAATATGAGTGTGTAAAATCACCTTCCAGTGCAAATCATGTGGTTGTCTTGATACATGGCCAAAAACATGTTGGCCAAAACTTGTAATTTTACTGTAAATAGAAACAGCTTTGCAGTTTTAGGGTATGCTCTTACTTAGCGAAAATGCTGATTCTCCATGACGAAATCCGCAGGATTACTGCAAAAGAAACCAAGTCAAAATCCGCACCATCAGTGCATCGGCGGTGTGGATTTGGACTCGGAAAGGATATAATTTGCAAGAATTATGCACTCAAAATATTCTTGTAAGACATACGGATTTTGCTGTGGAATTTTCTGTAAATGCCATGCCAAAATTATGCAAAGTACAGTAAATGTAATTAGCGCAACTCTGCAGTGTGAACTAGGTCTTGGGCTACAAAGAAAAGTGCGGTTTCGTAGCCCGATTATAAACAGATGAGCTTCATAATTCTTGATCATTCTTATAGATTATAAGGTCAGTTTTACACAAGTGTATTACGGGCACATTTTTGCACCCACATTATGGATGAATGTCCCACTCCAACTGCGGGTATTCTGACCCCAAATTCACTGCATCATAAATGTGTGAAACTGACCATAATGTAGATGTAGAACTTTGCGGAAAATACTACTTTATTCCTGAGCTTTGTGTCCCACAACAATTTGTCTTCTGTGCATGCAAGTCATTTATAAGAGCCGACTATAGAGGATGTTATTTTGCTACCACATTAAGGAAAATGTGTGCATCTGACTACATCTGGTAAGTGCAGATCACTGAAGATAAACACAAGTCTAGAGACATTCCTCTGCTGCTTCAACAGACTCCTAATATGGTCAGTAGGAGCATGGATCCTCCCCGATCCTCGAGAAGACCATCCCCTCTGTTATACGGGTTCCCACAATGCAGGAGCATGCCCTCAATCCAACCATACACTATATTTAGCACATTTATCTTCACCACCATTTATTACTATAGAAGTAGTGATCGGGATTCTCGGAAAATTCAGATTTATCAGCCATCAAACATACTGTGTATATAATAAATTTTATTTGTATAACACCAACTTATTCCGCAGCGCTTTCAAGCATGGGAGAAACACAAGCAATACAACAATTACATGTGATATACAATCAGTTTGAAACAAACAGGTTGGGGGGTGATGAGGCATGGGGGAACACAGGCAGTACAGGGATTACATCTGGAAATCAGTTATCACGAAGCAAATAGGGTGGAAGGTACTGTTGTTTCTGGTCTCCACCGGAAGCTAGGGGTTTGGTAGCCCGTAGCAGTAGGGAACACCTGTCAGGCCCCTAGCTGCCGATTGGCTAATGGACAGAGCACTGTTGTTTGGGTTTTGCCCCGTTCCCCTTAAGCAGCATGTGAGGTTCCGGGTGTTGTTCATGCGCTCCCAGAGACCGGCGCTGCAGGGCCACAGGAACACAGAAGAAGGGAGACTAAACACGCAGTAGCCGCAATGCCACACAAGGGGCAGCGGAGCAGTAAGTGACAGGAGCTCCAGAAACTTACATGAGGCTGTATGGATTGGCCTCTCTGCTCCAGACCACACGGCTGAGATTTTTTGCTACGGCTCTGTCATCCTCTCGCCTACGGGCTCCTGTCACGCCTCTAGCAGTTTATTTTACATCTCTGCTCCCGGCTCTGCCGCATAGACTAACCCCAGCCGTGCTCCTTAATCTGCCCTACTGCCTTCTCTATCAGAAAACATGGCACTGTTCTGCCTAGGCTCCGCCGCTATACACTTTCCCCGGCGTGCTCCTTCATCTCCTGTCATCCATGTCAGGTCAGCACTGAGGCACCATCGGCTGCAGAAGGACCAGCTGCTGGGGACTGCACGGAAGCTGGAGGACAGGAGAGCTCTGGGCCCTCGTCAGCCAATCAGGAGCCCCAGGAAAGCTCCGGTCCCTCGTCAGCCAATTAGGAGCTTTGAGGGCGTTAACAAGGCGTCAGTGTCACTCAGCAGGTCTCTACGTATTTTTCTGGTGGAGACCAGATACAACAGTACTGGCGGTAAGGAGGTGCAAGTGTAGGGGTCGTATGCAATAAGAAGGCTAAACGGTGTGGGGAGCCATAGGGAGGGGCAGGGTGACTACATCAGGGGATTTGGTATGCCTTCCTGAAGAGAGAGGTAAGTTTTTAAAGGCACATCTGAAATTTCATGCTTTGGTAATTGTCCGGATGCCTTGGAGTAGAGTGTTCCAGAGGATGCGTGCTGCTCTGGTGAAGTCCTGTAGGCGAGTATGTGAGGTTCGTATTAGAGGGGTGTTTAATCGGAGTGTGTTAGCGGATCGGAGTGAGAGGGCTGGATGGTGTGCGGACAGGAGAGAGGCGATATATGGTGTTGCAGCGCCATGGACAGCTTTGTGGGTGAGTTTAAATTTAGTTCTGCAGTGAATAGGCAGCCAATGCAGCGACTGGCATAATGCAGAGGCGTCTGAGTAATGGTTAGATAGAAAAATCAAGCACTGCAGAATACGTTGGCGCTATACAAATAAAGATTATTATTATATAAAAATGAGCTTAGCTGCTGCATTTAGCATTGATTTGAGAGGAGCGAGTCTGGTGCGGGGGAGGCCAATGAGCAGCAAGTTGCAGTAGTCAAGTTGGGAGTGGATGAGGGCGACGAGTGTCTTTCGCGTATCTGTGGTGAGGAATGGCCGGATTTTAGCAATATTTCTGAGGTGCATGTGGCATGTTTGGGTCAGAGATTGGATGTGGGGGGGGGGGGGGGGGGGGTAAAGGAGAGGTCAGAGTCCAGTGTTCCCCCAAGGCAGCGGGTGTGCTGTTTGGGGGTTATGATAGTGCCAGACACTGGAATAGAGATGTTGAGGGGAGGTTGGTTTTAGAGAGGTTAAGTTTGAGAAAAAGAACATAGTATTACAGACAGCGGACAGACAGTCGGTGATGTTTTGGAGGAATAGTTCAGAGATCTCATGGGAAGAGGTATATAGTTGGGTGTCGTCAGCGTACAGATGGTACTGGAGGCCGAATTTAAGGATGGTTTGTCCAATTGGGGCTATGTAGATAGAGAAGGGGACCAAGGATTGAGAGCTGGGGTACCCCGACAGCGAGAGGAAGTGGAGAGGAGATAAGAGCCAGCAAAGGAGACGTTGAAAGAGTAGTCAGAGAGGTAGGAGAACCAGGAAAGAGCAGTATATCTCATTTACAGTGTTGGGCATAGAGAAGGTACTTTGTTTAAGCCGGACTGCATATGGTCCGACATTTATACCCTATGATGGTGCAATCAGATTAATACTGACCATATAAATAATTCCCAATTTTTAGACTGCAGTTAATGAAAAGTGCGCCTGCAATTCCAGATCATAATCCACAGTTAGACCTGCAGATTTTGGTGTAGAATGCCGCAGTGGCAGAATAAACTGCTTATTGCGGGTTAATTCTGGCCCATGTGAAAGCACCCTACAAAGGAATCATTCACAAGCTGTTGACAAAATTGCAGCAAGCTGGCCAAAGCTTGCTTCTCTACCCGTGTACAAGAATGCACAAAGGTTTTCACATTAGTGATGACAATGCAGTTGGTGTACATCCAGAACGCATATAAATTTAAGTAACTTCATCCCATTATTCATTTTGTACCGATACATAAAATACAGTTTTTGCTATCACCTAGAGCTGGATTCATAAATCTAGTCCCCAGAGCTGAAATCTCCCAGTATTCCTTGAAGGTTCAAGGTCTACACCGAGCTCATGGTTTGGATTTGTTTTCTGAGAAGTGTAGTCTTTAGACATACAGTAATCTGAACTGGCTCACTTTTTCTTGTCAGAAGCGCAGATCTAGTGAAAGGCTTAGGCCCGTTGCACATGGGCGGAAATTCCGTGGCGGGATTTCCAGCAGAATTTTCGCCCATGCCCGTTGCCATAGGATTGCATTAAAAAATGCAATCCTATGCACACAGCCGCGATTTGTCCATGTGAAAACACACGTGGAAAACAAATCGCGGCATGTTCTATCTGCGAGGCCCACACAGAAACGTCAGTAGTGACGGGCCTGCTGGCCAGCGCATAGCAGAGATGGAAGACACCGGGAGCGGGTGAGCCGCAGGTCTCTGCAGAGGCACGGGTCCGGATCCCACTGCGAGAATTCTTGCAGCGGAATCTGACCCGGCTTTCTGCAGGCAGCCTAATGTTTATGGAGCATAGCCTAACTATCCTCCATCTGAAGTAAAGAGGGTTGAAGGGCTGGATTACCTTGAATTCTGTGTTTTTTCTTCAGAGTCCTATTGTTAAACGTAGGTAAAAATAATCATTACAAAATCTCTAGGTACAGTATTAACCACTTTAGGTGGTTTCCAGGATCAGGTCATGAATAGTTGATTGGCTGGGGTCAGCTTCTTGTGACCACGACCGATCAGACGATCGGGTGCCTACTGTCAACGCCTCAACACACACGGGTACAGAGCAGAAGCAGATCGCTCCAACCGGTTAAGTGACCGACCCTGGAAATTACATGCACAGCTATCATTTTTAATGAGAGTAGCACCTGCAATTACGAGCCCTAGCCACTATACAAGGGTCAGAGATAACTGCTTCCACTGTGTCCATGTGTTGTGGCGCTGATACCGGGCTCTCAATCAGCTCATCATCCGAGGACCCAAGTGTCAGACCCCAGCAGCTCAACTACTGATGACCTATTCTGAAAATAGATCATTAAAGGAGATGTCCCGAGGCAGCAAGTGGGTCTATACACTTCTGTATGGCCATAATAATGCACTTTGTAATGTACATTGTGCATTAATTATGAGCCATACAGAAGTTATAAAAAGTTTTATACTTACCTGCTCCGTTGCTGGCGTCCTCGTCTCCATGGTGCCGACTAATTTTCGCCCTCCGATGGCCAAATTAGCCGCGCTTGCGCAGTCCAGGTCTTCTCCTGTTCTCTATGGGGCTCCGTGTAGCTCCGTGTAGCTCCGCCCCGCCCCGTGCCGATTCCAGCCAATCAGGAGGCTGGAATCGGCAGTGGACCGCACAGAAGAGCTGCGGTCCACGGATGCAGAGGATCCCGGCGGCCATCTTCACAGGTAAGTATAGAAGTCACCGGAGCGCCGGGATTAAGGTAAGCGCTCCGGTGAGCTTTCTGTACGTCCCTGCATCGGGGTTGTCTCGCGCTGAACGGGGGGGGGGTTTAAAAAAAAAAAAACCCGTTTCGGCGCGGGACATCTCCTTTAATAGTATTTGCCTGGAAAATCCCTTTATTGGACACTATTTTCCGATATTTGATAAACATTGGTTTGAGAACTATATATTTTTAAATTTCATAGGCAACAAAGAGCTGTGCAGCAGAAGCCAAACAGTTTTTTTTATATTATGTATGTATATAATTCTTTTTACTCCATAAGCAGAGAATCTAGTATACATTGGCCACATTCCAAGGTTGGAGATTAGTCACACACAGAGATGAGCGAGCACCCAAATGCTCGGGTCCGCATTATTCGAGTCGAGCTTTTCGTAAAATACGAGAGCTCTACTTGAGTAACGAACCCCATTGACTACAATGGGAGACTCGAGCATTTTTGTATGCGGGACGCCAGGTTTGTTTTTAAGGTTCGTTTCTCTCTCTGCTTTGCATGAATTTCCCAGAGGAGCATTGCCTTAAAGTCTCCGTACTTAGCTTTAGGTGTCCCCACACCCCTTCTGGGTGCTCTCCTTGGGGAGAGACTATACCATCCCATATCCACTCACCCCCTAGGTGTCCCCATACACTTTGTGGTTAAGGAGACACGACACCGCTTCTGACTAAGTAAGCAGTGACACAAGAAATTCATATTTTATTGATATTGAACACCACAGCTCATACACACACCAGTACGCATTTCGACCTCCAGCTGAGACAGAGGACTGCAGAACAGAAGCGCGGGATTTCACTGAGACTTGTGCCAACGTCAGCGGAAAAAGGTCAAGCTGTGGAGGGGAAATGAATAACAGGTCACCGTGACGCAGGGGTCCAGCAGCCCATCTCCATGACTTGAGGCGGATCAATTTGCATTCAGAGCGTCAGAATACAATTACATGTGCCTGATAATGCTATTGTATTGGCTTATGATCCGAAATTCTGAAAGAATCCCTTTAAAGGACTTGAAGACAGTTAGCAAAGGACACGACAGTGGGCAACGCTACGTGAGGACACAAATGGTTTATTACTACAAAGCACAAAGAGGAAAATATTACGTGGGGTCCTAGGAGGAGCACTATTATTATAGTGTGTTATTTTGGGGGGCACAAAAGATGGTACACTTATGGTCTGTACACAATATATGGGGCATTATTTGGCACTATTTTTAGAGGCATTATCTGGCCATATTGTTTTTCGGAGCACTGTCAGGCACAACTTTTTTTTACCACATTTGTGAAGTACAAGGTTTGGGAGTATTGTGTCACACAGCAGGAACAGACGTGGCAGCAACAAGCACATAAATAGTTATAGAGTGGGGGGTTTGTGTAGGTTGAGAAAATGTTGGGGTGTTGAAAAAGCCAGAAGCCAAAAGATGTCTGTTTTGCAAACTTTGCATACAAGTTGTGACTTAAAGTAATGTTGATGGCGGTCTGGGCTGGATTGAAAAGATAGGGAAAAGTGAACGACTCCAAAGAGGACATCACCTGCGAGTCACTAAATATAACGGAACTTGAACACCCGTGTAGAACTTGTATCTACCACTATATGGCCACTGTATAGTAGTGATACTGGTCATTGTATAACCATTCTGATTAGGATGCACCTCTATCATGCTGTCAGTTTGGGTCAGGAGGCCTGAAATGAGCTGTTACCAACTTGGTTCTGGTGCTGTATTTATCTTAAAGGGTTCTGTCATTAGAAAACAAACATTTTATACTCACCTATTCCTTCCCTGTCAGTCTTCTTACCACATCTTCTCCTGCAGTCCCTCCGGGTCACCTCACCACAAGCCGTGAGATTCTTCATCTTCCGGCGACGAAGCGTTCATTCTCAGCAGTCTCCTTCCTGTAGGGCAATGTACGCTACGTCACTAGTGATTTAGCGTTCATAGCCTAGCAGGGAGTGCTGAGCTATTGCAGAGACTGCACATGCTCTCTGGGCAAGACAGTGTGCATGCGCAGTCTTGGTAATAGCGTGGCATTCCTTGCTAGGCAGTGGACGTTACATCACTAGTGGTGTAACCTACACTGACCCGCCAGAAGAAGAATGCAGAAAAAGAATGCTTCATAACAAGAGGAGGAGGATCCGGCCAGCATACGGTGAAGTGACCTGGGGACAGGAGAAGATGTGGTAAGACGACTGCCTGGTGAGGAATAGGCAAGTACTGATTTTTTTTTGAATTTTTTTAAATTACAAAATCCCTTTAAATAGATAAACAGATTAAAGGTTAGCAACACAGAGTGCGATTGGCTGTTCACCGCTAAACTATGCCCACCTATGGTGGCCATTAGTTGCACTATGTTGTGCAGAAATTGCCTGCAGTGGGTGGCCATAGGCAATGTGTGTTTTCCCCTTTTGGGTGGGTCGCTACTCAGGGGTCATTGCTGTGGGCCTGCCTCTCAGGCTAAAATATGCCAGCCTACCCACCCCTGTATGCTCAGCTAAATGTGTCTTTATGTTTAGTAGTTATACACTATCTAAGAATTAAGAAATTAAGTAATGAGGTTCTTCCAGAACTCCTCTTGGTCAATGCGGAAGTGGATAACACAAAGCCTCGATGGGTGCACCATCTCTTTTGAGTAGGGTTACTACATAGAAATGTCACCCTCTCCTTTAATCATCAAGATGAAAAAAAACACTCTTTAAATGGCCTGAGGACACAGACACTGCAGAAGCCTCCTTTTATGGGCTGGTTAACATGAAGCACATGTAAGCAGTTAAGGCTATGCATACATCTACGACACGGACACAGGAACAGTCTATAGCAGTTTACAAATGGGTTTCCTTTTTAGTCATAAGCAATGGACTCTGTACCAAAGTGTATGTTGTATCCTTTCCTATACATCTGTATACATTGTATTCAGCCAGGCCCTTCTCTATACATTTACAGAACAGTAGTGCCCGGCAAGTTTGTTGCAGGTTTATGCTTCTCAATGCACTATTATATATTTTTTAATAAAGACAGATTAATTTTCACATGAATTTTTTTTTTAATAAATTTTTTAACATTTTAATGCCCCAATGGCTGGGGAACCGTAAGATGCACAGACACAGGATAATGTACAGGTAACATGAACAGACAGACAGGGAGGGGGTCAGCATAACCAGGTGGTTTTTCAGAGCTCCAAGGAGGTTGACAAAGCACTCGCCCCTAAAAAAGAGGAGTCTTCTCCTTTCAATGTGCTAGTAAATCACCCAACGCCTTCTTCTCTAGACCTCACAGTAAAAAAAACAAACAAAAAAAAACTCTCCCAGGCTCCATTTAATAAAGTGCACTCTGAGCCCCTGATCTCCCATTCGCTGCCCAAAAAATACTTAAAATACAAGGATTTAAAATAAAAAAAAAAAAGCTTATATAGATAAAAAGCTAAAATATTTTACGAATAGGCCAAATAGTGCACTAGAGAGCGAGACAGATTCCTGGTTGCCATTCTTCCGCAGTCAATCGAAAATTGCTCCCTCTCGGTTGCCGCCAACACAAATGGGCCTGGGTCTCCTGAAGAAGACCTCCTCTGCGGAACTGTGTGCATCTCCCCATAGGAGCTCCAGAAATATATAGAACTCTCATAGCGTCCATCAGACAACAATGAAATGACCGGTAACCCATTGCAATAAGCATTAGACTGGGTATCACGTTGGGGGAAGAGCGGCTTCCTCCGCAACAGTTTCAAAAGATGCAACAAGAAGCTCTTCTGGAATAACACCAACATTATAAGCATCAAGTGTTCTGTTCTCTGCCAACACGTACAGACCGGTCGGCCACCGGCAGGTAAGTCCCATTACAGAAACCATTAAAAAAAAAAAAAAAAAGTCAAAAATTAGGAGTCTCCTTCATTAGTCTTTTCCTTTTAGATAGAAGGGAGGATGGAGCTCTGCAAATGTGGTTCAATTGAATATAGAAATGGTAGATAGGTTGCTCCTCTCCCCCGCTGACTCCGGTAGCCATGTCTCCATCAGCTCTCCGCCAGTCCGGAGCTCGTTCTTTACCCCCACAGATTATTGCAGTCTCAGCTACTTTTCTGGATCCATCGGTTGGATTCTGTAAAGTCCACTTCTCGGTAAGATGTCCCTCACAGAATATTTTGCTGTCCTAGGTATAAACTGCAGCAAAACTTTGTGATGCAAGTCAGTTAACACATAACATGAATCACGGGCATGACACAAAAGGGACACCAAGTCCCGGGTAGAGCTCAGCGTTTTGCTCCTTTATCCTGTGGGGGATAGAAATACTGGAACCGGAACGAAGTGGCAGACAAAAAAGAAAAAATCCACAAACGTTTCTCACTTCACCCTCTGTCCATTTTCCAAATAAAGGAATTGTCCCAATATTACTGCTGGGCAGGTGCAACTGTGTTTCCCATGGGCTCTGGAGGCACAGATGTCACAGGATCTGGAAGAAGAAACATATAAGAAGTTCTGCACATAAATTCCAAACTGATAACAACGTATGAACCCTGCTCTACGTCCATTCGTGCGGTTGTACCATACCCATCATATCTGTAGTGTGTGTTTTTAAAAAGTGAATGCAAAAAGTTTTCACTCCCTGCAACTTTTGTTAACCCCCCCCAGTGACCGTCCTATAGTGTTTTTACGTCCTGCAGCAGCAGGACATGTATAGAGGGAGATCGCACTGCAACCCCTCATACATCCCGGGCGCCGGCTGTTTTTTTACAGCTGACACCCGCGGGCAACAGCTCCGACAAGCCGCGCGGCCGATTATTTAAAAGCTTTTCAGTACATTATATGGTATATTAAATAGTACCATTAAAAAATACAACTCGACCCGCAAAAAAACAAGCCCTCATACAGTTAGATCGATGGGTAAATAAAGGAATTACGATTTTTTAAAAGCGGGGAGGGAAAAATGAAAATAGAAAAAAAAACAAAAAAAAGCTTGGTCACCAAGGGGTTAAATTGTTCTTTCATTTACAATCAGATTATTTTAACACTGATCGATAAAAGAGTAACATCCAAGTGAGCAACAAATTCCTGGAGTGAACCATATGTAGCACAATCTTCGTTTTATACCAGTCACTGCGCCATACTTTGTATAGTGGCTGTGCCTGGTACTGCACACCTCATTCGTATTCACTCGAATGGGACTAAACTGCACAAAGGCCATGTGACTGATTAACATGCTATAACGAGCCAATGAAGGGGTTGCAGCGCTCGTTCAGAGTACCGTAGCCCTTCAAACAGCTGATCTGTGGAGGAGCCCCTCTAGCTTGATATGGATGATCCATCCTAAGGAAACCCCTTTAAATAACAATATACAACTATCCCCCCATTACTGTGACATAGCTAAAGTCCCATTTACATTGCCCTTTCTGATCCATATTATATTCATAGATTTCTCACCAGAAACCGATCCAATCAGAGGGATACAAAAATGTTTGCAGTAACTATTTCTTGGAGAACACTAAAAGAATGTCAAAGCTGAAAGCGAGGAATGAAACCGACAGTTATGGCGCATCACAAAGACACATTACTATGGTACTGCGCACAGAAACAAGCAAATAAAAATGAAAAATGCGTGTTAATACAAATGATGAGTAGATGCAGTCTTCTCCCATGTCTCTAGTGAGGTTACACTTTTCAGAAACCTATGACATGTCAAAACCTATGACATGTCCCACTGCTGAGGTCCTAGCCAATGGCTCATTAGAGTGCTGTGCCCCTTTGGCTGTCTTCGCTGCTTTTTGGCTCCTCACGTCAGCTATAGTAAGCCCACATAGAGGTCTGCAGAAGCGCTATACACCTTTATGCGGCCCTCTTCAGCTGTCGGATGGAGCTGAAAAGCAGCAAAGACACTCAAGGGGGCTCAGTGATAATTGCAGCCGATCAGCTGGGATCCCAGCACTGGGATCCCACTGATCAAAACTTTCGATGAGTCTCTATAACTTTTCAAAAGTTTGTTAAAAGTGGTGGCTACTCTTTAAAAACAGATGAAAGACACGAATGGTCAAGGAACCTAAGCAGCCCTACAATGCTAGAAGCTTTTTGTACAAGGAAACTGGACCCTTACGCTCCTGGCCAGGTATCTCGGTCAGCTTTAAAATTCTGGTGGGAAATACAACTGGCTACAATAATGAATGTACCCTTTAATCAACCTAGAACTGCTTCTAAGGGAAACCACCATCATAGTACTGTAAGGTTGGCCTAGTCTGGTCCCTGTGTTCGGAACATTCTGGACATCCGTAGCAGCTTCTCATCAGCTGATCACCAGGGGTCTCGATCGGGAGATCCCTGCTAGTCTGTTTATTGAGGACTAGAGATGAGCGAGCACCCAAATGCTCAGGTCCGCGTTATTCGAGTCGAGCTTTTGGTAAAACTCGAGAGCTCTACTCGAGTAACGAACCCCACTGACTACAATGGGAGACTCCAGCATTTTTGTATGTGGGACGCCGGGTGCCGGGTCAGTGTCTCAGTCTCTCTGTGGAATAAGTTGGCGCTATACAAATAAAGATTATTATATTAGTGGTGTTCAAATGTGCAAAGCTGACACCTATTCACAATAACTAACAGGTATTGCTGTCAAAGGTGCTGCTACTAAATACTTGGCTTGCCAGGCATGGAGTCAAGAGCTATGCAATCAGTTATAAGGCCAGAAATAGATGTAATTACTGACAATACAGCGTAATAAGTCGTTTTACTATAGATTAAGAATAGTTGATGAAAGTAAAGAATCAGAGAAACAGTCAACCCAACTTTATTAGGTAAAAAAGCAAGACCCGGCAGTCAGGTCTAAAGAGGATAGAAGCTACAGAAATATGAAAAAGTGCCATAACATCATTCCCCCAGCGCCCCCATGTGTTAGTCTGAGGACACGCAGCTATGTGAAAGGAAAGGAGCCGACTGATCTTAGATATGTGAAACTGGATATGGCATTCAGAAAACTAAAGAGAAATTTGCATGAGACTCCGGCTTCCATGCAAGTTGCATACAATTTAGCGAATTCACCATGTATCCAAAGTCTTAATTCAAAAAGAAAGCGAGGCATTGGCAAAAACCTTCAGTCACATGTCGAAAGAGAGGCACAAGCTCCGAAGATAAAGCTTTCTATACAAGCCTATCATTGGTCCCAACACAGATGTTGGTTGCCTACATTGAAAAGCGCACTAAGTTCTTTTTTTCTCAACTTCTGCTCATCTACTAGCTTGTGTTGGTCTCATTTTTGTAATATACTTGCATTAACATGTTGATGCTTTACTACTGTAAATCACGTTTGAAGTGGCTGCCACTAGGGGTCTCCCTTCCAGCTACTCTATAATCCACTTTCTGTCGTTGTTACTACAGAAGCTCTGTACCTAAGGACACAGGAACGTTTCCATATCAACAGGGCGAGGAGCTATCTTCATAGTTGGCCCCTGTGCACTCAGGCTGCAGGCTTACAGATCTGCACACACTGTGATAACAATTTACACAGTCCCTACCTCTCCTACTGTAACAAAGACACTCTATTGGGTTTACTAACCATTTGGCCAGAATGTCTCTAAATGCCTGATCGTCTCAAGAAAGCGGACAGATGGGCATTCAGATACTGTCTCCCTGCTGATTGGACCACAGACTATGCAATGTAGCATGGGAAGTCAGGGCAAGGAAGTGCAGGACAGTGAACTACTGGCAGAATGCTAGACTCCCTACATGTACCCTCCTTGAAAGTGGACTGCAAAAAGCAGGGCAACAGAAAAATGGGGAAGACCACCCGCAAATCAGAAGTTACAGACATGAAACAGGGTGCAAACAGCAGTAAATGAGCGTAAGGTGTATTTTAGAAAAACTTGTTGAAAACCTTAAAGCAGGTTTTTTCATAGCTTTTCTTTGAAATAGATATTAGCATGCAAACTGCCCCACCCCACCCCAACAAGAAAATGGGTGAAAGCTGTGACAAAATATGACAGATAGGTCATACGGTAGATTTAAAATTTTACAACATGCCCTGAAATCTACAGTCCCCTCCCCCCACCGTTGAATGTGTCGGGGGTTTTCGTAAGATCCACTGACGTGCATTGTACCGTATTCCGTTACATGAAAGCATCTCAGCTATGTAACTCGATATTACTGTGTGCATCATCCTTTCTAAATCATCACTGCATGTAACACTGTACAAAATATACTCCTGCCCTTTTAGCATACGACCCCAAACGACTACGATCATTCTGAATTCCGCTCACCTTCTCCATTGAGCTCACCTGGCACAGGACTGGAAGTGATGGCAGAGCCTCCCTGCATTGCGGCTACGATGGCAGGGCTATGAGATGCAGCTGAACTCAAGGAGGGCAGCAAGTTAGGAGGCGCTGGAGACAGGGTTATGACAGGGTTATGTGTAAGTGGAGGTACCCCGCCAACACGACATGCTGTTGGAGGGAAAGTGCCATGCATGGAATGGTGAATTGAGTAGGGGTTAGTGGAAGGGTTGTGATGAAAAGAATCAACTAAGTCACTACCCATATTAAATGGGACAGGCAGAGGCATGCTGGGGTGCTGATTACCGGGCACCGGTGGCTGGGAAGGAACTGGTACTGCTGTTGGGATCATTGGGCTAGGTGTTTGCTGACTTGTGTATGCACCAGAACCTGCAGAAAAGAAATTGAGATACATTATCTTTTATTAAATACTAGAAAAACAAGATTTTGTAAGAACTTACCGTAAAATCTCTTTCTCGTCTTGTTCATTGGGGGACACAGCAAAGACCTTGGGTATAGCTTCTGCCACTAGGAGGCGACACTAAGCACAAAAGTGTTAACTCCTCCCACTAGCTATACCCCTCCTGCAAGCAGCATGCTAGCTCAGTTTGTGTGCAAGCAGTAGGAGCAGCCAGTAGGATATGACAATAATAGATAATAAATAACCATACTCACGAACTGTAACTCATTCCAACACCGTGTGCGACTGCACCGCGGACCCTCCCCTAGGGAGTATACGTCACAGTTCCGATACCAGACTGGGTGGGTGCTGTGTCCCCCAATGAACAAGACGAGAAAGAGATTTTACGGTAAGTTCTTACAAAATCTTGTTTTCTCGTCTGTTATCATTGGGGGACACAGCAAAGACCTTGGGACGTTCTAGAGCAGTACCCAAGGGGGCGGGAAAATATAAGGCGTCGCATGTGTAAGGACGCAATCTGTCCTTCAACTGCGACCAGCGTTAATGGATGGCTAGGTATCCCGCATGCTCAGACAGAGCCTAAAGGGGCCTAAGTAACGGCCCCATCCACCCTCTGAGGGAAGAAAAAAACAAAACCCAGACAAGGAGCTTCGGACGAGGCACACGGCTTCCAAATAATACGGCCTGAGAATATGACCTTGCTGAATTGCTGCAAGGCAGAGTCATTGTAAGGAGTCCACTCTGGAAAAGCAGGGACCAAGTCGGAGTTGCCGGAATTACCGGCAGCGCGCCAGCGTGACTGAAGCATGCTACCTGCACGAGGAACTCCGGCGTAGTCAACCGAGAAACCTGCCCTGGAGCGTTCCCTGGAACTACCGAGAAGGTGCCCACCGATACCTCACCGAAGTGGATCCCGATACCGGCGGTAGGCCATACCGCGGGTAGATAACGACCGTTTCCTGTACCATCCGTACCCAATAGGCATCCGAAGATGAAACTGTGGAGCCAGAGGCGCCGAAACATCAGGGTTGTGGACCTTCTACCAGGCGACTTAGTTGTAAGTCAGGTCCCGTATACCTCCAGGTATTCAATCTCACCTACACCGTCCCTCCGTGATGAAGGGACATTCGACTCCAGACGCCAGTGGAGGAACGACCTGTTGAGATATGCAACCGTCTTATGCTGGACTCCTGTGTTGACCACGGTTGGAAGGCCTGCCGTATGACCTTGATGCTGTATATGCTGAAAGCCTCCGTCCATGGCGTCGGCTGTCTGATTAGCTGTAACTTGAAAAAGGGTCGTGAGAGAAAAAAAGTTTGGTTCCATGATTCTGCAACAATGCCCACGGCGTCCGCCTCTGCATGGCCCCATGGGCTAGCGAGGACTTCTGCCCATTCGTGATCAACTAGGGCTGGCCCCGTGCTGGGATGCAATGTAACCGTGTGACTCCACTAAGTACAGAAAAATTGACCGCACAAGGCAGCAAGGGTACACTGGTCCGAGACTCACTGATCCCTTTGAGGAAACCTCCACAGTAGGGATGGAGGAACCCTAAAATTGCAGACAGTACAAGTATGGACTGTCTTACACTGTCCTGCAAGTCATAATGCAGGGAGAACAATGCAGGAGAGTTGCAGCGAGTCGCTGGATCTGTCAGTCTTAATCCCCATTGGACGTTTTAGCTTCCTATGCGCAATCAGTCTCGCAAGCGACTAGGCGGGCCTAGTTTGCTGAGGATCAGCGCTCTACACTTGAACCGACACTAGCGACCGTTTAGAACACCGAGTACTCCTACGGTTAGTCTCCCCATCCCCAATGGGAGAAACGTGGCCTGTTCTGCACCCCACCAGGGTCCGCAGGAGCCGTCTCCTGCAGAGAGCTAGCCACGTCCTACTGACACGGCTGTGGAACTAACGGTCCATGATTCCTAGAGAGTACACATGCCTTGTGGTTCAGAGAATGCCCGAAAGAAACGAACTCGGCATTATAAAGTGCCGCCGGAGGGGCGTCCCGCGTCACTTCTGTCTGTGGTGGGGGCCTAAAAAGTATGCGGCTCTTCTGTCATCGTAGATCGCCCTAAGTTGCCTGTAGGAAGCTGCAGGTGGTCCCTCCAGGGAGGCTAGCCATTATGAAAAAAGTCTGGAGCGTAAGCTTCTGTGGGGTGGAGGTGAATACGACGTGTTCACAGAATTCCTGAGAATAGTATATTCCTCAGAAGGGTACCACAAGACTTAGCCAGACCGAAGGAAGCCCAACGGCTGTTTGACTTCCTTAAGAGTTTTGGCCTGCATACTGCTGCCTTAACACCTTGCTCCACACAAGGCCCAAGACATGTTGTGCAACTCTCGTACAATAGCGAGACCCCATACTGATGTGGTACTAGCCGGACCCTGTCCGCGTGCTATCCCGGCATCGGGCATAGCGGTCTGGTTGCCTGCAGGAAAAAGCGGGGGGCTAGCTGTAAAGCCAGGGCAACCCGGTCAGGCCTAACATCAAGGCCGGGGTACCGCTGATAATCAGCTTGTAGACCAGTACGGCAGCAGAGAGCGCACTTGATATGCGGCTCTGTCCCGAACTGCGACTCAGGGTGCAGGAAACTACTGAGGGGGACGAAGCTGACTCCTGCTCAAACCAGTGTATGCGCTGCTTCGGGCATGGAAGTACCCCCGGTCTCAGCCGCCTGGGGTATTGCCGACAAGCACCTTGAACCCTGTTGTACGTAGGGCAAGATATTCTCCAGCTGGATGTAGTCTCGTTCCTTAACGAGCGCGCACATAGTATGTGACCCTTGCCGGCCGCTGTCATCGTGTCCTCCTGGACACGGACACTGTGATGCGATTGTCTGTAGAGGAGTTCAACCGGATTCGGCACAGACATGAGGAAAAATGAGTCCAGAGACTCCCTGTGCGAGTACTGGCAAGAGATCGCATACTGTTATCTGTAAGAGGAGATTCTCTCTGCTTAATCTCGAACTACAGCGCGAGCGCACTTGGTATGTGGCTCTGGCCGCCCCGCCAGCATGTCCTCCTGGACGCGGACACTATGGTACATGTGACCGCGGGGGGAACCACAAGGGAGCTGCCGACATGTAAGGCTCAACCCGGTGCGGAGCCGACATGGGGAAGGATGAATCCAGTCAGCGAGCCCAGAGTAATGCTGACAAGAGTTCGCACACTGTTGTCAGTCTATATAGAGCTGTAGCGAGAGCACACCTGGCATGTGGCTCTGGCCGCCCTGTCCGCGTGTCATCCTGGACTTAGACACCGCGGTACTGCTGGCTGCAGGGGGGCAATGGGGGAGCTTCCGTCAGGCAACGCTCAACCCAGTCCGGAGTAGATATGGCTAGCTGTGCGGTACTCCTTCTGTATGGAAGGGGTAATAGGGGCGCTATCAGCGACCAGGGAGCCACCGATAGTCTGTGTGTAGTACGGAAGGGGTCCCAGCGACCTCAGTTTCACAGAGAGGATTGCGTAAGGAGTGGTCAGCTGCTGCCTGCGGGCAAAGCGGGTCGCACAGTAGCATTATACGCCAGCCTATGGCAATCGAACGCCCGAACGTCGCGAGCTACGCAATCTGTTCAGCAGCAAGGCAATGGTGGCCGTGCGATACGGTTATCCACCAGCTGTCCTGACCGGCGGCAACATGTGACCAATGCTGCTGTAGGGGGCGATGCTGGTGCACAACCTCTAAAAATCGCGTGGCCTGTTCTGCTGCGCGTGGCGCCGAGAGCGTGGCCGCTTGGAGGGGATTCTAAAATGTCCCTGCGCCGACACGGAGAGTGGGGCCGGCAAACCGGCTGTGCGGCGCTACAGAAAGAGGGACGCGGGGCTCCACAGGGTAGTCGCCCGCTAGGCGGGGAAAAATACATACGCCCGCTAGGCGGGGAAAAATACATACGCCCGCCTGGCGGGGAAAAATACATACGCCCGCTTGGCGGGGAAAAATACATACGCCCGCTTGGCGGGGAAAAATACATACGCCCGCTTGGCGGGGAAAAAAAAAAAAATCAAACGCCCGCTTGGCGGGGGAAAATTCAAACGCCCGCTTGGCGGGAAAATTCAAACGCCCGCTTGGCGGGAAAATTCAAACGCCTGCTTGGCGGGAAAATTCAAACGCCCGCTTGGCGGGAAAATTCAAACGCCCGCTGGCGGGAAAATTCAAACGCCCGCTGGGCGGGAAAATTCAAACGCCCGTTGGCGGGAAAATCCAAACGCCCGTTGGCGGGAAAATCCAAACGCCCGTTGGCGGGAAAATCCAAATGCCCGTTGGCGGGAAAATTCAAACGCCCGTTGGCGTCTGCATGCCCGGCCGACGGTGCGAGGAGCCCCTGCACGAAACGAGCCGCCGGGACCGCGGCAAAGCCAGCCGCGGGCGGCCGGCAGCGCGAGCAGCAGCCGTCATCAACAGGCGCGGGCGGCCGGAGGCACATCAGCCGTGGGGGGCCGCTAACAGCCGCGCATCAACCGCGGCCGTCACCCACAGGCGACCGGCGTCACATCAGAGTTTAAAAGGGCGGCCCACCCTACCGCCGCGGCAGCTAAGCCGCGGGCGCCCCCCAAACAGCCGCGGGCGCAGCATAAACATCGGCGCTGCGGGGCATAAGCCGCAGCCGCCCTGTAACAGCGCAGCAGGCGGCATATCTAGCAGCGCAGCGCAGCTAACAAGCAGCGCAACGGGGAATAAAGTAGCGCAGCCGGCGACATAGCAAGCAGCGCAACGCACATCGGGTGCAATAACAAAATAAACCCACATACTTACCTCCCTTCTTGATGTAGGGTGGCTCCCGGGCTCCAGCAGAGCTTCTCCCCATCATCGCCTGCCTTTGGTGGGGCAGTGGATGCCGGACCATAAATAAGGGGGGCTCTATGGCTGGCGGGTCACACTCAGTTTGGTGGCCGAGTGTGCCTCCTTTTCTTCAGAGGGGGCCCGGCAGACAACAGAGGGTTACATATCACCTCTGTTCGCTGCCCTCGGTGGGTTAATGGGGAGAGTCCTGCCTCCTCGTTATGCCCTGGCCTTCCGGGAAAAAAATGGAAAAAATGCAAAAGAAAGAAAAAATAGTCTCAGCAGGAGAGACGGTCCTGCCTCCTAGACACTAAGCAAAAAACTGAGCTAGCATGCTGCTTGCAGGAGGGGTATAGCTAGTGGGAGGAGTTAACACTTTTGTGCTTAGTGTCGCCTCCTAGTGGCAGAAGCTATACCCAAGGTCTTTGCTGTGTCCCCCAATGATAACAGACGAGAAACATTAGTATGGATGTTTGCACTCATTGGGGGACACATGAAGACCTTGGGTATAGCCGTTACCACTAGGGGGCAACACTAAGCAAAGACAGACTTCGTCCCTCCTACCAGCTATACTCCTTCAGACACTGAACTAAATCAGTTAGTACGCAAGCAGTAGGAGATAACTGGCAAAAAACATGACGTTGAGCCGAACAGACTATACATAGAACGATAGTTTTAGGAAAAGAGTCAGGCTGGATCAAGGGACAACATAGAACAGACATCAGCACCAGTATAAGCCACTGGGTGGGTGCTGTGTCCCCAATGAACGGGACAATTTTACGTTAATTGTGTTTTCTCGTCCGTATTATTTGGGACACAGCAAGACCTTGGGACGTTCCAGAGAAGTACCCAAGGGTGACGGGCCAGAAACAATCAAGACACTAGCCTGTTCCCAGGGGGCACGAGTAAACGCCGACTCCATCACGGATCGCAATTAATGCTTGCTATCCCTTCTCAGACATAAAGATAAGGTAGAAAGCGTTCCTGTTCCAGTATGAAAACAGCTGCCGATAGAGAAATACATTATCCTAGTGGTAACAGCTATACCCACCCAAGGTCTTCCTGTTGTTCCCCAATGATACGGACCAGAAATGACCAATTAAAGTCTACGGGATAGCATAAAATCACGCGTATTCACTGCAATTTTAATGCATGTTGCCAGGAGACAGTGGCATTAATTGGGCCACCTTTTTTTTTTAATTGTACATGTGAAAAATGCAGTGAATAGAGATGCAATTCGGACATCAAAACTGCGCACACTAATCAAGAACACACGCGACACGCACATATACGTTCACGAAAACAGGACATGCGGCGTTGTTTCTAACTCAGACTATTCGTCCAAGAGAAAAATCGCTCATGCGAATCAACCCATTCAAATGCTTTCTTTTCCCGTGCGAGTTCTGTCCATCTTGGAATCAGACAGAACTCACGCGGCAAAACCGTCCGTGTGAATACATCCCTTAACATCTAGTCAAGCATGCAGGGGAAATAATAAGCACTTCTGATAACAGCCTTCAGAATCAGACTGTTGGGTTGGTAGGAGGTAAAACTAATGACTTAGGCCTCCTGCACACGGGCGGATTTGCATTGCGAAATCCGAAGCGGGATTCCGCATAGCATGCTATGAGAAAATGCGATTTCCTGCCCATGAGCGGAAATCGATTGCGATTTTATGCTCGTGGGGAAGAAAAATCGCTGCATGCTGCGATTTTGTGCGGGCTACATGTGCAGGCGGCCTTAAAAGAAAAATAAATCTATAATATATTTGTAGAATAGAGCATTGGTGGGTCACTCACTGTGCGCTGGGCTGGGCTGCGTCGCTCCTGGTTGCTGAATATTCACTGGTGGCTGCACTGAAGGTGCATTTGGCTGAATAATCCCCTCTGTACTGCTTGCAGAATTGCTGACCCCAGGTGTGACAGAGGGTTGTGGCACGGCGATGGAGTGGGCAGTAGGTGGCACAGGTTGACCAGCAGGTGGCGGCGGCGGCTGGTGTTGCTGCTGGTGTTGACTCTGAATTTGCTGGAAATGTTGCTGACGAGCCCTCAGCTCAGCATATTTTAGCTGCTCCATATGAAAAGATTGTCTGTCTGCTAGGAGCTGCTGCCGCTGGTATTCCAGCTATGGAATCAAAAGAGAGGAAAAAGTCAAAGACAAATTGAAGACTGCTGGCTGGTCTACTTGGCCACAAACCTATTTAAATGTTACTTTCAGAAGTGGCGCCCCCTACATGTGGCTCGCCAGCTGGAAATACAAGTCTGCACCAATGATAACTGAAATCTCATACATTCTATGTAAAACTTGGTTTCGACTGAGATAGGGACCCCTTTTTGGTCACTTGGCTCCTGGGACAGGATCATGTAATAGACACGTGGCACTATGGCAGCATTGTCAAGCTAAATTTCGCTCTGGTGCAGTATCACCATTACTTAAAATGTTTCGCCAGGATGTTTTCATTCATATTCGTAAATGGTTGAACATTTTAAAGACCGTGGACACCTTGACACTGAAGTTTGTTTTTTTTTTATGTGGACTTGCTTCCAAAATGAAAGGCGTTGTGCCAACCCTACACTATGGATAGAGCTTTGGGACCCCCACTGATCATGAAAACAGAATACCCCATAATGCATGGAGAAGCGGTAAAACGTGAGAGCTGCCACCCTGTTCTTTTTAAAGGAGATGTCCCGCGCCGAAACGGGTTTTTTTTTTTTTTAACCCCCCCCCCGTTCGGCGCGAGACAACCCCGATGCAGGGGTTAAAAAAACCACCCGCACAGCGCTTACCTGAATCCCGGCGGTCCGGCGTCTTCATACTCACCTGCTGAAGATGGCCGCCGGGATCTTCTACCTTCGTGGACCGCAGCTCTTCTGTGCGGTCCACTGCCGATTCCAGCCTCCTGATTGGCTGGAATCGGCACGTGACGGGGCGGAGCTACACGGAGCCGCTCTCTGGCACGAGCGGCTCCATAGAAGACTGCTGAAGACCCGGACTGCGCAAGCGCGGCTAATTTGGCCATCGGAGGCCAAAAATTAGTCGGCTCCATGGAGACGAGGACGCCAGCAACGGAGCAGGTAAGTAAAAAACTTTTTATAACTTCTGTATGGCTCATAATTAATGCACAATGTACATTACAAAGTGCATTATTATGGCCATACAGAAGTGTATAGACCCACTTGCTGCCTCGGGACATCTCCTTTAATGGGACTGCTGGAGACTGTCAATAGCTTGTAATTCGCCATTGCTCTTGACTGAGTTGGCGCTCTGCTCCTCCCCTCCGCAGCAGCAGGGAGGAGGAGGAGGATGTACAGGGCAGATTGGAGTACAGTATATATATGGGGAGAGCGTCCAAGTTTTCATGCAGAGCAGATGACACAGGCTATCCTGTATCACAGTGTAGGCCTCTTCATATATTTAGCGCTACTGCCCATGCGTACATTTCTGGTATAATTTATACAAGTTTCTGGCGTGAAATAATACATAATTCCATCAGTACAGGGCAGCCATGCCCCCTCCTGAAAAGCCTCAACAACTTTTCGATAAAATGTCAGGGCTGGCGCAAAAAGTAAAAGAAATAAAACAAAACACTCATTTGTGAATACTTGCTTATGCAAAAACAATTGCGTCTTTTTTCCACCAGAATCTGGTGTAAACCGTTTTGTAAATGTGCCCCAATGTCTTAGAGACTACATGCAAGGTGCCGGAGAACACAAATGCCTTCCAAGCTGCTAGGTGGAACTACTGACCTAGACGCATGGAGCTTGTAGTTTACGCATTAACTTAATACTTTATCACGGACACTTATAAACTGATTTATGCCAGAATTGTGGCATAAAAAGGTCGCGAAACTTTGCATAAGTCCTGCTTAAGCAAATACTTAGTAATTTTTCTACTTTCTACCCCAACCATGTCACTTTCCAGACACATTTATGCATAATTTAAACCAAAAAACTGGCATAAATTATACCAGAAATATACGGCAGGTCGGACCTGGCATACATTTTTGTCTAGGTGGATACAGATGCTAGGAACTGCTTAATATACAAAGAGGCATGAGCCACTCCATGTATTAAGTGCACCATGCCCTGGAGGAATTATAGTAGGACCAGCGTTGGAAATGCTGCTCTCAGTAAATGTCCCCCTATGTATTCAAAGAATTCTACACAAAAAAACGTATAAGACTGCTTTCACACCTGTGCTGGGGATTCCGCTTTCCTGCTCCATTCGGGGAAGCGGGAAAGGGGAATCCCAGCAACCAAACAGTTCTGTCCAAAGAACAACGCCGAGTGCCCCACTTTGACTATAATTGGGTCCGCCTGTTTTCTGCCCAGCTTTTGGTCGGAAGTAAAGTGATGACCAATCATATCATGTTTTATTATTTAGAAAAACAGCTAATCCCTAATCGGCAACTACATAAGGCATTTAAGGGGCCTTTCTTAGGCATCTGGCTACCATGTTTGACCTTGCTATTGCATCACGGGGGTCAAGGATTGAGATTATATTGGAAGCCTCCTCCATTTGTCACTATTGAACACCAGAGTCATCTCCGACATTGGCTATTGTTCTAGGAGGCCAGCTAGCAATCTCAGCTGTCCTTCCAATAGGTGACGGCATTCTAACTGGTCCTTAACAGCAGGCTTCCAGCGCGTACAAATATTGACGTGCTAAAATAACAATTAAACAATATAAATAACATACAGCTTCCCTCTCTCTGTCCATGATGGTTTCAAGCTCCTCAAAGTGCCTTAGTTTAATTTCCAGCTTCTTCATCTGGGTCTCCACCAGCAGAGCCACCAGGGACTTGATCTTGCGTTCTTCCACCGCTGCCAAGTGCTAATGAAATAGAAATGACTATGATAAAGACGCAATGTGATATTACCAAACATTCTCATATCACGTCACGGCTCACTGATAAAACAAAGTATATCCGAGTGTCTCAAAATATCAGTACGCTGCCAACTGTCTACTATCCAACTCACCTTAGCCTTGACAGCAGCGGCCGCCAAAGCAGCAGCAGCAGCTGTGGAGAGGTTGCCTTCTCCAATTTCTCTTTCTACCTTATTCTTTGCTTCAGTCTCTTCCTTATCTGTCTCTTCTGATCCTTCTTTGCTGTCCGAAACTTTCTCTCCATCTGCTTAAATAGAAACAAAGTAATTAAAAAAGCAGACAATCAAGCGGTTACTGTACACCTCTGATGATCTTCGACACCATGATCCTCATTTAGATTTCTTTAGTAATTAGTTTAAAATGTCTTCCTACAAAGATTAAAAGGTTAGAAGTTACTCAGCTAATACTAAAATAGGCCTGCTCAGCACTACAGGGTTACATATCGAGGTCAGAAATCAATGACCTTTCTCATTTTGGCCACTGCCTCACACTTTCCATTGTGCTAGGGTGAACTAGAAAAGAGAACAAGAGAGTGAAAGAAGTAAAATCAAGTCTGTAACAACAAGGAACTATTAAGGCAGTTGTCACCAGATTCATGCTGCCCGAACCACGAGCTGCATGAACCAGGGACAGATGAGCCCATTCGCCCCATATATGTTTTATTCTGAAACTCTGCTGCATTTCAGAAAAAAACACTTGAAAGTTTCACTCGGAGCGGAACCTTCTGTACACTAGAGTCAAAGGGGCGGGCCATGCCAGCCTCTCCCTGCCCACAGCCGCAAGAGTGACAGCTACTCTCCCTGCTTGTTATAAGGGGAGGGCTGTCTGTCTGAATTGGAGCTCTGTTCCAGCTGTGCTCCAAGCCAAACTTCTAAGGGTTCGTTCACATCAATGTTGGAGGTTGCGTTCAGCAGCACAATTTTGTCCTGTAAATTCCGTCAAAATGCTGAATTGCTGGTCGGAAATTGAAGGAACCCCCATTATAGTCAACGGAGGGCCATTCGCAATCGTTTGGAACCATTCAGCCAGTGGGTGACAATTTTATTGCTTCTCGAATGGAGCAGGAAAACAGAATCCCCCAACGCTGATGGAAACGAGCCCCAGGTATGTTTTTTTCTGAAAAGTAGGAGCGTTTCCGAATAAAACATACATGGGCTGAGTGAGCATATCTGTCCGAAGTTCATGTTGCCCATGGATCGGACAGTATGAACTTGGTAACAGTTTTGGAAGGGGAACGGGGATGAGTAAGGTGAAAAGAAGAGCTTTGAGTGTCAGCAGACCTGTGATTGCAAAGATATGCATCTGGCCCAGCTGATATGAGGACGTGACAGACACGGAAAACCCAAGATAAAAGCCACGTTATTACCTATACTAATAGCAGAAAAAAAGTTCCATGGAATAAAACCATTACAAAAAGACACCATATCATAACAAAAAGACATTAGACCAGACCTGCCAATGCAGAAAAGAAGGATTGGACATTTTAGGATTTCAACATGTCCAATGCTTTGTCTCCATTGATGTTTAACCCTTTGCAATCCAATTTTGGATTCAGGGTTTCCTAGGGTTTTTTTTCTTTCTGCCATTATACAATGGCACCATCTGCTGGCTAGAGCCAGTACTGCAGTATGGTACATGCTAGAGAGACCCCGATAACAGAGCGGCCAGTAATATACAGTAAGAATACCCTGCTGGATGTCTTCTGACATCGGAGCTGTACAGGCTTCAATCAGAATGTCTTAAGACGTCAGATAGTGGATTGGAAAGGGTTAAGTGATGACGATCTCTGTACAGCACTGTGAAGGCAGAAATACCTTGTCCCTATACTACCGTAAAGCAACGTTAAGGGTGTTTCACAAGTTGCGGAAATGCTCCGGTTTATCCGCAGCGGACACATTTACTATTAAAGTGAATAGGATAAGGCAAAGCCTGTTCAAATGCAGAGGTAATGCTGTGGCCAGAAATTGGCGGCAGCGGCCCCGTGCTTCGATGGCATGTCACCGCACTGCCTCAAGGTGACCGTAGCAGCAGCTGGAACAAAAGGGATGAGTATAATCTCGATTTTTGTTTTGCACCGTTTCCCCCACATTATTAAAAAATGTAAATAAAGCCGTGCACAATCCCTTAATCTCTCCAATACTTGACAAGCATGCTGGAGAATCATCAAAATGTAATAAGTGTATTAGAATGTGATTCTATTGCACGTTGCAAACACCTACCCATATCAACATCACTCTTGTCCGAGTCCTTGTCTGTGTCCACATCTTTACTCTTATCTTCTTCTTTCTTTGTGACATCAGCCACACGTTCCTTCGTGTCTTCCTCAGGTACTGACTCGGCGGGAGAATCCTTAGGGTTAAAGTAACAATGGGGATTACATTATGGCCTGCTTCATAAAATCCATCAATACACACAGGGAGGTTGTCACAAGGACCGATCACTTAAGACATCGAACAGATGGCAATATCTTTATACAGACTCCAATACATGATTTATTCTTAATGGTTCTGCAAAGTCACCTATGCAGATCTGGACATGAACCGAAGTCGCTTTTAATTTGATGACTAATTGTGTAACTACTTCCAAAATATTAAGCTTGCTAGAAAACTCATTATTACAACCGTTCCGTTAAATAAAAAAAGTCAAGGTCCTACTCATTTTTAGTGGCTCGGCCTTAGTCAGGTTGTGCCCATCCTTAAAGGATACCTAACTTTTCTGACATTTTATAATAAGTGGTAACGTGTGGACATGAGGATTAGTATCGCTACTAGCCATTATGTGAGTCGCATTCTAAATTTTTTTTAGCAGTTTTCCCCTCTGCAGGCTGTATCTTCAATTCTCAGTTTTCCTAGAACTGGTGGGTGTAGACCAGCTGCCATGATGTCTTCAATACACAGCACACAGAGAGAAGATGAGATCCCGCTCCTCTATCTCTTAAACACAAAGAATCTGCAGCAGTATGGAGGACGTTATATAGCACTACTGAGTATTGTAGTTGTGAATTAGCACCAAGATAAAATAAAACACTTACTAGAAGCTGCAATCATGTTTGTGTGCGTCTTTGCCACTATCTCCCACCAGCAGCTCCCTCCTCCTCTATAGATTTTTATGGGCAGCACAAGATAGTAGCAAGTAGAGATGAGCGAGCGTACTCGGATAAGCGGTACTCGCTTGAGTAATTGGCTTTATCCGAGTACCGCTGTGCTCGGGGCTAAAGATTCGGGTGCCGGCACGGAGCGGGGAGCTGCAGGGGAGAGCGGGGAGGAACGGAGGTAAGATCTTTCTCTCCCTCTCTCCCGCCCTCCCCTGCTCCCCGCTGCGACTCACCTGTCAGCCGCAGCGGCACCCGAATCTTTAGCCCCGAGCACAGCGGTACTCGGATAAAGCCAATTACTCGAGCGAGTACCGCTTATCCGAGTACGCTCGCTCATCTCTAGTAGCAAGCAAAGTCCCCCCCCCAACCCCTCCACTCATACTTCCTATAATCCATCTCGGTGATCTTGCTATAATGGTAGATTTCTCATGACAACAGGCAGTGGACAGCAAGTTAGGAAGTAAGTGAGACTTAGAGGAATTTTTCAGCACCTAAGTGTTATTTAAAGCCTCCAGCACACTAGCTGGGAGAGCGACTTGCCACCGAGGCGCTCAGGTGAAACTTACATTAGACAAAATATGGACACAAGAGCGTGTCATCTGATTTACATAAACGATACATATTGACATTCATGGTCATCCGTAAAATGGACCAAAATAAGGCATGCACTGTTCCTAGCGTCATAGACCTAAAATGGGGTCATGTGCTTTCCGTGGATTAACCAGGACAGCACATAAATTCCAAATACAGTACTGAGGCACCCAGTCTTAGGCCGGTATCACAGGGGCAATAAAATCATGCGAGATTTGTGTATTGCGAGACGCACAAATGTGAACCTCATTCATTTGAATGGGTTCATACACATGAGCGGTGTTTTCTCGCATGGCACCGCCATACAATGCCATGCAAGAAACATATCGCACCATGTTCTAGTTGTCCGCGATATCGCCCATTGCTTTCAATAAGGCTGGCGGCAGCAACGCCGGCTCCATTGAAAGCAATGTGAGAACTCCGGGATTCTCTGTGACAGCCACAGCAGGGGATTCCTTTATCCCCTCGGGGAATCCCTTCAGACGCCGGCCCCATTGACAGCAATGGGATTAAAAAATTTCCCGGCGTGATGCGAGGCTGTTTTAACATGAAACAGCCTCACATCTACGGGGCTTTCACATGGTGGAAAGTGCGATATTGGGCCGTGATTCACAACCAGATATTGCCCTCGTCCATGTGAAACTATCCTTAGGTAGATAAAAAGCTTGTTGAAAAACAGGATTTGTTGTTACTTACCGTAAAAGCCTTTTCACAGATGTTCATTGAGGAACAAATCAAAGAACTTGGGTATAGCTCCTGTTTCGGGGGAACTGGTGGCTTCTTCTGAGATTCCCCCTTCTGTTCTTCGTTTAGTTGCAGGTTGTTGTTGAGCTACATATTCAGTTAGCCTTTCGGCTTTTCCTCTCCTACTGCTTGTGTACAAAATGCTTTTGCCGAGTGGCTACTAGAGGGGTATAGCTGGTAGGAGTAATCAACTCTTTGTTTACTTATGGGCCATTTACACACAATGTTTATCGCTCAAAGTTCGTTCAAATAAACGAATTTGAGAGACAATCGTGAAGTGTAAATGCAAATTAAAAAAAAAAAAACAACCTAAAAAAAAAACAAAACCCACTCACTATTCATTCAAAAGTTATCTAGGTTAAGCGCTGAGCAAGAAGCCCGCGTTCCAGCCGTGGAATGTATCAGTGTAAACGCTCTGCACGAATATTAACGACCTTAACAGTGATGTCGATGCTCATGCAGTCATTTACCAGGCTGTTGTCTCGTGTAAAAGGAGCTATACCCAAGGTCTTCAATGTGTTCTGCAATGACACAGCAGAGAAAGTTAGTTATTAATTACCCACTGAATATTAAAGTTATGGGAAAAAAGCTGATCTCGTTAACAAGGCTAAACATATTCCCTGCAACAAGTGTCTTAGGGTGCCTATATGCAGAGGCGTAACTTGAAGCTCCCGGGCCCCGATGCAAAACTTGTAACAGGGCCCCCAACTATAATGCTTTACTCATAGTACTGGGCTCCCTGTATGGAGAAGAGAGGCCTTATAAGCCCCCTAAGGCTCCTGGGCCCGGGTGCAACCGCATCCCCTGCATCCTCTATAGTTACGCCCCTGTCTATATGCACTGCAGCCGATTAGCAGATTACCCACTAATTACAGGGCTGGACCTAGACTTACAGTTTCGCCTGTATTATATAGGACTGTACCTTTGGCTCTTTTTTTTCCTCTGTAGGCTGTGGTTCAGGAGGGGGCTCTTCTGTGATATTCTCCTCTAGAAAACAAACATTATCAGTGCTAAGAATTACTGCATAGCTATGTACAAAGACTGCATGCAATACAAAAATATTCATTGCAAACAATTTAGTTCTCTTCCCCCATTATAAATTTACCCGCTAAAAAACAACATGGCTTAAAGTGAACAGCAATGTGCCACAGAAACCTATAGATCCCAGTCTCCACCACGGATCTGGGATGTTAACATTTGGGGACA
Organism: Eleutherodactylus coqui; assembly: GCF_035609145.1. Lineage (NCBI taxonomy): Eukaryota > Metazoa > Chordata > Amphibia > Anura > Eleutherodactylidae > Eleutherodactylus > Eleutherodactylus coqui. Next base: position 479,490,268 of record NC_089837.1, read on the forward strand.
GTGATAGAGGAGATGTACTACCAAACAGCTTGTAAGAGTTTGGCCTTTAAATGTAGAGAACCTGATGCTGTAATGACTGATAGATTAATGGGCTTCCATAATAAACTAAAAAGCCTATGCCCCCTAGGCAGTTTGGATGCCCCCTCTTGGATCCGCTACTGTGTTAATGGAATGTATGCTATAAAGTGTGACAATAGTGAGTGACATTACTCAGTGCTGTGACCTGTGCCGCTGCTCAAAAGGCAAATGGAGCCACTGCTAGAGAAATAATAAGTTCTTCCTACTGTCTGTCTATTAGGATTCATGCAAGGAATTGGGCTAATGATTCCATGGCAGTGATGGTGGATTGGCACACTGGTGAGGGATCTTCTGGAAAGCCATGAAAAAGAAGTACTAGGACTAGCACCCTATGGTCATAAAATTAGCAGTTGGAAAACAAGGGGCCCACATACTGTTTTTGCACAAAGACCCTCTGTTTTCTGTGTCCGCTCCTGAGTAAAAGAGTACATATGGGTCAGTGTTTACTTCTGTCAAAAAATCAACTACTTTTTGCAGTAAAGACAACAAAACTTACCTATCCGGTCATTTTCTTCACAGGTCGTACCAGCAATACCACTGCTCTCAAGTCCATAACTGGGGTCAGCTTTACCCGTCATTTTGGCAGCATCTTCCACTTTGCGAACATGAGCTTCTACTAGTGCCGTAGGAACTTCTTCCTTCATTTTGGAGAACTCATCTGAAGAAGATCAAAAAAGTTTGCAAAAACCTCAGCAACTTTTTTTAGTCCATCTAAATTAGCTCATCAGTGAATACATTACCAAGAGCTGATTTGGCAGCAGCAGATGCCACACGAGGGTCCACCACAGATGCTAGGAAGGCTACTGTGCTCATTACTGGGTTACCAGATTGGCTAAATGGTATAGGCTGATAGGCCAAAGGTCCGAGTGAAGCATCAGAGTCCTCCAAATAAGGATCCTCAATGGGCAGCCGCAGAAAGTGTAAGATACATTCATCTTGGGTACGGCTGCCAACGTGTTCAGACACCTTGTTCCAGTCATCTTTATACATTTCTAGAGCCTGTAAGTAATATAATCAATCGTTTTCACATATGCAATACAAAGACACAATGCTTTATGACTTGCCTGACTTTTCTGCCATAAATTACCTCAAGAAGCAGCAAAGTCTCTTGTTCTGTCCATTCCCTCGTGGCACTTGCAGCAGATTTACTCTGGGGGAAAAATGTAACATATAGTGTGTAAGGCTGAAAAAAACGCATGTCCATCTAGTTCGGCCTATTACCCCCTGATGTTGGTCCAGAGGCAGGCAGAAATCCCCATGAGGTAGAAGCCAATTTTCCTCACTTTAGGGGGAAAAAATTCCTTCCAAACACCAAATCTGGAAATCAGAATAAAATCTCTGGATCACCGACCCTTCTGTAGTAATCAGTGAGATAACATGTAATATTCTTACACTCAAGAAAGATGTCCAGACCCCTCTTGTACTTTTTTTAGTGCGTTCTCCATCACCACGTCCTCAGGCAGAGAATTCCACAGTCTCACTGCTCTTACAGTAAAGAACCCCCTTCTATTTTGGTGTAGAAACAATCTTTCTTCAAGATGTAGTAAAGAAAACTCTTACATGAATGCATGACAGCATTAGCAAAGTTATCAAACTCAATGTAAGGTTAAAAAAAAATGGGGAAAAAAACAATGTTGCACAAGCGTTTTGACAAAACTTGGTTCTATCAGATGCTGATTATGCTGACTTCCTGCACGATTCAACCAGTTTAGCCTGTCCCTTGCTAGGCATGAGGTCCCATTCTCACCCCTCCCAGGCTCCCCTTCCTCCCAGCTTCTTCTTCCTTCCTGTACACTTCCTTTCGTCCTTCTCGTTTTTTTCAACTTTGGGCCTTTTTTGCCCAGTTTAAGGTCATTGTTGAAAATCTTGGGATGATCTGGGGCGCCGAGTTGGGTTTTGCCCTCCTTTCTTTATTGGGTTACACGCCCTTGCTAGGTGTGCTTTTGGTCTTTATGTTCTGTGGTTTATAGAATGTCTATGTACTATGCTTTATTGGTTCAGAGGCTCGCCCTTATGCTCGCTTTTGTTCTACTTTAGCTTTTAAATGAAGAATTAAAAAAAAAAACCAGGGCGGAACTAAAAATTGCATTTCAGTTTAGGTATTGTAACATTATTTTTACCTTTTATTTCCTAAAGGCCACTGCAAACAAAAACATGCAAAAAACAAAATGCTAAAACAATTTCTGGCATATGTATAATTTGGTCTTCATAGTCTATGCATTGATAAAACAAAGACCTATTTTTCTTGTAGAATCATCACTGCTTACCTTGGAAGTGGTGTTCTTCTTGCTGTACATATCGGTCCTAAGCCCGAAGTTTTGTAGGTCAGTTGGTTTTTCTTTATTTTTGTCAGGAAAAGTCAGCATCTGTTGTGCAGCAGGGGCCTGGAGGAGAACAGATGAAGAAGAAGGGACTATAAAATAAATCAGTAATACTGCAAAAACACCTTGAAATACTAAAATGGAAAGATACCCTTTGGCGGGCTGTGCCTCTCCATAAGCCTCTGTTCACATCTGCATTGAGGTTTCCATTTATAACAGAAGCCACAACACTACCGAATCTGTCCCAAGACTAAACCCACATTGCTGAGGTATCAGTAGTGTTGACAGAAATGCTGAGGATATGACAGAATCTGTTATGAAGTCGTCAATGCAGTGGTGATCAGAGGTTATGCCTGATATTTTTGCCTTCAACTTCAACAAATGAATAGAGATGAGCGAGCGTACTCGGAAAAGCACTACTCGCTCGAGTAATTTGCTTTATCCAAGTATCGCTGTGCTCGTCCCTGAAGATTCGGGTGCCGCTGCGGCTGACAGGTGAGTCGCAGCGGGGAGCAGGGGAGAGCGGGCGGGAGAGAGGGAGAGAAAGATCTCCCCTCCGTTCCTCCCCGCTCTCCCCTGCAGCTCCCCGCTCCGTGCCGGCACCCGAATCTTCAGGGACGAGCACAGCGATACTCGGATAAAGCAAATTACTCGAGCGAGTAGTGCTTTTCCGAGTACGCTCGCTCATCTCTACAAATGAATAAATAATGATGGTCCCAAGAAGGATTTCCACACAGACAAATAAAAACAGATATGATGTGACAAGCTAGACTCACCTGTGGTGTTTTGGGTTGCAGTGGTACCAGCCCTGATGGTGTATCGGCTAAAACATGGAAATGAGAAGTAGGCGGTGGTCCCATTGGTGTAGGGCGACTCTCAGCATCAACCTGATAGTTGATTAGACCCCATTGTTCCAGGAAGGCATGAACCCTGCAACAATCGTTTAACAACGAAGCAACAGTTTAGCCATCCATATAGATTCACATAAGGAACCACCAAGAGCCAATTCTAAATTAATGCCTTGTAGCCCTCTCAGCTACACTTCCACTGTCACTCGCACCTCATGATAGCACACACATCCCCTGCCAGGTTGCGACGGCACGCTGTTGAAGTGAGGTATTCCTGAGGGTTGAGCCGATACGTGTCAATCATGAAGTTTCGATATGCTAAGTATCTAATGAACAGAAAATACAATGTTTTAATGTTGAGTTTGTTACATATAAAAAAATTGAATTAGGCATCTGCACACTTTTCCAAGACTAAGATATTGATGACCAATCCTCAAGATAGGTGAGATCGGTGGGGGTACATTGCTCGGGACCCCTATCGATCATCTGAAGTGGCCACGGCACTTGTGTGAGCGCCGCAGCCACTTCACTGCATACCTGGCACAGACATACATTTCATAGTGGTTGTGCTTGGTATAGCAGTTTAACCTCTTTCACATCAATGGGATTGAGCTCCTCCTAGGCGATGTGACCAAGAGCCATGGCCTCTTCAATTCGCTGATCATCGAGGGTTCCAAGTGGCAGGCCTCCACCGATTAGGTATTGATGATCCATCCCAAGTCTTGTTATCAATATCTTAGTTCTGAAAAATCCTTTTATGAATTATAGCCCCTTAAATCCAATGTAGAACAGGGTCAAGAACAAAAAGCATAAAATTAGGTAGCACTTACATCTCTGGCGTTTTAGACTTGTTCTTGCCATTGAAAAATTCCGGTAGTGCTCTGCGCTCAATGGCATGTACACTGCAAGAGACATTTCAGAAGGTGGCATGAGATACATAAAGTTAAAACAATGGTCTGGGGGTTCGAATGACTGTTGGAAAACCATTTCTTACCTATTGTAATCAAACCATGCAGCATAGCTGGGGATAATAATGTGGTGTGTTTGTTCCGTTACATTGTCCTCATGAAGATCGGAGGTCTTGACTTGTTCACTTTTGATCCCTGTAGAGTTCTCCTCCTCTTCCTAGGAGGAAACAAATAGCATTCTTAGGCATTGTTTACTAATATTGCTGTTTAGTGCAGTACCTGTCAAAATGTGTGAATAAGGCCCAACACTAGGGGCCCTTTTAGACGGCACAAGTGCCGTTTGCATGAGCGAATGAGCCGATGACGTCATCAGCAGCTCGTTCACTCTCGTACAGCCTTTTTAGACAGGCAGATTCAAAGTTGACTTGTTCAATGAGAATTATTCACTTCTCATTCAATGTTTCACGTTCGCTATGTGAAAAAATGAAGATTGTGTTTAAACAGAACGGCGAATGAACAAACCAACAAGGATTTTCATGCCTGCAGAAACTAAACAACCAACAAGAAGCGAACGATTCTCGCTAGTCGTTGGTTCGCATTTAGACGGAACAATCATCATTCACTTTAGTTTACTTGAATGATTTTTTGAGCGACAATCGTTCCGTCTAAAACGAAGAATGGTTAGTAGATATTTAGGAATTAAAAATATTGGGGGAGATTTATGAAAGCATTTGTGCCTTTTTTGGGCGCCGGATTTTTGAACCTTATGCACCTATCCCAAATGATTTATGCCTGGTCCCATCATTTCCGTGTGAAAAAACCCCACTAACTTCACATGTATTGCCAGAAATATTGCGGATTCTGTTTGGAACTGTGGAAAGAATCTACAACTTATAAGCATATCTTAAGAAAGATAACAAAGATCTTTAACCCTTTCCAATCCACTGTCTGACGTCCCAAGACATTCTGATTGAAGGCTGTACAGCTCCGATGTCAGAAGACATCCAGAAGGGTATTCTTATTGTATATTACTGGCTACTCTGTTGTCGGGGGGGGGCCTCTCCAGCATGTCCCGCAGTACTGGCTCTAGCCTGCAGATGGCGCCATTGTATAATGGGAGAAATAGAAAACCCCCTAGGAAACCCTGAATCTAAAATTATATTGCAAAAGGTTAATACTAAGTAGTATATATAATTTTGACGTATTCATACACATTTCACGTTGCTGTCCTTTAACCAGTGATCATATTAAAAAGACCTAAATAAAAGTAGAAGAGTATTGTCAAAATTTGAACCTTGGAACATGCACCTTAGTGATAGCATCCATACTTTCGTCTTCCTGTTCATCTGTTAAAAAAAAACAAAAAAAAAACAACAAATGAAGGCGACAGTTTCAATGACATTTCCGTTCCCCTCCACTAGCATACAGATTTTAACTTGCACTTTTCTTTGCCGCACAGGTAACATAATGAAAGCCATTAAGGGTCCATTCACAACTGCGTCAGAGGTTCCGTTTCAAGCCTCCAGTGTAGATCTAATAGGAAATCCCGACCAAAACAGAGCTGCATGCTGCACTACTTTGTTGGTTAAAATGCGGGTTGGAATGCCAGAAGCTGGACAGCCCCCATTATAATCAATGGGGTCCATCCAGGCCCCGACATGTGTAGGATGCAGCATTTTCATTGTTTGGCTCCGAGGACTAGAGCTAAACAATGGATTTCACTCGGAGGCCTGGTGTAAAAGGGGGCCTAACCAACTTTTTTGGCGATACAGTTGAGACCCAAGGGGGAAGGGGGGGGGGGGGTGTCTCACCTCTTAAATGAAGCTGGGAGAAGAAGCCAGTTGCTGAAGGAGTACAGCACTCCGCAGAGTGCAGTAACCCCTTCAATCTAGTGATAAGACTACATGCACTTACTGTAGAAATAACAGCAACTCACCTAGGTCAGTCACAGTGCCACCCTTCACTGGAGCAGATTCAGAATCCTTCTTGGTGTTAACTAGAAAATGAAGATATATAGGTTTGTGAGATCTTCAATTACACATTCAGCATATTTATATACATATACTACACAAACAAAAAATACCTGTTTTGGGGAGTGTTACTTCTTCTACATTAGGCACTGGGGATGGTTCATCCATATCTTTTGTTAGATCCTCTTGTTCTTCCTCCCGATGACCCCGTTTTGACTTGTTATAAGGGGTAGATGGTCTATAATGTACAAAGTTCTAGGAATTAAACACGCCTGCTGCAGTGATTAAAAAAAGCTGATGGTTTATGTAAAACTGTAACACTATGTGAAACTTTAATTATAGAGGAATATAACCTGGGCAAATGTAAACTACGCCAAACAGAGATCACAGGCGTTGGGGATACCAAAAACATATGAAGTTGAGCGAGATCATTAGCCAATCAAGCGAATACCACCAATCAATTGATCTATGTTGACAAATAATTGACAGATATGACTGATAACATTTAGACCAATAATGTGCGTTTATGAGAACAGAACAATAATATTCCACAAAAACTTTTTCCGTGATTTCTGTACATAAGAGACATGTAAGCGACATGAACAGCATTCATGTACAGTGTGCTTAAGGCTGTATGCACAAGGGCAAGAACTTGGGCCTGAGATTCCCAAGCGCAAGTCACATCTGACAGCTGTCCAATGTGTGGAACACAGCACATTATGTGGGTACTGGTGCATTATATCTCCACTGGAAGTATGGGAGAAGACATAGTGATTGACTGTATCCGCCCTGTTGACGCCCCCAAGCTCCTGATTGGCTAGGGCTGTGATTTGCCGTGGCTGGAGGAGCTGGGCGAGCAGGAGGAGCAGCAGCGGCGAGAGAGAGCGAGAGAGAGAGAGCGAGAGAGAGAGAGAGCGAGAGAGAGAGAGAGCGAGAGAGAGAGAGAGCGAGAGAGAGAGCGAGAGAGAGAGAGAGCGAGAGAGAGAGAGAGCGAGAGAGCGAGAGAGAGCGAGCGAGAGCGAGCGAGCGAGAGAGAGCGAGCGAGCGAGAGAGAGCGAGAGAGAGCGAGCGAGCGAGAGAGATGCCGGCGGCGGCAGTGACAGCGGGGAACGTGAGCAGACATGCGTGCGCGGCTGCATCACATGGAGCCCAGCAAGGACAGTGGCGGCAGCGACAATACAAGCGCGTCTGCATGAGAGGGAGGCCAGCGAGGACAGTGACAGGCAGGGGACAGGAGCAAAGATATGAGGCCAGCTGGGACATGTGTAAGCTGTCAGGGGGGATAGCCGGTACATTTGTGTCTGGGGAGATGGGTGTACGGCAGCCAATCCGCAGCTGTAATCACCACCTGGGTGTTCCCTGTAACTGAGCCTGGCCAACCCATGTCTCCATCCATAGTTCCGGTGGAGACATATGACACCAGTACCCATTATATGTACTAATGTCATCCAAGAATCGGACCAGAATAGACCTTGCATCAATTTTTCAAACTCAGACTATCATTCGGAGTGCAAAATTGCTTGTGTAAATTAACCCATTCAAATAAATGGGTTCGTCTTCGGTGCAAGTTCTGTCCATCTCAGACACAGACAGAGCTTGCATGGAAATCTCGCCCGTGTGGACACAGCCTGAAAAACATGGTAAAGGAGACTTGTAACACAGACAGATAGACCAACCCTTTCTTGACATTCTTCTTCTTTGCTTCTGCACTTGGAGGAGGTGAAGGAGAACGTTTTCTCTTTTTATAATTAGGTCCTTTCTTGTCCCTGCGTTCTGAGTCAGGACTACTTACCTTTAATGAGAAGGCAAAAGCAATACTAAATATTTGCATATACAATTAATTCTCAACAAAGACTTAACATCTTTGTGATAAATACTATGACCTGCTACACTGTAAGACGTATATAACGTCAAGCATGCAAAAATAAAAGGAACATCTTAAACTCTCCATGCAAACTATTTTTCTAATCCATATCATTGTGGGACTCTATAGCTGCTGCCACTAGGAGGCGACACTAAGCAAAGAAAACATTAAACACTCCTACTAGTTGTACCTCCTGCAAGTGCCCGAAAGAGGCTCCGCAGGTCTTCTGTTTTTCATTATTTTTCCTTCTAGCTGGGCATCAGGGATGAGCTAACTTCCCTGATGTTCCCCAAGTGGGGAGGGGGGAAACAGTGCTGCACAAGACACAGTGTTACCCCCTCCTCTAAAAAGACAAAGCGGAACAGAGCGGCAGTAATCACTATGCTTGCTACCAGCCATGGGGGTCACCTGAAGTTCCTGTCTGCTCCCCCCAATTCCAGCGATCTCTCACCTCAAACAGAGTCGCTGAAGCGGTGACTCTACGGAAGAGAAGAGGATGAAGATAGGCAAGTAGGCGGGATTAGGCAACTATTGTACTGACGTCCCCTTACTGTCTCGCCCCCTTGGGCCCATTCATCCACCTGCGCCAACAACCGCAGTTTCTGGCACACTTCTAACCCTCCCGCTTTAGCGCAGCAACGGGCTGGGGTCAGAAACTGGGGTTCATTAGTGAACGGGGAGGGGGTGCAATTTACTCCTTATCTCCTCCCCCAGACAGTCCGGCTAGATTAGACTCCACATGAGCTCCCTGCCTCTAAGCCCATAAAGGCCGCGACTAGAGGCAGGACCTCTGGGAGGTGGAATTCCCCCTCTCCCTGAGCTGCTCTTGAAAAATGGATCAGTTTCTGGTCTAAGCTGAAATCGAGCCCCGGCTCTAGGCCGGTATAGGCCACAATCGGAGGCAGGACTCCAGATGCGCGGGGAGGAGGTGGAAGCTACCCCATACCACATGAATCCTCTACGCCTCCCGTCTGGGCCGTTACCCCATTCGCGACAGCTACCGATGGAACCCTCTCTCCATGCTCGTCCCGACTCACGGTACCACCTCAAACGTCTAGGCCTCTGTAGGCCATGACGAAGGCAGGGGTGCAACCCTCTACCCGCGCGTGGCTCACTATCAGAACCACCTCCGGCTGGGTGAGTCTCAATTCAAGGCCCCGGCTTCCAGGCCTCTTTAGGTCGCGATGTAGGCAGGATTTTTGGCACTCGGAGAGAGGGTAGAACTCTCCTCTTCTTGCAAAAACCTCTATTCCGCAGTCCCTAGGAGTCACTTCCAGCTGGGTGAGGCTCCAGCAAAAGCCCCTGGCTTCTAGGCCTGCATAGGCCGTGGTGGAAGCGGGCCTTCTGCGTGCAGGCAGACGTCAGAACTGCCCTTGTTCCTGTGCAAATCACTATAGGCCAACTGCCCTATTTTTTCCGAGCATCCGGCGGTCCCTAGGCTCAGATCGAGCGCCTGGTTTCTAGGTCAATCCTCTCGTGGCCCAGTCATGGGGGACATCCTAAGTAAGGTCAGTCTTTAGACAAGACCCTACTTACTCAGCGACCACTTACAACCACGCGCATATTAGATTGGTTGCTGGCTTCTAGTACAACTACTCATGCCAGAACCAACCAAAAGACGATGCTGCAGTACTTCACCAGATTGATGAGTGATGACAGTGCCATGGGGGAATGGAAGGATTGTCGTTCCCTTGTCACCGCTCATCACCTGGAATCATCATCATCTAGATGATGACTGGCCTAATCAGATAACTGGTGGCCCTATTGGGCAGTCTATTTATTTCAATAGAGCAACATTGAGGTGGACTGTTACACGAGCCCAGGGCCTGCCGGGCAGGTGTCCCTGTACACCATAACTAGCTTGGGCTTCCACACGTACATGTTACCCTCACTAGCAGTAGGAGTAATAGTTGTGCAGCCCGTATGCGCCTCACAGGAAGGCATCGTTATGGCATCGAGCCAGCCCATTACTTTAAATAATTGGGTTATGGCGAGACTCCAGATCCCCCATGACAATATGGCAAGGAGTCATTTATTCCACGACTTTAGGGGAGTTGTTATCAGTCAGTCGTGACAACCATACACTACCTCATTACCCCCTTTTCCAGGAGGAGTAATTGTAGGACTGTGAGTCTCCTTCTGCATGACTGCTCATTGATGGAGTAGTAGTAGTAAGCCGTATCAGTATGGCACAGATCCAGGCAATCATGACAACCATCCTTGGTCTCATTAGCCTGTTTATTGCCCCCGTCTTAAAGGAGTAATACTAAGCTGTGCAGCTATCTTGGTATCGATCAGGTCTAGTCAGCCATGACAACTATCCTCGTTCTCATTACACCCTTCTATGTAATGGTGGGACTGTGGGTCTCAGTATTCAGCACGATTACTAAATGATGTCTACTCTTCCACCATATTACCCTCTTCCTTAGGCCTCGTTTAGACTAGCGCCGTTTTAGCGCATTAGAGGCGCATGAAAAGATCGCGTCTATTAGAAACAATGGTTTCCTATAGAAGTGTTCACAGGTATTTTAGACACGCTAAATACTCGCACCAATCAAAGATATGACATGGACTGCAGACCTCGCATCTAAGGTCTGTGGTGCGAGAAAAGATAGGACCTGACCTAACTTTGGTGCATGCTTTCCATAGACTCCTATGGGAGCTGGAAAACACGCATCACGCACCTCCGATCGTATGAACGGGCAATTTCACAGCTAATTAAAGTAACTGAAAATGACCCGTTCACGCGATCTTTGGTGCAGTATAGCCGCAATATTTTCACGCGCCCATACAGAGCTCGTCTGAACGAGGCCTAAGGAGGAGTAATAGTAAGCTGTGAGACTCTCTACCTCTGGATCGCATGGTGCCAGGCAATCTCAGTTCCCTCATGGCCATGGCTATGAAAGCCATCCACCTTATGCGTTCCTGGTATGGGGGAGACTGATGGGAGCTCTACAAAATATTGTATACTCATGACTACCCAATGTTATGACCATTATCTCTCGTTGCCACTGTCTAGGCGGGCCAATTTTCTTACTGCGTTAGTCCAATGACTCCATGACGAACAGCAGCTAATGCACTATTCCTCTTTACTAGGAGGAATTATGGCAGTGTTGTACAATGCAGTCTCAATCATAAATGCTTACAGCAGATCTTTAGTCCCCTCATTAATTATTTTCTGGGACAGAGGTGTAGTAGACATGATAATTAGTTAGTATAAAATGTCTATTGATTTGTATAAACCAAATGTATTACGCTACTGTAATGACTTTTAGCTCTGTGGAGGTTAATGGCCACACAATTTCATCATGGTAGTTGCTGGACAATGGCATGGTGAAAGATGTGTGGTATAATGTTAGCTGAGTACATAAGTTGCACAAGCAGCCTCTAAGAGTTAAAGGTTATAGTGTTACATGTATACCTATATTCAATACTGAGTGTTTTCCTAGCCCTCTCCCACCCCCCACACAGACACTACTTAAACAATGACTTGTCACGTACACAGAAATTCCTTCAGATTGACTGCATGCTAAAGAGGACAAAGTCCAAACTACACTGGACTTGGGGCAGGGTGGGCAGTGAGGTGGAGGACTCTATATAACCTAGCGAATAAGAATATATATATGTTACTGATGTAATCTGTTAAACGCCCATAAAGGGCAGGTGTTATGCTTTGCAATAAAAGGGGCTGTCTGGATGTTTCTCCCCAGAGAGCCATTTTGAACATGAGACTGATACCTCATGTTTAACTTGGTCAGTGTGCACATACTGTTTCTACACAATTAGGAAGCTACAGAATACCCTGAAGCCTGCTAGAGAAAAACATATTCTAGCTCAGAGGTATAGAAAGCTATTATGACTAACCACCTGGTTGACAATCGACCGTTATCTATCATCTGTAAGGAGGAAGAAGCATTATAGCTACTTTGTCTTCATGCAGTGCATCATAGTGTGAGGTGGCCCATTTAAGTCCCTGCTCTGAGGTGCAAATATCCTGCTGATAGACTCTATGTCTGACGGGACATATAGCCTTTCAGTATCTGGCATCATGGTCATATATGTAATGGTAAGGGAACTCCATTGCCTTCTATAGGCTAAGAAGGGTACCCTTCCTTGAGCAGTATTCTTACCGTGCACAGAGATGGTATCTACGGGTAATTAACACTTCCATACATGGGAGGAATAACTCTGTCCAGCAGCAGTCTGCGTAGCCGGACTTGACAACTCAAAAGTCCTGAGATTGAAATCATCTGCCATAAACCAGGGTTTATGACTAGAGTATATTTATGTGGATTCTATATCAATGCGCTAGATTGTATCTAGCACATCTGGGTGATGTAGTACCTGATGTTGTACGGTACAATGAGGTGTTCCCTTTTCAGTCCAGCCTCTTCTTCTGGTACTGTTATCTCTGAGGCACCTCCTGGTGCCCTGCCAGTTAGCCTTGGCCTAGTAGGGTCTGAACCCACTTCCTACACAGCATACTTGCAACCTAGGTGGGCGGCTCCAGCTTACCTTCTTCAAAGAGCCTCTCCGTAAAACAGTGTATATAATCCATTGCTACCAGAGCTATACGTATAACAGGTACATATTTCTTTCCTTTACAGGTCATTCAGGCTTCAGGCAACCCCATTCTTCCGCGAGCCGTTCCAACTAGATGGACTATAGCACATCCACTAGTAGCATCCTGAACCTTGTTCTTCTGCTGCACGATTCGCCCTCCTACTCCTAGCGTTCCGGGCAGTTTCCACAAGTATCCTGCCTTCGAATTATCATCTTAGTTCTTTTGTTTTTCAGTCATCATCTGTAATTCGTTCTCTGCTATATACCACTCGCACCATGCAGTGCCGAGCTTAATCCCACACAACAGCCCTCTTAGCCTTTGCATCCAAAGGCAGATGGAGGGCCAGGGTCATGTCAAGAACAGCCCAGTCCAGATCGGGCGTCAGGTTCTCTTAGGACAGTGTTTGCCTTCTCTTGGCGGTAACAAACTACAAAGCACACAGTACTTTCCTCTTAATTTTTCTTGCCTGTTCTTAGCTCCTGAAGGGATCAAGGCTCTCTCCCTTAGAAAATTGCAAGTCCTTTCTAGACCAGTGTTCTCCAACTCCAGTCCTCAGGGACCACCAACAGGTCATGTTTTCTGGATTTCCTCAGTGTTACACAGGTGATGTAATTATTGTCGGTGCCTCAGACATTGCTACAGGTGTTCTTACTATAGGATATCCTGAAAACATGACCTGTTGGTGGTCCCTGAGGACTGGAGTTGGGGACCCCTGTTCTAGACTATCGACAATGGCTTCCTTCCTAGGACGCGCTTTAAGCCTTTATATCTTTATGTCTGACAAGGGATCTTTTTCTTGCCTCCCCCTTGGGTACTGCTCTGGAACGTCCTGAGGTCTGTGTTCCCCAACGATACAGACGAGAAAATAAGATTGTTACTTACCGTACAATCTCTTTCTCGTTACAATCGTTGGGGGACACAGCACCCACTGTTTTTTTATTTTATTAGCGCCAACATTTTCTCAAAAGGCGTTCCTCCATCTGGCCTGACTCTTTTCCTAGAACTCGATCTAGTTATAGTCTGTATGGCTTAACCCTTTCCAATCCACTGTCTGACCTCTGAAGACATTATGATTTAAAGCTGTACAGCTTCGATGTTGGAAGACGTCCGTCGGGGTTCTCTTACTGTATATTGCCAGCCTCTCTGCTGTCGGAGCCTATCCAACATATCATCTCATGCAGTACTGGCTTTAGCCAGCAGATAGCGCCGTTGTATAACGGCAGAAAAAGAGTAAGCCCCCTAGGAAAACCAGGATACAAATTGGATTGCAAAGGGTTAACGCCACGTGTTACCTGCTCTCTCCTATTGCTTACGTACAAACTGATTTAGTTCCCTACATGAAGGAGGGGTATAGCTGGTAGGAGAGTCTAACTTTTTCTTTGCTTAGTGTCGCCTCTTACTGGCAGCAGCTACACCCAAGGTCTCTCTGTCCCCGAATGCACGTAACTAGAAATGGATTATACGGTAAGTAACAAAATCCTATTATTTTTTCTATAATCACAAAACCCTTTTCTGTTAAGAACCCCATATTATTTATCAGAAACCTGGGCCTAAGAGTATGAGGTTTACAATGGTCATTAGAAGGCCATTTCTATACCTCCCCCATGGAAAAATCTAAGTGAGCATATATCAGACTCTCTCTCTGACAGGCACAGAATAGGGCATTCACATTCTCAGCATCATGGGAGTCCCAGCAGTCAGAACACAACTCAAAAGGCATAGGCAATTATAGCTACTGATTTAAAGGGGTATTCCCATCTGATGCTTTCATGGCACATCCACTTGATATGCCATGAAAATTTTGACATTTATATGGGACGTACATCCATTTCTAGTTCTGGCTCCACTGCCCAAGCCCGGTAGAATGTAGTGGCCTGGACTTATGGAAACAGACGAGCGGGCTTCACTATGCTGTTTCCAAATCCCCGATAGAAGTCAATGTGACATATACACAGTGTATTATGAGGAGCCACACTGTTTCAGCAGGTTCCATGTTACAGAACAGATTAGCTTGCTACTTTTGTGTAACTCAGCTATTTCTATAAGTCCCAAGAATCCCATTCAGCCGAGCTGGGGCCAGAACTGGGACCCACATCTATCAGCCTTTCATGGCATATGCTAAGAATATGCCATGAAAGCCTCAGATGCAAATACCCCTTTAAATGACGATAAATAAAAACCTAAAGGGACATTAAGATTTAACAAGAAGAGTTACATCTCTTCAGAATATTTATAAAAGTTAAGTAGAGAAAAAAATCAAAGTGACCTCTACAGTATCATTTTGCTGTAATAATCTCACTTCATCAGTCAAGGTCTTGGCTGAGATCTTCTTGCGGCGTGTAACTGGACTTCGTTCATCATTCACCTCATAATCTTCTTCATTCATCCACTCATTGAACAAATCAGTGTCAAGCACCCACTTGGCGTGGACCTATTCAGATAAATACATTGGAAGGTTTTGTTAGCAAGCAGTTGTGAATATAAATCTCTATTCTAAGTATTCTTATATCAACGTCTATAAGAATGCAAAATGTAGATTAGGATTGTACTTGGATGTACAAATTTTGGATTGGGGTTCTAACTTTTTTTTTTTACAACCTCATATTCCTGTATCCTAATTTGATGCACTTTTGCCTAAAAACAAAGCATTTAATTGTTATTTCAATATATTTGTTCAGAAAAGATCAAACCTGAAACTATCATTGGATATATGGATGTATATAAAATCTGTATACAATGATATGATTTTGGGATGACCTTTTCTAAAAACAAATTGAAACCAGGTCTGGATGCAGTGGAGATGCGCAAGCATGTACCGTACATACTCGATATGTATAAGTGGAGTTTTTCAGCACATTTTTTGTGCTGAAAAAGCCCCCCCCTCAGCTTATACTCAAGTGAGGGTAAAAGGAAAAAAGAAAAAACCACAATACTCACCTTCCAGTTGGCAACTGTGTTTCCGGCGCGATGATCTTCTCAGCAGTGCGGCAAGCTGTATTTTGAGATCTCTCCCCGCTGTCATCTCCGTGTTCGGCTTTGAAATTTCCCCGCTGTCAGCGCTGTGTAAGTAAGCGCTGTGATTGGATCGAGTGCCAGCCAATCCCAGCCGGGGCTCGATCATTTACAGCCATTCAGTGAATGACATTACTGAATGGTTGTGATTGGTTGGCGCTCGATCCTATTACAGCGCTTACTTACACAACGCTGACGGCGGAGGAATTCAAAGCGGAGTAGGGAGAGGACAGTGGGGAGAATTCTCAAGCAGGTTGCCGCACCTCTGAGAAGACCATCGCGCCGGGGACACAGACGCTGGCTGGGAGGGGAGTATTGCGGGTTTTTTTTTACCTAGTATATACTCGAGTATAGCTAGGCTTACGCTCGAGTCAATATGTTTTACCAGTTTTTTGTGGTAAAACTTATTGACTCGGCTTATACTTGAGTATATACGGTATGTCAGAATTAAAAATCCTCAGTGATCTAAGCTGAATGCCTTTTTAGAATCCCTGGACGCTATACCGGTACGGTCCGCATGCGCAGAAACAGCAAATTCTTCTGATCATCAAAATGGAAACGGCGCAAACAAACCAAGCAACGTGTCATCACTTACATTATGTAGCCAGCAGTAGAGTGAGTGATTGGTAGAGTAACAAGGAGGAGGTATAAAGACATGCATACTAAAGGAGGAAAGCACAACAAGCGTCTCCATTACATATGTAACTACTGAATTCTGCATTGCAGATTTCCCCAAATTATCCAGATCCCGGTGTGGGGAAATGTGCTGGCGCAAGTATGAGGTGATAAAGTAGATTTAGAAATTGGCTATGGCAGGGGACAGTAAGAGGGGTTAGTTAGTTTCCAAATCATAGTTAGTAAAAGTTATGTTCATCAATCTGTGTGTGTGGATGTCAAGTTGTTGTAGGTCATATAAAACTCTTCTACATTAGTATATTATGTGCTGTGACACCAAACATCAGATAATTTAAATCACATGTATTGTTTGTATACGGGTTCAAAACGATTTTATGTAATATGTATAGAGATGAGCGAGCACGCTCGTTTAAGGCTGATGCTCAAGCGAGCATCAGTCTTCTCGAGTAACTGATTACTGGTCCAAGCAAATGCGGGGGGGGGGGGGGGGGGGGGGGCGGCGAGGGTGAGCGGGTGGAGAAAGATCACTCTCACGCTCCCCCGAGCATTTGTTCGGACCAATAATCAGTTACGCGAGACGACCGATGCTCGCTTGAGCATCAGCCTTAAACGAGCGTGCTCGCTCATCTCTAAGTATGTATTAAAAGTTTTATTTTATATAGGGGTTGAAAGGGTTTTCCGAGAACCCTCAACATTGGTGGCAATGGCGGAAGGGGGTGGGGAGAGGGTGGAATGCTTAAGTGGCAGTCCGGTGCCATGGAGAGTATATTGATTTTATATAGTTTTAGGCATGGGGAGCCCAAAAGTATATAAAACATCAATAACTATATCAAGTATATAAAACATCAATATATAAATTCAGCGCTTGAGGTGGCCATTGCTCTTCTCCTCAGTCATCAGGACCGTGCTTCCTACCTGTTATTTGGGCTTTGCTCCGTTTTGTCTTAGAAATATTGTGTGGATTACCCTTCGATTAAAGTGAACAAATATACAAAGACGTGGCTGGTGATCACAAAGTACTTATAAATAAGCAAGAACATGGCCATATCACAGACGTTGCTCAGGTAGAAGTGCTTGAACTTACTAAGCCAAACATGCAAAAAAAACATTGCATATAAGTTGTATGTTTTGCATACACTAAAAGACCTAGTATAGAGCAAGCTTGGTAATTCACTCATAACCAAGCAAGTCTGGGACCATATTTAAATATAGTTTTAGACATTTAAGGTAAGTGTAAAAGGAAGCATCCCACCTTAATGTTCTGCATCGCAATATATTATCGTCCAATATCAAGTGACCCAGATACAGATGCATCGTGAGGCTGTCATTTTTTATTTCTGTCCTGCACAACCTGCCTAACAAACAGATGAGCATTACATGACTTGTACAGACTTACCTTGCGGGGCTTTTCAGGGGTCGGTGCATCTTCAACTGGAGCTTCAACCTCGCTAGCTGGAATCCAGGTGTCATAACTTAAAAATAAAGAGTAGACAAGAATTAATATTTTGCAACTCACTTGAATAAATTAGAAAATTACGAAGAGCGGATAGAAAAAAAAAACAGATAAAACGAGGGTTTTTGTCTTACTGTAAAATCTCTTTCTTGTAGACTTCATTGGGGAAACACAGAACCATGGGTATAGGATTTTACGGCAAGACAAAAATCTTCTTTTCTCGGTCGTTTCATTAGGGGACTCGGGACCATGGGACATCAAAAAGCAATCCCTGGGGTGGGAAACAGAATAAGAAACTTCAGGAGGAATGCTGAGCCACCGCTGCCTGCAACACCTTGTGACTGAGACCCATATCCACCTAAGCAAAGGTGTGCATCTTGTAATATCTGGCAAACGTGTGGACGGAGGACCAACTGGAGGCCTAGCGAAATTGTAGGGCTGAGGCCTGATGATGCACTGCTAGGGAAGCACCCACCGCACAAGTAGAGTGTGCTTTAATCCTGAAAGGGAGTCTCGACCCTTCACATGGTTAGCCTCAAGAATGGCTGAACAGATCCACCAGGATATGGTTGCTTTAGAAGCCAGAAGCCTCTACGCCAACCGTCCAGGATGCTGAAAATAGTCAGAGCACCTGGACCAACAAATGCAGGCGAATGGCCCTCACAACATCCAATTTGTGTAGAGACACCACCTTGGGATGGAAAGGTGAGGGAAAAAAGTAGGGCCTCACAATCTTTTTGCTATGGTGGAAGGTGGAAACAACCTTAGGAAGAAACAAAGGCACTGGGCACAGAACCATCTTGTCCAAGAGCAGGTTGAAAATAGGGACTAGGGATTCCACATAAAGGACGCGACTACAAAAAGGCCATCCTTCATGAGACGAGATGCAGAAAGACGTCCACGAAAGGTGAAATTGATTTCCTATGGGAACACAGGAGGTCTGTACGGGGGTCTATCTGCACAACTCCCTACAGAAAGGTCTTAACGTGGGACTTGACAGCCAAAGATTTCGAAAAAAGAACGGATAAGGTGGAAAACAGGCCCTCGAAAGAACTAATGACTAATACCACATCTAAGCTTGACTAAAGGACGGACAGGATCTGAGGGAGAGAAATAAGTATGGGGGAAATTTGAGTTTCTACGCACCACTGAAAGTAAGCTAAGTAAGGAGGCAAATACAGGAAGAAGACAGCATCCTATCCTTGATCATGGTCTGGTCAGAAAAAACACTGGGTATTAAAGCCTTCCTTCAAAAGATCCTACTATTAAATTCAGCTACTGTAAATTTGAATGGAGGAGAGGGACCTATGATAGGAGATCTTGCCATGGAAGGCATAATAGGAGTCCACAGACAGGGCTGTGTACCAGGAACACCTAGGCCAATTTGGAGCCAAGACTACGATAAGAACTTCTGACTTGATTTCCTGAGAATTCATGGCAGTAGTAGGGAGTCCATGGAATTATTAGAGCATCTGTTGAGACAGCCAGAGGGTTGCATATTCTGGACATGAAACATGGGACCTTGTAGTTCAGGAAGGAGGCCATGAGGTCTATGTCCAGACTGCTTCAGCGTTGGCAAGTCAGGAAGACTACGTTGGGGTGAAGAGACCACCGTCTTGGATTGATTTGACCTTGACTAAGGTAGTTTGCAACGTAATTGTCTACCCCAGGAACGTGGACCTTCTCCTTCATGGTTGCCTTGCTGTGGATACCACTCTGATGATTGATGCATGCAAGGCTGCAGAATTGTCTATTTGGACTCAAACTGGATGCTCTGTGAGGGAACCTTGCCAGTGAAGGACAAATCTGAGCTCCAAGATGATCATTGGCAGAGGGGACTTCTGAGGTGTCTAACATCCCTGAACTGTACATTGTAGAAATACTGCCCACGAGCCACGCAGGAGTTGTCCAGCAGAACTGGGAGGAGGGAGCAACGCAGGAAAATCAGAGGAGAGCAGAGCCACAAAGTTCGATGAACCAGATCGGTGAACTGGATGAGACAGTCCAAGGACAGGAGATGATGACCATCTAGAGGGGTCTGGTGTGGAATTGAGCAATTGGGACTGCCTCCATAGTGGCTACCCATCTTGCCCAGGATACTCATACAAAAGTGAAGTGGAAGGGAAGACTACTGCCTCAGCAAAAGAACCCCAGACTGGAGAGCCACTGGTTATCTTGGAGAAGGACATGAGCCCAGGAAGGGAATGCGCAGGAAAGGAGTAAGGCAAGACTTCAGCTTACTGACAATGCAGACAGGATTCACCCCGGTTTTCATTCGGCACTCCCTGAGGGAGCCTGGGGAGAGACGGGATAGCTGGAGACACCAAGGGGAAGGGCCAAGAAAAGGTAGAGGCCAAGCAGTGAAAGAGACCAGATCACAAGGTAACAAAAAAAAGAGGAGAGGAGCTGTTGGGAGGGGCAGGGAAAGAACCTTGCGTCTTTCAGAAGCTTGACTCGTGGCTGCACCACGCCAGGTTCTGGTAGACAGGTGGGCAAGGAAAGCTTAGCACAGGCCATCCTCATTAGGACGAAACTGGTCCTAATGGTCTAGCGAGGGGGAACAGTGTGACCTGTAAGGGAAGAAATAAAAGAACTAAAAACTCATGCATCTAACTAGAATTAAACACTTTAGGTAGAACATATCTGGAGGACAACATCTGTGTCTGCCTCCTACTGACACCAAGCTAAAAAACTGATTAACTCAGTACTTGTTGGCTGGGTATACCCTGTGTAGGAGGAGATGACTTTTTTCGCTCTATACCCCCCAAGGAAACGGCCGAGAAATGTGTATGGTTACATGTCCACACTGGATTTTTACCTGCTATAAAGCCACATGAACACAGTCCCACAGCTATTAGAATTCTGGCTTACTGCAACTAATAACATTGTAGTGTTTAACTCTAACCAAAAATGACACATAACACTGCAGTCTTAAGTGAAGGGAATTTTAAGTAATTGGGACTTATTTACTAATACTGCTTAGACTAGCTATCAGTTGGCTAAGTTTGTTACAATTTTTGGCGCAATTTCGGTCATGCCCTTTTTTTAGACAAGTCATAAAAACGGTCCAAAAGGGTCTAAAGACACATTGCAAATGTGTCGCAAAGCATGTTAGACGGTTTTCTGGCATAATGTGTGCTAGAAAACTGCTGTATTTTGAATAGTGAATAAGCCTCATTATGTTGAATTTAACTTGAAGTTCAGCTCTACCTCTGATTAAGGCCGGCTACACACGGGTGTTAAAATCGTGCAAGATTTGGGTGTTGCGAGGCGCACAAATATGAACCCCCAACTTCTGAATGGGGTCACACACATAAGCGTTTTTTTTTTCCTGCATGGCACCGCGATGTGATGCTATGTGGGAAAAAATTGCGGCATGTTCTATCTTTTTGCGTGCTCTTGCATCGGTGTCCATTGTTTTCAATAGGGCTGGCGGCAGCAGCGCAGATCTTAATTAAAGCAATGGGAGAAAACCCCGCGATCACATGGCATTTCACATGGTGGGGACTGCGATATGGAAGCAGGATTCCCAGCCCCATATCGCACTTGCCCGTGTGAAGTTATCCGAACAGTTAGCAATTAAAAATCTTTATTACTACATTTTGCGAATTTTAATTTTTCTGAATTCTATACACAGGGGGTGGACAAAAATATTGGAACACCGATCAAAACGCATGCCTTAAATTACATGGAATTATAAATCACATTTCAATAAGACATGTAGAGACCGAATTTTAAGTGCAGGTAATATGACACAGATGCTGCCGGGCAGAAGTGAGTATCTACCCGAGCAACAAGGTTCCATTGGTCAGGGGTTTGAGCCACTCAGCTGCTGTTACTAGCTGGCTTCCCAAAACCTCCCAGAGCAGGGCAAGAGGTAGAGTAAGAACAAAAATGTCAGGAAAGCTCGCAGCCAAGCAGAGGCCAAAAGGGCAGCTCAGTGCGAATGCTTAAAATCTAGAGATGAACGAGCGTACTCGCTAAGGCAAACTACTCGAGCGAGTAGTTCCTTATGCGAGTACCTGCCCGCTCGTCTCTAAAGATTCGGGCGCCGGCGGGGAAGAGCGGTGAGTTGCGGGAGTGAGCAGGCACCCCAATCTTTAGAGACAAGCGGGCAGGTACACGCATAAGGCACTACTCGCTCGAGTAGTTTGCCTTAGTGAGTATACTCGCTCATCTCTATTAAAATCCCATGCATTTCATTCGGTGTTTCCATATATTGTTGTATCATAGAATAAAATTGCAACATGGAAATTGTCATCAAGCAGGTTAGCTGCAGCCGACTGATCTTATTGTGGTCTTACTCATAATCTAGTTATGGTTTGCATGAACAAGGCAGGCCAGAAAGAAAAGACATGAATACTTAATATCCATATACAGAAGAAAAGGGTCTTGGGGTGTTAATGAGCTGATGCGAACTTCTGCCCATTCACATAAAAACAAGGCTGATGTCTAAAGAATGTAGTCATTATACACTCTTACCTATCTGGATAATAACCCCAGTGAAGTAGAACTTGCTTGTCTCTCTTCAATATGGGCCTCACCCATTCCTCTAAATAGGGAACACCATAAAAAAGCTTAAGTGAAATTAGAAAAAATATGACAAAATGTAGAAACAAACGATCCTTTATTACACACAAAGCAAAATACCTAAATATAAAAAAAAAGAAAGTACCTCGCATATGTGAAACTTGCACCAGGCATTTCAGACATTCAATTAACTAAAGCTATGGACCTTTTCCACAGGTGGAGAATCTCACGATTCTCTTTGCCCTAGCGAACAAGCTGGTGCTGTAATCACCAGCTCGTCCGCGCTCGGGCCGCCTGCACGATTCTGGCTGCGAATCGTGCACTAGTCCTTCGGTGTTTCACATTCCAATGTGAGACACTGAACGATCAGTGCTTGAACTGCATGAGCCACTGCTGGTTGTTATGCCGGCTGAAACTGATTCTTGTTTTTCGGTCAGTCGCTTGCCAGCGTTTTTAAATGAAAATTTTTTTTCAGTTTCACTCATTTGTGAGCACGGCTCCATGTCTGCGGGCACGTCTGGATTACGCTGCGGGATTCAGCAATGGAATCCGTGTGTGCAAGTGCACATTGGGCCTTGGGGCTAATGCCCACTGACGGATTTTACATGGCGGAAATCCGCAGCGTTGCCCCGCAGCTATTCGATTCTATTGAACCTAATAGCTCAATGTTCACGTTGCGGAATTCCACCACAGAATTCCGCAGCGTGAAAGAAAACGCATCATGTCCTATTTGCCGCAGGAAAACGCGCAGCCGGCTTCCAATGGAAGCCGGCCATCACGCTATACTTCCATTGTAGCACAGCAGAAGTATAGCGTGAATTCACTTCCCCGCCCACCGCCGGGCACGTCATCTGACACAGCCAGCGCGTCATGCGCTCTACTGCAGATGCACGCCGGCCCTCTATGCGGGATGAGTACGGCAGATCCGGAGTCATAAGTATGGGGGTTTTGTGGGGTGCTGTGGCGGACTCCGCTGCGATATTCCACTGGCGGAGTCAGTCACGGCCGTAGGCATAAGGCCTTATACTATAGCTGTTGGTTATAAACATATTTAAACCTTCATAGTAAGAACCAAAACACAGCCATGTGGGGGGAGACGGAAAAGGGAGGGGAAGAGAAAAGGAAGGAATAAAAACGAATAAAGAATATGAAAAAGAAATAAATGAATGAGACGCCTCAGCCAACTCAGGAGACACAACCCCACCGTTAAGGCAAGTAGGTAATATCCCATCTGTAAGCCACTGGTCAAACTTTATGGACATGCAAAACGACAACCAGACCTCCCATATAACGTAAAACGCTGAGAATTCGTCCTCGTCTCTAGCTCGTAACTCCTCGAAGTAACGGATTTCGTCTAAAGCTGACACCCAGTTTATAACTGTTCCATTTAAACAGGACATTAGACTGGCTCAATATCCCACAGACAACACTATAGGGGAAATATTCATTAGGGATTAGTGTGGGACTTTCCAAAAACAAGAAAAAAAGGGCATGGCTTTGCATGGATGGTTGTATTTACTACAATTGCGCTAGAAACTGGTGTAAATTATAGTGGAAGTCTTTACCAGTTCATAGTTAGTGTAGATTTCACATTTTGGTGCATAGGTTAGCCAGACATACTCCAAATTTATTAAGAGGGGTACGCTTCTTAATAAATTTGGTGTACTTCACTCCAGGTCACTCGTTACGGGTTAGCTGGAAAACAATAGCTTTCTATAGACGTCAATAAGCACCAAAAAACGAGCCTTTTCAGCCCAATAGTTGTCCACCACCACAACGATATTAGGATGACGAGACCTAGCAACAATTAAATTGAATAATGCCCCTTTTACACGCACTCACACAGCCTCTTTAAACAGGCAGATCATTGTTGAGAATCGTTCACTTCTCATTGAAATGTCCCATTAGGGCATTCTGAATCGATGAACAGGAGGACAGCATCTTCTCTACAGCGTTACACTAAGGGCTCATGTCCACGGGCAAAATATGATTTAGGATCCGCAGCGGATTTCCTGCATGCGGATCCGCACCCCATAGGGATGCATTGACCACCCGCGGGTAGATAAATACCCGTGGATCGTCAATAAAAGGGATTTAAAAAAAAATGGAGCATGGAAAAATCTGGACCATGCTCCATTTTCGTGCGGGTCTCCCGCGGGGACGGCTCCCGCGGGCTTCTATTGAAGCCTATGGAAGCCGTCCGGATCCGCGGGAGACCTAAAATAGGAATTTAAAGTATTTACCATCCGTAGCGGACCGGGAAGGTCTCCTCTTCCTCACGGCCGCATCTTCCTTGCTTCGGCTCGGCGGATGTGCCCGGCGCATGCGCGCGGCACGTCGACGACGTGCCGGCGATGTGCCGCCGGCGTCAGGAATTCATCCGCCGGCCGAAAATGAAGATCGGGCCGTGAGGAACAGCTGACCTTCCCCGCCCGCGCCGGATAGGTAAATGCTTTTAAATTGCTATTTTCGGCGCTCATGTCCGCGGGGCAGGAGGGACCCGCTGCAGATTCTCCATTGAGAATCTGCAGCGGATCTGATTTTCCCCGTGGACATGAGGCCTAAGGCTTGCTTAAACTAACTAAGAAAGGATAAATCTTTACTTGATGATAAGCGATTGTCTAACCTTCCTCCAAGGAGCCAGGAACAGGAACAACCACATGGGAAGCGTGACTTTTGTCCTCTGTCACTGTGCCCTGCAAATACACAAAGAATCACAATACGATATGACGTAACAATGAACAAGATACTGTAGTCTAATCATGGAGACATCCAACTGGTTTGAGGATTTTTATAATAAAAGCATGCAAACATGTCCTCCTCAAAAGAAAGCATGCCACATGGCCTATTAACATGGCAATTGTGAGAGAACAACCCCATCTAACCCTCTACAAGAGACTGCAGAAATCAGTAATACTGTATTAGTTTGAAAAAAAAAGATAAACCCTTAGGCTGGGTTCACACGGGACGGATTTGCTGCAGAATTTCCAGCACGCGGCTCCTAATCCGGGGGCTAGCCAGCAAAGTATCTCGTCCATAAGCTGCAGCCGATCCGTTGCGGAAAAACTGTGCAGAAACAGCCATGCGGCACAGAAATCACAGAAATTAAAGACACAGCATGTCCATTATTTTTTTTCGCAGTGGCCTCTCCTCTCTATGGGGAGAGATGCTTGCAGCAAAAATGCAGGCGGTGAAGCCGCTCCAAAACCCACAGCTGCAGTTTTCCAGAGGAATTCTCGCGGATTTTCGGTGTGACCAATCCGCGAGAATTCTGCTGGAAATCCATCCAGTGTGAACCCAGCCTATATAGTGAGAGCCATCACTATAAATCTGTTGTTGAAATTATGTGGATTTCTACCGTAGGTTTTCCTTTTGAACTACACAGCAAAATCTGCACGCAACACAATTTTAGAGGTTCCGCAAAAATAATATTGGTAACCTATACACATCATAGATCATCCAGTGGTCCACAGAAATAATATTGATGACCTATACACATCATAGATCATCCAGTGGTCCACAGAAATAATATTGATGACCTATACACATCATAGATCATCCAGTGGTCCACAGAAATAATATTGATGACCTATACACATCATAGATCATCCAGGTGGTCCACAGAAATAATATTGATGACCTATACACACGATAGATTATCCAGTGGTCCACAGTTCTGCATGCATGAAAACTGAACGACGCATCGGCCCGTGTAAACAGGCAGTCGGTCATCTTTGAATGACTACCTGTTTACTGTAAATGGAGGAGGGCGGGCCAGAACAATCGCTGGCCCGCTCTTCCTCCAATAATGATACTAAGGCCGCCTGCAGACGGCCGGGTTGGATCGCGCTGCGAGAATTCTAGCAGCGGGATGCGGACCCGTGCCTCTGCAGGGACCTGCGACTCACCCGCACCCATCGTCAGTTCTGCTCTGCTATGTTTCGGCTGCTGCCCAAAGCGGAGCCGGCCCGTCTATTTCTGTGGCAAATGTTTAAATTTATGACTCCTTACAAGCTTCCTTGCCAGCAAAATGGTGAAAAAGCTTTTCTAAGCAATAAGCAAGACTTTCATATTTTTTTAACTGATTTTTATTAGATTTTTCAAAAGAAAGAGTGCAAATTAAAAACAGTAACAAACACCGTGTCTAAATACCGTACATACGAGAGTATTAGCCGACCCGAGAATAAGCCGAGTCAATAAGTTTTACCACAAAAAACTGGTAAAACTTATTGACTGGAGTATAAGCCTAGCTAAACCTGAGTATATACACTAGGTAAAGAAAAAATACAATACTCACCTCCGAGCCGGCGTCTGTGTCCCGGGCGCGATGGTCTCCCTGGCAGTCCGGCAAGCTGCTTGAGAATTTCCCCCAAGCTGTCATCTCCCTGCTCAGCTTTGAATTCCCCTGCCGTCAGCGCTGTGTAAGTAAGCGCTGTGATTGGATCGAGCACCAGCCAATCACAGCCGGCGCTCGATAAACCAATCACGGCCATTCAATGTTGTCATCCACTGAATAGCTGTGAATGATTGAGCGCCGGCTGTGATTGGCTGGTGCTCGATCCAATCATGGCGCTTACTCACACAGCGCTGATGGTGGGGGAATTCAAAGCTGAGCAGGGAGATGACAGCGGTGAGAATTCTCAAGCAGCTTGCCGGACCGCCAGGAAGACCATTGCGTCAGGGACACAGACGCAGAAATATGTAGGTCCGCAGCACTCAAAATATGGCAATAAAACTCCCGCAAGGGAGGAACCACGTTCAGTATAAAAAAATGCAACAGCCACGAACGGGTTGTGAACTGTCAA
The DNA here is from genome assembly GCF_035609145.1 of Eleutherodactylus coqui. NCBI lineage: Eukaryota > Metazoa > Chordata > Amphibia > Anura > Eleutherodactylidae > Eleutherodactylus > Eleutherodactylus coqui. The sequence goes on from NC_089837.1 coordinate 479,517,257, forward strand.
CCTCTGTATGATCCAATATAAATGAGTGTGGCAGCATAAACTGGTGCGAATAGTTGTTAATTGCAAAAACTCAATACTTTATTATTCCATGGAGCAAGTATCAGGCAATGTTTCGGCCAATAATTGGCCGTTATCAAGCCACTTATCCAGCAAATGTGCCAGAAATAAGGATTCCCCCAGTAATATACACATGTAAGAATATCATATTCACACAATAAACAGTATCAAACCATCACACTTCTATTACCTGATGCCTTTTCACAATGTCTTTAAGCTTGCTCTGCAGTTTTGAGTCTATGTCTGGATGAAGGTATATATTAGGCCGGGACAGGCAGTTGTTCTGAAGGGTTAAAAGGGATAATGTGCAAAACATTATTTGTAAGTAAAAAACTCTAAAAACTATTTAAATATGTTTATTCCCTAAAGAGTATTAATAGCAAATAATGAGTATGATGTGTTTACAGAGCAAAGCTCTAAAAGAATGACCCCCGTCGTACTAGAAGAGAAGGCACCCTCACCTGCACAAGGGACTTTTCAATGTTCATAAACATTTCTACATTACGATCCATGCGTGAAGGGTTCTGGAAGTCAAACCTACGCCTGACAAAGGAACAGGAGATTAAAATTAGGGATAACAAATGAAAAGGAAGTTTAAATCTGCCTAATTATGCAAATGACGTCACCTGCCATTTTGCACAAGACATTGATAATGGTCCACCACTACATCTGGGATGATAGACAAGGTACCCAGTTAACCCTTTCCAATCCAATTTGTATCCTGGTTTTCCTAGGGGGCTTACTCTTTTTCTGCTGTTATACAATGGCGCTATCTGCTGGCTAAAGCCAGTACTGCATGAGGTAACACGGATAGGTTCAGACAGCAGAGAGGCTGGCAATATACAGTAAGAGAACCCCGACGGGCGTCTTCCAACTTTGGAGCTGTACAGTCTTAAATCATAATGTCTTAAGACATCAGACAGTGGATTGGAAAGGGTTAACCCTTTGCAATGCAATTTTGGATTCAGGGTTTCCTAGGGGGCTTTCTCTTTCTGCCATTATACAATGGTGCTGTCTGCTGGCTAGAGCCAGTACTGCAATATGTGACATGCTGGAGAGGCCTCCGACAACAGAGCGGCCAGTAATCTACAGTAAGAATACCCTGCTGGACGTCTTCCGACTTCGGAGCTCTACAGCCTTCAATCAGAATATCTTTAGACGTCAGACAGTGGATTGGAAAGGGTTAATCTAAAGCCACAGCAACAAAGTGAGAACATTGATGGAAAGTTTCTTACCATCCTTGGTCACTCTTAAACTTATAAGCAGCAGCGAGGATATGACAGAGAGCTCCTCCCACTTTAAAGTCCAGGAAACATTTCATCTGTACAGAAAATAAAATAAAATGCTGAATTTATATAATGAATAGCCGACAGCAAATTTCAGGTGAGGAGAGTCGGCACTGCAGATCCACAGGCAATTCCAGTAATACAGCATATATCGGTGTGGATGGGGTTTTGAGAACGTCGTCAGCATTTATCAAAAGAATTCAGCATGGAAAAGGAGAATGCTGGAGCATCAACGCACAGCGGGAGGGATGTATATTGTTTTATAAACGAGGTGTCCACCCACTGCAAATCATGTCCTATGAAGAACGGTTAAAGGATCTGGGAATGTTTAGCTGGCAACAAAGAAGGCTGAGAGGAGACTTAATAGCTGTCTACAAATATCTGAAGGGCTGTCACAGTGCAGAGGGATCAGCCCTATTCTCATTTGTACAAGGAAAGACTAGAAGCAATGGGATGAAACTGAAAGGGAGGAGACACAGATTAGATATTAGACAGTGAGGGTGATCAATGAGTGGAACAGGTTACCACGGGAGGTGGGGAGTTCTTCAATGGAAGTGTTCAAACAAAGGCTGGACAGACATCTGTCTAGGATGATTTAGTGATTCTGCACTGAGCAGGGGGTTGGACCCGATGACCCTGGAGGTCCCTTCCAGCTCTAACACTCCACGATTAAAAACCCTCTTAAAGGGCCACTCTGGTGATTTCCCCCCCCCCCCATTCATTATGTAGCTATACCCCAGTATATATAAGTGAGCTAGTGTTACCTGGTTACTTTTTCTTTCCATCTCAGATTCATGTTCTTTTTTCCCTCAGATCTTGATGTGATCTCAATTCTAACCAGCTCAAATTTACTTGGGCTTATGTGCTCATTTTCTAGTCAGTTTCTCAGTCTATTTGAAGCTATTACATCAACTCTACCACTGAAACTGTATATAGAGAAACACAGGCAGTCCTATGCAGTTACTGATGATCAAACAGCTCCTGTCACACAGTTATAATAGAGGAGATCACAGCTCATCCTCCTGATTGCATACTTATGATCTGTAGCCTACTTATGTGACTATAGAAGGTAATGATAATTAAATTGTCCAGCCAGATGGCAGAAATGGTACAGCCCCTAGCTAATGCATCATGGGATTGATGTGAAAGTAAGAATCTCATCATCAAGTAGGGTCTGGATAAGCATCAGATAGGAAGCTGTACTGCATAGACGTGCAATATATAGAGGAGACCTCAATAGTGTGACAGGCAATCAGGTGAGGGGGCGGAGGCGTGAAAATATGTTTTTGCCAGATTAGCCCTTTAAATACTGTCATACAGAAGGGAGAAATTAGCAAAGGATCGTTTCCTCTTTGTTGTTAATATCAGTAGAGCTGGCTTCGATAATGTATATGAATTGTTACTGGTCAACCAATTTCAATTATGATCATCTCAGTGTATAAAAACCAGAGACAGAGCAATGCAGCAGGGGTAGCGAGGGAAAGGAAGTACATGACAGTGAACTACTGGCAGAATGCTAGGCATGCGACACACCCCCTCCCTGAAAGTGGATTGCAAACAACAGAAAAATGGGGAAGATCACCTGAAAATCAGAACGTATGGACATGAAACGGGGTGAAAACGGCAGCAAACAAGTGTGTTAGGGGAACCGGGTATGTTTTAGAAAACCCACTTTAAATAAAAAGGGGACATTACAATAATCCTTTAGTAGTTTACATTAGCAAGAGATCTTGCCTTTGGTTTTCACATCCTTGATGTATGCGTTACATAGCCGCTAAGGTTAGATGAAAACTATAGTTACCGGCAGTTTTGTAAGTGGAGCATTGCTGACATGTTTTCCAAACACTTCTTCTTGGAACTGCAGGAGCTGGACCACCAGGCTGGACAGAGACTTGTTAGTGGGGGGTTCAGCCTGAATGTACTGAAATGGGACAAAACAATAGGTTAGCCTTCAGTAAAGGGAGGATACTTTATGTATAAGCAGCACTATTATATGGGGGACCTCAGAGATCTCCCGACGGGTCTCTTAGTAAATACGGATCCGGACAGCTTCCATAGGCTTCAATAGAAGCCTGCGCAAGACCCGCTGCGGATCACGTGTGCGGGTGACCCGCTGCAGATCTGTGCCCATGGACATGAGGCCTAAGACTCTACGTTATGTCGTTCCGCTGTTATTCCTCCTAGAAATTAATTAATAAATTGATACTTGGGGGTGAGGGGGGGGGGGGGGTCCTACTAACAATGGCCAATTAATGCCAACAGTATCAGTCAGACTGAGACAAGGGAAATGGTAACACCCAGTTGTCAATTTCCAGAACTAAGGCCAGGTATGTATTCGCGCGTGCAAAATTTGCGCACACAATACACAGAGAACAGAACCCATTGATTGCAATTGGTTCGTTCACATTTTCAGATTTTGTGGGCACATTTCGACCACGCAAAAAAACCACAGCATGCTCTACTTTTCTGCACCTTTTGCGCACCAAAGGTGCCTATAGAAGTCAATGGGAGGGATGCGCAAATAGAGATGGAATAGCGCTGGAAAAAAACACCTCCTTGAACTAATTTGCCATTTCAGGTATTGCACCTTGATTGGCGCACACAAATGAACATCCCTGCAGGTGGAAAAACGGCAGGAAAATACGCATGCAAAAAAGCATAGCACGTTCGCAAAACCGCAGTGCTGAGGCGCACACACAAATGAACGTATGCCCGTGTGAAGCAGCCCTAACATAGGAATTTCTGCACATATACGGATCAGAATAAGCCTCGCTACAAGGGAGTCTCGAGGGCGGTTTTAACAGCAATCACAACCGTACCCTACCCCCCACCTTCCCCAATAGTCACAGCAGGGCACCTTCCCTTTCCACCCCGCAGTCATCACAATGACCTCCTCAGTGCCTTCCACAAATGGTCAGGGCCCTCCTTAACACAAGTAGTCACAGCAGGTCTTCTCCCTGTGGTTACTGCAGTGCCCCCTTTTAGTCACAGCATGAACCTCAACTATTGGGCCAATTCACACGACCGTATTTTCAGGCGTCCTATAAAGTCTATGAATGGTGGCCCATGTGAAAATTGGTTGCATGTCCTATTCTTTTCCGCTTTTGTGGATGAGAATATGACATACAATACCCAGAATCTGAGGGGATCTGACAGCATGCGGACGTGTAGTCCAACATTACCCTGTGGTTTCAGTGGTGCTTCATGTGCATCAATCAATTATGTACTTTAGAGGGGTTGTCCGGCTGCCTGGCAACAATCCCCCATTCACCAACTGTGCTAAAACAAGATAAGAATCAGTACTTATCATTCCTCTGGTGCCGGAATCCAGCGCTTCAGCCCCACTGTGGTCCCGGTGATGACAGCGGAAGTCACCTGACCGCTGCAGCCAATCAGAGGCTGCAAGGTTTGCTGTTCTGAACTCCTGGCATTATGGCGCCCAGGATGTAAGCGCTGATGCCAGAAGAACAGGCGGTGCTGCTGAAGCCTCTGATTGGTTGCACTGGTCAGGTGACTTCCACAACAAACACTGGGACTGCAGCGGCAGAGAAGGGATAAGTATTGATCCTATTGTTATTTTATCACTGTTGGTGGTATAGGGGGGTTGTTGTCCGGTCACTGGGCTGCCCTTTTAACAGATAGGAGTTTGTAATAAAACTTGAAATCCCGGAGGCAATAGCGCAACATATCGAGTCCGGGAAAATTTCCCCCTTCACCCCGGACACACCCGATTACTGTCAATGGGCTCCATTTGGTGCCCTCCAAGTCCGACACACACCGAATCCGGCACTTCCAGTTATTCTCTTACTCAACTCTGAGGATGGAGCCGAAAAACAGAAATAAGAACGCTGGAGCGCCCCTGCCTAATTAGGTCAGGTAGGGGCCCAACGCAACGTTAAATCTTGCGGATAAGTGATAAATATCCATTGGGGGATATTCCCTATATGTTTGTTGAAGAACGTGGAAAAAAAACATATGGCACCCATTATCGCTCACACAGAGGCTGTAGACCAGTTACCCCTTACTGCTCATTTACATAAGCCAACAGCTGGCGCAACACCTCGGGCACCGCTTATCTCCCAGAGTAAGCAAATGCTGCCTTCAAATAACTGGCGCTGTAGAGGCGTTGGACCATTTCCAATTTGCATACCAAATTTCCCAGAAGACCATGCATGGTATTCTAAGTCTCCATAAACCTACTAGGTGTTGTCGCCAAGGAGAACCCGCACCCCCCTCCCCACCCACAACACTGGGCTATCACCCACCGCTAACCTACTGTACACGGTTTTCTGTCCTGGAAAAGGACATTATGGTCCTAATGCACACTGTGCACTGCTCTACGATCATGTGAGCGCTGCTAGCCAATCAGAGGTCAGGTGTAGTGCAATGGTAGTCTAACGCTACCAATGAATTGTGGGGATTAGGTAGTCTGAAGACTGCATCGGCCATCTTGGACGGTTGAAAACAGGATTGGTGGATCAGTGGGCTGTCAGCACAGAAGACCAGCAGCGGGTACTACATCTGCCCCTTCTACCCCCAGGGCAAAATTTTTGCCTAAAACCAGAGGGTCACTTTAAAAAGGCCAAACACTGACTTGCAGGAATGCTGCCTTCTAATAGGTGGCGCTATAGAGGCATTGCACCATCTCCTATTTGCATACAAAGTTTCCCAGGAGAGCACGGATGGCCTTATAAGGCCGCCTGCACACGGCAGAGACGATTCCGCATGCGGACCCCGTGTGTACCTTGTCACTTTCGCGGATGGGCTGCACGGCGAGCCGTCAGACATGTGCAGTGAAGTTTTTTTTTTTTCTTTCTTCAAACAACCGCACTCCCCGTGTCATCGCGATGACGCAAAATCTGCGACCTTTTCGCAAGTCATTGCGGAAGGGCCGCGGATCGGATAGCTTCCATTGACTTCAATAGAAGCTGTCCACACGGAATCAGCGCAAAAAATGGACCATGCTGCTATTTTTCCTACGCTTGCGGAAACCGCAATTAGTTTCCGCAAGTGTGGAGTAAGAATCGATTTCCCATAGCGTGCTGTGGGCGCTGTTCGCTGCGGATACGCGGTGCGGATGGCCGCCGCAGATTCTGCAGTAAATATCCGCCTGTGGGCAGGAAGCCTAAAGCCACTCCCAAATAAACGCAGCAAAACGCTTTGTCGCGATTTTACTTTCGCTTTCGGTGGCAGCTCCCTGCGTCTGACAGCGTGTTTATGCGCACCCCATCATTGAGGGGCATGTTCACATGACACGCGGGACACACCCCACCCGATTTAAAAGGCTATTTAGCCTAATGAGATCCGGATGTGTTCTCTCTTTCACGGAATTGCGCACGCTCTTGCATTTTACATGCACATTTGCGCACCTTCCATAGACTTCTATTGGGACACTTGGTGCACAAATATGGAGCATGCGGCATTTTTTTGCTGTGCGCAAAATAGAACCCATTGAAATCAATGTGTTCTATTCTCTGCCTATTGTGCGTGCAAATATGCCCGTGTGGAGACGCCCGAACACACGCTTGGGTATATGGAAATCCAACTGTCTGCGCCAATCCACATTAGTCTATCAGTGGGATACGCCCATCTTTACCGAAAGAGTGCATGACAAATTATGACATACAGCGTAACTAGACTGACATTCCGGAGCGCGGGAAAGCTGGGCCGTATTTACATAGGTGAGCGCGTTATCCGTCCCAGAAACTCGGACCAATTTCACGCTTGTGAACACGCAAATCTTACCAGCGACTGAAATGCATTTTGGAAGAATAGCGCATCATGTAGCTGCACGCGCGATTCTTACGTACGTGAAAAATCAAACGCTTCAATAGAAAAAAAATTGCGAAAAAGCACCGCGCTCGCATGGAACATCACATCTTTAGGCGAGTGCGATGCGATTTTTTTTTCCGCTCCTGTAGGCCGCTCTCACACCGGCTGCTTTCTACCATGATTAGCGCGGTGTCCTGAGCGCCGCGCTAATGGCGGTACAACCATCCTATTGATTTAAATGAGGCTTCGCAGACCAGCGCTGGAAGGCAGCGTTTCCAACGCCGCGATTTTCAAGCGCAGTCTGTCCTATTTTTCGGCGTATTTTAACGCACCTCATCGCTATCTACACTGTATCATGTGTTCCAAAACGCTGAGCAAAATCACAGTAAAATCCCGCGGTTTCTAGCGGCATTTAACTGAACGCACATCTGAGAGCGGCCTTAGAAAATACCCCCCCTCCCAAAAAAACGGACATACGATTTTTCAATATTGGACTCTTGATCCGATAGAACAATCGCCCGTGTGTATAAATAGACGTAAAACGGGGCATTGTGCGAGCTCCGCCCATATCGCGTTCGGGCGGAAATCGTACGAGGAAATCACCCATATAAATACAGCCACGTACGAGCGTATAAAATCCGCCATACAGACCCGCAGACTCGCTTCAAAAGACATTACGCCATTATTTCTTTAACCGTTTATTATGTATCAGGCGAATACTGATCCGGATTTACGCAACAGAGAAAGAATAAAACTACAGAGTCAAATACGCAAAAAATAGATCGCAAAATAAACGCCGGCTGTGCGATTAGCCCTACAGATATATATTACGGAGCAAAAAAAAAAAAAAAACGCCGTCAAATAGGCAGCCATATTAGTCGCCTCCCAGAAACGGCGGAACGGGGCGTAGATCCTGGCAGAATAGCGATCCGTTTTTATAAGGCGGGAAGGCGCTTAATGCCGAACGCCGTTATATAAGAAGAATGGCGCGAGATGTAGGTGCGTACAATAGCGGCGATGCCGGGACTTGTCTGGGTCAGAGGTAACTGGAGATCACAGGCAGCACGTGCTGCCGGCGCCGCTGATCGCCAGCCTGTAAACACTCCTGCAGCTGATGGATGGGAGGACCAGGGGGCAGAGGTCACTATAAAGGGCAGCTGGCATGACAGCAGGGGGGGGCAGAGGGCTGTGCAGGAATGTGCAGAGGTGTCACCTATAGAGATCTGCAGGAATGTGCAGCAGATGCAAGGGCGCCCCCCGGGGGTGGTGGCCGGACCTGGAGGCCTTGCACCGCATGGAGATGCGCCTGGCCTGCTGCTGTGGCCGATGCATGCACGACTGCAAGGCAGCAGAGCTGACAGGTGGGACCCCCCGTGCGCCCCCAATGTCGCGCCGGCCCCCCACCCTCCGCCGGGCCTGACTCTTTGTTCTCCATGCACAGCGGAGTGCATTGCGGTTCTCCCTGCGGCACTGCAGCGTTTCCTTGCGGTACCTTCTTGTAGTTTTTCCCCAGCCACAACCGCACGTTGTCGAACTGGGAAACGGTGTCAGACGACTCGTAATATTTCACGTTCGGGCCGCCGTCCTTCTTCCGCACCGCCATCTTCTGCCAGCCTGCCCGGCAATTCCAACCACAGAATCCAGGCGACCTCTAACGGCTGCCAGGTGCATTGCAACACACAGTAACAGCCAATGTACAAGAGCGACATCTGGCGGCCGAAAGGGAAACTACAATGTAAAATAGCTTTGATTTTTATTTATTTATTTTTTAAGGCCGTTCGTGCGGGGCTTCTAAAAGCTTCCATGTAGAAAGGACATCGGAGCGTTTGGAAAGAGAGATATAGAAGTAGTCATGACAAGTTAACTGTGTCTGCATTGTAAATCACGGCGATGCAGTGTTTGGAACCGGGAGGGAAACGGTTAAAATTAAAGCGCCTGTTGAAGAGGTGAGAAATGGAACGCGCCGGAGAGAGGATTCGAACGTTCGGTTTGGAGTTAGAGGCCGCTAAAGATAGGCGCCGAACGGGTTAAAACAGCTCTGAACTCTCCACCAATGAGCTGAAAATATGCGAGGAGGCGGATCGTATACTGTGAGGGAGCTGTGCGGGGCCGTTGGCTGACAGTCACGGTGGCCGAGTGGTTAAGGCGTTGGACTCGAAATCCAATGGGGTTTCCCCGCACAGGTTCGAATCCTGTTCGTGACGAGCTCTGTTTTTTTTAACTTTCTGGTAGGAAATTAATTAAGTGGGTTGTTACAGAGGGAAGTGAAGTCAGGACTAAGCTGCGTGGCTGCTGTAATATGTCAAGGCAGTAGTAATACACTCTTTGTAAAAGAAAGTTGTTTTTTTTGTTTTTTTCTTTACAAAGGCATCAAAACTCAGGATGCAGCTACATCTCAGGCAGATATGTAATTGATTAGAGTTGTGGTGTGATTAGAGGAATGGTCTTGCTGTCTGAGACCCTAAAAGCAGTTCCACATTGGGCCTATAAAAGGCTCTCAGAGGCTCCTTGTGTGTAGTGGTCCTCTTTGTCGGCTGGTTGACCACTAGACATGCCTCTACGACGCAATCAACGAGATTCCGCCCATTTAAGAGCTGCCTCACATGATCATATGGTAATTGCATAATATGCTGTACCAATATCACATAGGCGGCCGTGTTATTGCTCACATGCATTGCATCTATTACGCACAAAAAAAAACAAAGCATGTTCTATTACACGCACATACATGTCAAGATAGTACATAGCGATAGGCGGCACACAGCCCATATGCGATGTAATCGCGCACTGGCTGCAAGCCACACACGTATATCTGTCTGCACGCTGCGTAATACACAAATGTGAGCCGGGCCTAACAGAGGGGCGCATTATTGGAACACGATAAGCTGGATGGTCGTATTGATGAATCGCTGTCACCTGGGCTGTTCTGACCAGACTGTTAGGAGTTGTTGGGACCAGTGGATGTGTGAGGGCACACACACAAGGTGACCGGGCTCAGGGCGGCCCCTACAGACCACCAGTAGAGAGGAGCGTCTGACCAGACTGTTAGGAGGTGTTGGGACCAGTGGATGCGTGATGGCACGCAAGATGACCGGGATCAGGGCGCCCCCTACAGAACACCAGTAGAGAGGAGCATCTGACCAGACTGTTAGGAGGTGTTGGGACCAGTGGATGCGTGAGGGCACGCAAGGTGACCGGGCTCAGGATTTTCTCCACAGACCAGTAGAGAGGATCATCTGATCATCCAACAGGCCTGAGCAGCTCCAACTGTTTCATTGTCTGCCATCCAGAAATAGGTGGCGCCATCGTTACACCCCTGTGTCTATCAGAACTAGCACCAGGCACTTGGCTGAAGGACATTTGGTCTTACGGCACCCATTACATGTACAGCCTTTGACACCCACCCACTGTTGCCTCAGTTTGCAGTGATGCCATGAAAGACGAAACTGAATGAAGTGGAACTGGGTTGTCTTCAGCGATGAATACAGGTTTTGTTTGGGTGCTGATGACGGCCGTGTTAGTGTCTGAAGACCTCAGGGGGATCGCCTCAATCCTGCCTTTGCTGTGGAGTGGCACACTGCCCCCTGCTGGTTGGATGGTCTGGGGGCCATCACAATCAACAGCTGGTCACCCCTAGTAGTGGTACGAGGGACAATGACAGCTCAGTGATATGCTCAGGACATCCTGCAGCCACATGTGTTCCTCTCATGGCGGCTTCCAAGAGGCAGCAGGATAATGCTTGGCCGCACACACAAGGGGGTCACAGAAAGCCCCCACAACATTGTCACACTTCTGTATCCTGCCGATCATCAGATTTAATCTCGAATCGAACATGCATGGGGCTGTCTACGAGTTTGCACAATATAGAGGCTCAGTTATAGCAAATGTAGACAGATATGCTGCAGGATACCATACAGAACCTGTATGCCTCCATGCCCACCATATTGCATCTTGTATCCAAGCTAGAGGTGGTACAACAGGGTACTAGAGTCTCCATGTCCCCTGTATGACATCTTGTATCCAAGTTAGAATTGGTACAACAGGAAACTAGAGCCTCCATGTCCCCTGTATCACATCTTGTATCCAAGCTAGAGGCGGTACAACAGGGTACTAGAGCCTCCATGCCCGCCCGTATCACATCTTGTATCAAAGCTATAGGTTGTACAACAGAGTACTAGAGCCTCCATGCCCAATCGTATCACATCTTACATCCAAGCTAGAGGCGGTACAACAGGGTACAAAAACCTCCATGCCTGCCTGTATCACATCTTGTATCCAAGCTAGAGGTGGTACAACAGGGTACTAGAGCCTCCATGCCCGCCTGCATCACATCTTGTATCCAAGCTAAAGGCGGTACAACAGGGTACTAGAGCCTCCATGCCCGACCATATCACATCTTGTATCAAAACTAGAGGCGGTACAACAGGGTACTACAGCCTCCATGCCTTCCTATATCACATCTTGCATCCAACCTAGAGGCGGTACAACAGGGTACTAGAGCCTCCATGCCCGACTGTATCACATCTGACATCCAAGCTAGAGGCGGTGCAACAGGATAATAGAGCCTTCATGCCCACCTGTATCACATCTTGTAGCCAAGCTAGATGTAGTACAGCAGGATACTAGAGCCTCCTTGTGTGCCAATATCACATCTTGTAACCAAGCTAGAGGCGGTACAACAGGGTGCTAGAGCCTCCATGCCCGCCCGTATCACATCTTGTATCCAAGCTAGAGGCAGTACAACAGGGTGCTAGAGCGTCCATGCCCGCCTGTATCACATCTTGTATCCAAGCTGGAGGAGGTACAACAGGGTGCTGGAGCCTCCCTCCAAGGAGTCAGTTCTCCACATTAAAGTCTCCTTTTGCTCGGATACTGTAGCCACTTATATTAGTGCTATAATCACACAGGGAAAGTTTCATTAGATTCTAACAACTTCTTCTAGGGGAAGGATTTTTTGTTAAAATGCATGCATGTATGTTGACGCAGCCCTTTTTAAAAAATTTTTTTTATAATTTTTGTCTTTTTCTCGCCACTTTCAAAAAAATCATAACTCTTATTTATACATGAAGCAGCTGTCTGCGGGCTTGTTCTTTGCAGGACGAGTTGTGGCAGTATTTAATGTACCAGATAACGTACTGAAAATTTTTTTCTAACTGGGGTGAAATAGAAAATAAAACACAATTCCGACATCTTTGAGGGTGGGTGGTCTTTTTACAGAGTACACACTGCAGCAAAAATGGCACAACTTTATATTGTGGGTGAGAGCAATTACAATAATATCAAATGTAGTTGTTGTTTTTTTTTTGCTGTACTACTTTATAAAAATTATGTTTTTTCTTGGAGATGGGGTGACCAAAAAAGCACAATTCTGGCATGGTGCAGCCCCATTGCGATGTTTCCCACTGAAAAAAATAGAAGAAACTCCACAATCCCCGAAGTTATGCCATAAAAATGTCTTGCATCCTCAGGGAATTCACATGTTGGTGAGCGTGATATTGGGTCGTGAATCGTGGCCCGATATCGCACTCGCCATGTGAAGTTAGCCTTAGGGCTCCCACACACTTGCGTTTTTTTAACACAACTTTTTTTTAAGCGAATGTCAATGAGACTTTCTAATGTTAAAAACACATCACAAGTTGGTGCTCTGCAATTTTTTGTGCGATGCATGTTTAACATTAGAAAGTCCTATTGACATTCGCGTTAAAAAAAACGGAAGGGAGCCCCTAGGGTGTATTTCCATGGGTAGCTTTTCTGCACATGTGGGGCTGATAGTCCGAGTTACGAAAATCACTGCATATCCTATTTTTTTGGCGATTCTTCATTTTAAGAATCGTTCATTAATTATTTTCAATGAGAATATGAAAAAAAAAACCACATCGCATTCGAATGGCATGCGCATGCAGTCTGTTTTTAAAGCATTTTGCTACTGGAAGAATATGTAATTTATTTCACGCTTGTGTAAAAGTGCATGAAAACCGCATATGAGGGGGGACGTGGCCTGAGGCATAAGGCTGTAAGACGCTGTTCCTGCAAGCTTCTGCTAGACCCCAGCTATTCACCACTCAAACGGCATCCACCGGCAACATCCGTGCAACATGGGGCACACCAAACGACCAGGAAACCGAGGGACACCCAAGAGTGAGGAGGCGGGTCCTCTGGACGCATACTTAGGAATCTACCAAGGCGGAAAACTGCTCCGGCGGGATCCAAGATGGCGCCGCAGCTAATTCCGGGGGAGTGGGGAGCCCCGTCATTAGCTGGAGCGGCTGCAGCGGTTCCCCTGTCGACTTTCTCACAGTGGAGCTCAAGACGCCGGTCTTCCGAGCTGCAGAAGCAGCGGAGTCCATCACCGAGACCTCAAAGACCGATCAAGGCCCTAAAGGGGCTCCCGCGACAGGCCCCTCCTACCTCAGCCCGCTCCATTTTGGGAAGCAGCCCACGGAATCGGGCCCAGAGGAGACCCACCTAGGCTCTCCACAGATGGCAGGCACCTCCAGTGGGGACATCCATGGAAGATCCTTCTCCCCTCGATCCTCAGGACTACATAAAGTGGCCGGCAGCCATACAAGATGGGTGAGCGACAATACCTGCTCCCAGGTGGGGGAGGGGGTATCCAGGCCTTTCACTCACAGATAGATGATGGCACTGGAGCCCTACTCACTCCCTACCCCTTGTGGACAGTGATGAAGTGGAACCTTTTTATGAGCCTCCTGTTGACTTATACATTGGGGCTGAGAGATCCCAACTACAGACGGGGTCCCCTTTCATCAAATCTCCCAAAATAACACGCCCAACAGAAAAGGCACACATAGGGGCGACCACAGTAGAAGTTATGGATGACTCTGATGATGACTGGGATTGGAAGGCTCACCTGAGAAGCATCCCTACAAGAAACGAAATAGATGTCTTGCTCACGAAGGCTACAAGCTCACAAATGCAGGCAATTGAAGCATTACAGGCAGACATTAAACATGTAGGCCATGGAGTTATTGAATCCAAAGAAGCGCAAATTCAGTCTCAGATCTCTGAGCATCGCAGCATACTGCAAGACCATTCCCTGCAAATTTCCAATATCTTGACGCAATTAGACAATATAGAAAACCGCAACAGAAGAAACAATATTTGAATCAGGAGCTTGAGCGAGGAGGTGGAATCAGCACACCTTGAAAACTGGGCACAAAAATGCTACGGAGACATTCTTAAAAAACCTGCTGACAACTATGTGGAAATAGACCGGATTCATAGATCTTTGGGCCCCAAAAGCTCAGATCCCACACAACCACGAGACATCGTGTGCAGAATCCACTTTTATAAAGAAAAGGAAGACCTGTTGAGGAGAATCAGAGAAAAAGGTCCCATCACATACAAAGGCAAAGCTCTCCTGGTACTCCCAGATTTTTCTAGAAGAACCCTCCAGCTTCGCAGAGCTCTCAGACCCATCTTAACAGTTTTAAAAGAAAAGAACATTCCCTACCGCTGGGGTTACCCCTTTCAGTTACAGGCGGGTAAAGATAGAAGCACAGCGATATTTAGGGGACTTGGTGACCTTCCGAAGTTCCTGGCTAAATTCAAGCTCCTAATGATCTCAATCCCTGATTGGCTGAGAGTCGACGCACCAGATCCGAAACCCCCGAGAGAAGAATGGCGTGTGGCCGGCCTGAATGGGAAGCATTGACTCTGGGAGTGACAGACTACCCCTCAGAACTGTCTGCCTGGTGTGCTTGCTTCTGAGTGGATGATTCCGCTCCTTCTGTTCTTGTCTGCGGATGTCCCGAGATTTGCCATCTTTGTTGATATGCCCTTTCAAGGGCCCAGTTATAGATGCCGGGGTTTGGGGGAAGCTGCAGCCCTGTACCTTAGTTCCAACTTCTCCAAACCAGGCCAACAACACTAGCTGTTGCTGTAACGATTGTTATTTTTTTTCTTCCTGTAGCAGCCCTGTTTGTTGTTGCGCGCTGCTCCTTAGTTCTGGGGCGGCCCGCTGTGGCCTGAGCTCCACCAATTAGAGAGCAAAAATCAAGTTCCATTGTTTCTTCGCTTATTTTTTCTCATGCCTTACATAATTCTAGTCGGTTTTAATGTTAACCTTTTTCCTTGGTTCCCCTTCCCTCTTTCCTCTCTCTCTATGGGTCCTTTACTACAGAATCACACTGAGGTTACCCTGCCCAGCCTGGTGCTCTTCCCCAGAGTGGAAACAATGACGTCAATAACAATAAGCTCCTACAGCGCCAGAGGCCTCAATAGCCCAGAAAAAAGGAACCAAAATCTGTATGGTTTTCATAAGAAGAGTCATGATAACCCTCTTCCAAAAGACCCACTTTAAATCAGCAAACATCCCTAGTTGCCATAATCAATATTTCCCTTATTGGTACCATGCTTCCCACCCTGATCACAAAGTGTCCGGGGTTTCCATTGTTTTTCACAGGTCATTCAAACCACAGGTTTTGGCGACTGAAAGGGACGAAGCTGGGACGTACATATTTCCGAAAATAAAACACTCAGATGATATTTACAGCTTGGCTAACTTTTATTTTCCCAATCAGGAGCAGATTTGCGGAAAATGCTAGTGAGTCTCCACCTTGTTGATCTATAGAGGACCCTATATCCTTCCACCGAAGACTACACCTATCACTCGCAGGTCCACAATTTGTACAGCAGAATAGACTACATATTGTTTCGCACAAAATGCTAGATGGTTCCCCCAAATGCTCACTGGGCAATTTCATATGGTCTGACCATGCTCCTGTGTTTGGGCAAATTAGTCCTAGGAAACAGAATTATAGGGGCTTGAACTGGAAGCTAAATGATAACTTACTTAGGGACCCAACTTGCATGGCCGATCTGTCTGAAACTATCAATGTTTTTCTCGAGGCTCATAAGTCTGACATCACCCCTGCGCCAATTAAATGGGAAGCACAAAAATACATCCTGAGAGGGGTGTTCATGTCTTATGGCGCAAGACTCAAGAAAGAAAGGTCATTTAAGCTTAACAACTTCTGCGGTCCTTGGAGACGCGAGAGGTGGCTGATAAGGAAAAAAGGTCAGATGCCTTACTAATAGAAATCACTAATATTAGACATGAGATACTTTCTATATTAGATCAAAATACTTTATATCTTAGAGACAGATTTCGGGCAGGATGAGTATGGCACAAAAAGTGGGAGGTAGCTGGTGAGACCCTTACATCTTCGGGTTTCCCAAGCAAATATTCTTTCTATTAACTTCCCCGCCGGGATAGTTGCCCACGCCCCTGAGGAAATACTGGAGGCATTCAGGATGTAGTACTCTAGGTTCTATAATTTCCCTCGCCCAGATGCGTTGAGTGAGCCCATCCAGAAAGACAACATTACGCAATATCTGCGACAAAACATCGTCAAAACTGTCCCGGCTGATGGGGTGGAAGTCCTTGAAGAAGATATCACTTCCTCAGAGCTGTCCCAGGTTTTGAAAGACCTGAAAGTAGGAAAGAGTCCCATGCAGCAGTCGGTCACCCCTAGTAGTGGTATGAGGGACAATGACAGCTCAGCGATATGTTCAGGACATCCGGCAGCCACACGTGTTTCTCTCATGGCGGCTTCCAGGAGGTATTTTACAGCAGGATAATACTCGGCCGCACACACAAGGGGGTCACAAGAGCCTCCACAACATTGTCACACTTCCGTGGCCTGTCTGGTCAACATGTATGGGACTAACTTCATCATCCTTTAAGTTTGCACGATCTAGAAGCTCAGTTATAGCAAATGTGGACTGATATGCCATAGGATAACATATACCTGTATGCCTCAATGCCCACCCGTATCACATCTTGTATCCAAGCTAGAGGTGGTACAACAGGGTACTAGAGCCTCCATGCCCACCTATATTACATCTTGTATACAAGCTGGAGATGGTACAACAGGGTAGTAGAGCCTCCATGCCCACCCATATCACATCTTGTATCCAAGCTAGAGGTGGTACAGCATGGTAGTAGAGCCTCCATGCCTGCCTGTATCACATCTTGCATCCAAGCTAGAGTCGACCCAACAGGGAACTAGAGCTTACATGCCAACCTGTATCAGATCTTGTATCCAAGCTAGAGGTGGTACAACAGGGTACTAGATCCTCCATGCCCCTCTGTATCACATCTTGTATCCAAGCTAGAGGTGGTACAACAGGGTAGTAGAGCCTCCATGCCCCACTGTATCACATCTTACATTCAAGCTAGAGATGGTACAACAGGGTAGTAGAGCCTCCATGCCCACCCATATCACATCTTGTATCCAAGCTAGAGGCAGTACAACAGGGTACTAGAGCCTCCATGCCTGCCTATATCACATCTTGTATCCAAGCTAGAGGCAGTACAACAGGGTACTAGATCCTCCATTCCCACCCGTATCACATCTTGTATCCAAGCTAGAGGTGGTATAACAGGGTAGTAGAGCCTCCATGCCCCACTGTATCACATCTTTCATTCAAGCTACAGGTGGTACAGCAGGGTACTAGAGTCTCCATGTCTGCCTATATCACATCCTGTATCCAAGCTAGAGGTGGTACAACAGGGCACTAGAGCCTCCATTCCTGCCCTTATCACATCTTGTATCCAAGCTATAGGCGGTACAACAGGGTACTAGAGCCTCCATGCCTGACCGTATCACATCTTACATTCAAGCTAGAGGCGGTACAACAGGGTACTAGAGCCTCCATGCCTGCCTATATTATGTTTTGTATCCAAGCTAGAGGCGGTACAACAGGGTACTAGAGTCTCCATGCCCACCTGTATCACATCTTGTATCCAAGCTAGAGGCGGTACAACAGGGTACTAGAGCCTCCCCTCAAGGGATCAGTTCTCCACAATAAGTTATCCTTTTGCTCTGATATTATAATCACTTAGTTATATCAATGTTACAATCCTACACAAAGTTTCATTCGATTCAGGCAACTCCTTCTAGGTGATTGATTTTTTTTGACAAAGAGTGTATAGTGAGGGCATTTTTTTTAGAGGTATACTACCATACACAGAGCTGAGCTGCTGCATTTAAGCTTGTTAAAGGGGTGGTCTCGCGAAACCAAGTGGGGGTATACACTTCCGTATGGCCATATTAATGCACTTTGTAATATACATCGTGCATTAAATATGAGCCATACAGAAGTTATTCCACTTACCTGCTCCGTTGCTAGCGTCCTCGTCTCCATGGTTCCGTCTAAATTCGCTGGCAGCTTGCTTTTTTAGACGCGCTTGCGCAGTCCGGTCTTCTCCTTTCAGCACGAGCCGCTTCAGTGTGCTCCCCGCTACAGCTCTTCTGCGCATGCGCAGATGAGCTGTCACTGCTCGGGAGCGCGCTGGAGCGGCCATTCTGTACCTTCCTCTGTTAGAGGAAGGTGCAGAGCCGCCCAGCTGTCCGGAGAAGCCGCCCAGCTGTCCTGCCGTCCAGCTGTCCTGCCGTCCAGGTAAGTGATGGGCCGGGGGGGGGCTGCCGCTGCGATGGGGGGGCTGTCGCTAGGCCGGGGGGGGCTGCCGCTGCGATGGGGGGGCTGTCGCTAGGCCGGGGGGGCTGCCGCTGCGATGGGGGGGCTGTCGCTAGGTCGGGGGGGGCTGCCGCTGCGCCGGGGGGGGGGCTGTCGCTGCGATGGGGGGGGCTGTCGCTAGGCCGGGGGGGGCTGCCGCTGCGATGGGGGGGCTGTCGCTAGCCGGGGGGGGGGGGGCTGCCGCTGCGCCGGGGGGGGCTGTCGCTGCGATGGGGGGGCTGTCGCTAGGCCGGGGGGGGCTGCCGCTGCGATGGGGGGGCTGTCGCTAGGCTGGGGGGGGCTGCCGCTGCGATGGGGGGGCTGTCGCTAGGCCGGGGGGGGCTGTCGCTGCGATGGGGGGGCTGTCGCTAGGCCGGGGGGGGGGGCTGTCGCTGCGATGGGGGGGCTGTCGCTAGGCCGGGGGGGGCTGGGCCAGGGGGGTAAGTGATGGGTCGGGGGTGATGTTCACTGACAGGTGAAGGCCCCGGAGCCCAGCGCTGGGCTCCGGGGCCTTCACCTGGGCTCCGGAACCTAGCGCTGGGCTCCGGGGCCTTCACCTGGGCTGAGGGTCTAGCGCTGGGGAGCCGGGAGCGTAGCGCTGGGGAGCCGGGGGCTAGCGCCGGTTACCTGCTGCCTGGCGGTGGGTGACTGGTCGGCGGCTGCGGGGCGTCTGGTCGGCGGCTGCGGGGCGTCTGGTCGGCGGCTGCGGGGCGTCCGGTTGCCATGGAGACACAGCTGGCAGCGTCTCGGGAGCGCGCACGTCGGGCTGCAGCGAGCGACGGGGAAAGAGCCGGCGGCCATCTTGGGGAAACTTTTATAAGTTGCTGAAACGCTGGAACGGTAAGTACAAACCAGCTAGGAAAGTCATTTACAGGGGTAATTAGTAATGTATGTTTAATTAGGGGGACTGGGCAAAAAAAAAAAATCACTGCTTCCTCGAAACATCTCCTTTAAGTTATAAAACTTGGCTTGTGGTTTGGTTTTGTTTTCTGGTGGGGGGATGTCCTGAGGCTTGTTACATCACTGTGTGCATTATCCTTTTGCTGTAACATTATTACTGTACTGTAGTATCACAAGGCTTATTTTCTCTGTGCTCTGTATTGTTACTTCGCTGTTTACTCATTTAGAAAAGCATTAAGATGTATTGTTTAACACTCAAAATTGTACTTAGAAGAATTCTCTTTTTATTGATAATTCTTGAGATGTTTGTACCACTTGACTGGCATCCATTGGAGTACATTCAATTAACTGGTGTGGCGCAGAGTGTTAGGGCAGCAAAAATGCAATCCTAAACTCTTGCTCACAACCTGAAGGTTGTGGGTTCAAGTAGCCGGCTCAAGGTTGACTCAGCCTTCCATCGTTCTGAGGTCGGAGAAATGAATACCCAGCTTGCAGGGGAGGAAAAAAACTGGATAAGGCAATGGCAAATCATCCTGCAAAAACAGTCTGCCAAAAAAACGTAATGATGGGATGTCACCCTAGGAGATAGTCATGACTCAGTGCTTGCACCAGGGGACTTTACCTTTTATTATGAAAACGACATACCTGTCTTATAGCTTATAAAACATGTCAAAACAGATCTGAAGGACATCCCAAGGCACGTGTCCTCTATCATTCTTAAATGAAGGAAATGTTGAATCACTAGGAATCAGAGAAGAAGG
The DNA here is from genome assembly GCF_035609145.1 of Eleutherodactylus coqui. Lineage (NCBI taxonomy): Eukaryota > Metazoa > Chordata > Amphibia > Anura > Eleutherodactylidae > Eleutherodactylus > Eleutherodactylus coqui. The sequence goes on from NC_089837.1 coordinate 479,537,517, forward strand.
GCCTTGGTCAGAGAAGTGACGAAGAACCTCAACAATGGTCAAGCCTTTATTGGTAGAATGTCCAGACAGGAGCCACTCCTCAGTAAAAGGCAGTTGAAACCTGCTTGGAGATTGGCAAAAGGACTCTTGCACCATGAGAAATGGTATTCTCTGGTCTGATGAACCAAAGAATGAATTCTCATTTGGGAGACTAATGATCGAGGGGAAAAACGAACAGAGAAAAGCACACAAAAGTCTGTTCTGGACCTCAGAGTGGTGAAAATATTCACCTTCCAACAAGACAGCCCTAAGCAGGGCTCAAACCCAGGACCTCCTGTTCCCAGACCAGCGGCTCTAAACATCCAGGCCTTTAAACTAATTCCGCCTCCCTGCCCTGGCCCCCCTCTGCATCCATTAAGGATTTCCTATAAAAGCCTGGCCCTTCCCCCAGCTCCTTGCGAGATTATTGTGCTCCATTGCCTCGATCAAGTGTCATAGCCTAAACCTGCTCCTCTCCTACAAACCGTGATTACTTGTGGCTGACTGCTGGCTTTCCATCTGATTACGCTCCCCACTTCATCCATTTGTACCACAAGCCGAGACCTTCTGCTAAGGCATAACATCATACTGCAGCAGCAAAGAAAGCATTGCTAGTTGTTGTCCCCGCTGGGGAACTTAAAACAAAGTAAAAATAAGAACAATCAAGATTTACTAAAAAAGTAATAAAAGTTCTAAAAACACCCCTTTTGCCATACTTACAATAAAAGAATCTAAATTCCAAAACAAAAATACATATTTGGTATCACTGCGTCCGTAAAAGTCTGATCTATCAAAGTAACTCATTATTTACCCAGCACGATGAAGGTGGTCCGAAAAAAAATAAAGAACACCAGAAATGCACTTTTTTTGGTCACCCTGTCTCCAAGAAAAAATACAACTACCGGACGTCCCGCAAAAAATGAGCTTTCGCTCAGCTGTCGACGGAAAAATAAAAAAGTTATGGTGCGCAGAAGATAGCAGCAGAAAATAATTTAAAAAAATAAATGTTTTTGAAAAAAAAATACAAGTAGGGCCGCCTGCAGACGGCCGGCTCGGATCCAGCAGCGAGAATTCTCGCCGCGGGACTCGACCCGAGCACCTGCAGAGAGCAGCGCGTACTCACCCGCGCCCCGCAGCTCCGGATCTTTCATGTGCATGCGCATACCGGAGCCAGTGGCCGGTGAGTGATGTTGCTGTGCGGGGCTCTGCGTGCCCCGCACAGAAATAGAACATGCTGCGGTTTGTTTGCCGCGTGAGATTTCGCGCAGACAAACGGCAGCTGTCTTCCTAAGATTGCGTTTGCTAACGCAATCCTATGCCAGCTTCCGAGGACGGAAATTCCGCCCGTCTGCAGGTGGCCTAGCACAGCAAAAAAAAAAAACTATATAAGTTTGGTATCGTAGCAATCGTACTGTCCCATAAAATAACGTTATCAGTTTGTGTGCTCTAGGAACAAGACGCACCGAAAATAGCGAAAGTCCTTTTTTTTTTCATTTTACTCTTCTTAGAATTTTTTAAAAGTTTTTCAGTACATTATATGAGATGTTAAATAGTACCATTGAAATATACAACTTGTCCGGCAAAAAACAAGCCTTTATACATCTACATCGATGGAGAAATAAAGCAATTAAGATTTTATTAAAAGGGGGGATGAAAAAATGAAAATGGGGGAAAAAAAGGTCTGCGTCATTAAGTGGTTAAACAGGGGCGTAACTATAGAGGGTGCAGGGGATGCGGTTGCACCCGGGCCCATAAGGCTTCTCTTCTCCATATAGGGAACCCAGTACTATGAGTAAAGCATTATAGTTGGGGGCCCTGTTACAAGTTTTGCATCGGGGCCCGGGAGCTTCAAGTTACACCTCTGGGGTTAAACATCTCTTGAGAGACCTGAAAATAGCTGTATATTGAACCTTGCGGTCCAACCTGACAGAACTTTAAAGCATTTGCAAAGAAAAATGGGAGAAAATCCCCAAATACCAGTGTGCCAAACTTGTAGTATCATGTCCAAGACCTGAGACTGCAAAAGGTGCTTCCAACTACTGACTAAGGGCGCCCACCCACTGGCGATTTTTTTCCCCTGCGAAATTCGCAGCATTTTTTTCTCTGCAGGGGTCTATGGGACTTGTAATGTTAAAATCGCGATCGCGCAAAATCGCGATTTCGCGGTAAATTGCGATTTTGCGCGATCGCGATTTTAACATTACAAGTCCCATAGAACCCTGCAGAGAACAAAATGCTGCGAATTTCGCAGGGAAAAAAAACGCCAGTGGGTGGGCGCCCTACGATGTCTTATTATTATGCAAATATGATATTTGAGTTTCTTAATACATTTGTGCAGAGTTCTACAAATTTTAGTTTTGCTTTCTCATCATGTGAAGCAGGGGGTCTGGTAATTTCTCATGTTTCAGCTAATTTAGTGAGACACAGCAGGTAAAAAAAATGCAGCTTAAATTGACCTGCACAATGGATTTTAACTCTGCAGCATATCAATTTATGCTAGGGACTGTCACTCCTTCAAAGAGGTGTACCAAAAGTAATGCAAAAGTTCAACGATGGCGCAAATGCATCGCTTTTAATGGAGACTCTATTGATATACAAATTTGTATAGAGGAAGAGTCGCTCCGACTACATGTGCAATTGGAACGCTCTACATCAGTTAATAAAGAAGTTGTGACCACTTTTGCATTACTCTCAGTACGGCCCTCGTGTTTCCACAATATTTGGTGCAGAGTACATTGCAGCAAACCCGCAGCATGTAAACAATCTTTATTGTGATGAAACTGTGTAGTAAGGCCGGCTTCACATGGCCATATCTGCGTGTGCAATATGCGGAGAATAGAACCACTGATTTCAATAGTATCCTTCACATTTCTGTATTTTCACACTCATTTCGGTCATGAAAAAAAAAAAATAGAACATGCTTTATTCATCTGCGTATTTGCTCACTAATCAAGGAGGAAGAAGGAGGAAGAAAAAATCCTGTAGGGACATGGAGAAATAGCCTGACACCAATAGTATGTATAAAACAGCTGAAAGAAGCGTACCAAGCCTCCTGATCTAGTCCCCCACCCCCACAATACACCCCCTGCCCCTCACTATGGCTTTCCACTTTTGTCTATCATGTACACTTCCTGCCCCATTCTTCCTGTACTACCCCCACCCCGTTTGTGTTCTAAAAACTGTATATCACATGTTATCAGGGCATTGCTGTGTTCCCCCCTGCTCCACCTCCTGCCCTGTACCTTCTGTATCACCCCACTCCCTTTGTTTCTAATAATTGAATTCCACATGTAACTTTTGTCATTTTCATATTATTTGTGTTCCCCAAGTGCCTCGAAAGCGCTGTGAAATAAGTTGGCGCTATACAAATAAAGATTATTATTATTAAACAACTCTAGGCTATTAAAGGGGTTGTCTCGCGGCAGCAAGTGGGGTTATACACTTCTGTATGGCCATATTAATGCACTTTGTAATATACATCGTGCATTAAATATGAGCCATACAGAAGTTATTCACTTACCTGCTCCGTTGCTGGTGTCTCCGTCGCCATGGCTCCGTCTAATTTCGCTGTCTTCTGGCGTTTTTAGACGCGCTTGCGCTGTGCGGTCTTCTGCCTGGTGAATGGGGCCGCTCATGCCGGAGAGCTGGTCACCGCGTCGTCATCGTAGCTCCGCCTCCGTCACGTGGTGCCGATCAGCCAATGAGGTGGCTGTATTGGCAGTGGAACGCGGAAGACAGAAGAAGAAACTCCACGGTGCACCATGGGAAGACCCGCGGTGCACCGTGGAAGAAGACCAGCGGCACCATCTTTAAAAGAAGAAATGAAGAAGCTGCAGAACGCTGATGCAGGTAAGTGCAATGTGCTTGTTTAAAACTAACAAATGCTTTATTTTTCACAGGGCATAATGCAGGGGTCCATTTAAAAAAAAAAATTTGCTTTCGCCGCGAGACAACCCCTTTAAGGCTGGTGTCACACGGGTCGTATTCTTGGCGGAAATTTTGTGGTTTTGCCAGAGCGAAAAACCGCAAGATTTCTGCTGGGAAAGCGCAGCTTCAAAATCCGTGGCTTCGCCGCATGCTTTTCTGTTGCAGCCAGCTCTCCCATAGAGGGGAGCGCGGCCACAACGGAAAAAAAAAAAAAAAGAATGGACATGTTGCATCCTGGGAATCCGCACCACAGCACCAGCTTCTGCCGGCTTTGCCGTGACGGATTTGCAGCCCCGTGTGGACGAGGTTTTTGACAAATCTCGTCCACATGGCTTGCCAATCCCGGGACTAGCGGCCGTAGGCATTGGGCACTTTTTAAACACTCCTTCATCCTGCATTCTGATATCCAAGATGACGCTGCTGTGTGCCTCCTCAATCACACCCCATGACAATGCCGCAGGGGAGCGTGGTGGAGCCTACAGTCCAGGAATCTCAGCGTCCAATGGAGAGCAAAAGCAGGATAGAAGGCGAGATACCTCTCAGCACCGCTGCACTAGAGTGCTGCTCATGCGGGACCTGCAGTCTCCTGAAATGATGCAGGTATCCTTTTTAATGGCTCCACTTCTAAAGGGCATCAGCTCTCCAATGCCCAGATCATGGGTGAGAAGCACCAGTTGAGGCAACAACCCCCCCCAACAACAGAGCTGGAGCATTCTAGCATCCAAAGATGGCGCTGCTGCAAAACTGCTCTGCCCTATCATAGGAAACAACACTAAAGACCATAGACAGCTCCGTGTTACAAGGTGCTGGAAATGAACAAGATCATCTAACGGAGAAAAAAGGGAGATTATTCCCATTACCTATGCACCAGCCCTCAATTAACTCCCAAACACTCTGCCAGCACCATGCCTCGGAGCTCCCCATCATGGGCTTCATCCGCAGGAGGCTATTTTGGGCTACCTCTGACAATGGCCCAGTAACCATTGGGCCTTTCTCTGAGCAACCCAGAATAGGACTGGAAAGCACACATCAGAGCGATACCTACCAAAAGTGAGATTGACTCACTATTTCACAAATTTGAGACATTGCATAAACAGGCTTTAGAACTTCTTCAAAAACCAGTGGGCCAAAGCGTGGAAGAATCTCAGAAACAAATTTCCACTCAGCTTGAGGCACACAACCAAGTCATACCGGCTCACTCAACTCAAATTTCAAATATACTAATTATTTTTGTACTTATCATTGAGTACAGGCACAGGAGAGATAATATCCGTATGAGAAATCGGAGGAAATAACAAATACCCAGTTGGAGTGTTGGGCACAAAGTTTTTTCAGTTCCCTCATTCAGTATTCTGTGGATAAACCCATAGAAATTGACTGTATACACAGATCTGAAAAGACCAAGAGATATCATATGCTGCATTCACTTCTACAAGGATAAACAGGCCATATTAAAAAGCACCAGAGAATTAGATAATTTGATCTGAAACTTTTGTAGCCTAGAACTATTTAGATGCTTCTCCGATACTTCCCTCCTTTCCCCTGACTAGGACTAACAACATGGTATGTTGTTCGGGCACTGGTTCTCTGCCAGTGGCTAACCTATCCTCCATGGGATTTACCCTGTTCAATTACCACTTACTCACTTTCTATCTTTACCTCGCTTTCCTTTTGTATTGTTTTCTATGCGCAGCAGCGGAAGCCTACTGGGAAAAATCAATGACATGGCCAACATAACATTTTGTTCATATATCGCCAGGGATCTTAATAAACCTGCAAAGAGAGGACAGATTCTAGACCACCCCCAGAAAAAAGAGTGCCAATAGCCTTAACTGCAAGAAACACATTTCCAAGCAGCAAATGTTCCAAAATATACATCTCGCAACTATACAATGTGGTATCATAACCCTCACCCTAGCAATAAGACATGCAGCGTATGAATAGCCATGCACAAGCAATTTTCCCACCAAACGATCTCTACTTAAGTAGACCACTAGGGATGGTATATAGTCCTTAAGGTAGCTGGCGGAGCAAATAAACATACTAATGATAGCAAATATTGATTTTCCAGTTCAATCACAGGTACCCTTTGGAATCAAGATGCTGGAGGCTCTGTCACAATTTGCTGCCGGTTCCAATATGATATTAGGCAGAGTCTTCAACCTCTGCTTCGACCCATTGCTGACTCTTCAACGGGTACATTTGGCATCTCTTCTGCTGCAGTGTGTAGATTAAAGAGGGCTCTCAAGTCTTTGAGGCTCATTGACCTCTGGAGGCTCCTGCACCCTGGGGTCAAGGATGTCAGCCACTATTCCTCAACTTACAACAGCCAAATAGATTACTTATTTCCCATAGTTTGGTAGACTTAAACCCAAGTGTTCTTTAGGCATCTTTTTGTGGACAGACCATGCCACAACGTGTGGCGCTCTCCAAGGTTTCCCAGCTAGCGGAAGGAACTGCACCTGGAGACTTAATGACAACATTTTAAAAGACCTGGACTGTTTAAAATCTATGGGACAGGCAATACAAGATTTCTACACCAACCTTGAAGCGGATACCTCACTGGCTCCTATACAATTCAAGGCCTTAAAATGTGTAGGCAGGGTAATTTTTATCTCACATGCCTCTAGATTAAAAAAAGAGCGGTCCAGAGGCTTGCTTGCTAGCTTAGATTCTCCAGGGACTTCCAACAAAATATCCCTGCCAGACCAATTATGAGCAGAAATTTTTGGGACCCATCAACAGGTCCTTTTATTCATGGACCAGGCCTCACTATGCTATACAGATAAAGCACATAGAGCTTTCTACACATATGGAAACAGATGTAGCTGTTGGTTAGCTAGAGCCCTTCACCCAAAATCATCTACACCCTTGATATTTTCTATTAATACCCCTACCAAAGGACTAGTCCATTAAACCAGGGCATTACAGATAGTTTTTGGTCAGATTATAAAACCTATATAATCTGTCAGGGAAACCCGGGGTTGACCAAAATCGGAGCGCGGAGAGCATCAAGGCTTTTCTGGCCAGATATGCTCCAGTCTCCTATACTGTAACCTCGCAGAACAAGAGCTCCAAGAGGTAATCCGAAGCTTAAAGACAGGCAAGAGTCCGGGTCCGGATGGCTTTACGCCTAGATTCTACAAAGCATGCGGGGACTTACTGCCTCCCCTCTTGCTCGAAAGCTTTCAACGCTATATCTAAAACCTGTCCATTCTACCACCAGGCTCTCCAAGCCATAACAACAGTAATACCAAAACCAGTGAAAGCTTCCTCAGCATGCAGTAATTACCAACCCATCTTATTGCTTAATGTAGATACAAAAATGTTCTAAAAAATGTTAGCTTCCGCTCATATACTGGCCTTAATTCATGGAGAACAAGTGGGATTCATACCAATTCGTGAGCCCAGGGATAAAAGTATTAGATCCATTTCCCTGATTTTGAGGGCTCGTTGCTTGGGAAAACCACTAGGCTTACTGGCGGTCGATGCTGAAAAAGTATTAACTAGAGTCCATCGGGGGTTTATGGAAGCCCCCAGTTCCTGAACTGGATAATGACCCTACACCACAATTCTACGTTGTGGGACTGGGTGAACGGATCTCTTTCTGCACCCCTAAAAATAAAAAGTGGTAGAAAACAGGGCTGCTCCTATCCCTTTTTCTATATGTCCAAGTGCTGGAGTCCTTGGCAAATGCTCTCAACTACTTGCCCAGTTATCCCAATTTGAAAACCTATGTATGTCACACCCATGCTTGTAGAGTTGGTGACCTCTGTGGTTTATTGTATCCTACTGGCAGAGGTGACGCAAGACAACACAACACCCTTTGCCCGAGGCTGGGAGAGAGAGAGCGCTCTTTTACAAAGAAGGCCTGGGCCAAATCTTTTCTCTTACCACACAAGCTTTCAATCTCATGTAAATTCCAGATAATCAATTACAAGCTTTTGGCTAGAAGGTACAGAGTACCCACTCGACTCTCCAAGATGTAATCCCAAATTTCCAAAAAGTGCTGTAGATGCTCTTTGGAAAGGGGTACTTTCCTTCACATCCAGTGCTCATGCCCTCTGATCTATGCCCTTTAGCAGGAAGTAATCTCCCTATATAATTCTCTACATGGGGTGACGGTGTCTTTCTCCATAGATAGCCCTCGTATCCCTGATTCCAGGGCGTATAGCTAAAATCAAAAGAGACGGTCTCAGATTTTTCCTTCTAGCCCTGTGTCAGATCATCCCTAATTTGTGGAACTCTCCATCGTCCCCTATAAGGTTTTTGTTTTGGAGGCCTTAGATAACTTAAAGGGGTTGTCCCGCGGCAGCAAGTGGGTCTATACACTTCTGTATGGCCATAATAATGCACTTTGTAATGTACATTGTGCATTAATTATGAGCCATACAGAAGTTATAAAAAGTTTTATACTTACCTGCTCCGTTGCTGGCGTCCTCGTTCCCATGGAGCCGACTAATTTTCGCCCTCCGATGGCCAAATTAGCCGCGCTTGCGCAGTCCGGGTCTTCTGCTGTTCTCTATGGGGCTCCGTGTAGCTCCGTCCCGTCACGTGCCGATTCCAGCCAATCAGGAGGCTGGAATCGGCAATGGACCGCACAGAAGAGCTGCGGTCCACGGAGGTAGAGGATCCCGGCGGCCATCTTCACCGGTAAGTATAGAAGTCACCGGAGCGCCGGGATTCAGGTAAGCGCTGTGCTGTTCTTTTTTTCAGTCCCTGCATCGGGGTTGTCTCGCGCCGAACGGGGGGGGGGGTTTGAAAAAAAAAAAACCCGTTTCGGCGCGGGACAACCCCTTTAATGCACATGGAGGAACTCAGTGCCAGTGACTACAGCAGGTTTTCCAGTTTCTACTCTATATGGGCTTCCTGGATTATATACCGCTCCTCCTCCGGTTTGCAAACTTGGCTCCTTAATGGCATTGTAACCTCCATAAATATATTACCCCTTCATTATCTATGATACAAAGTAGTACTTAATCGGAAATATCTGCATACACGCATTTCTGACTTACTGTCTTTTTCCTTTCGGTCTCTTTCTTTTATTGGTTCCTCCCTTACCTTCTCTCTTAGGTTGCCTGTCCACAGATCTCCGCTGTGGAAGCTGCCGCCGGGGAGCAGGAGCCAGCGGACGGATCTCTGGTGTGAGCCTATCTGACAGATAGACTCACGGGGGAGAATCGCGGCAATTCGTAGCATGCTGCGATTTGACGACTGCGAGCACAGGGGGGCTGTGCTTTACATATCAACGCTATGGAAAGTGTGCATTGCGTTCCCCGCGGCAAAAACGCCTGTGGACAGGCAGCCTTACTGTAAGTTTCCTCAAGCCATAAGGTTTGTAGCAGGGACTCTGTTTATTTAAAATAATTTTAAAGACAGAAGCTAACGTGTTATGTAAATGTAAAGACCCTTTTAGACACAACGATTATCACTCAAAAGCCATCTTTGAAATGATAATCGCTGTCTAAACGCGCGCCCATCATGCAGTTTTCATTCATTGCGGATTTAAAGCCAGCTTGAAACCGGTAATTCCTGCTTAGCAGACTGCACGCAGAGTTCTCCACGGGTAGCACTGATAGCATTCTTTCAGCAACTATCCCACTGGAGAACAATGGACCTGAATGCACATAACAGACCTCCAGCTGTTATCTGCATTCCGCAAAAGGCTTCTTTTACTTGCTGAGTAGCTACTTAGTAGTTTCTGCAACATGATCACTCAAACTGTGGTTTGAGTGATTATCGTTGTGTCTAAATGGACCTTAAGGCTGTATCCGATCATCATTGTAGAAGAAAAACCATCAGAAGGATAACCATGCCTTTTTTTTGAATATGCAGCTTTGCAATAAAAGTATTTTTTAACCACAAAAAACTTGACATTTTGAACTACTAGAGACTGTTGCATGGAAGCCTGTTGGCATTTCCCGGGCCATTCGTAGATTATTTGGAAATTAGGGTGTGTTAGCATGTGGTGTGTGCTAGGGTTTTTCTTTTTGCATTTTTTTTCCTTTTAACTTGGAAAACAAAGCTTTAAATGATTAACAGACAGCTTATCTGAATTCACCGAGTAGTGTACATAACAGAAGCCAAAATATTACAGCCAACTTTCCAAAAGAATGGAAAATATTTCACAAACTGGTTACTCATTACGAACAATGGAAGATTTTAGCACAATGAGTAATGAAGACAGGGACCTTTCACACGTGCAAAATGTTTCTGCAAGCCGTACCTAAAGACACAGCTTAATCTGCTGCTACGGATTTCAGGCTACATGTGGACTTTGGTGCAGAATCTTCAGCATCGTTAGGGACCTTTCACACGAGATAGAATAGGCAGCACGATGCACCGCCTGCCACTGTGAATTCTGCAGGCTACCTGCGGATTTTAATGTGGAATCGAAAATGGCTTAAAACCTGCCTGCAATTCCACAGCAAATTCTATAGGGAGACCTGCTAACTTTGGTGTAGAATTCCACAGCTGTGGATTTGGCTGTGGCTGCGGTGTAATATTGTCACATGTGAAAGGTCCCTAAGGCTAGCTTTACATGGGTCAGCGCGATATAGGGGCCCTGAATCACAGTTCCATATCACGCTTGCCATCTATACAAAATCCCCGCAGGGGAGAGGCGGTTTTATGTCAAAACAGCCTCACATCACTGCGGGGATGTAACGATCCTCCAATGGTGTTTTCAATGGGAGATCTAGCATAGAGTGCACCTAGCACATCATGCGCTGCTGGGTACTGTTGTATTTGGTCTCCACCGGAAGCTAAGGGGTTGACAGCCCGTAGCAGTAGGGAACGTCCCTGACAAGCCCCTAGCTGCCAATTGGCTCCTGGACTAGCACTGTTGCTCGGGTTTCCCTCCTTCCCCAAGAAGCATGTGAGGTCCTGGGTGTTGTTCATGCGCTCGCGGAGACTGGCACTGCAGGACCAGAGAAACACAGCGCCGGAGAGACTGAACGCGCAGTAGCCGCAACGCCACAAAGGAGCAGTAAGTGACAGGAGCTCCGGAAACTTACAGGAAACTACGGATTGGCCTCTCCGCTGCCGACCATGCGGCTGTGAGTTGGTCTACCGCTCTGTCATCCTCTCCCCTCCGGGCTCCTGTCACGCATCTAGCAGTTCTTACTTCGCCGCCACATACACAGGCCCTGGCGTGCTCCTTAATCTGCCCTCTGCCCTGCTCTCACACACGCCGCTGTTCTGCCTCGGTTCCGCTGCTGAGACTTTCCCCTCCTGTCAGCGCTGAGGCACCATCGGCTGCAGAAGGATCAGCAGCAGGGGATCACAGGGAAGCTCTGGACCCTTGTCAGCCAATCAGTAGCTCCAGGAAAGTTCCGGCCCCTAATCAGTCAATCCGGGGCTTTGGGGGCTTCAACAAGGCATCAGTGTCACTCAGCAGGTCTGCATCCATTTTTCTGGTGGAGACAAGATCCAAAAGTACTGCACTGCTGCTGATGGCCTCATTGAAAACAATCTTTTACATGCATTTTTTCAGTCATATGGATAATTCAAATATTTGGGGAAAACCTATATATCATTTTTTTTTACTTTGCTTTAAGGCAGCCAAAAGTGAAGAGACCCATGAACAGTTTGTAGAGTTTTATATATTTCAATGTTTGCTTCAAGCTAACATTGGTCTTCAGTATTTTGTGGGGGGAAAATTTATTTATTTATTTTTTTTAAACACCAAAGACTCCATGTATGAAGCCACCCTAAGGCCCAATGTACACGGGCAAAATTGAATTTGTAAATCTACGCTAGTATCCCGCAAGCGTGATCCGCACCCATAGGGAATAATTGGACACCCGCAGGTAAATACCTGTGGATGTCATTTTTCCCTGGCGCACTGATCGCACGTGCGGAAAATCACCCGGGCGATATTCTATTTTGTGTGGGTCTCCCGAACGGACGTCTCCCATTGATGCCTATGGAAGCTGTCCAGTCCTGCAGCTCTATTTGTGCTTTGCCAAAAGACCGCGGTAAAGCAGGAGTTCAAAAGGAAAAAAACCGTGCAAGGCGTCGGGCCCAAGAAATAAGATCCAGCCGTGACAGAGGGGAGATCTGCAGCGGTGAGTATAAATCGATTTTAAGGCCTCATTTCTGCGGGGGAGGAGGGACCCGCTGCAGAATTTTACATGGAGAATCCGTGCGGGCCCGAATTTCCCCGTGGCCAGGAGGCCTAAAGGTAAAGGTTTTGTAATGGGACTCGCAAACATTTATGGCAGATTCTGTGGATGTGTTGAAAACATCTGTATTAGAAGTACCCCTTTAAAAAAAAATATATATATATATATATATATATATATATATATATATATTAGTACCTTAAAAGGAGTTGTGCCAAGTTATAAAGTTGATCCCTACACACAAGCTATGGTATAACTTTATAGTCAATAGGAATCTGACCATTAGGACGCCTACAGATCCAAAAAAATGGAGATCTTGCATGTGCACCGCCTCACCATTCATTTGAGGCACTGCACCAGTAATTGCCGAGCTCCTATACTCCACGATCTCCAATGTTCACATTGAAATGTATGGAGCAACAGTCTGCTCCTGTTGAAGTAATCGCCTAATTTAGGTGGTGCTTAATGGGCATTGTAGCCTTATCAAGCAGGTATGCCTAATTCTTATTTGATGCATCGGATAAGAAAACAATAACAAACATACAAGTGACGTTTCCAAGCTCTTCTTCTAAAGCACAATAATTACATCTTCTATAGTAAACTTAGTACTGTCAGGAGCTGATCACGAGCTCAGCTCACCTCGCCCCGTCCACATCCAATCAAAGCATAACTTTTACTATGATTCGCTGTGAAATGCTTATTATACAGTTTGTGAACATTAATAAGCATTTCATAGAGAATTTATCAGGGATGGAACAATCAAAAAGTGAGAAGATGAAGCCTTGAAAGGGTACATCTAGTACTTAAACTAGGAATGATGCCAGTACATCTGGAGGCATGATTACATGTGTCTAGTGCAAAAGACCAGTTCATACGGTGTTGACTTGTTGCTTTGTGATGAGAAGTATGTAATACAAGGACACATGTTCATAATTATAAAAATCGTATTTTTCTGCCGCTTTGTGAGCGTATAAACTGGCTAAAAGGAAGGATGTGCTTTTAAAACTATTGTTACTTTCACACTCCATTCATACAGGGCCTTTGGGACCCCTGTTCCCAGAAGCAGTGGGGGTCCCAATGGTCAGACTCCTAGCAAACAAAGTTATTCCCCATCGTGTGGATTTGGGATTACTTTATAACTTGGCACAAGCCCTTTAAATGCTCTCATCAGAACTGCCACCTTTATAAACATTGCCTGGAGCTGTGGGGAGTTGAAATCCTAGCAGTTGCTCTCTTGGTAACACATTAGGCACATGTATTCCACCAATGGCCGATCATATGACTAAAGTTGTTGCTATTACCATCTGAGATATGGATTGCATTGCAGAGTTTTGGCAAAATTGCTTTCCAATTTTTCTGCAAATCTGAAGCAAAAGCCACATTAAAGATGTGGATGATAATTTTCACAGCAGAATTTTCTGCCATTTGTGAAAGCTCCCTTAGGCTGGGTTCATACGGGACACGACTGTATATTGGCTCGGTTTTCACGCCGAGCCGATATACAGTGTCCTCATCTCTGGGGGGGGGGGGGGGGGGGGGGAAGAGAGGAAAGAGCCAGGAGCAGGAACTGAGCTCCCGCCCCCTCTCCGCCGCTCTGCACTATTTGCAATGAAAGGAGGTGGGACAGGAGCGGGGCTAAGTTCCGATAATTAGCCCCACCCCTGTCCCACCTCTCTCCATTGCAAATAGTGCAGAGGGGCGGCAGAGAAGGGGCGGGAGCTTAGAGCACTGCTCATGGCTCTTCCAGGCTCCCCCCTGCAGAGAGAGAGTACGTACATCGGCTGGGCGTGAAAACCCAGCCGATATACGTTCGTCTGAATCCAGCCATATGCCGCGGATTTTGGAGCAGTTTCGCTGTTGACATTTCGGTGTGGCTTTCTCTCCCCATAGAGAGGGGCGAGGCTGCTGCAGAAAAGAAAAAAAAAAAAAAAAAAAAGAATTGACATGCTGCGTCTGTTTTTCAATCCGCATGTCCCTTTCTGCAGGGCTTGGCCACAGTGTGTTGACGAGATTTTTGCAAAAAAATGTTTGCTGGCTAATCCCATAATTAGGAGCCACGTGCAGAGTTGCCGTGCGAACAATCCGCACAAAAATTCCGCAGCGAATCCGTCCTGTGTGAAGCCAACCTTAAGCAGGTGCTACATCTCATTGTGATGCGGAAGCTAGTCTTTGATATTCTCCATTTTCTTCACTATGTATAAGTGCATCTGTATACATAGTGTATATAAACTGTGATACATGCACACAAGAGAATAACTTATGCTACCCTAGGCTCGTTTGCGACAGTAACTCCACCAGGAAGGTTTTCATGAGCATGAAGTATTTCCCCCCCCCCACTGGGCACTGCCACGCACTTTGCAATATGTTTGGTTACAACATACAATTACACCGGAGTACAAACATAACAAATGCAGTTCCGTCTTAAGAAAAAAAAAAAAGTTTATTCATACCTGTGTCTGAAAAAATATGCACTTTTATTTTTAAAGTATACTTTAAATAGTATGTGAGATGCATGAGAACCGAGAACAAAAACCGCCTTAGCAGACATTTCTAGAGCTTTTTTTTTTTCTCTCCACGAGTTAACTTAAAATGTCACATTGCAATACATAAAAGGGAAGTCAAAGCCGTACAAAGATGGCACAATTTAACACAGTTGCACAACAGTGAATTCCAGCAGTAGCAGCTGTAGGGAGTGTTCAACTTTATGGTCCAGGAAGCCGAAAGCCAATGAACTTCAGAGACGAAATCCCACTGGAGATTAGAGAGACAGACACGACACACAGAATATACAAGTGCGCACTTCCATCTGGAGTTAGCGATCTAACATGAAAGCAAGCTCTGACCGTGGCAAATATTCACCGTTACCCCAAATGCAAGATTATGTGCTTACTATAGATTTTATAAGTGATACATGCCTTCATAGAATACTAAGCCTTGAAAAAAGTGTATTAATGCATGTATAGACTTTACACCGAATGGCTGCAATAAAAAAAAACAAAAAACTTAGCACCGCAGTTGTCCGGGGAGTCGCTAGGAAGTGATTACGCCCCCAGGTGGTGGCATGGGATGTAACAAGCTATTTTGCCTTAGCCAGACTATTTACATACAGGGCTAGGGAAGCCAAGTTAACCTTCACCCCAAGTGAAGGAAAGCCTAGCTACACCCTGCACTGTGAAATGCTTCTAATCCAGTATATTTGCAGCATGCAATTGCTCGGTATCTGCAAGACTCTCCAACTTTTCAGTTCTCCAGTAAACTCATTTCACTTGTACTTTGTAAGTCGGAACTGCAAGTGATGGGCAAAAAGGAAAGGCTCTTCCATCATACGTCCCTCAAAACGTAAAGATTACTTTTAGGTGTTGAGTGTAAATTGACAACGGTTGATGGAAACTAACACAGACCATCACATATGCTAACGAACAACTGGGGTATACTTTCAGGAGACCCCCCCCATCATATGAGAGGGTTGACTGACCCCCACTGAACTTGGCATCTTCAGCTGACATTAAAGATGGTCTCCCATGAAATTAACACCTAGGAGGGGTGACAAGTTAAATATCTGATAGATGGGGTCCAAATGCAAAAACAGGGATCTGACGAGTCTCCAAATTAATCAATGGTCACACGTGCACACTAGCAGCACTCTATTCATGGCAATGGACCTAAGAGGGCTTGTACTCCATTTCTGGCAATCCCATTAAAATGAATGCAGCAGCAGTGCGTCCACGGTCACTGCCTCACTCACTTGCCGATACTGGGGTTTTAAAAAAATAAAATGCAAATAAGGGAGATGGAATAAATCCTCCACAGTGCCACCTACTGAAAGGCAGCATTCCTTCAGCCAAAGTCAGACTTTTTATACAAGCCTTGTTACAATGACCAGGAATTACAAGCAAAGCCAGACTCCATGTACATACAGCTGTTTCAGGGCTTTTGCCCTTCAGGAATGCTGCCTTTCAGTAGGTGGCACTGTGGAGGATTTATTCCATCTCCCTTATTTGCATATTACCCAGAGGAGCGTGCATGGCCATTTGAGTCTCCTTACTTAGTTTATAGTTGCTCTCCCCAAGGAGAAAAGATAGCGTTTTTGACCACCTCCCCCCCCCCCCCCCCCCCCCCCAAAAAAAAACACTGCTCCACATATACCTCTTGTTGGAATGAAACGCAAGGGTTGTAGCAGATAAGTGCCCAAGAACAATTATACAAAAACTTTAATTACAATGTGAATGCACAAAGACCTAAAATCTTTAGTGTGAGCACCTTGACCTCCAGGTTAAAGAGATAAACAGTTTATAATACTTTGCACATGAGCAGATTTGTCCTTACAGCAATTAGCCAGTAAGCAATTAGGAGTGCAGAGAAACTTTAAAAAAAGTTAGCCAGTCACACTGAAAATGCAATCTTATCTGTGGGCAGTATGTTCTAGAAGAGCAGGTAAGCAGATAGAATTGTGGGAAATTCAGTACAATGTTTGTTTAATTTAAAGGGCCAGTCCTGTGACGAGTTATTAATTTTTTTTACGCGCTATGCAACTAGTCCCCCATTACGTTGGCAAGCAACACCTTGCTAAGTTATGGAACTGGGCCTGCAATGGAGCCCTTCATAAACTCCTGAATTTATTGGTTTGTCAGTCAGATCTATGAATTTCAGGACCATAATAAGCAGATTTATTGGAGATAATGTTTCAGACACTCCTGATGCAGTACTTCTTTATTCATGAATCTTGATTGATAGAACGGTGATCAATATGGCCACCTATTAGGTAGCAGAGAAAAAGTTTGCCGCAGTGTATATACGCAAATTTAACTTAGTGGTTAATCCAACCAAAAGTTATTTTTTTCACCTATCCACAGGATAGGAGAGGATTGATCACTGGGGTCCAACCATTGGGACCCTCAGAGATCACACCACCAGTGCCCTCAGTCTGCAGAGTGAAAGAAAGAGGGGTGAGCATGCATGACCAGTGTCTACTGAGAGCAGCACTCTGCCATCCGTCAGCCCCCTAATAGTAAATGGAGCCGTTGTCACGCAAGCGCACTGCAGCTTCATTCACCTGCAGACTCCGAATATACTGTGTTTGTGATCCTTTGGGATTAAATCCTCAGCAAACCAATCATTTATCACCTGTGGACAGGTGACAGTATTTTGGTGCGATAACCCTTTTGATATTGCTGTGGTTTACACATATCCTTTAACCCTTTCCAATCTACTGTCTGACCTCTTCCTACATCCCGATTGAAGCTTGTACAGCTCCAATGTCAGAAGACATCCGACAGGGTATTCTTACAGTCTATTGCCAGCCACTTCGCTGTCGGAGCCTCTGGCATGCACACACTGGCTTTAGCCAGCAGATGGCACTGTTGTATAACAGCAAAAAGAGAAAGCCTTTTAGGAAACCCTGAATCCAAAATTGGATTGGAGGGGGTTGATAGGCATTCTGTCCACTGACCAAACTACAAATATTGTTTATATATTCAGTGGGTCTAAATGGCTTCTTACACTAAAAACAAAAAGTACTACACTAACAGCCTTTCAGTACTCTATTTCTTCACTATTGTTATTAACATATCAAAAAGATACATTCCTAATCTCCCTGTACTCTAAAAACTATCCTATGACTAATTTTTGAAATAGGGGGGGGATTATAGAACATTGCATGTAGCCACAAAAACAAGAATCTGAAATCATTTCGGTATATTTCAGTAACTGATCTCAATATGCAAGTGGAGTATTTTCCACACAGTATTTTTCCTAAACCCCTGGAAAGAAGGAGGAGATTAAGAAACATTTCCATAAGGCATTTAATATCTGTATGGAAATGAGGGATTATCTGTCTGAAGAAATAGATCATGTACCAAAGCTCTGCTCTACGCTTTTGGCATTTCAAATAACTGTTGGCACAAAATATACATACTAGAGAAATCTGTAAAAAGGTCGTCCGTAAAAGCAAGACACAAAATCTCACAGGGGGGTTACCTTGATCAGCGTTTGATCAACAAAAAGTTGGGGTAAAGAGGAAAAACAAAATGCACAAAAAAACATTTTATGTATACAGTTACAAAAAAAGACAAAAAAAAGACTTAAAAAACAGAAAAGTACAATGCCACAAAAATTGAACGCAACACTGAAAATACATACAAAGCTTTCAAAAGACCACTGAGAAATAATTGAAGACTTATGGTTTTGGGGCACAGAAGATACATATTCCGCTTAGATTCAAGTTTCTTTCTATACTGGAAACAAACAAAATAACAGAAATGCAGCAGTTCTAATCTAAAAGGAAAATACGTTTGGGGGTCGGGAGGGTGGGTTCTTTAAATTGGCTTTCCTTCACTAAGACAGTCGGCCAACATGTCCCTTTTTGGTGACCGACATAGGGGTTCTTCACTCAACAGCTTGGATCTATATGGTCAAAATGTTAACTACCCTGTTTCCCTGAAAATAAGACATAGCACAATTTTCCAGAATTTGAGGATGCAAAAGGATTTTTCAGGCTTTTTGAGGATGCTTGAAATATAAGTCCTACTCCAAAATTAAGTCCTGCTAACAGTTAATTAATAAAGTCAATTTAAATAGTGTCCAGGCAGCTATACATGTAAAAAAGTTAAACCTTTTTGTACAAAAATTAATATAAGACACTGTCTTATTTTCGGGGAAACACTGTATATGATTGCTTAATAGCAATGCACTAGATTTACCTGCACAGACCAAAGTATATTCATAGAACCAAGATGATGAATACATGGTCTTGCTTTTGTCCACGTTGGTGAAAGCATGCAAGGTTAAAAGGGATTCGTTCAGCTCGAACATGGTATCCAAATGCAGGCAGCATGTTGTAGAGCCGATATACAGAATCTTTCTCCATAAAACTATATAACTTGTATTCTATTCACCTATATCCCTGCTCACTCTGAGCTTAGCAGTCCAGTGGGCGGTCCTATCAGTGATTGACAGCTGGTAGATGACTGAGCATACAAAAATAGCTGCCAATCATGGATAGCTCCGCCCACTGGACCTCTAAGCCCAGGATGAGCAGAGATATAAGTGAGTAAAATTCAAGTTTAACTGAATCTTTTCCCATAAGAATATTCATCAGTCTGCTCCTCTGGCTCTTTAACATGATGGCTGCAATTTGGACAGCGTATTTGAGCCAATAAGTTCTCTTTAAGTCCTTACTTTATACCTAAAGTGTAAGGAGAAGCAGCTGCAGATCAAAAGCACACGTGTAACCAGGAAAAAAAAAAAAAAAAAAGGACTAAAAACACACTAGTATACCCAAAATGTAGAGGAAGAAAAGCAGCATTAGGCCTGCGTATAGTAGTGTTTTCCGAAAATGAACCTGGTTACCTCCTTGCAGCCCCATAAACTGACATGTTGCCATTAGGAAGGTGACAAGGAATTGGGAGATTCCTTTTATTTGAAATTTTATATATATATATATATATATATATATATATATATATATATATATATATATATACACATATACACATACATATACACACACACACACATTTTTTTTTTTTATACACCTGCTCCCTGTACTGTCACCCACCAAAGATTACTTGTCAATGCGACTCTTGTATGGGAAAGTGCATGTACAACAATCTAAGCCCATGGGAGAGACTGCACACTGCCATACAGCATGCAGTCGGCGGGTGAGGGCGCAGGAACCGGATGAGTGTATATTATATAAAAAAAAAAAATCCTCCAACTCCATCACCTCCCCTAACAGAACCATAACTTAGTAACCCCATGTTTTAAGTTAAAACAAACAAAAAAAAAAGTATGTTTTTTTGTGCTCCATGTTCCCTTGTGTCAAGAAAGTGGGAGAGATTGGGAAAGGGGAAATGCCAAAAACACACAAACCACCACACATTTGTATAAAAACACCCCGAACGTGCTCTATCGCACATCCGTAACTACTGTACCTACTGCTCTCCTCCATTCACTCAGGGTAAAGAACAGCTGCAGTACGGTACCCTTACTTGTTCACATCTATGGATGAAGTTACATGAGACAGAAGGAGTGGCAGAATTTACATGAAATGGCTGCATTGTCTGCTGCATATTGCTGCTAATTTATTGTGACAACAACCAAAAACAAACTGAACATCTGAAGCTAGTGCCAAATGACAAGAGGGTTTAAAAAAATAGCTACTCTTTTATTCTAGCCTACTTGCACAAAATTCTCCTGCAAAATCCAAGTCCGTGGTGGCTTGCACAAGTCCGGGTTCAAGTCGTAGCATAGATCTTGTTACAGATACCAGCCATTAAGAGTATGCCTCTGCAACTCATCGAAAATGCCCATGATTCCGTTAGAACGCCTTTGCTCCTTCGTAGAAAATAAGTCTCGTTCGGGTTTCTTTTGCAAGTCACCAAAGAACCGTTGAAGTTTTCTTTGCCCCTCAAGGGCCAATTTCCATTTCTTTCAGCAAACACGGAAGCAGAAATAAGGAAATGAATATGGATCGCTTGGGATTATAACTAGTTGATATAGTGCACTGTGAGGGACGATATAAATCAGATTATGTGCCCTTGGGAGTGTCCTCCATACACAGATCAACAATGGCAATTCCTTACCCCGCACTCGGCTAATAGGCACCAGTGGCAAGAGTGGGGTCTGAACACTTCTTATTCCAAGCCATCGCTTAACATATGAAGACCCTGCCTCCTGGAGAGATGATGGAAAAGCACAAGGAGTGCATCTATTCATCGGTGGGCAGTTAAATTTCTTCAACCCCATGAGCAAATATCATCACCAGACCTGGCTCTAATACCATGTCCTCTCCCATGTGTTGGTTCTCACAAGCCATTACCACCACAGCTTGCTTTCCTGGAATTCGTTTTGCCACGTAGTTCTCATAATATCGCCGATTCATTTGCCTTGTCTCAAGTGTAGCCAGGCCCTGCGGCCAGTTGCGTTCATGGGCATTCTCTATCAGCTCGTTAACTATGGACGCCGGACAGCCACTTTCCACTAATGAACGCTTGATGACGGCTTGCAGCACGGCATCTGGTGTGGAGATCATTCCTCCCCAGCGAGTCACACGGGCCGGTTGTAAGGAGTTCACCCATCTGTATTAAAGAAAAAAAATAAAATTTAAAAAAGTCCAATTTTTTAAATTGGAAATTCCACATTACTATAATAAATGCATCCTAATTATCATTCCACAATATAATCTTTCCCAAAGGGTAGAAACAAAATGTAATCAGGTTGGTATGGGGGGCAGTTTCACGTGAATATACTATAAATGCACTCATGCACCCCTAATATGGACGAATGGCCCAGCCTAACCGCTGGTGTCGCGTCCTGAACTCTGTCTCATAGGGATATATGATGCAGAGTTTGGGTCATTACACGTGTGGTCAGGCTGGGAAGCTCGTTCATACTACGGATGCGTACATGTGCCTGTAATACATTTGTAGGAGACTGGCCTTCAGAGAAGTTTTATAACTCCACAGCTAGTTACATGGACTCACGTACTGCATTGCTGCACTCCTATTCCCTTTAGAAGGGGGAACGACAGTGGAGATGGGTGGGGAGTGGAGATTAGCAGTGTAAGAAGGGGTCATCTTTTAGGTCTACATGGGCAGATTATCTGCCCTACGGAGGGGACAACCAACCAATCATTATCAAGATGGTTAGTCCCACACAGGCGTCATTAAAAAAAAAAAAAAAAAAAAAAGCCTGCATATCTTCTGACCAGCAAGCATTTTTATGCTCCCCTAAATGGACAAGCAGACGACTAATGACCATTTGCCTACTCGTCAGTTGATTGTTCGTCTTTTTACAGGGACCAATTGCTGAATGAGCGTTCAGGCCCAATAACTGGCCGGTGTAAGAGATTTTAGTCCGTCTTTTCTACCAAGACAGTTTAGGAGCGAGATAACAGTTTGTTAAAGTGCATTTACACGGAGTGATGATCTCTCAAAATTCACTTAAACGGCAGTTTGAGTGACAATTTTGAGCGATTACTTTGCATAAGCACTTAAGTAGCTAATTAGTGTGTAAATGAAGGTGCCCCCTGTTTGCAGAAGACAGTTGGAGGACTGTCTTCTGCAAACAGCTGCTTTGTTCTTAGAGCTGTCAGCCGGTATCCCGCTGAGCTGATAGTGCCGAGAACAGCAGGAGCTGCTTTGTTCTCGGAGCCATCACTGAGAGCTCCATGCAGGATACCAGCTGAAAGAATGCCATCAGCTGGTATCCCGATGAGAACGCCACGCACGGCGCTGATAAGGCTCATCGCTGATTTTTAGCTTGCTAGAAATCAGCAATGAACGAATAGTGCACGATGGCAGTGCGTTTAGACACAATTATCGCTCAAAAGATGCCTTTTGAGCGATAAAGCGTTGTGTCTAAATGGGCCTTTAGTGACCATTTGAAAGTTAAAGATAAAACTGCAGAAACCGTTTAATTTGGGAGTAAAAACAAAAGATTGAAACATTTCATTATGTTACTTACTCAAGAATTTCATTATACTCTATAGTCTCCTCTAAGTTCTGTAGGTTTGGATTGGCACTGCGAATTGCTCTCATGTATGCCTTTAGGAGCTGAATGTCTCTTTTCTAAAGCCAAAAGAAAAAGTAAAATGTAGTTATAGCCTTTAAGTTTTATTTATTTTTTTTAAATACTCGCTTTTATGTAAACGCCTATGTATGTATGTATGTATGTATGTATGTATGTATGTATGTATGTATGTATGTATGTATGTATGTATGTATGTATGTATGTATAATGGACACAGAATTATGGCCATCAATCTCTTCCTGTAATCTCCAGTGCATCACTGAGGACTTATTCACACCAGCGCTCAGTCTTAGTCTCTACATTCCACTTTTGGAGTAGAAAAATGGATTAAAAAGGAATGAAACATTTTTTTCCCTTTGCAACGGATTTTATTGTGGTTTTTTGTTGTTGTTTTTTTAAACAGGAAGGCAAAGCTTTGCTTCCTTTTCAGCTTTAATTGGACACCTGGAACAAAACAGCAATGTAGACTGCGCTTTTTAACAACCCACTGGAACAAAAAAAAAAAAAAAAAGTTAATTCCACTTCTGCTTGAAAATACAAAAACAGACATAAAACATGAATGCAGGCTGAACACTGGTGTAAACAAGCCTTAAAATGTGTTGTTTTTTTTTTGCACAGACTGACCCCGTTAAAACATTCACCTATTCAGTTACTTTATTTTCCATTGTGTCCGTTTGGTAGGCAGTGTGATACAGAGCAGCTTAGTAGATTGATGTATAGACTTGGAGTAAAAAACATTTAGTATAAATGTGACCACCTCATCTGTGTGCAAGTAGAAATAGTTGTCGACTGACTCCAAACCCCACAATATATACACATACCTATACGTGTGCGTTATACTGAATATTTCATCTACTACAACGTGACAGATTCTGCTTCCTTTAAAATAGAACCAATCATCACCTTTAGGCACCAAAAGCTAAAGTTATGTTGTTTCGAGTTCCGGTAATATGGAGTCTGGGGAGCCCTCGTCATACTTCCCCGGTCCCTTGTTCTGAAGTGCTCCCGGACAAAGCTCTGCGCATGCGCAGTAAGCTTGACTCTTTTCAGAAGGCTGTGCGTGTGCACGTCTATTTGTATGGAAGTCGGTGCAGCGTCATCTGACCAGAGTTAACTTGCTGTACCACATGCAGACTTTGTGGGAGGACACCACATGAACAGGGGACCAGAAGAGGATGAAGAGTGGCTCCCTGGATGTCATGACAGCTAAACTATAAGCACCATAAACTTAGTTAATGGTGCTTAAAGTTGATGACAGCTTCCCCTTAAACAGCAGTCAGCCGATACCAGCATAAATACCGTATATGCTCGATTAGCCGACCCGAGTATATACCGAGTCAATAAGTTTTACCACAAAAAAAAGGTATATTAAAAAAACAAAAAAAAACAAAAAAACAACAACTTATCGACTCGAGTATAAGCCTAGCTATACTAGAGTATATACTAGGTAAAAAAAACTCACCTCTCAGACGGCATCTGTGTCCCCAGCATGATGTCGTCCCCTGCGGTGCGGCAAGCTGCTTCAGACATTTCCCCGTTGTCATCTCCCTGGTTTGTTTTGAATTCGCCCGCTGTCAACGCTGTGTAACCAAGTACTGTGATTGGATTGAGCGCCAGCCAATCACAGGCGGCGCTTGATAAACGAATCACAGCCATTCAGTGATGTCATTCACTGATTCTCTGTGAATGATCGAGCGGCGGCCGTGATCCGCTCGATCCAAATCGCCGACAATGGGGGAATTCAAAACCAAGACAGGGAGAGGACTGAAGCAGCTTGCCGCACCACCAGGGAGAGCATCGCGACGGGGGACACAGACGCCAGCTGAGAGGAGAGTATTGCGGGGTTTTTTTTAAAAATCTCACTCGAGTATAAGCCGAGGGGGGCTTTTTCAGCACATTTTGCTTATACTCAAGTATATACGGTAAAGGACTATGCCTTAGGGTAGGTTTAATGTAGTAGAAATGCAGTGGAGTTTCCTTGGCAAATTCCACAGCATTTCTGCATCAAAAACAGTTGAAATCTGCACAACCGCTATAGATTTGGACTAAAAATCAGCTATGTATTTGAAGATTTCAGAAGATACCGTATTTTTCGCTCTATAAAAGACGCCCCCACGTTTTAGAGGCGGAAATAAGGAGAAAAATATGTTAAAGTCACCCAGGGACAGTGGAGGGTGTAGTACGAGGTGACCGAGCAGCAGAGCTAAACCGGATCTCTATGACAGCGGCACTCGTGTAGTGGCCGAGGAAGGGAAGAATCTATATGGTGGAGGTGGGGGAGCAGCAGTAGTTCCTGCCAGCGCTCACCACCCGTCAGCGGTACAGGTAAACGATCGCGCATTCTTTCGTACAAATGCGGGTGTGTTTGCGGGATCACAATTCAGTTTGCACGATCACAAGTTAAAACTCATGACAGCGCCGGAAACCTTGAATTTCGATACGTTTGCTCTATAAGACAGGGAAGAGTGCCACTTAAAGGTTCATTTACACACAGATGACCACTCAAAATTCATCAGAAACTGACAGATTTGAGCGATCATTTTGCATTAGCTACTAACGGGCTAATCAGCTCATTAGTAGCTAACTAGCTTCATTTGCATGTGTTTAGAGAACAGCGGGTGGTCTTTTTTTTTTTTTTATTTTTTTTAATACTATTCTTCTCCAGTGGGACAGCTGCTGAAAGAAAGTTATCAGCGCTGCCCGCGGAGAGCTCAGTGTGCGGTTTGTCTTATCAGTCTGGATGGATTTTAAGCAGAGCTGAACTCTGCAATGGACGAAAAGTGCATGGTAAGTGCGCAGTGGGCACACATTTACACCGAACAATTATTGCTCAAAAGATGGCTTTTGAGCGAATACTGAGCGATCATTGTGTGTAAAAGGGTCTTTATAGAGCGAAAAATACGGTAACTGTGCTTGCCTCAGCAGCACTATGCTCTCCATAAGCCAACAGGTACCGGCCAGCGCTGACAGCACCAAGACTTTGGATGCGAAGGGAGCACTATATCTCCTGAAATCAGCTGCAGATATACAGCAAACGTGAGTCAAAATCCATACCAATGGTGTGGATGTCCACTTATTTTGGATGAGGAAATGATGTAGTATTTCTGCTGATACATAATTTGAAGAAAGTTTGTTTGATATTCGAACAGGACTGTTACTTATAAATTTAACAGTGGCCTAAAGAAAAAAAAACATTTTCTCTCAATAAAAACAATTCTAGTAGAATAACGAACTCCTGGGCAGCTCTTCCATATCTCAAACGTAGGGCGTGTTTGACAGATCTCTGTACTTCTCAACTTAGAGGATCTTAAACATTTAGGAATGTCTTTTTAATCCTTTTCTCCAGCATAACAGATTTCAAATTTTTTTTTTTTAAATAGAAAGATTTTGAAAAGGGATATATTTCACCCAAATATTGTGTAAGCCTCAATGGATATTGAGATAATTTACCCCTGGCTTCCCAAACGGTCAGTGCACACGATGGGCAAGAAGCTGTTAATGCTGAAGGTTTTATCGGGTTCGTCAGTTGTTGAAAGATGTGACTAAAACCTAGGACAGGTGAAAAAGGACATTCTGCTCATGTTCTACCGCTCTGATTTCAGGAAACGGACTAGAAGGCGATGCTCATACTGTACCTGCTCAGATAGCTGGTGCTTGTTCTCAGCCGCTGCCTTTTCTAGCTCCCCTATACGAGTTTGCTGCTGCTGGACTACAGAGCGGAGATGCTTTATGCAGTTATGATTTGGTAGTTCATCTTTGGGCATTTCCAAGCTAAACAAAAAAAACAAAAACAAAAAAGAAACGTCTTACTAAAATGATGAGGAAGTGTACTTCTCAAAGACAAATGTATAACAGCATTATAAAAGGGTAAGGAAAAAAACAAAAACTAAGAAATATGTAATCCAGTAGAGCGCTCGTCCCAGGACGGCCACTGCATATACAGCCATGCTGAGGGTGATTATTCAGTGGAAATTAGGAATAATAGAAAGGAATCAGCTAATTCAAATACACAAAATACCCAAGACAAACCAACATGGAGGTCCCTTCGTTGGCAAAGAGCGCTGAACTGCGCATGCAGAGAGCCCGAGACATCATATATTCAAGGACGGACCGCGATTTCATAGGACTTCAATTTAGAACGTGTTAAAAATTGAGATTTGTAAAATAGTCGCCATGGAACCTCAGCGGAGGATTGATGAAATGGTGTATATGTTATGGGACATGATAAAATGTTCAATTGCGAGGTGTAGCTGCACGCAGCTTGCGTGGATGTAGAGACATGGTTTGTGGTAGATGCTATGGTGAAGTAGAGTGAAAGTGTGAGGTGTAGCAGTACAAAACGCGTACACGAGGGCAGGGCTTTGATAAACCACACCACATAAGGCTAAAATGCATATAAAAAAAAAAATAAACAATTTGTGCAATAATTACAAAAAAACAAATTGTTTTATTTTTAGAGTGATTGTATTCTATTGAAGCAGAAAAGTGCAGAAGCATTATTCCAGGTATCACCCAAACTACTAGCTTTGGCATGAATCCCAATATCCACACTGTATGCAGATCATTATGTCCTTCACACAAAATAAAACACATTCCCAGAGGACCAAGTCTTTCCCAGGAGAGCGTAGTATACCCTGGGCACAGAAGCAGAGGAAGGGACTTTCAAAGATCAAAGGCTCTCGAATCAAACAGGATATCCTGGCTTGAGAAGGAGTGCTTATCAGTACCGCTCGATTCCAGTCAGCTAAACCACACAAGACAGCGGCTGTAGTAAAAATATAAGAGTTTCTGGCAGATGGGATACCGTTAGACCAAATAATTTAATGGGTTTATACCCATAGAATAACTCCTTTATTTCGTCCCTCTACGACAGTCCCGTTTCTGGATTTCCCCTCCAACACCAATAGGTGGAAGTGTCTGAAGAGTTCTCATATCCGCTATACCAACAGTGCGTTCTATTCTGCACATTGGGCCAGTCATGTAATACACTGATGAATTGGAGTGAAATAACGTCTTAGAACACCTTCTGAGAGTGGAGTAATTCTGCAAACAGGAGCCCTTACCCTGCGGGCTCAGGCGGCCTCAATAGGCATTTCAGAATGGATTTCTATTCCTTTAAATAAAGATTACACAAGCGCTCAAGCAGATGGGAAAAAGGAATAATCCCATATTCTGGATACAGACTTCCCGTGGATGTGGACTATGATCTATCTGCAGGCAAGGTAGACTTCCTTAGGTCAACATATGGGCGCACCTACATACTGGTAGCAGTCTTGATCCTTGTCTCACATCTGGATATGCTGGAGGCATCTCTAGTTTTGACTCGTTTTTCTCATTGTAATTCCTCACAACATTTTATTATTGCATCTTGGTGATACAAGCAATGGGAATATGTATACTTGGCCTGATAGATCACTCTACTAGCGGTTACACATAGGCGTCAGCTGTACATTGAAACCGCTGCACCCAGTTAATATCAATTTGGCAAAACTAAACCAATGCGCTGCCTCAAGAGCGTTACATGAGAGGAAGTGTGTAGGTGTACTCAGGACTCCAAGAAAGTTTAACCCCTTAAGAACCAAGCGTGGTAAATATATGGCGCTTGGTCCTGGGCTTTAATCCCGGCTGATAGTAAAAATATGGCGGGTGGGTTAAAGCCTCTGCTCCTGCAATCAAGCAGAAGCAGGTCAGATTGTCAGCTGTTAGTTACAGCCAAGAACCCCAAGGAGAAAGGAGAAGCGCTCTTTAACCACTTCTGCCATCTCCTTTCCCTGGTACATAGCGCTATATATATATATATATATATATATATATATATATATATATATATATATATATATATATATATATATTTATTTATTATATACATTTTTCTAGCTTTTTACCAACAAAAGTGGGGAAAAGTCAGTGAAAAAGGATCCTAAAAAAAATAGCCCTGAATGTCCTGGGGAGGGGTGGGGGTGGGGAGAAGCAAGAATAACTTTGGTAGCAAAAAAAAAAAAAAAGTTGTACCATGGAGTGGCTTAGGATGGTTTCACACTTACGGTGGGAATTCCGCTTTCCTGCTCCGTTTGTGGAGAAGAAGAGGGGAATCCTCACAGCCCAATGGTTCAGTCTCTGGATGGAACTGAACAACGCTTGGATACTGCTTTTTATTCCATCCCTGAACCAACCCAGCTGCCTGCTTCAGGGATGGAATAAAAAGCAGTGCATGCAGTGCTTTCTTCCAGTGTTTGTATCCAGATCTGTGATGGAACCCGGAGGTTCCGATGCAAATGTGAGACCGCCCTTATTTATTTATTTTTTTCTTTTATATGGGAAGTGGGGGGTGGAGAGTGAATGCAGCACTATTCTTCACATGAAAAAGTAGAGAATCAGTAAAGGAGGTTCCCAACTTATATGCAGATGTGAAGATACACTTTAGTAAATGGGGGGAAGAGATACCAAGAATATATAAAATCAGCCATTGTTTTTCTAGAGACATCAATACAATATGCATGTGTTGCTTCTGCCAAGAGCAATGGGTCCCAAGCCTTTGTTCTCAGCCAGAAAGCAGGATAAACATGCACTGTCCCTCTCCACAGAGTTGGATGTGGCTGCCAAGCAGCCACATGAGCGAATTCGGCTACTTCCAACCCTCCCTTACAAAAGGCAACACATTTTTTTCCTTTTAATCGTGATCTATAAAATTCCCTTTTTTTTTTTTTTTTTTTAAATTTTAAACTTCAATTAAAATGCCTATAGGGCATTATGTTTTAATAGGCCAGGATGCCCGTATAGAGACGGTAAATCCCATGATCATGGCGTTGGGCTTTACAAAGATGACAAAGCAGCCCACTCCCATTGCTTACCCCTATAACAGCATGGTGTTAGTGACCAGGATCTGAAGTTTTTCTGATCTTGAAGATTGGTATGATGATGGCTGTCATTTGAGAGCAACTTTCTCACTAGAGAGTTCACAGGACTGCGACCATATGATCGTTAGGATGAGCGCTACCTCCTGTTTGCGTCGCACAGACACACGTCATGACGCATCAACGTGTTGCATTAAATTGCTCATTAGGACCAACTAGTTACAAGATCAAGTAGGCCAAAGCCTATATGCTTTGAAAACTGGTTTACACACAGAATGAGTGAGACTTCCTAAAAACACATTGCATTACTTAACTACATTCCTTGCTGGCTTAATATCTGCATGGGCTTGTTCGGGTCACTCGCACACGGAGAAGTGTCACGTTAGCACCAGGCATTGTACAATAATCTGACATAGGGGGAAAAAAAACAACACACCGCACCTTTCTCCAAATACAACAGAGAAGCTGAGCCAAGCTGTTCAGGATGTAGCCTTACCGAATGTTCCCAATGTGCAGACAGCAGAATTAGGAATACAGCTCTTGGCTGTAGCTGTCAGTGCAGAATATATAAAGTAGACTTACAAAGCTGCTCAGTTTTATTTAAGCACCATTTCACATTCTCTTTATGTATGATAAAAGTTAGACAAATCTTTGTGCCAGAAGATATTACACAAATGTCCGGTACATCTCAAGAGAAGTTTAGTTTTGCTGAACTTCAGCATGTATCAGATTTATCACAGTGTAGAAAACCAGATAATCTGAAGATGGGTTGTCAACTCAAAACCTTTCCTAAGGCCGGGCTCACACGAGCGGATCAGATTCTGTATGCAGGTTCTGGCTGTGAACTCAGCTGGTGACCCTGCATACAGCACTAATCTGTAATGCATATGGCACGTAGGCACGCATGGGGTCACGCGCAGTATAGGATTCTTTTTTGTTAGTTTGTATTTTGCACGCCATCGCTTAGCAATGGCGCATGTACCCAGAGCCCGTACGCAATGGTTGGACGCCTCCATTGACCTCCGTGGCAAAATAGAGCATACTGTGATTCGTAATTCATATTACTACATGCCCTTCAATGCCTGAGCTTTGCCACGTGGACGGCGATCGCGTATTCCGCAATTAAAATACATTCGTGAACCTCCCTTATTTGGAGTCTTATCCGATGGCAATTTTAGAGCCTACGCCCTGAAGTGGTAACAATATTCAACTGAACCCTACAATATTCTTGAAAACCATAGTTCTTAACAAAAAGGAATGGACCGAGTGAACCTCTGCTACTAATGGTGGTCAAACAGCTCAGCTAGCAGCCAGTAAAACATTCGTTTTCAATCCCCAAATGTACGGTCGCTGGCAGCGGCTCATCTGTTGGGAACAAGAAGGATTTGACATATTGAATTTCAGTATGCCTAGTCTTTCTTCCCATGGAGAGAACCAGGATATCCCCCAGACACATTAGATTATTGGCCAACGCCAGCAAATCTGTTTGCAAATGCTTATGTCCCAAAAATCAAAAATATACCTTTATCCTACCTATGCAATAAGACTGAACCGCAGTACTCATAAAATTGGCTTGAACGCCCTTACACCCCCTTGAGCACCATACCTGCAGCACATGTCACTGGCACCATGTACTATTAGCCTTTTCTATTCATCCTCAGCGGCGGTCAGAGTTTGAGGTTTCGGCTCTTTCAGTGGAACTTTTTTAAAACTTTATGTTTAGAGTGCATGAAAAATAAAGTACATTGAAGTCACATACTAGTGAAGAGCTTTGGTTTAGTTTGTTAACCCATACTCCCTTCAGACAGACTCTTAAACTCGCATGTGTAGGGGGAAGGGTGGTAATATTGTTTTTGTCATCAGCAATGACAGAAGCTTAGGGTACTTTTTACATGGGCTGACAGTCAACCAAGTGATTGTTCAAAAGATTGCAGTTGACTGTTGGTCAATGAAAACAAGAATTGCTCAATTGTCAGAGTTGCTTGATTTTGAGCTCATCTAAAAACTGAACAACTGTCGGCCCATGGTGGACGATCGGAATAGATCTCTGGCGCACTCCCCCTCCATTCATTGAGCAATCATCGCTCCTGTGTGAAGGTATAGAGGTAGTAATAGTCGCTGGGATGACTGGCAAAGTACCTTAAGACTGCCCACTCAGCTGAATGTCAGGTCTGTTCCTATAGGTCCATGGAGAAGAACTGGAATTTGCCATCATAGTCAGATTTTACACCCATGATGCTATTTTTAAGCCTCACAAGATAATTTTGGAACGCTTCAGTCATCCCGTATACTACAAAGAATAAGACTACCCAGTTTATGAATCTGGAGAATCACTTCTCATTAGATGATCACATTTAGCAGTCCTGAACATGTTCCTTCTACTTTTCCTCTATCCAGAAGCTTCTTGGCCACGTTTCCCTTGGAGCATATTTGTCGTCATTGAGAGCCAAGGTTTGTAAAGCTGGCAGCTTCATGCAGCTGAAGGAATGAAGGACGCTCCACACTGAACGCTCGTGCCAATACAGCAGCGATTCAACCACACGAATAGAAGTGCTAATTTTTTTATTAAAGTACAAATAATTTAAATATTTTAACAAAAACCATGAACTCACCCACATCCCTGCTCACATGTCACTGGTCGCTTTGGATTATGTTCACAGTCGTTGAGGTGAGACATGAGGTTGTCCAGTCGCACAATGGTGGTACAGCCAAAAACTGCGTTGTCACATGTAATTTGCAGCTTCGAGAGCATATTCCGCATGATGCGGGGGACGGGACGTAAATGTGCTACTGTGACGACGCTGCGGTCCACGGGACAGGTCTGCTGTTGGGAGAACCACTGTGTGATGCAGGCATTGCAAAAGGCGTGCTCACAGTGAGGAGCCTGCGGAAGAAGAGAATTCTCAAATCAAGATGAAGAGATTTTGGCATAGATTTCCACATTAGGCAGAAAAAGTAAACCTTTGCATCTGGCAGACTGTAAGCTCTGTTGACACACTTCATCATAAATGGCGCAGCAAACCCCATTAGAGGGCAAATCCAGCAGATGTTTTATTTTCACGCTTCCATTCCATAATGGAACAGAACAAAGGAAGTATGAACAAAGCCTAGAACTAGTATTGCACTGACCCGACACTAAAATATTAAATACATTGATCAGCATGTAATAGTTGAGCCAAATACTAGAAACCAGTCAACATGTTTGAAGAGGTTAACAGACTTCAGAGAAAATAAAAAAGTTGGACATTAAAGAAAGCCAGAACTCAGCCCTGATGGTCCATACCGACAATCAGTGGCTACAGCAGTCACGTGTCCTACTACTGGCATGACCGCCAAGCAGAGGCAGCCATAATGCTAGTAGTAAGGCACGTGACTGCTCCAGCGCCCACCAGCAGTATGAACCGGCACTCACACCCACATGTAAACCTGGACCAGTGGGGAACAGAACGCAGGATCGTCAGGGAAGCCCAGGACTACCCCGTTTTTGGATTTTTTCGTGCAGAAATGGAAGTTTTTAATTTTTCTCCTAAGCTGGATAACCTTTTTACTATTGCAATAAATATAAGAACTTCCAAAAATTTCCTTTTTTTTGCAGAATGAACGTTACATATTCTATACACTTTAGTATCCGATGACTTGATGTTTGAGAAATTGGTTTGCCAATTATTCAATAGAAACATTCTTTACTTCCAGGAAGTCAGACGGCCGGGCGTTTATCCCCCAGAAGTCAGTAACACGCTACATTCACCCTTTGTTCTTCCGCAGGACACATATAAAGCCAAATATGACAAAGAATGACCATTGATACGACCACATGCATGTATGTAGGAGGAATTGGGTATTTAAAGAAGGAAAAAGTTTGAGAAATGGAAGCCATTTCCTGCCAAGACGGGAATGGAAAAGTAAACACTTCAGCTGTTAGCAATTTTCCTTGTGGAATATTTCTAAACATAACTCCAGATTCCCTAAAAATAGCAGAATTTACAAGAGGTCTGACTTACTAAATTTCTGCAGCTCATGTCTACACAGCCGTTCTTGTACCCTGAAGGCATTGGTAGAAGATTCACAGCCTTACATCTAAGTGAAGGTCTTCAGAAGAGAAGAACGTCTTATGCCCCTTGTACACAGGACGAGCCGTTGGGCCAACGACCCCCGACAGCTCGTCCCAGTGATGCTCCCTCCTGTACTGTCAGCACAGCAGTGAGTATTGCTAGAATGCCCGATAGCACTGCTGGCATGGAGGCGAAAGCATTCTTCCTCAAGGCCGCCTCCATTCACAGTAAGCAGACAGTCATTCAAAAGTGAACTGCTGTCGACGTGGAACGGCACATTGTTGCGTTTTCTCACGTGCGGGGTTAAAAAAACCCAAAAAAACGCAGCATGCTCCATTTTCTGCGGGTCTCCCGCGGGGACGGCTCCCACAGGCTTCCATAGAAGCCTATGGAAACCGTCCGGTCCCGCAGTACACCCGCAGCTGAATTTCTGCTCTCCGGCGTGGGAGCACGGGAGAGCAGGAGCTCAAAAAGAAAGAGTGCATGGCACATGCGCACAGCACGCTGCCGGCATGCCGAGTGCGTCCACTGGGCAGAAGGAAAGAAGATCCGGCCGCGACGGACAGGAGCCCGCAGCGTCTGAACAGGTGAGTTAAGGATTCTGCATGGAGAATCCGCGCGGGGCCGAATTTCCTAGTGGACATGAGGCCTAAGCAACTCGTTCAGTCGTTGCCTGCATTTACATGGGACGATCATCATTCCATATAAGTGGGCCAGAATACTTTCTGCTGCACATAAGAGTTGTCTGGGAAGTTTCCGAAATAGGCTCAACTGTCTTCCATGTGCATGCAAAGGTCGCTGGCATTTAACACATTGCTATACAGCGATATATGCATGAGATTTTTATAGAAGCCTACTTTAATAACACATCATGCAAACTAAATAGGAGCAAATCAAAGACCTTTAAAAATATATATTACTGTATGTACACACTACAAAATTAGAAATACGTAAGTTGACAGCATGATTTATGCAGTCTGCCCCGTCTACAGTTCTGATGCTATATTAAGCTTGCTTATTAACTGGATTCTAAAACCCTCTGTTAGGCCAATGTGAGGGTGGCGGGGGCACTTGAATTTGAGCCACCATGTACATTATCTCCAAATAAAATGCAATGTAGCACCCCCCCCCCCCCCCCCCCCCCCCCAAGTCCCCAGTGAGCCTTTAAGATCCCCTGCATTGTCAGAGTACCGAGAGCTTTTAATTCTGCAGAGTTGTAATCCACTGCAGGTCACCCAAGACGGCATAAATCTATCTGCATTGCTTCTGTGATATTACCGTGGGGAGCAGCAGCTGAGATTCGTGGAGGATTTAACCTTAGTGTATCACCTGGGCAGTGCAGAGAGGACGGAAGCATCCAGACACCAGCGAGCTCATGTGACCGGTACTCACAAGTCCCACCGGAACATTAAAGTGCCCGCCTGGCAGAACGGCTTAGCTTTATACTGAAGATTCGTTTACAGCAAGAGCAGTCTGAAGGGAACGGAGTACGAATGATGGGTTTACGAGAAGAAAACCCAAGATCACTGTAAACAATCAATACCATGTATATGGCAATACTAAAGATCAGTACTGGCTAAATAGTCGGAGCGACCGGAAATGGAAGAGACAGACGGCCTGCAATACTTTGCATTTATCTCACTTGAGCTAGAGAAAAAAAAAAAAAGGAACAAAAACCCCCGTTTTAAAGGGTGGGATCACAAAAGTTCAATGGAATCGCCTATAACGCGTGCATAATAAGCAGTAAACAGAGCCAATGAATGTACATCGTTTTTATACTGAGCCATTCATATTTGCGTATAATACATATGTAAAAAAGAACGCATGTTCCATTTAACCGCATATTACGCACAATGGAGCCCTACTGTTCTGTATGGGTGCGTAATGAATGTTGTATATATCAGCGGTGTTTATATGCACCGTCGCGAAGAGACAGAGCGGGGGAAAAAAAACCCAAAAACACAGGAAGACTAATGCACTGCGAAATGCCGGATCACGCAGCATGTGAACGTATGTGCGTTTACATATACACTCATGTGAGCCTGCCCTTAGGGCTCTCACACAAGCCTTTACCGTGCATTACACACACTGGTTTTGAGCACATAATACGCAGCAAGTAACTTCACATTATTTTCGACAGCGCCTCGTGCACACAGCACGCGCTAAAAAAAAAAAAAAAAAGACGGACACGAGATGTATTATTTTGCCACGTTTTTCACGCACGCAGGCCAACAAAGTGTATGGGGATCTGTCGGCACACAGCAGTATGTAACGTATTGTGTACTGCTGAGTGTTCCGAGCGCGGGAGATCTGCACACGGTATGCGCTGGGAAATGCTCATGAGAGAGCGCCCTAAAAGGTGTGACAGTGCCGGGGAGCGAGAGACACACAGTGCCCACTAGTGTACACAGTAGCCATTGTGGGTAAAGGTATATTTGTAGTGCCTGGTGCCACTGATCTAGATCAAGCTTGGAAGACAAAGTGTCCATCCGGGTGGATGTAGCCCAGTAGTATAGAGATACGTTGTATGCAGATGTGGGGCACAACAAAGCCTTATATTGAGTAGTCCGTAATCTGGTGCGGCTTTGTCATTTATCTTCACCATATGACCAATTAGGAGACTGGTAAAGTGGCTAAGAGATCATTTTAAGATGTACATGAAATGAGACACCAAGTCCCCAAGCCTATAAATCAGTTACAGGAATGGTGAACACTTACTTGAACTGGCTCCTCCAAAACCCCACTGCAGATGGGGCAGATAAGATCTTCGTCCACATCACCCTGGAAGCGTGTTACATCATACCCCATCGCTCATCACTGACAACACTGCAAGTTAAAGAACATGGCAAAAAGAAAAAACACCCATTATTCATTCAAGCACTACATTTATTACCCTTTACCCAACACTAGTTTATCATTATGTACCACTTTTTAACAGCCCATTGACACAGGTACAAAGTATCTAGGTGTACCTAAAACTTTCAGATTACTTTTCCGAATAAGAAACAAACATTTGTCCATGAGAACTAAAGGCCCATTTAGACTACGATTATCACTCAAAAGATGTCTTTTGAGCAATAATTTGTGTGCCTTTATGGTGCAAGGTGATCGCTCAAACGTTGAGCGATTACCTTGTGCTCAGAGCGGCGTATACAGAAAACAAGCAGTGCCGCTTGTCTTCTGCATTTAGCTGTTCTCTGCTGGGAGCACCTGGCTGTTATATAGCTGAGCGCTCCAAGCAGGGTATGCAGAACACAGCTGGACTGCTGTGTTCTTCATACCCCAGCTGTTCAGAGCTCTCAGCTGGTATACAGCTGTGCACTCCGTGCAGAGTATGAAGAACACAGCTGGACCGCTGTGTTCTTCATACCCAGCCTGTGCTGAGGGAGCGGGATACAGCTGAAACAATAGTATCAGCTGTATCCCGCTGTGAATTCCTGATAAGGCTGATCACTGTCTTTCAGCACGCTGAAAGACAGCAGCCAGCGACTGCTTAAAGAAAACTGCACGATGTCAGTGCGGTGAGACACAACGATTATCGCTCAAGACACGGCTTTTAACCCGAATTTTGAGCAATAATCGCTGTGTCTAAATGGGCCTTAACACAATTTCTAAGCTTTATACAACTTGTATCCTACATTTTTGTCACATGTTTCTCCCCACTGTATGCTGAATTGGTGGGTGGAAACTAGCCGCTACATCCCATACACTGAACATACAGAAGAGGAGTTCCTGCTCCCTCCTCTCTGCAGCAAACCTTCAGAAACAGCAGCATCATGGAAGACATTATA
Organism: Eleutherodactylus coqui; assembly: GCF_035609145.1. Lineage (NCBI taxonomy): Eukaryota > Metazoa > Chordata > Amphibia > Anura > Eleutherodactylidae > Eleutherodactylus > Eleutherodactylus coqui. Next base: position 479,574,815 of record NC_089837.1, read on the forward strand.
AAGCAGTACTGAGCAGTGTAGCTGTGAATCCAACACTGGGGAGAGACAGAAGGCTTACAAGAAGCTGCACAAACATCTGTGTGCCCCTTTCTTGCAGCTCTTCCCCCCTCAGCTCTGAATAGGTTAAAATCTGTACAGAGAGATTAGATTACAGTTGCAAGCGATCAGTGCAGAAAATGTGGGTATTAGCGGCTTTTCAGTGAAGAAAAAGGCATTTGCTTTCCAACTAGGTATATTACAAAGTTGATAATCTTTGCTTATATTATTAATTGATGAAGCAAAACTCTTGAGTGCCTATAATTAATGCATTACAATATCAGAATATCAACATTACCAAGGTACACTTTAATATTCTGTTCAGCAGGTACAACACTGAACCCAATACACAGTGTATATAACCACCACCACCTCAAGCATTTTTAATCACACCCTAAAGTACAGGGATCCCTGTTCTCGTGATCTGTCGTCCCAGCTGAGAGGCCACCACCGATCAGCAAGTTATCCCCCATGCTGTAGATAGGAGATTACTTTGGATCTTGGTACAACCCCTTATGCCCACAGAGAGCACGGATTTAAAGGGAACTGGACGATTATAAAAAGGACATTCCCCAAATCCTGGTAACCTACAGGAGCAGAACCATGATTTTGTATATGGTGCTGTTCCAACGTGACAGGTTTCTCAAATCAACCAAAGTATTGGTTGGCACAAAACTATAGAACCATCTTCTAAACCCACTCAAAGAGATAGGAGGTCTACTGCAAGTGAACCTCACATTTAATTTACTTTCCGTTAAGAAGAAAATTTGCAAAGGCCAAACAAAACACACTTGCCTCTCATGAAAGGAAGAAAAACAACCACCTGTAGTTTCCCTTTTTTGCATATTTTTCCCCCATATTTTGCAGCCATTATAAGAAAATCTAGGTTCTTTGCAGTTCTGGCGATACGACGTGTCATGGTCAGGGCTGTAGTTTCCATTCACAACATCACAGAATCATCTTGGCTGTTGAACCACTTAAATGCAGCAATCAATAGCAAACCCCTTGAAGAAATGTTCTAGTGAAATCCCACAAGGATTCTTATCCTCATTCCTCAAATACCGGCCATGCTGCTTTATGGTACAGACAGTACGAGCGAATATGAAGACCAAAGCCAGCATATTCCTCTCCTCCCCGCCCTCACAACTTGGCACACTGGCAAGAAGGGACGTAAGCAGCTACTCGACGGTCACCTCCTCTCCCGACTCGGATCTTTAACGCCGTTACCTACTTGTGTGTGTCTTTATCGGGGACAATACCATACCCAATGAGACCTAAGGCCGGGCTCACACGAACCCGTTGGATACCGCATGCGGATTTCCACATAAAGGCCATGCGTGGAAAGCAATTGCGAATGATCACAAACATGAGCGATTCTTTCCCGACTAGGATGTATGCTCTACACAGCGCATCGTCTGCGCAGAAGAAAGCTCTCCCCTCCAGCTGGCATTCCGGCTTTTTTATTTTCTTCTGAAGTTGCAAGAGTTTCCGGCGCTTATACGTATTGTTAATTTCATGTGGGCGATGGAACACTTTGGCATGGAACCATGCCAAATGAGACCCAAGTCTCCGAAGCCTGCACTAGCAATAGAACTTGGCCACTGAATGGTATCATACCTACAAGAGGACTTTGCTTCTTTTAAAAAGGTGGTTTCACACTTGCACTGGGGATTCAGCCTTCTGTTCGGGGAGCAGAAAAGGGGAATCCCCGCGGCCAAATCGTTCCGTCTCTGGACAGAACCAAACAGTGCCGGGCAGACCGCACTGATTATAATAGAGTCCGTCCACATTGCGCCTAGTTTTGGGATGGAAGTGCTGCATGCATGCAGCGCTTCTTCCTCTGGATCTACAATGGAATCTCCAGCTGGAGGTTCCGACACAGATGTGAAACTGGCCTTACTGAACACAATCACTGTTTGCCCCATGGCCATCAGTACCAAACATTTTTCTTTTTACAGAGGTTGACCAGTGGTTAACGTTGCTGAACAAACTGCAGACTTTGCAGAAGAGTCCTAAGCAATATGGGGGTGATAAGTGTGCCTTAACAGTTTTTTTCCAAGGTGGAATGGTTTATTATACTTTTTTGTCATTACCGACTTTGATACTTAACAGATTTCATGGCTTAATACAAATCAGGAATATGTTCCTGCTTACTGTTTAAGCTAATTCTTCATGCTCTTTAAGTGCTTGCTGCAGCCTGCATATTCAAAGATGAAGAAATCCACAACACTTAAAACAAAAAAACACACACGGACCTGTCCTCCTCAGGGTAGGTCACCAATAGTGATTAGTAGAGCTCTACCAGTTGCAACCCCAGCTGATTAGGAGCTGCAGCTAGCCACAACTGGTCAATTCCATCCATAGTGCAGTGGGCTGGTTTAGTAGTACAACTCTCTCCCATTCACTTCAAAGACAGCTGCAATACCAAACTAGACCACTGCGCCAACCCGAGCACCGTGTAAGGGACCTTTCACACCGGATGGAATATTCAACAGCGTTGTGGAATTGAAATGATCAGAATCCTGATGGCAATTCTGCATCAAAATCTGCAGTGGATTTTGGTATGGAAGTAAGGGACAGCATATTCCACAACACTGGTGCCGAATATGCCACCCTGTGTGAAAAGTCCCTAATAAGCTGGTCAGCAGGGGTCCCAGTTGCCAGACTTGCACCGATCGGTCACTGGATGACCTATTCAGAGGATATGTCCAATAGTTTACTCCTGGAATTTCCTTTTTTTGTTTAAAAAGTAATTTGTAGCGAGAAATACAATGTTCGACAAGCCTAACCAGGTAAGACAAATTGTGTCCCGTTGCTGAAGGGGCTGCATTTTCCGCAACTATTCTCTTCGCTCCCTCCAATCTGCCAGTTCCGGGGCCCGCTTTCAGCCTTCCAAATTGGTCGATACAATCTTTAGACTACAGAACCCCCACAGTGCATTGGTAATATTAGACTACCAACGCACTGTACCTGCTCTGATTTGCCAGAGTTGCTCATGTGATAAGCAGTGGCCAATCAGTGCACAATGTGCATTAGGTAGCTAGAAAATGGGACCTGGAATTGGTGGATTGGAGAGATGGCAGAGAAGAACAGCAGGCAATACATCTCCTGCCCCGGGACAGAACACTGTACCAAAACTAGAGGGTCACACTAAAATGAATGTTTTGGTCTATTGGATTTTCTTCAACCTTACAGCTGTAGAGGCATTATGATACATGAAATGCTTTGCTTCTAGGGGCTCAAATATATTTGTCTTCTGCTCATCTGGGATTTAGAGATATTTTGGGTTATGAAAATCCCCCAATTATTGTAATTCTTCATTTTTACGGAGAAGCCATCAATATCCAGGTCACGGAAACCACCTTTAACGCCAGCGATTTAGTCAGTGACAAAGTTTACCAAATCGGTTCCACTTGTCAATAAGCTGACCTAGTGTTAACAACCGTTGGCTAACATTACACCACTTGTGATAAATGTAGGCCAGAGTCCTTCATTCATCACGTTAGATCAATAGTTTTACAACCGATTCGTGGCAGCCTTTTCCTCTGCCCTGCAGATGGGTTGAGCGCGATCCGGTGATGTAAGCAGCTTTATATTATTATTCTGCCATCAAGAATTCTCATTTACAGTATATCTAGGTTAATCACATGCAAATAGGATGCAGAGTCTGGATTTTGACCCTGCAGCAATCTCTGCATTACAGACAGTAAACACATCCACGCTAAACTAATGTCGCATGACTACCAGTTACACTGAAGGAAAGTACTCAAAATCCATCAAAAAGAAAAAAAAAGTGGATGCCCCCCAAAATACACATTCATATATATAAAAAAAAAAAATTGGCAGATAATCTACTGTATAGTTTCTGCACAGCTACAGACAATCCATTATGTCCGACCATCAGGTAATAGAAGAATCTGTCCCCATGAATGCAGCTATATTTTGCATATATCCTTATATGATATTTTTTTATTGTTCTACCTAAAGCACTGTAGAGGATCTAGCAATATATGAGTGGCATGCAAAACCGGAAGCAAGAACCCGATTTCCATTGTACCCTGCTAACGTCCTGAAGCAAGGAAGGTCATGACATTTTTTTGAAGTAGGAATAGATTTTCCTTGAATGCTGAAATAAACCGGTCCAGATAGTTTATAGAAACTAGTAGAGAGGGAAGATAAACTGCTGGTGGCCTTTGTGGCCACATATTCTACCCATACTCTGAATCCACAAGAACGAGGCACAAGATCATCAGTCGGCTTCCTTCACGCTATTTTGTTGCATTACTTTTAAAACTAATTCCCTCCATAGCAAAAAAAAAAAAAATAAATAAAAATTGCGGTCATCTACACTAAAAAGCGTGAAGGTCTTGCTATTTGGTAACGTCACTACCGCCATGTAGAGATCCAGCCGTATAATTCAGCCAATTGAAGCAGATTGTGATATATTCTAAGTGGATAAATTGTGACACCAACATTTACTTTAGTACAAAAAAGTTTTGTAAAACAGATCGATTTCTCATCTGCCTCCAGAGGGAGGTTCCATCAGATGAACCTGAAAATACTGGAAGAATAAGCGCTGCACGCAATGCCTCTTCTTCCGTCCAAAAGCCGCCCAGCTGGGCGGAACCCAGTGTAGTCAATGGCGTCCAGCCAATGCCATTCGTCCCGTCAGACGGAACTGTCCGGCCGCGGTATTATCGTATCTTGTCACCACCAGGAAGCTAGGGGTTTGACAGACTTTGGATGCAGGAACACCCCTGTCACAACCCTAGCTCCCCATTGGGTGACTTCTGCAAGGTCCTAGTAGCACCGTCTGTATAGATTGCTGCCTGCGCTGGAAGGTTAGGGTTAGGGGTTGGTGTTCAGGTGAGGCTTAGATTGTTAGCTGTAAAGACTTCCGTGTTACAGGAGTAAAATGGAAGTATTTACAGTGAATAATATAAGCCTAACCTGAACACCAACCCCTAACCGTCCAGCCCAGGCATCAATCTATACACACGCTGGTGTTAGGAGTTTGGCCGGAGGTGGTGTCCCCCTTGCATGTCGCGCTGCAGTAATCCCCCTGCGCTCACGCTTACCCTCAGCTGGCAAAGTGCTGTGGCTGTGCTTGCTGCACTCCCACTGCCTCCCGTGCCACCACCCCCGATCTGACCCTTGCAGCTGATGTTCCTGGATGAAGGACGCCTGTGCCTCTCCTGCAGCCCGTGGCTCAGCATTTCCTGGCGGCGCTGCCACCGGCAGCAGTCGTAGGCTTACCCCTCTCCTCCCCTTCCGGCTCGGCCTCTGGCTCCTCTGGCTGTCCTGCAGCCCGTGGCTTAGCATGTCCTGGCGGCGATGCTGCCAGCGGTCGTAGGCTCACCACTCTCCTCCCCTGACGGCTCAACCTGTGGCTCCTGTGGATGGCCTTGCGCTCCTCCCCGCTGCACACTACCTTTGGAAGCTTAGTGTTCTTCCAGGAAATGGACAACAGCCAGTTAAACAGCCAATCAGCTACAGGGGGAGTAACCAGCCTGTCAGTCTGGTCTCCACCAGTACTTCCTGGTGCTGACAAGATACAGTAATACCTCCAGCCGCAAGGATACTCCTTTTACCGCTCCCTAAACGAAGCAGGAAAGTGGAACCACCAACGCAGATGTGAAACCACCTTCATGTCATCAAAAACTTAAAGAAACCTCTCCAGTTATGACATTTTTCCACCTTTGCTGGGGTCTAACCACTACCATCCCGAGATCTACGTGCCCGAAGTAATGGAGCTGTGGTCCTCATGCGTGTCTATTGTTGCATTCACTTCTATGGGGCAGAGGGGAATTGATAGGCTTGGCAATCCAATAGAAGTGAATGGAGTAGTGATCACGCATGCACTCCTCAGCTCTATTCTCATGTGGATCTCAGGATCTCCAAAGATCTCAGGATCTCCAAAGATCTCAGGATCTCCAAAGATCTCAGGATCTCCAAAGATCTCAGGATCTCCAAAGATCTCAGGATCTCCAAAGATCTCAGGATCTCCAAAGATCTCAGGATCTCCAAAGATCTCAATGGTTAGACCCCAGCAATAATGCAAAAAACAACAACAAAAAAAAAAAAACAACTTAAGGGTGCATTCACACTTCGCCGATATGCTGAAGATTTTGTTGTGGATTTGGTGTACTAGGACCCTCACCAATCCTGAGATTGCAGCCCTAGCGCATTCTGAACAGAAGAGATCACGCATGCAGGCCTCCACTCAATTCACTTACATGGGATTGACAGAGGTAACCATTCAAATGCTCCACTAACTTCTGTAATGACACTGAAGTGAATGGAGGAAAACATGCGCATCCACCACTGCCTACACTTCAGGATCCCTAGATCAGCGGGACCCCCCCAGCAATCAACAACACTCTGACCCGCAATCACATAAAAGAGTATTCAGCTCCCCTCAAGGAGTGGATCTATGAAGGGAGCCGAAAGTACTCACCCCCATCCTCCGCGATGTCCTGCAACGTTCCGGTCCTACCAGAACCCGACGTAGTCTTCTGTGCAGGTGCGCCAGATGTTTACGTAAACGCTTGGCACGTGCACAGAAGGCCTCGCGGCCCGGGAGATTTAGAGTCTCTCAGCTCCCAGCTAGCATGTGTAGCCAAGAGCACATGCGGTTCCTGGTCACGTGATCACCGCTATCCACTGGATAACTGATCATGCAAAAGTTAAGGTAAAAAAAAGTTAAAATTTCACCTCCCGTCATGGATCCGATCCGTGAGGGAAGGTGAAATCACTTACCTAAGGCCTCCGGCGATGTCACCTGACAGGATCTTAATCCGCGGACCTTTCCCCAACTTTTATGCATGTGCCCCTACGCAAAATTGCGTACGCAAGCGCAGAAGCTGGGGAGGTCTCAGGAAATTTAAAATCTCCTTGCTCCTGTTACTAAAAGGTAGCCAAGAGCCTGGAGCAGTGACTAAGAGTTGCGGAGAGCAGTTCACAGTCATGTGATCGTCATTACCAAGGATAATGGCAATGACATAAAAGTAAAAAAAAAAACAAAAAAAAACTGTTGAAGTTTAATGCTCCTTTCGGGTTGGGCCCCGTTGTGCATAGAGAAGTAAGACTAGGGCCACAATGGGTATGTTTCTGAACACAGGACAAATCAGGAGATCCGTTTTGGGGTTAAAAAAAACAAACAAACAAAAAAAAATAATCATTTTCACGTGCACTATAGGAAAAAAACAAACCCTGCATTAAAATGAGTTTTAAACAGGAAATTTAACTTTTTTCCTCCTCTAAATTGCATTAAAGGGGTTGTCCCACGCCGAAACGGGTTTTTGTTTTTTTTTTAACCCCCCCCCCCCCCCCCCCGTTCGGCGCAAGACAACCCCAATGCAGGGGTTAAAAAAAACACACCGGGTAGTACTTACCCGAATCCCGGCGGTCCGGCGTCTTCATACTCACCTGCTGAAGATGGCCGCCGGGATCCTGTCTCTCTGTGGACCGCAGGGCTTCTGTGCGGTCCATTGCCGATTCCAGCCTCCTGATTGGCTGGAATCGGCACGTGACGGGGCGGAGCTACACGGAGCCGGCATTCTGCACGAGCGGCCCCATTGAAGACAGCAGAAGACCCGGACTGCGCAAGCGCGGCTAATTTGGCCATTAGAGGCCGAAAATTAGTCGGCACCATGGAGACGAGGACGCCAGCAACGAAGCAGGTAAGTATAAAACTTTTGATAACTTCTGTATGGCTCATAATTAATGCACAATGTACATTACAAAGTGCATTAATATGGCCATACAGAAGTGTATAGACCCACTTGCTGCCGCGGGACAACCCCTTTAACTCTTTTGCAATCTGGTGTAGGAAAACAAAATGTTCCTCGAAATGTTAATAATTAATGTTAAATCCTTAATGACTTAAAAAGAAATGTTAAGTCTTTACTTTATACTGGAAGCACACTGGAAACAGATAGAAATATATGTCTTATCAAAAGTGTGAGCAGTAGGTTTGCACATTTGAGATATTGCAGTTGAAAATGTGGAAAAGAATTAATTTTTTTAAAGTTTCCCAATTTTGCTGCTTTTAATAAATATATACAAATTCTATCGGTCTATTTTTACCACCTAAATAAAAGTACAAAATGTGGCGAAAAAACAATGTCAGAATCACTTGGATATGCAAAACCTTTCCGGAGTTATTCTATGTTAAAGTGACACGTCAGATTTCCAAAATTTGGCTTCGTCCATGAGGCGCAAACAGGCTTGATCACTGAGGGGTTAAAACAAACTGCAGTAAGTGTTACAAGGTTAAAAAAAAATATAATATAAATAAATAAATAATGGTGAACTACGCAGAATTCCATTGCCTCCGCACATCATGGTTAGCTTGCACCAACTCAATAGTAGTCTCAACCATCCATTGTCACAGCTTACTGCTGAACTCTTCCCCTACAACTGCTGCGCCTTGTCGCTGCTCTCTAAGACTGCCGACTACGCCAGCGGAGTACCAGCATCTGACCGTGCCTGCGACGCAATTGTTTACTAGAACAGACATATTATGAGAGGCGACAGCTTCTCTTTAATATGAAGTGCATCAAGTAATTAATAAGCTGGTGTGTTTCCAATTCCGATAGCAGCAGCTTTCTAGCCATGACATCAGCAGATCTGCTCCTACGAGGTGCCAAGAAGTGGCTTAGCAGGAGATTAGAAGGACAAACTGTAAAGCCAGCCATCTATCAGAGAGGGAAGAAGTTTTTCCACATATTAAAGACTAAGTAAACCAAGCTGTAGGGCATTCTACTACACGAACGCATCCAATCCCAGAGTTTACACCCTGTAGGCGAATGTGCCAAACTATCGGCAAGGGCAATTCATTAGAGCATGACTCCAGCCCTAAGGCTTCAAGAGCCTAGCTGAGTATTCTTTAAGTATAGTAGCCATCGGTCCGTTTCTTCTAGTCAGCTGTCTGAATCCAATGGCTGCAAAAACCTTGAGCACAGAGACGGGAAAGTGCTGTCCGACAGCTACTGTAGTCATCCAGGTTGGAGCTCGTGAAGCTGCACTGCATCCATCACTGTTCTCTGAACCTATAAGAATGGCGCGTTCATACACCGTGGAATTGTTACGGAACTTTGGCTGTGTAAGGAGTGACGAAATTCCACAACAAAAAGTAGAGTACAATGTTAGTGAACCGCCTTCCCAAATCCCCATGACCCAATGGATTTGAAAGGGGCCTCGTAGACCCGCACTGAAATGGAGCGTTTTAGAATACAGCGATTTTCGAGCGCTGTCTGTTCTATTTTGCGTTTTCACGCTTTTTAAAAACGCCCCTCCATCACAATGATGGGGTGCGTTTAAAAAACGCAGGACGCAGTTACCCGTGTCCAAGAGCAACGGTGAAATTGCGGGCAAAAGGAGGCGAAAATAAAATCGCACCACTCTGCCGACGCTGTGTGCGAGTAGCCTTAGGCCACATGCACTTCTTAATGCAGCGTTTTAAATGCAGCAATACAATGTTTCCATTGATTTCAATGGGGCCTCACAGACCCGCGCTCGAACTCCGCGTTTCCCAACACCGCGATTTTTGAGCATGATCTGCTCTATATGGTGTGTCTTCACACGCAACGCACCTCATCACAATGATGGGGCATGTTAAGAAGTGCCTAATATCACGCTTGGGAACGGATGCAAGATGCTTGTGGGTCAAACACGTCTCGCATCACTCCAGGGAAGTAGCAGTCAGCCGCGCCAGAGGATCGGCAAGGGTTTCCCTGTTTTTAACTGAAAATCTCGCATCGCACTCACTCAAGGGAACGCTCAAGGGGGGTGGGGGGAGGCTCAAGTATATGACTCCATTCAAAAGAAGGCTCCTGTCACAGTGTTATTAGGGGGAGGTTACAGCTCATCCTCCTGACTAATACTTTTGGTCTGCAGTTTAAGTGACTACAGAATGTAATGGCAGTATGTTCCCTGCAGCAGAGATGGTACAGTCTCCAGCTGCCCATGTAATGCTGTTCTGATGCATCATGGGATTGATGTGAATGCAAAAATTTTAGCATCGAGATGGCAGCTGATAAGCATCAGACAGGAGGCTGCACTGTAATATACATAGGAGACTACAGGCAATCATGTGAGGATGGGGATGTAAATATGTTCTTGTACCTGGTGTGGCCCTTAAAAGTGGATCCAGTGAAAGTCTTTAAAGTTTGTGCAGAGCGTTTAAACGGGCAAAATGCACAAGAATTGTAGGACAAATTGCACTAAGAAAAGCCCAATCACATCAGAATTTTTTTTACTTTTATGATTTTTTTTTGATCAGCAGTTCTGAAAGGCAACGAGGAGAGGATGCGTGGGTGTGAAGCTGCGATATGCAAAACTTACTAAAATGTATGCCTTTTTGTTAGTGTTGGGGGAGGGGTGGCGAGTACGCACACAGAAATACCCGAGAAAATGCTGGCATCTTAAAAGAAAAACACATTTACAAGAAACAAGTCCGCGCGTCTTTGATGTGGGTGAGCGGCTGCGTACATTCATAGTGTCAGTGCAGGAATCCCTAATATATAGGGAGCGTCCCAGGAAAATATTATTGGTGTATAATTATAGGCTGCAGCCAGCTAGAAAAAATATTGGTATTGACACAAAAATGTTTATCTTCGGATGTCTAAACAATAAGGCCTCCTGTCCACGGGCGATATGTCACTGCGCTATAGGTGGCTATAATAAACTTTATTTGTATAGCGCCAACATATTCCGCAGCGCTTACATAGACGGGGGATACAGAGACAAAAAAATACAAAAATTACAGAACCACAGTTACATAGTAATCAATTGATGGAGATAGTAGGGGTGAGGGTCCTGCTCCAACGAGCTTACATACTACAAGTAATGGGGTGGAGATGTGCACGGTATGGCGAGGTGGAGAGTGAGGGGTGATATACACAGAAAACGGTCAGACATTTAGCCGTGTGACGGCAGAAACAGTATGACTGCAGGAGCGGTTTATGGTGACTAGCAGGGGTTGCAGTCAGTAGGTCAGGGAGCATGTTATCAGGCGGAGTACAGAGGGGTTTGTTTAGGGTATGCGGTATGTCTCCCTGAAGAGGTGCGTTTTTAGAGCACGCCTGAAGTTCTGCGAGTCCTGGATTGCCCAGGTAGCCTTTGGTAGTGCGTTCCAGAGGACCGGTGCTGCTTTGGAGAAGTCTTGGAGGCGGGAATGAGAAGTTCGAATTATAGAGGCGCTCAGTCTGGTTTCGTTAGCAGAGCGGAGAGCCCGGGCTGGTTGATGGATTGAGATGAGGGAGGCGATATAGGGGGGCGCTGCGCTGTGGAGGGCTTTGTGGATGAAGGTCATGGGTAACGAAGCGAACGCTTCCCATAAACTAAACTATGGAAAGCCCAGCCCGACGTCCATGAGCGGAGAATCCTAGCGATTCTCCGCTCGCGGGATTCAAGTTACAGGATGCTGCGATTTGCTGCAGTGAGCCTATCAGATAGGCTTATCGCGGAGACCTGTTAGCTCTCCCCCCTGCAGTGGAGTATCGGTAGCGATATTCCATTACGGCTGTGGACTGGCAGCCTTAAGTAAAAACGCATAAAAAAAATAAATTTATAATATATGACCGCATTTGGCTATAAATGATATATTTTTCAGTGGACTACTACATAAGGCCGAGCGCACACGAACTGGATTTCCACAGCGGAAGACCCAAGACCACTCGTGGAAATTAACTGTGGATGGCATATGCAAGCTTTTTTTCCACATGGATGTTCGCCATGCACAGCGTATCGTCCGCATGGAAGATCGTTCTCTCCCCCCTCCAGTCGGCATTCTGGCCCTTTAATCCATTTTCCTTTCACGCTGCGAGCGTTTCCGACGCTCATACGCAAAGTTAATTGTGTATGGATGACGGAGCACTCACATCCATTGACTTCAAAAAAGGAGGCCATCTGCGCTAAAAATAGTATATGCTGCGATTTCTCTTCTGCTCGCGGAATACGCAATTCGCATCCACGAGTGTGAACAGAAAAGCAAATTGCATACCTTTCAATGCCCGCTTTTTACTGCAGATTTCCCGGGCAGACAGCGATCACAGAATCCACAATCCAAGTCCGCCCGTGCGAGTCCAGCGTGAGGGCTCATGTCCACGGACGTTTTTTTCATCACGTATTTAATGTGCATTGCACGGCCGCGTGATAAGCGGTGTATGGATTCAATGCACTTCTTATTGATGCATGTACGTGTAGATCGCAGTATGCTCCATTTCTCAGCGTAGCACGCGGCGCGAGCCCTGTACTTTTGTATAGGCAGCGTATGCAAACACTGTCCATACGCAATACACTGCATATGGGTGGCGATTTCATAAGCAACCCTGCATGACCGTGTGTGACCTGCATTGTTTTACCGGTACAGTATTGTTTTTACCCACGCACCTGCTCAGCGGATTCCAGCTGCGACCCTGGCCGGCGACCCCACGCACCCGCTCAGCGGATTCCAGCTCCGACCCCGGCCGGCGACCCCACGCACCTGCTCAGCGGATTCCAGCTCCGACCCCGGCCGGCGACCCCACGCACCTGCTCAGCGGATTCCAGCTCCGACCCCGGCCGGCGACCCCATGCACCTGCTCAGCGGATTCCAGCTCCGACCCCGGCCGGCGACACCATGCACCTGCTCAGCGGATTCCAGCTCCGACCCCGGCCGGCGACCCCAAGCACCTGCTCAGCGGATTCCAGCTCCGACCCCGGCCGGCGACCCCATGTACCTGCTTTTGTTGTACTGCGGATGCTAGACGTCAGTCATGCGTAATACAAACTTTTTTTTTAATATTTGTTTTTCTTGTACAATTGCTAGGCTATGACGCCAAGTCCAGTCGTGTAAAGATAACCTAAGGCCACGTGCGAGTCGAATTCCGCATGACAGGAGCCCGCAGGGTAATCCAACCCTGTGCCCGGCTGGCATCCACACGTACCTGTATTTTTGCTTTTCATATATATATTTATTTATTTTTTTTTTTTCAAACTCCTGCTTTTCACGTGGAATCCTCAGCCATTGCGGACGGGCCGTGGGTCGAACGTCTTCCATTGAGTTCAATTAAAGCCATCCGTGCACAATCTGCAGGAAAATGAAGCATGCTGCGATCTTTCATCCACGAGCGGAAACCACAATTGGTTTCCGCCCCGTGTGCAGGAAGAATCATTTTTGCATTGAATGCAATGGGCAGCATTTGCTGCGGAACCTGGAGGCGGTCGCCTGCTCCGGATTCCGCAGTTCAAATCCACCCGTGTGCGTTCACCCTTCATAAGTGAAAACGAAAAAAACTGTTTATAGTTATTGCCTGCACTTCGCTATAAACTAGATCCATTTCATTGTACAACCACCCTGAGCCGTATATATAGATGGCTGCAATACGTCTCCAGTCAGAACAAAAACATGGAAAGGTTTGGTTCAAAAAGTGCCCCCTCTTTGTTCTAGCCGTATCCAATAGTGAACGTTGGTAAATAAACACACAGCGCGGCCCCTATACAAGGCCGGGTTATAGCTGTCGGAATGTGGCTTTCATTTGCATCCATCTCAATTACTTTTAATAAGGGGTCAAAATGAAGAATGTCAAGAAGAACCCTTCCAAAATAAAGTGTTATCCACTGACACGAAGCAGTCACCACAGAAGCAGCAAATCTGGAATCACTCAGCGCTAATAGACATGGTATGTATAACGTAAGCCTAAACTAAAGGCAATCAACAGAAATGTCGTAATACTTCCTAACGGCGTTCATTAGTCTAAATGGGAACCAGGAGCCGACAACTTGTAGACATTCGAGTTTTCAATCACCATCCAAAGAGGGGCGGGAATGAGAAGGATCTTATATGAAGAATGAGCAGATTAACATAGTAACATAGTATGTAAGGCTGAATGAAGACAATGTCCATCTAGTCCAGCCTGTCTATCCTCCTTTGTTGATCCAGAGGAAGGCAAAAAACCCCAAGGCCAGAAGCCAATTAGCCCTTTTGGGGAAAAAATTCCTTCCAGACTCCCTAATGGCAATCAGACTGTTCCCTGGATCAACCCCTAATAGTTCCTACCTGCCTGTATACCCGGACTGACAATTAACCTAAGATTTATATCCTATAATATCCTTCTTCTCCAGAAAGCCATCAAGTCCCCTTTTAAACTCCTCTATGGATTTTGCCATCACCACTTCCTCCGGCAGAGAGTTCCACAGTCTCACTGCTCTTACAGTAAAGAATCCCCTTCTATGTTAGTGATGAAACCTACTTTCCTCTAATCATAGCGGATGCCCTCTTGTTACCGTTGCAGTCCTGGGTATAAACAGATCTTGGGAGAGATCCTTGTATTGTCCCCTCATGTACTTATACATGGTTATTTGATCACCTCTTAGCCGTCTTTTTTCCAGGGTGAATAATCCCAATTTTGATAGCCTCTCTGGGTATTCCAGTCCCTTCATTCCATGTATTAGTTTAGTTCCCCTTCTTTGAATCCCCTCAAGCACTGTGACATCTTTCCTGAGCACCGGTGACCAGAACTGTAAGCAGTATTCCATGTGAGGCCTGACAAGTGCCTTATATAGTGGGAGGATAATGTTCTCGTCCTTCGCCCCTATACCTCTTTTAACCCTTTCCAATCCAATGTCGGGCCTGCCCCGACATCATTTTCCTCCACAGCTCCAATGTTGGGGCAGGCCCGACACTGCAGTGCAGGAGTGCATCTGCACCCGATCGGCAGACACATTGGGTGCAGATACACTTCTGCACTGGTCCCCATCGAGGACCCCCTAGGAGAAGGCAGAAAGGGTTTTTAACCCTTTCTGCCTTCTCCTTTACACATTAGATAGCGCTCAATTAGCGCTATGTAATGCATAGAGATTCCGGCCGCGATCATGTGACCGCCGGTGTTACCTGACCCCCGGCGGTCACATAAACGCCGAGCCGGGAGCCTGCACTGTGGGACCTGCTTACCTGACCGGCGTCTTGCGCGTTCTCCTTCTGTCTCCCGGCCCGGCGATCATGTGACCACCATGTGCCACCTGACCCCAGCGGTCACATGATCGCCGAGTTGGGAGGCAGAAGGAGAATGCGGAAGACGCCAGTTATATTGTATAATTTTGTGTCATCTGCAAATATTGATATTTTGCTGTGCAGCCCCTCTACCAGGTCATTGATAAATATGTTGAACAGAGTGGGGCCTAATACTGAACCCTGTGGCACCCCGCTAGCGACTGTGGTCCAATCAGAGTACGAACCATTTATTACCACCCTCTGTTTTCTATCATTGAGCCAATTTTCTACCCACTTGCACACATTTTCGCCCAGTCCGAGCTGCCTCATTTTGTTTATTAGCCTATTATGTGGCACAGTGTCAAAGGCTTTAGAGAAGTCCAGATATACAAGATCAATAGATTCTCCCTGGTCCAGCTTAGAGCTTACTTCATCGTAGAAACTGATCAGATTTGTCTGACATGAGCGACCCTTCATGAATCCATGCTGGTGAGGAGTTATTCCCTTGTTCTCCTTGAGGTACTCATCGATGGCGTCTCTCAGAATCCCCTCGAAAATTTTTCCCGTTACTGAAGTGAGACTTACTGGCCTGTAGTTACCAGGCTCACTTTTGCTCCCATTTTTGTAAATTGGAACCACGTTGGCGATGCGCCAATCCAACGGTACTACACCGGTCTTGATAGTGTCTAGAAATATTAGGTATAGCGGCCTAGCTATCTCGTCACTTAGTTCCCTTAGTATCCTTGGATGTAATCCATCTGGGCCCGGCGATTTATCAATTTTAGTCTTCTTTAGTCGCTTCCGCACCTCCTCCTGCGTTAGGTATGAGATATTTTGTGATGGGTTCATTTTATTCCCCTGCATCTCGTGTGGCATTTCCTTTTCGTTTGTGAATACACTTGAGAAGAAACTGCTTAGTAGATTTGCTTTCCCTTCGTCATCATCAATGATTTCTCCTGCATTCTTTTTTAAGGGCCAGCGCTCTCCCTGCAAATCCTTTTGCTGTTAATATAGTTGAAAAATAGCTTCGGGTTGTTTTTGCTCTCTTTGGCGATCAGTCTTTCTGCTTCCTCCTTGGCAGTTTTGATCTTATCTTTGCATATTTTGTTTTTTTCCCCTGTATGATTTTAGCGCTTCTTCGCTGCCTTCTTGCTTTAGTAGTTTGAACGCTTTCTTTTTTTCGTTTATTGCCCCTCTTACCGTCTTGTCGAGCCACATTGGATTACATCCAGAAGTTACAGGGCTGGTCCAGCTACAAGAATAGTGACTAATTAACACAGGATTTGTTATTCTATAGGTCATAGCATTCCTCTCTACTGATCACAGCGGACATAAGACTGATCACCAGATTGGAGCGATTCGAGGCATGTTAGGCAACATCCCGTTCAATGCAAGAATGTCACACAGCAGCCTACAAAGAAAGAATCCCACCCATCTCTGTAGTCTATACCAGCTTTATACAAAGTAGTAAGGTACCTTAAGTCCTCCCCCACACAGGCGTTGCAGGAAGTGCCACTTTGCCGCTCTGGACTCTTTGTCCCGTG
This sequence comes from Eleutherodactylus coqui, assembly GCF_035609145.1. NCBI lineage: Eukaryota > Metazoa > Chordata > Amphibia > Anura > Eleutherodactylidae > Eleutherodactylus > Eleutherodactylus coqui. The sequence goes on from NC_089837.1 coordinate 479,591,372, forward strand.
CAGCTGCTGCTCTGCCGCTGTGTTTACATGCATCACTTCCGCAGTAAACACAACAGACTTCCCTACAACTTCCAGCATGCATCGATCTTGTTTAGCGCCAGCTCTGTAGCTCCGCCCACAGATTACAGGTCCTGCAATTTACCAGCACCAACCTCAGTGCCAAAGATCACCTGCTGAAGCAGCAGCCAGGAGGTCCAGCACTCAAAGCTGTACATGATCAATACAGGACAGTGCTTCCGCTCCTGTCCTCCCATCATGCACTGCTCACAGGAAGCTGGAGGAAGTAGCAAAGATGAAAAATATCTCCACTTCCTGACGATTTGTCCAAGTGGAGGGTCATGTGACAGATGGAAAAATGAAGGAAGTAGCTGGACCGGGAACAGTGAACCTATCATACAGTGACTTATTGTGATGATGTACATTAGACTTTAAAGTGTTAATCTGCGCCTGGAATACCTTCACACAGGCAGATCGCTGCCAGAATAAACCACTCGAACAAGGTGATTATAGGTTACTGTCGGCTCATGTTCACACGGCCCCCCCACAGGGCGAAGAGCGAGCAGTCACTCAGGTGTTCCGATTCGGCTCACTGAAACAGAACGACCGCTGAGCGGCTCCTCGCTCCGTGTAACCAGGAGTCACTCCATCTCTAAGCAACTGCCTGTTCGCAGTGAACAGAGGTGGGCGGCTGAAGACGTCTCCAGCCCACTCCACCTCCATTGTCTAACAGACTATCGCTCCCGGGTAAAGTTACCTTAAACTGCAGCACTGCGGGAAAGTAAACAGAGACCTGTTGGACAATTTAATTGCAGCCTGAAACACGGTGGCAAAAAAAGATGCCTGCAGCTCAAGGAGGAGCGACTGGACAGAGCTACAGCAAAATTATTGAGTGTGTTCAGATTATTTTTCAAGAATGTGACTAAAACAAAAAAAAGTCAAAACCATTTAATCCATTGTTGCTCCAGCACCTTGGCTGTAGCAGCCCCTGACAATCTTCGTTTACTTTGCTCGGTAACGACCTCTGCATTAATGCCTGCATGATGTGAGAAAAAGCTGCAAGAAAAAAAAAAAAAAAAAAAAAAAAAAAACACTATGTAAGGCCCCCTGCACACGGGCGGAAATTCCACAGCGGGATTTCCCACAGAATTTCCGCCCGTGAAAGCTGCCATAGGATTGCATTAAAAAAAGCGCAATCCTATGCAGACGGCCACGATTTGTCCACGTGAAATCAAACGTGGAAAACAAATCGTGGCATGTTCTATTTCTGTGCGGGGCTCGTAGAGGCCGCACAGAAATGTCACTCCCGGTCTGCCGGCCCCCTCTCTGTGCATGCGCCGGAAGGCAGCCGGCACATCAGAGAGCTGGAGCCATGAGAGAAGGTGAGACCCGCACTGGTCCCTGCAGGGGTGCGGGTCGGGTCGCAGGCGGCGCAAGTTAGGAATGTGTAAAGCCAAAAGCCCACAGACGGGATTATCGCTGCGGAATTCGCAGCCACATACCTGCAGCAAAGTCCGCCCATAGACATGCAATGGTAAATGATTCTCCCCTGTCCATGAGCGGAAACCAACTGCGATTTTCCACTCGTTGGGAAATCGCAGCATGTTCTAATCTGTACGTTAAAAAAAAAAAAAACAAAAACAAAAAAAACAAAAAAACAAATCACACAGACGGCTTGCATTGCAGTCAATGGAAGCCGTCCGTCCTGTGATACTTCTGCTGTGAGCAGTGCGGAAGTATAGAGGGAAATCGACTAGAGTTCATCCCGCAAAAAAAATGAAAAAAAGCCCTTTTAGAGCTCAGTCTATGTAAAAATAAAAATATTCTTGGATAAAGGGCGACACTACAGCAAATCTTAAAAAAAAGGTTTGCGTGTACAATAATAGCAGAACAAAAACCCTGTACAAACTCTGTATGGCCGCTGTTCTGCTGACCTAATAAAGTTATGGCATTTATTTTGCACACTGAAAGACATAAAAATGAAATCCAAATGACAAAAGACAAAAAAAACAAAAAAACACAACAACCCCCCCTCCCCCCCCCCAATCACCCTAAAATAAAGTCTACCCAAAATTGATGGCATTACAAAAAATAAATACAACTTGTCCCACAAAAAAAACAAGCCCTCATATGCCTATGTCACCAGAAAAATTAAAAAGCTATGGCTCCTGGAAAAGAACTGAAGAATCAGTTGGTCATTAAGGTGCAAACAGGCTTCTTCACTAAGGCCTCATGTCCACGGGTAAAATCAGGCCCGCTACGGATTCGACAGGGAGAATCTGCAGCGGGTCCCTCCTGCCCCGCGGACATGGGCGCTGAAAATAGGAATTTAAAAGAATTTACTCATCCGGAGCGGGCGGGGAAGGTCTTCTCTTCCTCACGGCCGGATCTTCTTTTTCGGCCGGAGGATGAAGTCGTCACGCCGGCGGCACGGCGCGCATGCGCCGGGCACATCCGCCGAGCCGAAGCAAGAAAGATCCGGCCGTGAGGAAGAGAAGACTTTCCCCGCCCGCTCCGGCTGAGTAAATTCTTTTAAATTCCTATTTTGGTCTCCCGCGGATCCGGACGGCTTCCATAGGCTTCAATAGAAGCCCGCGGGAGACCCGCACGAAAATGGAGCATGGTCCGGATTTTTTCATGCTCCATTTTTTTAAAATCACTTTTATTGACCATCCGCGGGTATTTATCTACCCCGCGGGTGGTCAATGCATCCCTATGGGGTGCGGATCCGCGGGCAGGAGAAGAGTTAAAATCTGCTGCGGATTTTAATTCTTCTTTTGCCCGTGGACATGAGCCCTAAGGGGTTAACAGATGCATATTCCTACTGATAGGCGGTACGTCTTGTAGACCTTGCAGACGTTTCCTAACCATTGCTGCAGCCCAATACACCCCAATGGCAGTGTCCCCGGTCAGAAGCATGAAAGGTCCGAGGTGTTGCCTAGACCTCCGAATTCCCCACATCTGTCTGATCGAGCATCTGTGGAACGTGCTGGAAAAACAAGTCTGACCCACGGCGGCCGCACCTCAGAAGACGGGGATTTGTGCAGAAATTTGTACAGTGCATGTAAAGTAAAGCAAGGAAATCTTGCAGATAGTCACTTAGCTCCATTTTGGGGGTATATAGCCCCAACACGGAGCGGTGAGTCTGCAGGTCACCACACGGGCACACTAGGGTAAGAGTTGGCTCAGAGCAGACAACTGGTAAGAGCTCTTCATCGGAGTGTGGTCAAAGAAAAAAAACAATTAGTGGTCCATACACATTAGAAAGTTAGGTAGCATGCCCAGCAGCTAAACTCCAGCTTAACAGAACCAATAAGATGCCTTCTGGGTGCCCATACAAACTGCACTAACTGCATGCAGATCAACGCTAATTGTCGGGTGGCATATGTAATTGCCATTTAAGACAATAAGCCAACCAGCAATTAGCTAAAAGCAGAAAGCCTCGTTTTAAAAAGGGGTTCTCCAGGACTCTATTATTGATGACCCATTGTCATTGTGGGCAGAGCTGGGAGCAACAGCGCTGTCAATTGTGCAGTGGCTTAGGTTGGTATTGCAGGTGCAGCTCCCAATTGAATTAAGTGGAAATTGTGCTTGTACTAGGGACTGCACTAGGGACCGAGCCGTACCCAACAACGGCAGCTGATCAACTGGGATCAATATATTCAGACCCCTGATAATAGGTCACCAAAAGTAGAGTCCTGGAAACCCCCTTTAAAAAAAGGATTCTGTCACCGGGTTTATGACGTTTGACTGGGAGCTGAGCTCTCAGTCATGGAAGCGGCCGTGATGGGCCCTCCTCGCCCACCGCATGCAGAGTGACATAAAAGGCGATGTGAACGAAAACTTCCTGCAGGCTTAATCTAATTTAATTAATAACCTATTATATTTTTTAATTTTGAGTCAGAGAATTAGTGAGATCTACCGATTCCAGAGCCCGTGTACAGCTCAACATATGCAACTGTATCTCCTAGTATGACACTATGTTGTGTAACACATGCCAGTATGGTGCGAACATAGCCTTCTGCTCACATCATCCTGGCATATGCTACACAACATAGTGCAACATGCCAGTGCGGTCCAACAACTGGCGTGTACGCAGCCCCCACATTTTTGTTTTTGGTTGCGTTTTGCAAAACATGTAATTTACTAAACGCTGACAGCTGCGGGTGAAGCGTTTTATTATATGAACAAACCACCCCACGCCACGCTGCCACCGACCCCAAAGCCATATTACTAGAGACTTCACGTCTGCCTGCAACAGATTAGCCCAAAAGAAAACAAAATGCTGCTAATTGCTGCAGCCGAAGTGAGCAACAATCCAGATGTAATTTACATTCACACAGAACCAATTTATACAAATTACATTTTTATTCCAATCCCAGAGCTTCGCAGAAGAGATCGGCACAAACTTCAGGGTGCTGTGAAGATGCGCAAGCCAAAATGTGAATAAATCCCAAGGCTATAGTCACATGAGCGAGCGTCTGTGTCATCCGCGGAGTTGGATGCAAAAATCGGGCACGACGTCCGTGTGCCATTTGATAACACTGGCCAACACATATTTTGGTGCAGAGCATTTGATAGCTGATATAAGGTATATTTCGTGTGCAAATTTCAAATATGCCATGCATTTTTCCCTATCAGCTCTAGCTTCTGTGATATAGGCACCGACTGAATTTTATTACCCTATTCCATATTACACATACGATCAATATAATTAAACAAATACCATACAAATTAGTGTTATTTTCTACAATATCGTGATGCAAGGAACAAAACAAAGTGGACTATGTAACAATTTCCTATTCCAAATAATGAAAATGAAACCATAAATGAAACGGACAATAGTTTAGGTTTCTTTTATGGGACATTCGGGAATGAACTTTGGTAAGAGAGTCTCTTTGCAAATTCCAGCAGTAATCAGCCATCATATGTTTATCCCATCATCCATTGCATGGTAGACCTGTTTCACGAAGTCTGATATAGGTTTTCTATTGTCTTGTAGGGTATATTCCCCACAGATGTAGCAAAATACATTTAGGTGATTTAAACCAGGGGTCCCCAACCGCCGGGCCGCGGCCCGGGGCCGGGCCGTTGGGTGCTTAGCGCCGGTCCGCGGCACCGCCGGGAACTTTTACTCTAAACACAAGGCCCGCGGGCCGAATCCGGCCCGCTGCCTTGTGCTATGTGGCCCGCGGCGTGCCGACGCCGCTGACCACCGAAGCGATTACCAGCGAGGGCGCCGCAGCTCCCCGCTGGTAATCGCGCTGATGCCGGCGCACACTGACGTCTGTGCAGCCAGGATACTCTTCCCCGAGTCCCCTGCTCATTAGTTCCGCAGGAGAGGACTCGGGGAGGAAGCGTTCCGGGCTGACGTCAGGGCAAGCAGACAGAGAGCGACAGCAGGGAGGAGGTAAGTCTATGGGTTGGGGGGCTACTTATTACAGGGGAAGGGGCTGCCAATTACTGGGAGGGCTGGTTATTACTGGGGGCTACTTATTACAGGGGAAGGGGCTGCCTATTACTGGGGGGGGGGGCTGGTTATTACTGGGGGCTACTTATTACAGGGGAAGGGGCTGCCTATTACTGGGGGGGCTACTTACTACTGGGGGACCTGCTTATTACTGGGGGGTTGCTTACTGGGGAGGGGGGAGGGGGTGTGCTTATTACTGGGGGGTGGGGGCTACTTATTACAGGGGAAGGGGCTGCCTATTACTGGGGGGGCTACTTACTACTGGGGGACCTGCTTATTACTGGGGGGTTGCTTACTGGGGAGGGGGGAGGGGGTGTGCTTATTACTGGGGGGAGGGCTACTTATTACAGGGGAAGGGGCTGCCTATTACTGGGGGGCTGCCTATTACGGGGGGGCTGCCTATTACTGGGGGGGGACCTGCTTATTACTGGAGGGGTTGCTTACTGGGGGGGCTGCTTATTACTGGGGGGGGGGGGGCTACTTATTACAGGGGAAGGGGCTGCCTATTACTGGGGGGGGGGGGGGGGCTGCTTATTACTGGGGGGAACCTGCTTATTACTGGGGGGGGGGTGTTCTTATTACAGGGGAATGGGGTTGCTTATTACTGTGGGGGCTGGTTATTACTGGGGGGGGGACCTGCGTATTACTGGGGGGGATTGCTTACTGGGGGGGGGCTGCTTATTACTGGGGTGGGGACTACTTATTACAGGGGAAGGGGCTGCCTATTACTGGGGAGGCTGCCTATTACTTGGGGGGGGGGGGCGCTGCCTATTACTTGGGGGGGGGCGTTGCCTATTACTGGGGGTGGGGCGCTGCCTATTACTGGGGGGGGACCTGCTTATTACTGGGGGGGGGACCTGCTTATTACTGGGAGGGGACCTGCTTATTACTGGGGGGGGGAACCTGCTTATTACAGGGGGAGGGGCTGCTAATTACTGAGAGGTGGGGGCTGTCTATTACTGAGGGATGGGGGCTGTCTATTACTGGGGGGGGGGGGGGGAGATAAATTATATGCTGCCCTATGTGTGTTCTGGGGGGGGGGGGATTATACACTACCCTATGTGTGTACTGCCAGGACATTCTAATGTCATAACTAAATAAGAATGCACTAAACTCCAACCCCCTTCATAACCCCGCCCCCTATAACCAAAGCCCCGCCCATGTCCCGCCCAACCCTGCCGGGCCTTGTAAAAATGGTCTTGCTTGAAGCCGGTCCCTGGTGCCAAAAAGGTTGGGGACCACTGATTTAAACAACTTCTCCGACTGGTAGAGGCCATCATGTGTATAAACTTTCAAACAACACAACCACAGGTGTATCGCTAGGGGGAGCAAGGGTGGCGATTCCCACCCGCCCCTTGCGATCAGGGGCCCAGCGACCCCAGCGATATAGAGATTGCATGCTGAGTGCTTGGCTGGCTGGTCACCAGCAGGAAGGGATGCCAGCAGAAGATCACCCCAGGTGTCCTGGAGAGGAGAGGACAGCCGCTGCTATCACTCACCTCACAGCCGTCTCACACAGACCCCCACTGGGGGAGCCAACAACAGCATCCAGGACCTGTGATGATGTCACCAGTGATCACATAGTACCCTTGTGTGTGTATACTCTAGTGTGTGTGTGTGAGAGTGGCCTAAGGGGCTGCAAACAAATTTTCATGTAGCGTAGGAAATGCATCATATTTGGAAAGATTACACTAAGGCCTCATGTCCACGGGCAAAGTAAGAATTAAAATCCGCAGCGGATTTTAACTCTTCTCCTGCCCGCGGATCCGCACCCCATAGGGATGCATTGACCACCCGCAGGGTAGATAAATACCCGCGGATGGTCAATAAAAGTGATTTAAAAAAAAAAATGGAGCATGAAAAAATCTGGACCATGCTCCATTTTCGTGCGGGTCTCCCGCGGGGACGGCTCCCACGGGCTTCTATTGAAGCCTATGGAAGCCGTCCGGATCCGCGGGACACAAAAATCAGATTTTACTCACCGGCTCCGGTTCTTCTCTTCGCCGCGGCGCCATCTTCTCTCAGTCGTGGCCGGATCATTTTGCTTCGGCCCGGCGCATGCGCGGGGCACGTCACCGGCGTCATCATGCACATCCGCCGAGCCGAAGAAAGAAGATCCGGCCGCGACGAGAGAAGATGACGCCACAGCGAAGGAAGTATCCGGAGCGTGTGAGAGGTAAGTTAATTCTGATTTATTCCTATTTTCAACGCTCATGTCCGCGGGGCAGGAGGGACCCGCTGCAGATTCTACATGGAGAATCCGGAGCGGGCCTGATTTTCCCCGTGGACATGAGGCCTAAGGCCTCCTTCCCACGAACGGATTTCCGCCGCGTAATTCGCGGCGAAAATCCGCTGCGTTGCCCGCAGCTATTAGGTTCTATTGAACCTAATAGCACAATGCTCACGATGCGTAATTCCACCGCGGAATTACGCACCGCGATTTCTCCCGTCCTCACCCGCAGCATGCTCTATTTTCTGCGGGTGAGGACGGGCTGTACGCACTGACGGCTTCCATTGCAGTCAATGGAAGCCGTCCGTTCACGCTATCTCCCGCTGTAACCAGCGGGAGATAGCGTGAACGGACGGCTTCCCGCCCACTGCCGCGCGTCATATGACGCCATATGACGCGGCCGGCCGCGTCACGTGACGCGGCCGGCCGTGCACGTGACGCGGCCGGTGACGCGGCGGCGGTGGGCGGGGAAGCGATTTCACGCTATCTCCCGCAGGTAAGTATAGGGGCTCTGGGGGGCGCCGTGACGGGCTTCACTGCGTAATATTACGCGGCGGACCCCGTCACGCTCGTGGGAAGGAGGCCTAAGGGGTTAGATGATGTATGGAAATTTGTTTTGCAGCTGTATGCAGCATGATTTAGGAAGGGGGGGGGGGGCCCCAAGCTGAACTTTTGCACCCGGGCCCCTGAGCCTTTGGGTACGCCCCTGAACACAATGATTGTATAGTTACAACACTCCACAACACCTTGGACGATAAATGTACACAACTGTTCCTCACTACCGGCCGGGACAAAGTAAATGTACGAATAAGATTGGTGATGTGACGCGGCATGGCTGGCCATGCGCATGTGCCGAAACTATAGCTGATTGAGAGAAACTGTTTGCATATTCGTAAATAATAGGCCAAATATACAATAAATCAGTTGTAACATTCCCGGCACCAAAAAATGTTTTCAATTTTGTTGGCCAGTGTAATCAGTGTCCTCAAAAGGGAGTCCATCACCAGTAGGCCAGGCTGACACGGGTGGTTTTGGATTTCAGGTTCCGCAATCGCGATCTGCAGTAACAGGCAGGCATTGAAAGGCATGCATTTTCATTTTTGTTCATACGCACGGATCCGAGTTGTGTATACCCGGTCTCGAGTCATCCGGGCAGTGCCTGCAGCTTCCCGAGTCACTGCATCGCTGCTCACATCTTACAGCCCAGGCATGGTGAAGTTGGTGTATACATACACCTCAACTCACTGCGTATGCATGAAGACACGAGCAGAAGGCCTCACTGCGTATGCATGAAGACACGAGCAGAAGGCCTCACCGCGCATGCATGAAGACACGAGCAGAAGGCCTCACCGCGCATGCGTCATATTGAACACAACAAGTGCTGCCATCAGGAGTCGGAGGGGGCACGACTAGTCGGCTGATGCAACGACTCGGGAAGCTGCCGGATCTCTGCAGTGAGCCTATCTGACAGATAGGCTCACCGCGGAGAATCGCAGCATGCTGCGATTTGGCGACTGCGAGCGGAGAATCGCTATGATTCTCCGCTTGTGGACAGGGGGGCTGCGCTTTCCATTGCAACTCTATGGAAAGCGTTCACCGTGGCCGGATTATCGCCGCGGGGAACGCAGTGAAAATTCGCCCATGAACAGGAGCCCTGAGGCCGGTCTCACACGTCCAGATTTGAATAGCAGAATCCGCGCTCACCGTCCGCATGGACAATCCAAGATATAACACGGGCAGCGAAAGGCATGCATTTTCATTCATACTCCAGGATATAAATTGCGTATTCTGCAAGCGGAAGAAAAATGGCTTTATTTTGCGGCGGAATCCACACAAACAGCTTCCGTTTAAGTCAATGGAGGCATCTGAGCGCAGGCGACAAGCAATTAACTTTGCATCATCGCGGGAAATACAAACAAAGAAGAGCATCATCCAATGTGGGCACCAAGCGCCGTTTATACCATTGCATCTTATCACATATGTTCCATTTAGCAAATGACTAATTAAATGCCAACCCTAAGGGCTCAATCACACGGGCGGACGTCAGGCTGCACATTTGCTGTTTTGTACATTCCCATTGCCTTTATTGGGGATTACCCGCATAATATGCGCCAAAATAGGTCATGCTGGGGTTTTTTTCATGCGCCCTATAGAATTCAATGGGCTTTTAGCACCGTGTATTACGTGGTTAATACCTGGCAACATTCGCCTGTGTGAATGAACCCCAACTATAGTCAGATACTAGTCATAGGAAAGAACAATTCTGTAGTTAGTCTGCTAGAGTCACTGCAAAGTATCACAGGGCGTTCTGATCTATACTCTGTACTCCTGTGACATTAGGCTTGGAGAAACATTTCTGGACATATTGATTCTAGGCTGTGAATTTAGGATTCAGAGCGTTTTAGTTTTTATAGAAATACATTTCTAGTATATATGGAGGGATTGACTAATTTAAAGGGATAGTCACACTTTTCTAACATTGCAGTAGGAGGACGAAGTATGTGGTAAAGCAAAAGACCCGCATCCTCTCCTCCCGTTGCGTGCCGCTCCTCCCCTTACTGTGATGGCGGCACCGACGTGGGTCATTTATCCGTGCGACCGCTGCAGCCAATGGAAGGCCTTCAGGGAAGTCATCAGTGAAGTCCTGTAAACCTTCCTCAGTGCTTCTGCGCAAAGCATTTTTTAAAAATTTTCAAATCTCCTGCTTTCCCGAAGATCTGTGGCATGTCCGCAGTGACAGCTGCAGGTGCGGTGCGGATCGGACATCTTCCATTGACTTTAATGGAAGCCGTCTGACATTTTTGAGCAATCATTTTACATAAATTACTAATGGGTACTTATGCCCATTACTACTTTATCAGCTTCATGTGCGTGCAAATGAGCCTCCCGGGGCTGTTGCAGAACTCAGCAGGAGGTCTGCGTTCTGTAATTAGCTCCATTGTTCAGCCAGGGGCTGCTCAGAGAAAACAATGTAATCTTTAGCTGCTGTGTAGATAACGCCTAGGGGCTACACAGAGAATGCAATGTTATTTCTTTCTCCCAGTGTGCGGTCTGAACCATGGTTTTTATGCTGATCTAAAAATCATCGTTCAAACGAAAAGTGCATAATGGTAGCATTTACAAATGATTATTGCTCAAAAGCCATCGTTTTAACGAATTTTGAGCGATAATCGTTGCGTGTAAATGGGGCTCAAGTCTCCTCTCAGGCTTTTTTGCAAGCTAAACATTCCCAGATCCTTTAACCGTTCCTCATAGGACATGATTTGCAGACCGCTCACCATCTGGGTAGCTCTTCTCTGAGCTTGCTCCAGTTTATCTTTTTTAGGCCGCCTGCACACGGGCGGAAATCCCGCCACGGGATTTCCCGCGGGATTTCCACCACTGAAAGTTTGCATAGGAGTGCATTACAATACGCACTCCTATGCAGACGGCCGCGGTTTGACCGCGGCATGTTTTATTTTTGTGCGGGGCACGCACTCACCCGGCCGCCGGCTCCGGTCTGCACATGCGCCGGCTGCGCGGCAGCCGGCACATGAAAGAGTCGGGGCCGCCAGGCGCGGGCGAGTACGCGCTCGTCCCTGCAGGCTCTCGGGTCGGGTCCCGCGGCGAGAATTCTCGCTGCCGGATCCGACCCGCTCGTGTGCAGGCGGCCTTAAAGTGGGGGTGCCCAGAACTGGACACAGTATTCCAGATGAGGTCTGACTAAGGAAGAGTAGAGGGGGATAATTAACTCACGTGATCTAGACTCTATGCTTCTCTTAATACAAATGTGTTTGCCTTTTTGGTGGCTGCATCGCATTGTTGAGGGTTGGGAAGAGACCCTACATAAATTAATTTTTAAAAACTTCCCCTGGGTGGCCCTTTAGTTTTTTGCAGCATATTGTGATGTATTTTTACAGTGTTCATCCGGTATAAATATTGTTAGCTTCACTATTCGGGCCATTATTAGAGCACCACATTTATTTAGCCTTTTAATGTTTAAACAGCTTACGGTGCTGATAAACAGGAATATTTTATAGTGCGGGTTGTTACAGATGTGGCAATACCAGTTGTGTAGTTTGCCAAGATTCGGGTTTTTAAAATGAGACAAAAGTGTAGCCACAATAGAATTAACTAATGTTCTTTTCCAGTTGAATAAACACAGCTCAGGGTAATCAGTGGGGGGCTTAGGAGCATTACCAAGCCTTTAAAAATTGATGGCCCATCAATATCTGATTAGTGGGGTCTGCTGCTTGGGACTCCTGCTGATCAGCAGATTGAAGGGGATGTGGCGCTCCTGCTGCAACATCTAAATGTTTACATCTGAGCCCCATCCGTTAGGAGTGCTACAGGCTTGTGCCATTGGCTTCAGTGGGACAAGCCTCTAGTACTCAGGACAGCCGCTGAAAACAGGGTCTTCTGAGTACTGAGCTGTAACGCTTCCACAAGTGCCATGGCCCCTTCAGTCAGCTGATCAGTGGGGATCCTAAGCAGCAGACCTCCATTGATCAAATATTGATTGCCTATCCTGAGGCTAGGATATTTTTAAAGGCTGGATAACCCCTTTATAGGGAAACAACCCCCAGGTTCTGCAGCAAAAAAAGCCAAAACAGGGCATGATGCTAGCACAATGGCTAACTGCTTTAGACACATTCTTAAAAATATCCAAATATGAAGTGATCCTCTATCCACAGTGCTTGGCAATATTCAGCACTTGCATTGAAATATGCATGCACACCACCGCTCTGTTCATGCGGGGACCTTCAGGAACCCCATTCTTGGGGTCAGCGAGAGCACCAGCAGTCAGACCCCCATCGATCTTCAAGAAGTGCATGCATCCAAGCACTTAGCAAGTCCTACAGAATAATGTCCGAAAAAACCGACAACAGGTTCCCTTTAACCAGTAATCAAAAGAGTAAGACATGGACTGTGTAAAGCCCCGTGTGCGCTGTGTATGGTCCACAAAGCCTATGGTAGAATACCTCTGTAATAAGAGCATGTGATGGAACATGCCACAACTATATGGAAACAGTGAGGAAACCCACCTATGCATAAAACCCTAGGCAGGCGGAGGACGGTTTGTGCCATCAGCTACACAGACAATCCTTCCTATAGAAGGGGCTCCGCACCATGCAACAATCCACAGACCCTGCAAGCGCTGCTTCCATCGGATGTTGTTCCACCATTAACCAGGATCCTGGTACGGATCGGCTGCTATGGACATGTATACGGCACTGAGCACCACTGCAGAGATTGTGGACCACTAGAAGTACTCACAAAAGTAAAAAATAGGCGAATGGCACAGAAGAACCCAATTGCCTTACCCTGTATGTCACACTATGGACAGGAGCGGTGCATGGGTTCTAATCTGATGAACTTGTTTGTGTCACCTTGGTGAGTAATTAAAGGGGTTTCCAGGACTAAGATATTGATGACCTATCCTTAGGACAGTTCATCATCAGATGAGTGAGGGTCTGCCAGCCAGGACCCCCCACTGATCAAAGAGGCCACGGCGCTCAGGTGGCCTCCAATGTCATATTCATTGGTCTCATAGCCCAAGAGCAGATCAGCCCCAGTCAAGTCCCCCACGGATCTGGTGTTGGTAACCCTCCTGGGGATCGGTTATCAATATCAGAGTCCCAGAAAGCATCCTCCACAGAAAGTACAATTGCTGGAGCAGTCAAGTGGAACTACAATGGTTAAATCTGGAGGTGGACTGGCCATTTTATTTCTTGATCTCTCCTTATTACACATTTACTTGCTCCGGTCTTGTTACCTCAAGGTGATTTGCTACAGGGACTGAAGGAGACCATCTGACAATTTAAAGGGGTTTCCAGAACTGTAATGTGGAGGACATATCCGCAGTATCAGGTCAGAGGGGGTCTGGCACCTCGCTATAGCCAACACAGCTTTATACACTGCAGCCCCCAGAAGGGTACAGCAAACTCCGTCACAATCACCTGAGCTGGTGGTACCATCTTGGGGGGCCGGTGTACAGAGCTGAGCTAGCGGCAGCGCACAGCAGATCATCAAGGGTGTCAGGCGTCAGACCCCCACTGATCCGAAATTGATGACTTAGTCTGAGGAAAAGCCATCATTATTAGGGTTATTTACACGGGACGATTATCGCGCAAAAATTCATATATTTTGAGGTTTGATTCGGAGCTGAACTCCAAACCCAGAGGCTGCCCGGAGACTGGCGGCTCACCTCCCCGTTTGTGAACAGGCGCAGGAGCGGTCAGTCTTTCGGCAGCGGGCCCGCCCCTGGGACTCAAGGCTCAGCTCCAAGTCTAGCTTCAAATAGCATTTACGGCTCGTTCAAACGGGCGTTCTTCGGTCCATACGCCGATTCCCTGCGTATTTTTGCCTGTCCGTTCATGCGCTTAAATACTGCGTTACCCGCGGCATAAATCTGATGACAGAATCCCTTTAGAGCCCATTAGTAGGATCAGTAAAAAGGTGTGTTGGTGGGCACTACGACCGCTCACACCGACCGCTTTTCCCCACGGCGTCCCGAGCGCCGCGCTAATCTCGGTACAATGCTCCTATTGATTTCAATGGGGCCTCGCAGACCGGTGCTTTAACGCTGCCATTTTTGCGCTCTTTTTTTAAACGCACCTCATTACCCATCACGATGATGGATGCGTTAAAAAGCGCTGTCAAACACTGTACCGTGCGTTCAAACACACTCTTCGAAATGGCAGGAAAATGTTGCGGTTTCGAGCGACATTTAACTAAATGCATGTGTGAGAGTTGCCCAAGGGTTCACTCCCACGACGCATGGGGGCTGCATACTCGCACGAGCGCGGTGTGTAACGGCATTATACCGCTGTCTGAGCCGGCGTATCGGCGCGTGTGGCCACGTATCTCGCACACGCTGTCATGCGCAGTCGGACTTGCTTTTTTAAATTCCCCTCTGTCGCGCAGTGACATTGCGTATAAGTATCACACGCACAGTGTAATTGCATACGTACGGCGTTTAATACGCACCCATAGAGACCAATAAGGCCCATCGAGTGGGCTACGCGGTAAAATAGAACTTGCTGCGTTTTTTTTTTTTTTTTACTTGCATATAATACAAGTGGATCGGATCAACGACAATCAGCGGCCGGTCACCGACTCATCCACCACGTACAACGCCGCTACATTACGCTCTCACCAGCGCATATTTGTCATTCACAGAGCTAAAAGCTCATTGGGCCGTTTAGACGTGAGTTTTTATTACACACGAGAAAAAAAAAACAGCTTGTCCTTACTTGGCTCGTAATAAGCCCATTATAGGCTAAAGGGGTAAAAAAAAAAAAAAAACGCACGTTCCATGCGTATTTAGCCATAAGGGGTTAAATTATATTTTCTTGCGTCTAGAAGAAGCTTAGTAGCCCGAGTGCTTGTAGACGAGCCGACGACCATCCGAACGCACGACACTAGCCCGCCCGGCCCGTTTATACCGTTGGTTCGCGCAAAAGCAAGAATGTTACGAGTCGTTCTGCCTTTCCCATTCGCCGTACAAGCGAACAGGGGAGACCGGACAAGCGCTGTTTACACCGAAAGATTAACAAGGTTTATTTATTTATTTTTTTTACAGCGGCATAAAATGAACGACGAGTCTAAAAGAATCAATTCTAGTTCGCGGTTGGCTCACGCGATTGTTCGCTTTCGCTGCGGCTAAAAAGCGCCTTCCAAGGCCGTAAGACTATGCTGCTTCAGCGGCTCCAGGACGCATTGTTTATACCTGACACATCCAGAGGCCTCGGCGGGGTCCATTGTGCGAACGTATCAGATGCGCCGTTTTCCGGTATCGCGCAGTCGTAAATTGATCATTATTATGGTGTGCGACAGGACGCGGCTGATCCCCGCCTGCGCAATGGAATACATGCCCTGCAAAGAAAAAGCGATGCATGCACAACACACAGCGCCGCGGTCATACGTGTGCAGCACCAACACGCTTCAACCAACAACTTCATACATGTAGCCATTCTAAGCAGCAGCAACAATCTACAGAATTGTTACAGAGTAGCAGAACAAGTCGGAAGCTCCTGCGACAAACCATTAACTTCTGCCGCCATGTACACTTTCCCAAGTGCCTTCCTTCCCCCGCAGGTGACCCCGTGCCCGGCCGAGCTCCGCATACAACAGCATGGACTCGGACTTTCGCCCACCTGCCCGAAGATTTACTTCCTTCATGCCCGCTAATAGCAGCACCGACCCCCGCAGGAACTTACCGTGACCAGCCCCGACCCCAACGGAGCGGACACCGCCTCCCCCGGGGGCAGGGAGTCTCCGTTTCCCGGATGCTCCGTCTCTCCGTTTACCCCTGACAGAAGCTGACGCCACCACCGGTCTCTGAGCTCTGCTGCTACGCAACCCACAGCCAAGTCACGCCCCGTCCGCTCTGTGACTGATAGGAGGCATTAACCAATCACACGTTAGAATTCTGAAAAGTGGGCGTTGTTTTTGGGACTCTTTGACCAATCATCGACGAGAAGGGCAAAAAAAAGGCGGGGGGAGTAAGGCATGGATGTGTCCTAAGAGAAGGGAAAACCTTTAACTCATTCCTGAGCGCGTGACGTCAGAGGAACTCCCGACCAATCAGAGTGTAGTTGCTAGTCAATTGTTTCCTACGTCACCTGTGCGTGCGCCCATAGAGTTCTAATTACGGCGCACTGTAAATTCTGGACGCCATCTTGGTTCTTACCATTCATTAGGTGTAGTGCGGGGGGGAGTGGGATACCTCATCTTAGAGGGGGAATTTATTATTTCAGGCTGTAATATGTATTGATTGCAGCTTTTCGCTATGAGGTACACGACCAGTCTCCACCGCTTCAGTACGTCAGTGCAGTCTGTAGGCTGGGGTGATAACGGACTGAGGTGAAATGCGAACAACGGGAAGCCTGAGGGGACATTTAGTCACAGATGACGATTAAAGAATTTAGGTCATTTAGTCACGTGTCCTTAAAACATCCAACAGTTACAATAAACCATCAGCCCGGCTTTACACAAAATGGCGCGCGCCTTAGTGCAACGTATTTGCGCGCTGACCGAGGATTTTCTGCGCTCATATTTTATAGTATTTCACTTGCGTGCAGAAAATAAAGATGGAGCGATTAAAACGCCTAATTAGTTCTTTTTATTGCGCAACTACGCCATGTTTCACGCCTCTTCTTGCGGACCCTCTATTGACCCCTATGGGGACCTTTAGTGCACAAATACGCAGAAAAATGGACCGTGTCCCATATATATTTTTTTCGCATGCGACCGAAAGGTGTGTGCATAAAATACGAAAATGTGGACGAAACAATTGAAATCAATGGGTCCCATTCTCTGCGTATTGCGCACGCAAGTACGCCTGTGTGAAGCTGGCCTAAGGCTGGGCTCGCACGACTGTAGTCACGCAGGGTCTTACGGCTGTGCACCTGGCGGTCTATCGCCGCGTATGGCAGCGATATGGTACTGCGCATGACAGCGTATCTGGCGCACGCTGTCATGCGCAGTCTTCCTAGTTTTTTTTGTTTACACTTCCTGCGCTGTCGCTTGGTAATGGCGCATAGATACACCATATATATATTACATTTGCTATGAGCAGCGTTGGTTTTGCGCCCATGGAAAACATGGTCTCTTTCGCACGTAATAAGCGCCAATAGAACATGCCGCATTCCTTTTTGCGCTCGTGTGTTGCACAATACAAGCGCGCAAATGTGAGCAAAACAGCGTAAGGCAATGTATTTGCCTGTGAATTATCGCGTAGCATGCGCACATAATATGCGGTAAACGAAGGCCTCTCTCACAGGCGCTTGTTACCACGATTAATGCGACGTTCTGAACGCCATGTTAATCGCGGTATAACGCTTACATTAAAATCATTAGGGCCTCACAGACATGTTTGATTGCGGCGCTTTTCCGCTCCGCGATTTTCTAGCGCTATCTGCTCTATATTTGTCCGTTTAGCACACCTCATCACCCATCACAATGACGGGGTGCGCTAAATCACGATGTCGGCCACAGGGAGCTGCGGTCGAAAGTGAAAGTAAAATCGCGTCAAAACGCCGTGTTTAAAATCGCAGCGCTTTGCCCCATTCCTGTGTGAGAGCGGCCTTACACTCGTGACTTGGTCAAATCAAAAACGATGATTTCGTCCAAAAAACGTAGACTGCAACGCTTTTATTAACAATAATGGGGCTTATTTATCAATCAAGGTGAAATCTGCGCCATTTTTCTACTATTCCCGACAGGTGTAATTCGTGCCATATTTATGAAAGAGATGAACGTTTTTTCGTAAATGTGGTAAAAATATTTAGAAACGTCAGAAAAACTTTAAAACTGCGCCACATTTTGATGACGCACACAGGCCAGGAAACGGTCAATAGAGGAGGTATACGAAGCTGAGATGAGCCACAATTTATGCCGGGGGCGCCAAAATTCACATAGATGCGCCAAAATTGGAATTAGTTTGACTTTGCTCAAAATTTACCTCAGAGTGCGTGCCGAGGTGATTTTCACGCCGAGGGTCTGGACTCACTGCCGTATAAAGGATGTTACCACACTGACATAATACAAATGTTTGAAGAGTTTATAAAAGCAAGAGCAATGTGAGCGCCAAAATGACGAGAGATGCAGCAAAAAAAATGCTTCATTGCGCCAAAAACCACATAGAGGCACCAGAATGAACGCTTTTCTGACTGTGCTCAAAATTTACCTGAGAGGCTGCAAGATTGCACGATACAATTGCATCAAATTCGGCAAATACATAGCAAGCGCCAACGCATTACCTGTGCTGATTAGACCAAGTTCTACTTGGTCTAATCTGCGCTTATTTTTTGCGTCTGTTTTCAGCTTCGTAAATGTGCCGTAAACATCTGACACAGAGGCCACGCCCACATTTGTAAGGGAATAAAATAGGCAGAGCTATTCGTAATTTTTCATTCTTTTTTAGCGCAAATCAGTTGTAAATATGTTGTAAAAATAGTACTCCATTACTCTGGGCCAAATTACGCTAGTATCTGGAGGTAATGGCTTCACAAAGAGGCCCCATATGCCAGGTAACTGTTGTTCGTAGGGTGCCATTGCTGACCGGCATATGATTAGGGTTGCCCCCTGCCAGTAATTGAAGGGGGGCAGCAGCTCATCAAGCTCTATAACTCACTCTGAATTTCCCATTAGGACATGGCTGCAGCACTTACAGAGATCCGCACTCCCCCCACCATCTGCGCAGCGTACAGTACGTGCAGGAACACAGACGCCGGGAGGAGTGAGAATCTTCTGTGAGCGCCACAACTGTGTCCCGATAGGAACCTAGGAGTGAGTTCTAGCGCTTGTTGAGTGGTTGCTGCCCATTCAGGGGTGGGGAGGGCACCAAGAGGAGGCACAATTACTTTGGCCACTAAAGAGGGCCTTATTACTATTGAGGCTACTACAGGGGATAGTAATACCGTTGGGCCACCAAAGGGTGCACTATTATTATGGGGGCCACCCTTCAGTTACATCTAACCTTCGGTCACTCTATGGATCAATGTTCTCCATGCATTCTTGTCTTTCACAACGTCTTTCGGTTCAGCGATTTACATGTTCGTGGTGGCCTTATTACTGGGGTCACTAAAGAAGGCACTATTACTATTGAGGCCACTGAAAGGGAGCACTAATACTGCTGCGGCCACTAAAGAGGGCACTAAAGAGGGCGAATATACATATGCTATTGTCGCGAGACACTGTATATCCGCAGTCACGGCAATAGTCTACGCGCTAAAACAGGCTGCTGAGGATTCAGCATTCCCTGCTCGCCAGTCACATAGCGTACACTGCCCTGCGGGAAGCAGAATGCAGCAAATCAACACAATGTCAAAGGAAGAAGAGGATCCGGCTGGCTTGCGGTGAAGTGACCCGGGGGACTGGAGGAGACAGGAGAAGATCGGGGAGGAGAAGATTTGGTAAGTAGGCTGCCTGGGGAGGAATAGGTAAGTATAGAATTTTTTTTTCTAATGACAGAACCCCTTTAAAGCTAGATCCAGGGCTGCACCTGGGATTTCCCTCTAGTAGGAAAGGTGTCTTAAATAGTCTGGAGCCTATCTGGATTTTCTAGAAAGCTGTGTATGTGCGCAGGCTCTCTAGGGTGCGGGATGAGTGCATGCACGCACCCTTCGGGCAGCTGTCCTGGACCAGAGCACTTTGTGACGTCTGCTACAGATTACAGAAGAGCTGTAATCCCTGGGGGAAGGAAGTGAGGAGAGTCGGCGGATCTGCAATATGACAGCACTTCCCCTTTACACCTTCTCTTCATTGGTTCAGACCATAAATTATATTGTTTCAGAAGAGCCGGGGCATTAATGTTTTCTATTGGACCTCTATCCTCAGGACCAAAGCTTTTCCAGTCCACCAAGTAGAACAGTTTTACTCTAATTCTTTTGGCATCTAAAATTTCTTTCACTTCTAACTCCTCCTCTGGAATGGTAAAGGCAGTAGTGGGGATAGAGGATTTGGAGTACCGATTCAGAATTGAGGGCTTCAGAAGGGAGACATGGAATAAATTAGGGATCTGACAGGTAGATGGAAGTTGAAGTTTGTAGGCCACTGGATTCAATTGTCTGATGACTTGAAATGGTCCTACGCACCTGAGACCAAATTTAAATGATGGTAATCACACCCAAATATTTTTTTTAAGACAGCCAGACCCGATCTCCAGGGGCATAACTTGGTGGTGGTCTCTGCTGCTTGTCTGCACTCTTTTTTATACAGGCAACTGACTTATGACTTATGACAAGCATGTTGTGGCCTCCTGCCAATTCTTAAGTAATTACTCATAGGAGAGGTTTGTTGCTTGGACCATCAAAGCCGAAACCACAGGAAGCAGACCTCCATAGTTTAATTTCCCTGATTGTTGTAATAGATCTCCCAAGTTAGAAGTGATCCAATCATCCTGACAAGAAGACACTATGTGTCGCAGATATATCTTAAGTGTTTACTCCTTCCATCCGACCATTAGACTAGGGGTGAAACGCCCTCCAGAAGCCAGAAGTAAATTGTACCCCTTGGTAGAACAATGACGTTGACACTGTTGCAGGAGACCATGAGGACAGAAAATATGTTTAAAGAAGTTAGAAGCTAGGTGAGTGGCAGATGGGACAAAGCGCACCATTTTCTAGCATTTGTTCATGAGATCATAGAGCAATTTGAGGAACTGGGCAGATCAATGATGAAGTGCCACCAAGGTCATTCTGGCATGGGTAGAGGCAAACTGGCAGGATGCTGATGCTCATGTTTATTCTTGGCACAGATCTGGAAGGCAGTTACATAATTCTGTACATCTTTAGATAAGCAGGGCCACCAATACTAATGAGGCCTAGAGTCTTTTTGATTCCAGAGTGACCAACCAGTTTGAAATCATGTCCCCAAAAAGTGATTCGATAGCAATGTGCAACATGGCCAACAGTTTTCCCAGGGAAAATGTCCCTTAGGTGCAATGTGGTCACCGAGACTATTTAGATTGGTTCAGTGATTTGTTGAGGTTTTCGTTCAATAAGATTTTATTCGGACAAACAGTGCAATAATACAGTTAGGGCATTCAAGACGATTACATTAGATTATGGACATCTACTCATTCCGCCCCACTCTCACTTTGATATAGAAGTGACAGCTGAGTTGTCCTCTATTTTGTGTTAATAATAGATTAATAGTAGAACTCGGTTGATCACCAATTTATGGTAGAACAAGATTAAGACAGAAACAGCAGAGAGAGAAAAGACTTAGTTTGAAGACTAGAAGTATAGAAGGGGGGGTGGGAAGGGGGAGGGAGTGGTGGTGGGGGATGGGTCAGGCAACCGTGTAGCAGCCATGATTGTTGATTTAAGCGGCGTTATGGAGTCTCAACGGCCAAATCTACACAAGTCATCCCTTACCAGGACGACCGCTCGACCTTGAATTTCTTGTCGTGCACTCCCTGAATCCCCAGATCAAGTTGGAGAGGGGGCTGGCCTAGCGAGCAACCGAGAACCCAGCGACCCCTGCTCCACCCACTTTTTAGCTTCTGTGGTTTTCCTGTATTCCAGCCATGGCCGCCAGAGTGCATAATAGTCCTCTCGCTTCATGTCTTCCTCCGCCTTCATCTCCTCATATCTTACTAATTGGTTGATGGCTTCGACCCAATGACCTCTGGTGGGGGAGGCATCAGACTGCCAGAACCTTGGAATGATCTGTCTGACTGCTTGTACAAAAAAGCGCCATAGGCCCTTTTTGGTTTTGGATATAGAACCCGGGAACATGGATAGCACTCCCACCTCGAGCGTGAGCTGCACGTCCCCTCCGCTTATTTTGTTAAATAGATTTAATACATCCTTCCACAGCGAGGCTATTGGCGGGCAGCTCCACCAGATGTGGGACATGTTTCCCGTTGCGTTTGGGCATCTCCAGCACTTCGGGCTGAGTTGTGGGAGCATTTTGTGTAGCCTGACCGGGGTTCTATACCAGCGAGAGATTATTTTAAAATTGAGCTGTTGGAGTCTGCAATATACCGACCCTTTATGTGTCAAAGCAAAAGCCTTTTCCCATTCGGCCAGGGGCAGATTCCTATCCAGTTCTTCTTCCCACGCACCCACAAAGTCAAGTGGGGAGTCCCCCAGATTTGTTGAGGTTTTAATGCAAAGACCAATGACATCAAATTAGATATGAGAAAAAAACTTTCTGACAGTGAAGGTGATCAATGAGTGGAACAGGTTACCACGGGAGGTGGGGAGTTCTCCTTCAATGGAAGTGTTCAAACAAAGGGTGGACAAATATCTGTCTGGGATGATTTAATGAATCCTGTATTGAGCAGGGGGTTGGTCCCGATGACCCTGGAGGTCCCTTCCAACTCTACCATTCTAGGATTCAAATGACCGGGAGAGAGCATCGGCTTTAATATTTTTATCTGCAGGCCTGAAGTGCAACTGGAAATCAAACTGAGCAAAGAAAAGTCATCACCTGGCCTGATGAGGGTTTAGACATGGGGCCGACTTTAGATATGTTAAATTTTTGTGGTCGGTACAGACATTAACAGAATGAATTACTAAATGTTTTAGAAGGGCAGGCATCAAACAAATATGAATAAAGAATAGATAAGGCAAAATATGTACTAGGGTATAGCTGTGCGCCTTGTCAGCTTTCCTTTCCACTACATTAATTAACAGGATGAGGGGCACCCTCTAGCTGAGCCCGCGACCCGTGGGCTAACTTGATCGCCAGAAGCTCCCTGCCACCTCTGGAATTATTCCTTGGTCAAGAGAGAGAAAAAAATCAACAGGTTACATTTTTTCTTTTGGAACTCTTTCAGTAGACAAGGGCACCAACTATTTGGGTAATGCGTAGTGCTAGAAATTAGGCATTGCGTCGCGCTATTATTTGGGATTTGTATGGCACTATTAATTGAAGGGGTATTTTGGGACTACTACACATAAAAACAAACTATGCATGAGCCAAACTTTCTTGAACTTGCTTTCTGTATCTGCTTGTCATTGATTAGCAGTCCCAACTGCTCGTCACATTACCCAGCTAAAATCTAGTCTTTCTCCCTTCCACCAATGTCATGTCCATGGGCTTGATTCTTCATTAGATGTGCGGGCGGACAGTGCAGGAAACTGCCGTCAGCCTAGAGAATGCGCAGTCTCACCATCTGAAGGTAGAACGGTGCATGCACACTTTAAGTGACAGAGATGTTGGCGTTACGGGAGATGGGTCTCATAGAACAGCCAGGGTCGATGAACAAGACAAGAAGTAAAGAATGTAAACACATGTCATGCCATAGGTGCAGTAGGAGACAGCAACACAATGACTGGACCTACAATAAGGTAATGAGCAGATATATCCGGGAATCTGGGACTGATTTGGCCAGTTTTTGTACTTTGATTGCACCCATGGAAAATCCCTTTAAGCATTTTATGGCATTGTATTCAAGATTCATTTAGCTCTATATGACAGTACTATTACTTCTTTTTATGGCTGTATTATTTGAGCCTCCTGTACTATTTCAGCATTTTATAATGTTGAATGTAATGCTTCTTTGTTTCTAAGACACTGACACATTTTAGGTTTAAACTGGCTCAGCATCACTGTATTTCTTAGATGTTTATGGCAGGAAGCCTATGCCCAAGGAGGTTTTAATAACTTAGTAATGGCTCTAGTTGGCAGTGCCTATGAATAGCTGCCACAGTAAGGATCTGGCTGCATGATGTGAAATGCCAGCTGTGGTATTCCATCCTTCAGCATGAAGACTCTTCCTATTGCTAGGGGATACAGTGGCAGGAGTCCAGGGGCAGTATGTGCTCCTCTGTTTCTGATACTGCCTACGATACACGTGTACAATGGGTTCACGTGGTGCAGGCTTTGTGACCTCTCAAACCATCTTACCAACCCTTAAAAGGTTTGTCCAATTATAAACTATTGATGGCCTATCGTCAGGCTAGGCTATCCGTAGTTGATCAGCGGGGGTTTGCCACGAGACCCTCGCTGATTAGATGTTCTCCAGATCGGTATGCTTGTGCACTAAGCTAATTTTTGCAAAAAACAAACAACTTCATTCCCACTGCAGTGGCCAGGCTTGGTATTGCAGGTCACCTTGCCATTGAAGTGAATAGCCTGTAATACCAAGCCTGGCCATTGCAGTGGGAATAGAGCTGTCTGCTTCCTGCAGAAATTAGCTGCATGTACAAGTACAGCGGCATAGCAAACAGCTGATCGGTAGGGGTTCTGGGCAGCGTACCCCCCGCTGTTCCACTATTGATAGCCTATCCTGCAAATAGTCAATTCATATTTTACAACTGGACAACACCTGGCTCGTCAGTCCTCAGGATAGGTCATCAATAGTTGATTGGCTGGGGCCCGTCGCTTGCCTGCCTGCAGTTACAAGCGCCGGCCACTGCACAGAGGTCAGCGCTCCAACTTCTGTGTATTTGCGGCGCTGACAGCATGTGTCCACCCAGCTGATCGGTCGGGGTCCCAAGCGACGGACCCTAGCCGATCAACTATTGATGACTTATTCTGAGGACAGGTCATTAGTAGTATTCTCCCTGCAAAACCCCTTTAATAGGAAAATGCCATGTTTCCAGAGTGTGTTAGAACAAAGACTAATAATGCTGCTGATTATTGGGAGTAATATTAGAAATATTTGATTGTTTACCCAGGAATCTGACAATTATAGGTAGAGTTAGCTATACAGAGTCAATGTAGCTAGTCAGCTAATGTGAAGTATAGATATAGGATATATATAATGGCATAGTTGCTAGAATATTGCCTGTGTGAGAGAAAAATAATGGAACCAGGGAACCCAGTGAAGTATAAAAGGCAGGATGTGGTACATATGTTGATTTTGGCATTAGTAAAAGCCGCTGTCAGGGCCCTTGTGGACAAGTGTGGAATGACAATTGGGGAATGCTCTGCAAATGGTTACCCTGCTGGGTGGAGTCTGTGTGTGTGGCAGGAAAATTAGAGGACCCACCGGAGTGGTGCTGAGTGAGGTATAAAAAGTGGGATGTGGCCCATATGTTGGCCTTGTTATCCTTGCTGAGTATCTTGGCTGCAGAGCTGATGTGTGTTGTTGTATCAGACAAGTGTGTGAAATAGTGAATGGGTGGAGCAAGGTCGAAAGCCTGTATAAGAGGTTGGGAGCAGAGTTGTGTGAGCTGTGTAAGAGTCCCCGAAGCCTCCTGTTGGACTGGGATGCCTGACAATCAAGTATCGGAGCTGAAGAAGCTTTGGTCGTTTACTGCCGCATTGTGAGAGAGAGAAAATCCACCAAAGGACTGTGAGTCTAAATTACAATGACTACTGTGTTGAGAGCGCATAGGGCCAAGAGAGGCCTGATAATGATTAAAGACGTTGTACAGGGTTTGAACAACATCACTGCTTTGTTCCAAACACAGGGCCACCCTTTTCCATGGGTTGTGTCTGATATTGCAGCTCAATAAAGAGAAGAAAAAATGAAAAAACAGGGTGCAACCAATTTGGTGTATATTAAAGCTGCACAAAGAAGGAAAGAAAAATGAAAGAAGGGTGCTCATCTGGATATAAAAAAACAAATTCTCTATTCCAAAAGACATATCAAAATACTAATGACCAGGACCTGTCTGTGAGAGACTGCGAGTTACATGTGATGATGTCACCATCATGTGATCAGTCATTGGGCCTCTGAGCTCCGCCCCTGATCACATGATGGTGACGTCATCACAGGTCTTTCATCCCTGTGCACTTAATGAGGGAATTTCATGTGATCAGTCACCGGGGCTCCACACGGCTGCTGTCCGGCTCTGCTGGTTAAGCAGCTGTAATCACATCACCATCATGTGATCAGGGGTGGAGCTCGGAGCCCCGGTGACTGATCACATGATGGTGACATCATCACAAGTCCTGTAAGCACACGGCTGCTGTTCGGCTCTGCTGGCTTAGAACCTGTGACCAACTCCAATCCCTTTGACTATATTATATTAGTAAGTGGTGTATTGCGCCACCAGAAACACTGGTGCTATAATTTCCTAATAATTACTAGTAGTAATTAATAAAGCACCAGCACATTAAAAACACTTAAAAGCACAGGCAGAATCGGTAACCAAATAATATTGCTGCTGAAGCCCCCAGAGGAAACCACATTTCTGGTGGCAATACGTGTGGGGGCTCTTTTTCCCCAGGACTTCACATGTATGATTTGAGCCTGCCTTTGGTTGCTGGTGCTATTTTGCAATTTGGGTGATTGCTTATAGACAGGTCATGGATTATCTTTAGGTTTTTAAACTCCAGATATTGCTGCTCTTGACCCATGTTGTAGTACTTTACTGCATTATTTCCCCTTGGAGGGGCTTTGGTAACATTCTTGCAGATTGGTCTATTGCAGGTTGAATTAATGAATTTGCTTATCTTTTTATATTTATTTGCTCCATATAAATCATTGCAATATATATTCTGCATTTACCATACCCCCATTAAGCTACATTTTAGGCTAGTTTTTGGTTGCTGAGTGTGTCTGTTTTCAAGTGTTTTTAATACCCTTTGTCTATTATTATATGTATTTTGGACTAAAGAATTTTTTGTTTTTATATCCAGAAGTGCGCCTTTTTTAATTGGGATTTTTCTCCTTTTCTTTTGTGTGCTACAGCAGCTCAGCTCCCATTTACTGCAGTAGAGCTGAGCTGTAATACCAAACACAACCCTATGGACAAGGGTGGTGCTGTGTTTGGAATGAAGCAGCAATGTTTTTTTAATGTTATGGGAAAAATTCATATCCCTGACTTCACTGTACTGCTCCAAATTGGTTATTGAGAAGTGCTTGCATGCAGAGTCACTGAGACTGACACAATGCTTGTATCACTGTCAGTATGCTTCTGATTTGTTAATAGCATCATAGTACATATATACTCCAAATGACGTAGCAATAGAAATACATACCCCTAAAGTCATAAGAACTCATGATTAGCTTAGTTTCTAATGATTAACATATGTTAATGCCTTAAGGTGTGTTACTACTAAAACACATGATTTCTAAGAAACAAAACTTATACTGTGTTCATTCACTGGTCAACAAAAAAATATTTTGGAATGTTTCCTTAAATTCATGAGTCAAACCTTACTAATTTTAGGGTGAGAAAAATGAATATGGCAAAGAAAAATTTGTATTAGCTCTAGTTTCTGTGATATACAATAGGTGGAAGTATGTTATTTTAACGGATTAAGAGAAAATGATACATTTTAATTACATATGCTAACTACATTGAAAGTGCATTTGACATTTTTTTTAATGACAGTTACATTCTAAAAGTTCTAAATTGATGGAAGAATTTCTAGCAAGTGGTTCGGTGTGAAGAGAATCATGTGGTGACTTCATGAAATCATTTTCTTTTGACTTACCTCTTGTAAGTGAGTTCTGGAGCATCACTAAACACAGACCAGCAGTAATCCGCAAGCATTGCTTCATTCCAATGGCCCTGATATCTTTGTTTCATTACAGAAATATCCTGGTGGAATCTTTCTCAGTGTTCATCACTGACAGCTCCACAACTAGGAGGGAAAAAGTTAAGGTTGAAGTGGAGAAAATGGATTTTAAGGGACATGTTGCATCCGAATTGATGGCATTTTTTCAGAAGGATTGTCACCAACTAGTGTAGTTATCATCTCTTTTGTTGCCTAAGAATCCATGAATAACTTCCTTTAAGGCTCGCCAAGCTTCCTTTTCTTTTCTCTCCAAAACTTGGTGAAACGCAGGATCCTTTACAAGTTGTCGGATTTGTGGCCCAACAAAAATACCTTCCATAACCTTTGCATCACTGAATCTAGGAAGTTTGTCTCTTAAGTATTTAAATGCTTGTCCTTCCTAGTTCATACCTTTGACAAAAATTTTCACTAAACCCAGCTTTATATGAAGGGGTCCACGAGAGGCTCGGCAATGACATTTTTCTCGGTAGAGTCAAGATTTCTTGCAGGCCAGCCCGCTTGAATGTAATGTGATTTCCTATACTACTGTCCCACCTACATAAAAAGCAACAGTGTTTAGTGTACCCCAGTTGCATTCCTAAGAGTACAGCGATGACTTTAAGATCGCCACAGATTTTCCACTTGTGTTCAGCATATTTGATTGAGTCGAGAAGGGCTGTTGTGTTTGCATAAGTCTCCTTCATGTGAACTGCATGATCAACAGGAAAAGAAGGAAGACGGTTGCCGTTGTGAAGTAAGACAGCTTCCAAATTAAGCTTGGAGGAGTCCATTCAGTTGAATCATGGTTCAAATTCAAACATTTCATCAAGCCATTAACGTTGCAACAAACAATCAGATTGTTTTGCTTCTCAAAAAAAAAGGAAGCAGATCCCTCTGACGTTCTCTGTACTGCGAGACCCTGACAGCACGTTGGAGAAGATTCCATTGCTGTAGTCTTGACCATAGACATTCCAACTTCTCCTTTGACAAGTCAAGGTCTCGAATGAGATCACTCAATTCCGCTTGACTCAATCTGTGCGGTGTATCATCTTTTACCTCAAAGTCAAGGTTATGGGATGTGGAAGGCTTGTTGGGTTCTTCTTTTTCCATACTTTCTTCATTTTCTACTTCAAGCTCATAATGTTGTGGTGGAGTACAAACTGGAAAACTATCGAATAGCAGATGGAAGATTCGGGTATTGAACTGTTCCAGTTTTCTTCATTGAACAATCCTGCCTTTATAGGTGGAGTCAAGCAGAAATAGCAGTCATCTGTATGGTTTGTAGGCTCCCACCAAACCATAGGCACAGCAAAAGCCATAGATAGTTTTTTATTTTTCAGCCATTCTTGTAGTTTAACTGAACAAGAGTTACAACATACTGTATATGTGGAGCCCATGAGTTATCCTGGTCCCCTACCTTCATACCAAAATAATGATGATAGGCAGTCTTCACAGGAGGCGTCAGATTGCGTTTCTGTGGCAAAAATGTTATTTCACCACAAATGTAACAAAAATTATTCACTAAATTTACACATTTTTGTGGCATTTTTATATAGCAAATTTTACACTTCATATGCACTCCAAAACGAGAAACAATATGAAACGCAGTCATAGCAACATTTATTATGTTTACAACCTACAAACATATGGAGAACGTTGTGTTATGTCAGTTGAAAGTTGTGACAACTCCCCCCCCCCCCCCAAAAAAAAAAATTTCCACAAAATAAAAATGTAAACTCTAAAAAATGACATGTCACAGTATCTCTAAAGCAAGAGCTGATCGGTAATTTTTATGGTGATTTTTGAATTCAGCAGATGGGAATACATAAGAATACGCTAATTGTGAGCCGGAAACAAAATCATCGTTGGGCAAATGCGAAGGTGGGGGCCCCAGAGCGCTCTCGTGGGAAATATCTGTGGGAGGGCGGTGAAACCTGAGAACCATGCGTAGGAGATAGAGGACAAGAATCTGATACATACTAGTGTATAAAATTGAACAAGTTAACCATGTGGATGCTGTTATTTACTACCCTGTTTCCCTGAAAATAAGACAGTGTCTTATATTATGTTTTGCTCCAAAAGATGTGCTAGGTCTTATTTTCAGGGGATGTCTTATTTTTCTATGAAGAAGAATTTACATTTATTGTTGAAAAAAAAAACGAACATTTATTATATACTCTACAGTAGTTGTCATCACAAACCAGTATAACCAGACAAACTGTGAAAACTATCACAAATTTCTTGTTACTACTGTTATCTCCATGTACAACAATCTATGGTACATTTACCGATCCCGATATCTATGAACACAAAGCAAGATGTATTCAATGACAGTCATGTCATCATCTTCTGGAACATCATCATAACAATCCAACCCCTGAATTTCCTGGTGAATTTCCTGTGACTCATTTCTTTCAGAATCATTGGCCCAAATCTCTCATGTCCAGCAATAGCACTGTCCTTAAATGAGTACTTCTTGTTTTGCCTGACACACTCAGGGCCACAAAAAATAAGGGCTGTAAAGTACCTGGCTCCCACACACTGTCTGGAGACTGTAACGATCACCCACAGCAGTTCCTGGACCGCTTGTACAGCAGGGACGGTATGGCAGCTTCTGGCCACCAGGGGGAGCTCATCACAGCAGACTTGCAAAGCAGGGACAGAGCTAGGCCTTACTTTCGGGGGAGGTGTTATTTTCAGGGGATGTCTTATTTTTGGGAAAACACGGTAACAAGGAAGATATACCAATATCTATCTATCTATACATATTTGCATAAGTTGATGTGAGAAACATGAAAAGTTATATATACAATAGAATACATATATTATTACTATAACACTAACTCTAGACCAGTGGTGGCGAACCTATGGCACGTGTGCCAGAGGCAACATGCAGAGCCCTCCCTACTGGCACGCGCCGCCATCAGCCGCCCACCACTTGTAAATACCAGCAGGGGCCGCGGCTCCCCTGCCGGCATTCACTCAGCTGCTGTGCTAACATCGCTGATCCCGGCGCACACTGTGACGTCAGTGTGCAGCCGGAATCGGACGGCACTGGAGTATTATGTCGCCACAGGAAGTAAGGAGTGGCGACATAATACACCTGTCATAGAACTGGTTCACGCCCTCAGCTTCTGATTG
Source organism: Eleutherodactylus coqui (assembly GCF_035609145.1). Taxonomy (NCBI): domain Eukaryota; kingdom Metazoa; phylum Chordata; class Amphibia; order Anura; family Eleutherodactylidae; genus Eleutherodactylus; species Eleutherodactylus coqui. The sequence continues at coordinate 479,622,106 of NC_089837.1, forward strand.
GCTGGTGGCAGAGGACTGTGGCGAGTCTGAGAGCTGTGGGCCCAAGGCTGGGACCACTGGCATGGGCAGTGCAGGGCCTGGCCAGCGGCCCCAGCATGGAGGACAGCAGTGAGGCAGGGAGCACCGGGACAGAGGACAGCGCCGACCCTGGGAGCTGCGGCAGAGGCTGAGATGCAGGAGGAGAGCGCACCACAACTGTGAGTGAGTGGGGGAGAGGAGGCCGCAATAAGATGTCACTATTGCACTGGGGAACACTATGGGATGGCACTATTAGGCTGTGGGATGTCGCTTATACGCTGGGGGATGTCACTATTATGCTTGGGGTCTGCTGTGGGATGCCGCTATTATGCTTGGGGTCCGCTGTGGGATGTCGCTATTATGCTTTGCTGGGGGCCGCTGTGGGATGTCACTATTATGCTTCGCTGGGGGCCGCTGTGGGATGTCGCTATTAAGCTTCGCTGGGGGCCGCTGTGGGATGTCGCTATTAAGCTTTGCTGGGGGGCCGCTGTGCGGTGTCGCTTTTATGCGCTGGGGGGACGCTGGGGTGGCTGTCACTATTATCGCTGGGGTCGGAGATGGAGGTCACTGTTACCGCTGGGGGGGGTCACTATTACCGCTGGCGTAGGTTTACATTTGGCGGAAATGGGCAGGGCCACTTCAAAATGGACAGGGTGCAGATTTTGACTGCTTTTTGGATGTGGAAATGCTGAAGAATTTGCAACAGAAATTTCTGTTGAGGACATTCTGAAGTATTTCCGCATCCAAAAATCAGTTTAAGGAGGCGTGGCTTGCAGATGGCGGGATAAGATGCTCCTCAGACGAGCTCCCGCGTCCCTCACCTGAAACTGCATTCGGAGGCACCGCTGAGCAGTGAACGGCGACCGCCCGATACCCCATGGGCAAGAGGAGGCTCCCGTGCTCGCAGTCCTGCACTCCGATGAGACGCGGAGGCGCCCTGGAGCGATTTCTGAGCAGCGGGGGTGAGACCGCCAGCGGAGACAAGATGGCACCGGCTCCCGCGAGACCGCGGTCAAGTGAGTCCCAAGACAGCACTGAGCCAGCTAACTACTCCAGAGGTCGGGAGGAGAAGCAGGGGGGCCGGAACAAGTCAGGCACAGGCTCTCCTGCACAAAGAGAAAGCCCACAGCCCCATGGAGAGAGAAGGAATGACCAGCAGGAGAGAGGCAGAGATCCAGAGGGCACAGTGAGTAACCCTGGCAGCAGCCCCTGCATGCAGCAGAGCTCACCACTGCACACACTACAGTCACCCACAGCTGATGGGTGTAGTAGTCCCCGCTGGCCCCCCTCACAAGCATCAAGCACAGCCAGCAACCCAGTACATAGGGAAGGAAGGGGCCCCACTGATAAAATAAACGAGGAGACATGGAAGAGCCGTATCATGGACATCCCCACAAAAAAGATCTTGATCAATTTTTCCTGAGACTAGAAGCATCCAACAAAAAAACCCTAGAAAGCATCCACCAGGATATGCAACATTTAGGTCATCGCATACTACAAGTTGAGGAGACGCAAGAGAACACGGCAGCCATTTTGGAAACACATAGGCAGGCGATTCAGGCACAAGCTGACCAAATCTCTGGCATCATTATGCATTTAGATGACTTAGAAAATAGAAACAAGCGAAACAACCTGAGGATCAGGGGTCTCCCGGAGGAAGTGGAGGAGCAACACCTTGACTCATGGGCGCAGTCCTTTTTTCAACAGCTACTTAATCGTAAAGCAGAGGACCGCATTGAAATTGACCGAATCCATAGGGCGCTTGGCCTTAAAGCCACTGACCCAAACAGGCCAAGGGACATTATCTGCAGAGTCCATTTCTATAGAGACAAAGATGCGATCTTACGTAAGGCCAGAGAAAAAGGGGACTTACAATATGAAGGAAGACCAATAATCCTACTACAGGATCTCGCACGCCAAACATTGAGAATGAGGGGAGCCCTAAGACCCCTGCTGACAGCCCTGAAAGCTAAAGGGATCCAGTACAGATGGGGATTCCCTTTCTCACTAACAGCCAACATAGACGGGAAGACGGCGGTGTTTCGGTCCGCAGGTGACCTTCACAACTTTCTGGGTACCTTCCAACTACCCATGGTGGCAATACCGGACTGGCCCATGGTACCTACAGTTCTGGCCCCCACGGCACAAGAACAATGGCAGACCATACGCGCCAAAGCCCGACGAGAGAAACCATCTCTCAAAAACACCTGAGTACCCCGCAGACCACTACAAAAAAGATCACTGCCTTCTCAGGACCAAGCACATGCCTACCCGATGAAAGAAATGGAACTAACTGGTTAGAGCCCTGCAACCGCATAAAAATATATGGAGAGTCATCACAAGGGACTGACCAATGGTTGTTTCCGGTTGGCCCCCAGGAATATGCAGGAGCCCAACCTGCTTGCCATAGAGCGGATACTCAGCCACATGTGCGGGCGAGGGATCGCCTCAATTTCTATAAGGACAGAAACTAGTTCATATGGTTATTTCATCAATGTTTATGTTCTACTTTTTGGTGTCTCTAGTGCTTTAACCCAAGGCCCTAGAAAAGGGCCAGTAGCAAACCGACAAAGGTTGTGTTGTGGGAGGGACGCGGGGGGCCCAAGTCTATCCTGACCGGTGCCTCCGCGTTCCACACACAGGGCGACCAATCGCTTCTTGAGCGAATACTGGTACTTGCCGACCAGTAGCTCTCCCTGACTGCAGACACAGTAGCTATACTCTGTGCAAGGGCACATCTTTACGGCCCTTACCTTCGAACTTTCCTTTCTCCCCAAAGCTGTAACCCTCTCATGTCTACAATACATGCACCCCCTTCACCTTCCCACACTGACCTGTCTACCCTAAACTTCCCTGCCTCAAAGTCCCACCTTTCATATGACATAGGATGATGGCTAACATTACCTTTTGTACCTTTAACGCCAGGGGTCTGAATGGGCCTGCCAAGAGGACAGATCATGGATCACCTACATCGTAAGGGGACCATGATCGCCTTCCTACAGGAGACGCATTTTCAGGAATCGAAAATACCTAACTGCAAGTATCGACACTATACGACATGGTACCATAGCCCACACCCAGATAAGAAGGCGGGCGGCACATCGATAGCGATCCACAAACGGCTACCTCACAAACTACTAGACACGGAGATAGATAAGAAAAGAAGATTCATATTTTTAAAAAGCCAAGTAGATAATGAAATTTTAACGCTGGCAAATGTTTACTTTCCAAACCAGGAACAGAAGCGTTTCGGAGTCCGAGTGCTGGGGGCCCTGGCGACTTTTGCGGGAGGATCTTCCATCATTCTCGGCGGAGACTTTAATCTGGCTATGGACCCGATGAGGGATACCTCCGGGGGTAAGTCGGGGAACCCCCCCATCAGCACTACACAGAATCAGATCAGAATTAGCCAACCTCAAATTGATAGATTTATGGAGGGTCTTACATCCAGGAGAGAAAGACTTCAGCTTTCATTCCCTAGCACACAATAGCTACCACAGGTTAGACTATTTATTCATTTCACACAAATTACTAGATAGAACACCAACGTCAACTATGGGCTCCTTCATATGGTCTGACCATGCTCCAGTCTGGGGAACATTGGCTAGGAGACAAACGGGTGACACAAACCCCTCATGGCGACTTAATAACAATTTGCTGGAGGATGGAGCGTGCCTGCATGATATACAGCAAGCCATAGACACATTCGTAGATGTCCATAAATCAGACACCACATCAGCTCCACTGAAATGGGAAGCTCTGAAATGCGTCCTCAGGGGAATTTTCATCTCCCACGGGACGCGTCTTAAAAAAATGAGGACGGCCAAGCTAGAGAGGCTAATTGTACAATTAAATAGCCTGGAGTCCGCTAACAAAAATACACCCTCGGAAAACATTGTAGCAGAAATCTCAACAACCAGAATTGACATCTTGCGCATATTAGACCAGGCATCATTGTGCCAAAGAGATAAAAACAAAAGGGTGGCACTACGAACATGGGGACAAAAGTGGCAAAGGCCTTGCCAGGGCACTTAACCCGCGGTCACCCCAAACATATGTCTTTGAGGTACACAAACCGGGGAAAGGGATAGTCCACAGCAACACGGAGGTCCTCGAAAGCTTCCATATGTACTACCAGGAGCTATACAACCTTAGGAAACACCCCGAGGACCCCACAGGAAACTTAGAGACAGAAAGAAACATATACGTAACCGAACATGCACCCACGCACATCTCAAGAGACGAGGCACACGCATTAGACGAGGACTTCACCCTACAGGAGCTGAAGGAAGCAATAACAACACTAAAAGTAGGGAAAAGCCCAGGCCCTTACGGGTTTTCACCCCGTTTTTATAAAACTTGCATGGATTGTTTGGCCCCTCTGATGCTGGGGACATTTAACACAATCTCTAGGACGTGTCCCTTCCCGACACAGGCGCTACAAGCGATCATCACGGTCCTTCCCAAACCTGACAAAGACCCAAAGAGTTGCGGAAATTATAGACCGATTTCACTATTGAATATCGACACCAAACTATTCTCCAAATTAATAGCAGGACGTCTGCAAAACTACATCCCAACTCTGATTCACGAAGACCAGGTGGGCTTTGTGCCGAGGAGGGAGGCAGGAGATAACACTATAAGATCTATAGCGCTGGTCTCGAGGGCCACTAAGTCAAGGGACCCCCTGTGCCTGCTGTCGGTCGACGCCGAAAAAGCGTTCGACAGAGTAGAGTGGAGCTTCTTAGAAGCAGTGTTAAAAGAGATTGGACTAGGACCGAGATTCTTAGGGTGGATAATGGCACTATACAACAATCCATCGGCGAGAATTCGGGTAAACGGCAGACTCTCACAGCAGGTACAAATAGGGAATGGAACAAGGCAGGGTTGTCCGCTGTCTCCTTTTCTATATATTTTAGTGATGGAGACATTGGCAAACGCTCTTAGAGCGAACCCCAGCATCAGAGGGGTACAAATAGCTAAAAATGAACAGAAGGTCGCACTCTACGCCGATGACCTCTTAATATACCTTTCAAACCCAAGAGTGGCTCTCCCCAACGTGTTGAAGGAGTTCCGGAAATTTGGACAGCTGTCTAATTTTAAAGTCAACCTAAATAAATCAGAGATTTTGAATGTCAGTGTACCTGAGCCAGAGGAGAGAGCCCTACGGGCGTCTTTCCCGTTTAAATGGGAAAAGGAGGGAATCAAATAGTTAGGAATAAATATCACACCGAGAACAGAAGATCTCTTCTTAAAAAATCATCAACAACTTCTGGCAAAATTAGAAAAAGACTTGGTCAGGTAGCGGGCGGTGCCCCTTTCTTGGTTTGGCTGGATCAGCTCCGTGAAGATGAACGTCCTCCCTAGATTGCTGTATGTTATGCAGACTCTGCCGGTGGCCCTGCCGGGGACCTTCCTGAACAAAATCAGGAAATTACTGATGAATTATTTGGGGCTCGGGGCGACCCAGACGGAATTGGAGGGCTCTCACAGGCCACAAGGAAAAGGGCGGTATGGGGGTCCCAAACATCGCTTTATACTATAGGGCAGTGGTGGCGAACCTATGGCACGCGTGCCAGAGGCGGCACTCAGAGCTCTCCCTGCTGGCACGCAGAGCCATTGGCCGCTCACCACTAGTGAGTACCTGGAGTGGCTGCGGCTCCCCTACAGCAGGAGACGGAGCACCGCCGTCGGCAGCAGGGGACGGAGCGCCGGCGGCGACAGCAGGGGACGGAGCACCGGCGGCGACAGCAGGGGACGAAGCGCCGGCGGCGACAGCAGGGGACGGAGCGCCGGCGGCGACAGCAGGGGACGGAGCGCCGGCGGCGACAGCAGGGGACGGAGCGCCGGCGGCGACAGCAGGAGACGGAGCGCCGGCGGCGACAGCAGGGGACGAAGCGCCGGCGGCGACAGCAGGAGACGGAGCGCCGGCGGCGACAGCAGGAGACGGAGCGCCGGCAGCAGGGAATGGAGCGCCGGCGATCGCTGCACCGGGAACGCTGGAGGGAGCGCCGCTGGTAGCAGGAGACTGAGCGCCGGAGGCATGAGCACAGCCACTGCCAGCGGAGGCTGGAGAGAGCGGCGGTAGCAGCAGCTGGAGAGCAGGACACAGAGCAACTTCAGCACAGACTGTGGGGCTGCTGGGGGGGTGTGTCACTGGTACGCGGGGGGGCTGCTGGGTGGGTGTTGCTGGTACGCAGGGGGGCGCTGGGGGGGTGTCACTGGTACACGGGGAGCCGCGCGGTGGGGGGTGTCGTTGGTACGCAGGGGGCTGCTGGGGTGTGACGCAGGTACGCGGGGGGCCGCTGGGGTGTGTCGCTGGTACGCGGGGGGCCGCTGGGGTGTGTCGCTGGTACGCGAAAGGCCGTCGCTGGTACGTGGGGGGGGGGGCGCTGGTACACGGGGGGCCGCCGGGGGGGGTGTCACTGGTACGCGGAGGGCCGCTGGGGAGGAGTGTGTCTGGTACGCAGGGGGCAGCTGGGGGCGGTGTCACTAGTACGCGGGGGGCCGCTGTGGGGGGGTGTCACTAGTACGTGGGGGGCCGCTGTGGGGGGTGTCACTAGTACACGGGGGGCCACTGTGGGGGGTGTCACTAGTACGCGGGGGGGCGCTGTGGGGTGTCACTAGTAGGTGGGGGGCCGCTGTGGGGTGTCACTGGTACGCGGGGGGGGGGGGCGCTGTGGGATGTCACTATTACCACTGGGGTATGTTTACAGGTGGCGGGAAATGGGCAGGGCTGTTTCAAAACAGACAGGGTGCAGATTTTGACTGCTTTTTGGATGCGGAAATGCCTCAGAATTTTCCACATAAATTTCCGCTGAGGACTGCAGTATTTCCACATCCAAAAAGCAGTTAAAATCTGCACGCTGACTATTTTGAAACAGCCTTGTCCTTTTTTAGAACGACGGGGGTAAAATCATACGTCGTGATAAGCCCCGCCCCCTGACGTGTTGGCACTTTGCAGTAAATAATGGGTTTTGGGTTGCAGTTTGGGCACTCGGGCTCTAAAAGGTTCGCCATCACTGCTATAGGGCGACACTAACCAGACGCATATTAGAATTGACGCAGGGCAGGTCGCAAAAGCGGTGGGTGATCATGGAGAGAGAGGCAGCCGACCATTGTGTGACAGGTCTAATTTGGATCCCGGGAAATGGGAAATATAAGGACGTAGGTCTATCCCCATTTATAGAGGGGATATTCACAGCTTGGATAGGTTGGGCCACAGGAACGGGACTGATCAGAAGACCTGGCCCACTGACACCGCTGGTGGGCAATAAAGACATCCCAACATTTAATAGGGGCTCTTCTCTGGTAAACATGTTGCAAGAGGGTCAATCAGTAGATATCCCCAGAGTGAGAGATATGACAGAGAAGGGCAAACTGAAAACACTGGAAGAGATTCTGGGGGGGAGGTAGTCCCCGACCGGAGCATGGTACCAGTACTTACAGTTGGGCCATTACATAAGATCGTTAGGAGGAAACCAGATATTAGGGGCCGACCCAACTCCCTTTGAAAGTCAATATGCCTTAAACTCATCAACGAAGGGAAGAACATCTGACCTATATCACTTTATGGTAGAGAGAGACACACAGAGAAGTGGGATAGCTTTGGAGAGGGAGTGGGCAACGGAGCTGGGATTCCTACCCCAGGAGGAGGTCTGGAAAAAAGCGTTCACCCTCACACATAAATTGAGCATATCCTGCAGATCGCAAGAGCTGAGCTACAAGATCCTAATCAGATGGTATAGGACACCGGAGAAGCTCGCCAGAATATACCCCCAGCAATCGGATTCATGTTGGAGATGCCAGGCGGAAAGAGGTACCTATATGCACATGTGGTTGTCATGCCCATTGATCTGCTCTCTCTGGCAGGAGGTGGGAGCCCTTTACTCATGGGTTAGTGGGGGGTCGCTGCGGCTGACATCAGAGGTGGCCCTACTTTCAATGTTCCCTGGGTCCCTGGCAAGTGTCAAAAAATCACTGTTAAAATTTTTCATATTAGCGACCCGTCATGTGATCGCGAGAAATTGGAAGGCAGCGTCTGTACCTTCTAGAGTAATGTGGCTAGAAACGATGGATAGGTTGGGGTATATGGAAGAGTTATGCGCCAGAGATAAAATGAGGCATAGCAAATACCTAGGGACGTGGAGTGTATGGATCTCCCGGAGAGTGACAGCGGAGATACCCATTTGGGCCCAAACAGGATCAATTCCTCACACGAGAGGCCATATCACACAATGATAGCTGGAACCAGCAGACGCGAACGGGACTAACGGGGAAAGGCAGGTCAGTCCCCCCTCCCCCCCCCCCCCCCCCCCGATCATTCCCCACCCTCCCCCATCTTTCCTCCCAAACCCAACACTACCAACTTTCTATCTTGTATTCTCATTCTTATCGAGCTAATACACCTTGAGTCTCTTCTGGAGGTGTATTGGAACAATTAATTAATTTGCTAAGTTGAAGTTGCATATTGAAATCGGTTCTTAAGAGTAAAGTTATTCAATAATAGAGAACAGAACTAACTTTGGAGAAGTTTATTAACTTATGTGTTTATAAGCTAGAGACCGATGTAACGTTGTAAATTGGCCTGGATTGTAGGCCCTGTTGATATAGGCCGCCTGCAGACGAGCGGGTCGGATCCGGCAGCGAGAATTCTCGCCGCGGGACCCGACCCGAGAGCCTGCAGGGACGAGCGCGTACTCACCCGCACCTGGCGGCCCCGGCTCTTTCATGTGCCGGCTGCGGTGCAGCCGGCGCATGCGCAGACCGGAGCCGGAGGCCGGGTAAGTGCGAGCCCCGCACAATAATTGTAATGCACTCCTATGCAAACTTTCAGTGGCGGAAATCCCGCGGGAAATACCGCCGCGGGATTTCCGCCCGTGTGCAGGCGGCCATAGGCTTTATAAAAATCTAGAAAACAAATAAACACATTTTGAACCACAAAAATCAGTTTAAAAAAATCTGCACACTATCTATTTTGAAGCGGCCCGGTCCTTTTTAGAACGACGGAGGTAAAATCATATGCCGTGATAAGCCCCGCCCCCTGACATGTTGGCACTTTGCGATAAATATACGAGTTTCGGATTGCAGTTTGGGCACTTGGGCTCTAAAAGGTTCTCCATCACTGCTCTAGACAATCACTTTAAGAAACTGTGTACATTGCAAGAAGGCCTGATTCTAATTAGGAGACAGTGTTCAAGAAGGCCTGAGAACTACCAAGGAACTACCAAGTAATCAAGTGACTGTGCATATTAGCAAAGCTTAAGGACTCCTGCCCACAGCCTTGTCAGACGCCGCCAGTGCAATATTGCTGTGGAGTCCAACACGGCACCCCACAAAGACCCCATACTCACCTCTCCAGATCTGCCGCGAGAGTCCCGTCCTGTCCGGCAAGCCGATGCGCATGATGCACTGCCAGTCGGCGGTGACGCGTAATCACGCAATACTTCTGCTGTGCTTACAGCAGAAGTATCACATGACAACCGGCTTCCATTTGCTACAATGGAAGCCGGATGCATTTTTTTCCGCGACAAATAGAACATGCTGCGATTTCTTTCATGCTGCGGAATTCCATCGTAGAATTCAGCAGTGTGAACATTGCAAGGCAAAACGCAATTAGGTTCAATAGGGGGGAGGGAAGGGATTTGTTATTTTTATATTCTGCAGTGCTTTCAGGTAATTTATTTATTACTCCCCAGCAAGCTGGATACTTATTTTTCTGACCTTGGGCTGGTTACCCAAACCACGCGGGGATTGAACTCACAACCTTCAGGTCATGAGTGAGAGTTTAGGACTGCATACTGCTGCCTTACCACACAAGCACCACATTTTAGCAACAACATAGGGTCTCTAATCTATCTGTTACAACAGTAGCGTTGATAGCTGGTAAGAAATTGAGAGAAAATTAAAAAATTTAGTTAGGCTTGACTTCCAAGAATCATTTTTAAGCATGACTGGTGGAATAATCATGGCATATGATTTAAACATAATTGTACAGGTAAAAAAGTATCAATCTAAGACCTCCAACATACTACGGTATTTGGGTCTGTGTGCTGTCCGTGTTAACTCACGGACAGCAAACACCCCCATTATAGCCTATGGGGATATACATACTGCCATTTTCATTCTTACACGGACTGATTGGATGTTCTGGTCCGTGTCACAGATTACAATTGCGACATGCATAACAATGTGCGGGCTGTCTGTGTATCGGACAGCACACGGACAGGTGTCCGAATCGAGCTGCGCCCAGACCCATCCGGCACAACTCACACACACGGCAGGTGTGCACCCGGCCTTATGGTCAGTTTTAGATTTAGTTGCCAAAAGAGCATTTACATTTTATAGATCAATTTAATACAGATTGCTGAAATAGGAAGCCATTGACTACCAATTTAGAAAGGCTTAATGGGAGCCTGTCACTCGATTTTCATGCACTAAACCAGCACCGTGTTGTTACACAGCTAGGAATTGGCTTTTAAACATTTTCCTGTGAAAAGTGTCTATTTTACTATTTCGTATAAAAAGAACTTATAATTCAGTGCTTGCTGTATGTACATCTTCATGTGGGCTGTCCCGATCCACTGAGGAGTCCATCATTAAAAGCCAGTGGCATCAGGTGCGTGCACAATGCACAGATGACGCCGAGGTCAGTACCCTTCGCTTCGCTGCACGTGCGTCAGATGTCCCCAGAGGTGGCTGTTCATGATGCATCCTAAACAGCTAGCAATAATAATACTCTTTTTTATATAGTGTCACCATATTCTGCAGCACTTTACAAATCAGAGGAAACATAGACAAAATAAGACATATTAAACCAATAGACAATGTAAACAAAATGTATCTTTGCTGCTGATATAAATTAGCTAAAAAAATGTGCAGGAGAGAAGAGACAGAGACTCCGTCAGTCCAGGACACTGATGGATCTCTTATGGAGACTGACTGCAGTATCAATTGTGAGGGATTAGCGTTTAGGATCGGTAGCAACCTGGGCATAAGCAGTCAGAGACAGTGACACTTGCGATAAAGTCTTTAGTCCAGGCTTTGCCTGGGTTTATTTCCAAGCAAACAAAAGCAAAATACAGGCCTTAACATCAGGCAAACATAACGTAAATCCTGCTCGTCTGAGCACTTACTATACATGGAGCGTCCCTGTCTACACACTGGTAACACAAATGGCTCCTGCACACAGCCAGCCAGGACTCTCAGACCTGCAGAGGTCTCAGCTCTCTCCTAGGCCATGTAGGCCCAGGCTTTATATGGCCTGGTACCAGCCTCACCTGGTACGTGGGAGTGACCATCCCACCCTTCACTTTGGTCACTCCAGGAAAAGCCGGCCCGGATTATGCGGCTTGGAGCCACTTACTTACTACAACGTGTTAGTAGCTTAATGCTACTAACACTATACTGCCGGCTTCCTCCACCGAGCCCAGGCTGCTCGGTGGCACGTATCTGCCCAAGCGCTCCCCAAAGCAGCATAGGAGAGCATCCTAGGCGAAATATACCTGCCCTCCAGCACCTTGCCGGTCACCGTCTCACACTATATACAGTTACGGCCCAATACCCACGGACGGATTATCACTTTGTGGCCAGACACCCACCGCGAATATCGCAATGTCCTCCATAGACATGCCCTGTAAACAAGTCTCCCCTGCCCATGAGCGGAAATCAATTTTCCACTTGCAGCGGAAAATCTCAGCATGTTCTAATTTGTGTGTAAAATCGCACAGACAGCTTCCATCACAGTCATTAGAAGCCGTCCGTCTTGCGATACTTTTGCTGTGAGCACAGCAGAAGTATCGCAGAAAATCACGTCACCACCCAGTGCCGGCGCGTCATGTGCTGCACTGCACATGTGCGCCAGCTCGCCAGCTGAGATGCTCACAGCGGATAAGGAAAGGTGAGTATAGGGTCTCTAGGGGGCACCAGGTCTAATTCCGCTGTGAGATTTCACGGTTGGAATCCGACCTGGCCGTGGGCATGAGGCCTATATGTAGAAGCTTCAAAAGACAAATAGAGCAAAAGTTTTAATTAAACTCTATTGCAAAATGTTTGTCAGCCCCAAATACATGCATTTAACATAAAAACATGCCCCCCAAAGGTGTCCATAGTATTTAACCCCTTAACAACACAGGATGTAAGTTCCTGGTTACCTTGTACTTAAAGGGGTTTTCTGATTCATAGAATTGTAGAGTTGGAAGGGACCTCTAGGGTCATCAGATCCAACCCCCTGCTCAGTGCAGGAGTCACTAGATGTTATCTCCTATCCACAGGATATGAGATAACTAGCTGAGATCCTCCAACAATTCTGAGGAAGGTCCCGTGTCCCCCGTTCTCCCCGCAGTGAGGAAAGTAAATGGAGAGCTGCTCGTGTAAGCGCATTAGCGCTCAATTCACTTTCAATGGGACTGTGGAGATAGTTGAATGGCATCCACTTGGCCATTTCTGTCAGCCCTATTGAAATGAAAGGAGCGCTGAGTGCACATTCACGGCCACAGCTCCATTCATGGTGACGTCACTGCGTAGGAGAAGCGACACTTGGAGTGACAGGCAGTGCAAGACACGGGAATCCCATTCTCAGTGGTGAGATCCACAACGATCAGAAAGTTACCCAGTATCCTGTGGATAGGGGAAACAGTGTAATTATGGAACAACCCCTTTAAAACAAAATTCTGTGGTATTTCCATCTTCCATACAGAAAACTGCATGCGGAATTCAAATGAAACGCAGGACAGCATCTGGATAGCGCTGTAGAGAGTATATGTGATTTGCCTTTGCAGCAGATTTCTGCAATGTGGGTGAGATTTTGAAATGCTGTAGAAAAAAAAATCCACACTACGTCAATGTGAAAATAGACATGTGGTGAAATCCGCACCAAAATCTGTACCAATCAGTGCGGGTTTGCTGCTGCCAATAATATGCCCCTTGGTAACATGCCCTTAATGTTCGCAGGGCAGGTCAAATTATGCTGCGGAGTTTGTACTCAGTGAGTGGATGGGATTTCTAAAATCCCATTGGCAATACTTGTACAGTAAATGTCGCAGATTTTCAACAGTTAATTCTGCAGTATTTGCACCCAACCTGTGGGGACATACCCCGAAGCTTCTAGAGCAGAGGCTACAGTCTACGACTCCCGACCCTTTTCTGGTAAATACCAGAGACCCTTTCATATCAGACTGTGAAACTATCTGCCTCGTGTTTACAGGTGTAAATAAAGTGCTGACATCCAAGTGGTGTGTTTGGCCTTGGCGAATAAAATGGATCCAAGTACAATTTTGATGTATTTTGGTTTAGTTAACCCCTTAGTGACCCATATGTGGGTTTTTTTTACCGTCCTGGGTGTCTAGGCTTTAATCCTCAGGGCCGTAAAAACATGCTCGCCCTGTAGACGAAAGCCGCGGGGTTGTGGAGTGTGGCTGAAACTACTCCCTTCCATGCTCCGTGATGTCCCGCGGCGTTCTGGTCCTGCAAGGACCTCACACCATCTTCTGCGAATGCGTGCCAGACGTAAAGTGTCGGGCGCATGTGCAGAAGGCTGGAGAGCCCGGGAAGTTTAAAATCTCCCTGCTCCCGGCTGTCAAACATAGCTGACTGCAGGGAGATATCACCGGGGGCCGCGGTATGCAGTCACTGGTTCGCCATTATGAATGCAAAGTAAAAAAAAAGTTTTAAAAAAGTTATAGAAGTTAAAGTTTTAACTCCCCTCACAGATTGTATCCGTGAGGAGAGAAGAAATTACGTACCTAAAGCCCTTGGATTTATCCCGCAATAGAATCTTCATCCATGGACCCTACCCCAGCTTCTGCGCATGTGCCCGTTGGCAAGATGGCAGATGCATGCGCAAATCCAAGGATTGCCCTGGAAATTTAAAATCTCCCTGCTCTTGGATTCTGAAGGTAGACGAGAGCCTAGGGATTTCACGTGGGATGGGGTTGGAGGGGGGCAAGCCGCGCTATGCGGTCCCTGGTCACATGATCGCCATTATCAAATGGATAATGGTGATCATGTAAAAGTAAAAAAAGGTTGCATGTAGCCGAGAGCCTAGAACAGTGACCGGTGGCCTCATTGATCAGTCCCTGGTCACGTGATTAAAAGGTAGCGATCTATATATGCTGGTCTCACAAGAGCAGATAGGGATTAGGGATTCCACATGTGTTTAATCTCCGGTAATACGCAGATCAATCAAATACGTTGAATTACACAATTTCGCTCATATTGGCGGGCTGGAATTACATAATCCACTCAGGGAAAACAGAACGCTGCATGTTCTATTGTACGGTGGATATCTGTGACATAAAGCCCATTGTGCTCTATGGTCACGGATATATCCGCAGTCCATATGCAACTGCATTGTGTATGGACTGCTGATACCGGCCTGGCTCACGGCCGGTATCCGCTGCGGGCCTCCACAAGTGGATTCCACATACGGCCGTGTGAGCCCGGCGTTATTCAGATTTCTACCTGTAATGCGTAATTTACAAGAAGTCCACGGGAGCGCTCGCCTTCCTGCAGTTCCAGGAGCAGCTTGTTGAGACCGCCGCACCTCAGCCAGCTAACGAGTCTGAGGACGTGCGAAGGCGCAGTTTGCGTAACTTTTTACACCCTATCCCTGCCACTGAGGTCAAGAAATACCCCCCAGAAAAGCATTAGCTTTGCAGCAAGCATGGGAGAAGGGATTCCCTGTTTTATTGCCCCATATGTCCATTCCAACAAGACCTCTGTAATTACCCCTGAGGTGAAAAGATGCTTTTTAGGGAGTCCATTTTTTGTGCAAAAGTGTGCAATGGGACCTGGAATAGCCACGTGTCCTATAAGTAGATTGGGGCTACAATGGGGGTATTGCTGAAGACAGAAGAACTAGTGTTATAAAATGAGGGGCGCGTCTCTCTGGGTTTCCCTGCTCGAAACAAAGCTGTCATGAAAATGACAAATAATTTTATTTATTTTTCACATGCTTTATAATAATTTTTGCAAAAACCTGTAGGGTTAGAATGCTCAGTACACACCTAGATAAATGGGCTAAGGGATCTAGATTTCAAAATGGGCTCTCATGTGGGAACGTTCTATCATTTTGGCACCTTCATAGCTCTGCAAGTGAGCAATTTATGAATTTATTCACTTGTGCCCTGAAAGCCATCGGTTGCTCCTTTCGGTTTGGGCCTCATTGTGCATAGACACATAAGATTGGGGCCACAATGGGTATGTTTATGAACACATGACAAACAGGGGGATCCATTTTGGGATGAAAGTCTTCGTTCATATGTGTGTTGTACAAAAAAAACCCTGTTTTTAAAATGACACAATTGCCAAAAAAATGAAAATCATATTTTTTTTCCTTCTACTTTACGCCTCATGCAAACGGCCGGGTCAGATCCCGCTGCCGCAATTTGTCCTGCCCCCGTGCTATAGCGCCGCTCACCGCACTTGATGAGGCCGTTTCAATGCTCTCCGCACTTTCAGGGGGATGCACCCACTGACGACTACTCCGCTCCCCTGCCTCCACTCCCTTCAGCAGCTGTCACTGGTGCTGCTGCCGAGAGGCGGATAGGGAGCTGAATAGCCCTCAGCGACCGCATCTTGCCACTACAGCAAGGGGGAGGACAGTGTTGCAGGCTGCGGGGTGGCCAGGGGGAGGACAGTCTGCACAGCACATCACTCAGCCGAGAGCCCCACGGGAACAGTCAATAACTAACTGGGGACGTCAACCTAGCTGAATTATGTCGCAACCCCTAACTTCCGGTGGCGACATAATACAACAGTACTGCAGAGCACTGCATCCCAGTGCAAAGTATTGCATTCCAGTGCATCCAGAACTGCCAGTGCAAGCAAAGCATTGCATCATAGCGCACCCAGAGCCCTTAGTCCATGTAGAGCATTACATCCCAGCACACCCAGAGCCCCTAGTCGATGCAGAGCATTACATCCCAGCGTACCCAGAGCCCCTAGTCCGTGCATAGCGTTACATCCCAGCGCACCCAGAGCCCCTAGTCCGTGCAGAGCGTTACGTCCCAGCGCACCCAGAACCCCTAGTCCGTGCAGAGCGTTACGTCCCAGCGCACCCAGAGCCCCTAGTCCATGCAGAGCGTTACGTCCCAGCGCACCCAGAACCCCTAGTCCGTGCAGAGCGTTACGTCCCAGCGCACCCAGAACCCCTAGTCCGTGCATAGCGTTACGTCCCAGCGCACCCAGAGCCCCTAGTCCGTGCATAGCGTTACATCCCAGAGCCCCTAGTCCGTGCATAGCGTTACATCCCAGAGCCCCTAGTCCATGCATAGCGTTACATCCCAGAGCCCCTAGTCCATGCATAGCGTTACATCCCAGAGCCCCTAGTCCATGCATAGCGTTACATCCCAGAGCCCCTAGTCCATGCATAGCGTTACATCCCAGAGCCCCTAGTCCATGCATAGCGTTACATCCCAGAGCCCCTAGTCCATGCATAGCGTTACATCCCAGAGCCCCTAGTCCATGCATAGCGTTACATCCCAGAGCCCCTAGTCCATGCATAGCGTTACATCCCAGAGCCCCTAGTCCATGCATAGCGTTACATCCCAGAGCCCCTAGTCCATGCATAGCGTTACATCCCAGAGCCCCTAGTCCATGCATAGCGTTACATCCCAGAGCCCCTAGTCCATGCATAGCGTTACATCCCAGAGCCCCTAGTCCATGCATAGCGTTACATCCCAGAGCCCCTAGTCCATGCATAGCGTTACATCCCAGAGCCCCTAGTCCATGCATAGCGTTACATCCCAGAGCCCCTAGTCCATGCATAGCGTTACATCCCGGAGCCCCTAGTCCATGCATAGCGTTACATCCCGGAGCCCCTAGTCCATGCATAGCGTTACATCCCGGAGCCCCTAGTCCATGCATAGCGTTACATCCCGGAGCCCCTAGTCCATGCATAGCGTTACATCCCGGAGCCCCTAGTCCATGCATAGCGTTACATCCCGGAGCCCCTAGTCCATGCATAGCGTTACATCCCGGAGCCCCTAGTCCATGCATAGCGTTACATCCCGGAGCCCCTAGTCCATGCATAGCGTTACATCCCGGAGCCCCTAATCCATGCATAGCGTTACATCCCGGAGCCCCTAGTCCATGCATAGCGTTACATCCCGGAGCCCCTAGTCCATGCATAGCGTTACATCCCGGAGCCCCTAGTCCATGCATAGCGTTACATCCCGGAGCCCCTAGTCCATGCATAGCGTTACATCCCGGAGCCCCTAGTCCATGCATAGCGTTACATCCCGGAGCCCCTAGTCCATGCATAGCGTTACATCCCGGAGCCCCTAGTCCATGCATAGCGTTACATCCCAGAGCCCCTAGTCCATGCATAGCGTTACATCCCAGCGCACTCAGAGCCCCTAGTCCATGCAGAGCGTTACATGCCAGCGCACCCAGAGCCCCTAGTCCATGCAGAGCGTTACATGCCAGCGCACCCAGAGCCCCTAGTCCATGCAGAGCGTTACATGCCAGCGCACCCAGAGCCCCTAGTCCATGCAGAGCGTTACATGCCAGCGCACACAGAGCCTCTAGTCCATGCAGAACGTTATATCCCAGCGCACCCAGAGCCCCTAGTCCACGCAGGGCATTACATCCCAGCGCTACCAGAGCCCCTAGTCCACGCAGAGCATTACATCCCAGCACACCCAGAGCCTCTAGTCCATGCAGAGCATTACATCCCAGCGCACCCAGAACCCCTGGTCCATGCAGAGCGTTACATGCCAGCGCACACAGAGCCCCTAGTCCATGCAGAGCGTTACATGCCAGCGCACCCAGAGCCCCTAGTCCATGCAGAGCGTTACATCCCGGCGCACCCAGAGCCCCTAGTCTATGCAGAGCGTTACATGCCAGCGCACCCAGAGCCCCTAGTCCATGCAGAGTGTTACATCCCAGCGCACCCGGAGCCCCTAGTCCATGCAGAGCGTTACATGCCAGCGCACCCAGAGCCCCTAGTCCATGCAGAGTGTTACATCCCAGCGCACCCGGAGCCCCTAGTCCATGCAAAGCATTACATCCCAGTGCACCCAGAGCCCCTAGTCCACGCAGAGCATTACATCCCAGTGCACCCAGAGCCCCTAGTCCATGCAGAGCATTACATCCCAGTGCACCCAGAGCCCCTAGTCCATGCAGAGCATTACATCCCAGTGCACCTGGAGCACTCAGAGCCCCTAGTCCCTTGCATCACAGTCTAAGCAGAGCATTGCATCCTAGAGCCCCCAGACTACACAAAGTATTATTTCCCAGTGCAAGTAGAACATTGCATCCTAACATGCCCAGAGCCCCTAGTCCATGCACAACTTTACATCTACAATCCCCAGTCCATGCAGAACATTATATCCCAGTACAGCTATAACCACCAGTGCAAGCACAGCATTGCACCTCAGTTCACCCAGTCCATGCAGAGCATTACATCCCAGCGCACCCAGAGCCCCTAGTCCATGCAGAGTGTTACATCCCGGCGCACCCAGAGCCCCTAGTCCATGCAGAGCGTTACATCCCGGCGCACCCAGAGCCCCTAGTCCATGCAGAGCGTTACATCCCGGCGCACCCAGAGCCCCTAGTCCATGCAGAGCGTTACATCCCGGCGCACCCAGAGCCCCTAGTCCATGCAGAGCGTTACATCCCGGCGCACCCAGAGCCCCTAGTTCATGCAGAGCGTTACATCCCGGCGCACCCAGAGCCCCTAGTCCATGCAGAACGTTACATCCCGGCGCACCCAGAGGCCCTAGTCCATGCAGAACGTTACATCCCGGCGCACCCAGAGGCCCTAGTCCATGCAGAACGTTACATCCCGGCGCACCCAGAGCCCCTAGTCCATGCAGAACGTTACATCCCGGCGCACCCAGAGCCCCTAGTCCATGCAGAGCGTTACATCCCGGCGCACCCAGAGCCCCTAGTCCATGCAGAGCGTTACATCCCGGCGCACCCAGAGCCCCTAGTCCACGCAGAACATTACATCCCAGTGCACCCAGAGCCCCTAGTCCATGCAGAGCGTTACATCCCGGCGCACTCAGAGCCCCTAGTCCATGCAGAGCGTTACATCCCAGCGCACTCAGAGCCCCTAGTCCATGCAGAGCGTTACATGCCAGTGCACCCAGAGCCCCTAGTCCATGCACAGCGTTACATGCCAGCGCACCCAGAGCCCCTAGTCCATGCAGAGCGTTACATGCCAGCGCACACAGAGCCTCTAGTCCATGCACAGCGTTACATGCCAGCGCACCCAGAGCCCCTAGTCCATGCAGAGCGTTACATCCCAGCGCACCCAGAGCCCCTAGTCCATGCAGAGCGTTACATCCCAGCGCACCCAGAGCCCCTAGTCCATGCAAAGTGTTACATCCCAGCGCACCCAGAGCCCCTAGTCCACGCAGAGCATTACATCCCAGCACACCCAGAGCCCCTAGTCCATGCAGAGCATTACATCCCAGTGCACCCAGAGCCCCTAGTCCATGCAGAGCATTACATCCCAGTGCACCCAGAGCCCCTAGTCCATGCAGAGCATTACATCCCAGTGCACCTGGAGCACTCAGAGCCCCTAGTCCCTTGCATCACAGTCTAAGCAGAGCATTGCATCCCAGAGCCCCCAGACTACACAAAGTATTATTTCCCAGTGCAAGTAGAACATTGCATCCTAACATGCCCAGAGCCCCTAGTCCATGCATAGCGTTACATCCCAGAGCCCCTAGTCCATGCATAGCATTACATCCCAGAGCCCCTAGTCCATGCATAGCGTTACATCCCAGCGCATTCAGAGCCCCTAGTCCATGCAGAGCGTTACATCCCAGCGCACCCAGAGCCCCTAGTCCATGCACAGCGTTACATGCCAGCGCACCCAGAGCCCCTAGTCCATGCAGAGCGTTACATGCCAGCGCACACAGAGCCTCTAGTCCATGCACAGCGTTACATGCCAGCGCACCCAGAGCCCCTAGTCCATGCAGAGCGTTACATCCCGGCGCACCCAGAGCCCCTAGTCCATGCAGAGCGTTACATCCCGGCGCACCCAGAGCCCCTAGTCCATGCAGAGCGTTACATCCCGGCGCACCCAGAGCCCCTAGTCCATGCAGAGCGTTACATCCCGGCGCACCCAGAGCCCCTAGTCCATGCAGAGCGTTACATCCCGGCGCACCCAGAGCCCCTAGTCCATGCAGAGCGTTACATCCCAGAGCCCCTAGTCCATGCAGAGCATTACATCCCAGAGCCCCTAGTCCATGCAGAGCGTTACATCCCAGCGCACCCGGAGCACCTAGTCCATGCAGAGCGTTACATCCCGGCGCACCCAGAGCCCCTAGTCCACGCAGAGTGTTACATCCCGGCGCACCCAGAGCCCCTAGTCCACACAGAGCATTACATCCCAGTCCACCTGGAGCACTCAGAGTCCCTAGTCCATGCAGATCGTTACATCCCGGCGCACCCAGAGCCCCTAGTCCATGCAGAGCGTTACATCCCGGCGCACCCAGAGCCCCTAGTCCATGCAGAGCGTTACATCCCAGAGCCCCTAGTCCACGCAGAGCATTACATCCCAGAGCCCCTAGTCCATGCAGAGCATTACATCCCAGAGCCCCTAGTCCATGCAGAGCGTTACATCCCAGAGCCCCTAGTCCATGCAGAGCGTTACATCCCAGCGCACCCGGAGCACCTAGTCCATGCAGAGCGTTACATCCCGGCGCACCCAGAGCCCCTAGTCCACGCAGAGCGTTACATCCCGGCGCACCCAGAGCCCCTAGTCCACGCAGAGCATTACATCCCAGTCCACCTGGAGCACTCAGAGTCCCTAGTCCATGCAGATCGTTACATCCCGATGCACCCAGAGCCCCTAGTCCACGCAGAGCAGTACATCCCAGTCCACCTGGAGCACTCAGAGTCCCTAGTTCCTCCCAGTCCATGCAGAGTATCGCTTCCTAGTCCATCCAGAGCCCCTATTCCCTTGCATCCCAATGCACCCAGTCTACACAAGCATTGCATTCCAGAGCCCGCAGTGCACTCAGAGCTCCCAGGTCATTGCATTCTAGTGCGCACAGAGACCCCAGGACTGCAGAACATTGCAAGCCAGAGTCCCCAAAGAGCATCTCAATAACCAATGTAGCCGCCAGTAAGAAGCAGCAAACCGATCTTTTTCTGTAACCCCATAATGATTCTTTTCTGCTGTTGCAGCTTAAACCGACACTATGTAGCAAACTCCAGAATGGCTCCTCCCACACAATAGGCTGGTCACATGGCTGGTCACATGGGTGTGACATCACCAGAGGTCCTTTAGCCCACTAGGAGTAGCATCAACCGCCTTGACAGACGGCAGACCCGCCCGGCTCAGGTAGTATATGGGGTGTGCGGCCAGTGCTGCCGAGCGGTGTGCCCGCAGCCCCGGCAGGACCTCTCGGGGGGACGACCCATCCGGCTCCCGGGAGCCACACAGGAACTAATGGAGTTAGTGAAGAGGGGAGATTTCCATGCGGTGCATTAGATGAGCCTCACTGACAAGTGCTGCCCGGCCGCCAGTAACTGCCTGATGCTGCCCACTAATGACCAACCCATTTTTCAGACTTTCTTATTTTTTTTGCATTCATTGGGTGACAACTTTTTTTTTTTTTTTTACTTTATTTTTTCCCCGCTGATCCGTCCGTTCGAAGACTTGTTTTTGTGCGACAAGTATTTTTAACGGCATCGTTTTGGGTACATATAACGTATTCTAGAACATAATGCGCAAAGATTGAAGCCATTGATTTTAATGGGTTTGTCCAGATTTCCGTATTTTGGAGCGCACTTCGGTTAGGCAAAAAAACGTGTTTTAGCTTTTTGCCTATTTGCGCACTCTAGGTCCCCATAGAAGTCAATGGGGGTGCGCACGCCGGAACTAATTAGCCTTTTAACCGGTGTATATTTGTGTCCTGCGGGCAGAAAAAGTACAGTCAAATATGCCAACGCGCACAAAAAAGCCTCAATCGTGGCACAAATAAGTCTCACTAAGTGGGATACAATTGGGCCTTCTGTGAAGCCGGCCCAACGCCTCAAAACAAAGTTTTTCCTTAAGAATCGCAGAAAACTGCAAGCATCAATTTTCGGTTGACTCCATTTTTTTCTTCTTGCTCGGCGATTGAGGATGTCAAGAAAAATCGCGCTGCGAGACGCACGTATATGAAACCCCTTCTTTTGAATGTTTTTCCCGTATGGCACCTTGATGCGGGAAACGCATCGCTGCACGTCCTAGCTTTCAGCAAGATCACCCATTGGGTTTAGCAGGGTTGGCGGCGGCAGCAGCAGCGCCGGCCCATTGAGAGCAATGGCAGAACGCTATCTTCTGTAACAGCCGCAGCGGGCATTCCCTTTATGCCCGCAGTGATGCAAGGCTGTTTTCCCATAAAACCGCTTGGCATCCATGGGGGTTTCACATGGTGCGCAATTTCGGCTATGAATCACGGCCTAACATCGCACTCACCAGCCTGAAGCAGCCCATAGGTTTAAAAGACGAATCGCATGCAAATCACAAGTGGGGCCGCCATTTTTTCTTGTACTGCAGTCGTAAATCAACGTGATGATCGGAACGTGTTGCAGAATCCAACCGTGTGCCCGGCCGGAATCCGCACATACTTGCCTGTCTTTTCCGTTCTCCGTACTGTGGATGGTCCACATGGCGTCATTGCTTGGCAATGTCATTCCGGATCGGTCAGCTTCCATTGACTTCAATGGAAGCCACCCCCCACGGAATCCGCGCAGTAATAGAACATGCCGCAATTTTAAAACATTTTTTTCCCCTCTGCGAGCGAAAATCGCAGTTGATTTACGGTCGTGTAAAGGAAAAAGCATTTTTCAATTGCATGTTATGGCCGTATTTGATGTGGAAAACGGAGGCGGACGCCCGGTCCCGATTCCGCAATGCAAATCCACCCGTGTGCAGCGGCCTAACTTGTATTGAAATGACCGTGTTAGGAAAATGTTATAA
The DNA here is from genome assembly GCF_035609145.1 of Eleutherodactylus coqui. NCBI lineage: Eukaryota > Metazoa > Chordata > Amphibia > Anura > Eleutherodactylidae > Eleutherodactylus > Eleutherodactylus coqui. The sequence goes on from NC_089837.1 coordinate 479,645,051, forward strand.
ATCTACATACTCTTACAAAGTGAATTGCAGCTGGCACAGCCTCCTACACCCCATAGGTTCCAAAATACAAACCATCAGAAGTGACGGTTCCTGGTGATCTTTGGAGAATTGACCCCCCCCCCCCTCCCCCTGTATTTTTTGACCCTATAGCCTGAAGTGTCTGAAAATTGTGATTTCTATTTACAGTCTAGTAACGAACATATGTGCAAAGTTTTGTACAAAAATTGGAGATGGTCAGGTGTTACCCCTTGGGTGATCCTTTTTTACTGGAATGCCCCTACAGGGCCAAGCGTAAAAGACAGCAATTCTCTAGTATTTGTAGTCACTACTTTTCACACCAGGAAGCAGACTACTCTGTACGTTGTGCAGTGGCCTGGGTTGGTAGTGCAGGAAGCGGATGGCTCTGTATGTTGCGCGGTGGCCTGGGTTGGTAGTGCAGGAAGCGGATAGCTCTGTACGTTGCGTGGCGGCCTGGGTTGGTAGTGCAGGAAGCAGACGGCTCTGTACGTTGTGTGGCGGCCTGGGTTGGTAGTGCAGGAAGCAGACGGCTCTGTACGTTGTGCGGTGGCCTGGGTTGGTAGTGCAGGAAGTGGATGGCTCTGTACGTTGCGCGGTGGCCTGGGTTGGTAGTGCAGGAAGCAGATGGCTCTGTACGTTGCGTGGCGGCCTGGGTTGGTAGTGCAGGAAGCAGACGGCTCTGTACGTTGTGCGGTGGCCTGGGTTGGTAGTGCAGGAAGTGGATGGCTCTGTACGTTGCGCGGTGGCCTGGGTTGGTAGTGCAGGAAGCAGATGGCTCTGTACGTTGCGTGGCGGCCTGGGTTGGTAGTGCAGGAAGCAGACGGCTCAGTACGTTGTGTGGCGGCCTGGGTTGGTAGTGCAGGAAGCGGATGGCTCTGTACGTTGCGCGGTGGCCTGGGTTGGTACTGCAGGCCTCTGCGCAATATATGGAGCTGTCTGCTTCCTGCATCAAAACAGCTAGGAGTCGGACAACGCTATTAAGCCCTTCACATACAAAGTTGTGGCAGAATTGCAGTCACGAGGCAGATAATGTGCGCGAATGGAGAGCTAAGACAAGCGGGCACACTGAGCCACCAGTGTCCTTCTGTTCCTCATGCAAGAACTCTGTTGGTGTCCAACTAAAAGCTAGTGAGCTGAGAGATCAGGACAGTGCGGAGCGCCTCAGCCAGTAGTGTTCTCACATGGGTTCTTGGTGATGTCACCTGACGGCCTTTGAGGGCCGCAGTAACCCAAAAAAGAGATCCAACGCGTCGCTAAATATGTATATTCCTTCCTCTGTTCCGATTACAGAGAATTGCTGTCTTTTGTTCTTGGACTGTATCCTATTGAAAATAAAAATACCTGCATCGTTGGGACTTGTTTTCTTTTTGCTATGTGACAACTAATTGTGCTCGGTCCAATTTTTTTTCTTTGGTTACCAACATTTTTATCTGTCGCTTCCCACCATTGGAACATTAACTATGACACCATTTTATGAAAAACAACTTTGGCGCAGAACACTTGATTGAGATTTTATATATGTGTGAACTTTACATAGAAATATGACAACTGCAGTGTTTTTACTTTATAGGGATTAGACCGCTATCGGCTGGGGAGATAGGCAACTATGACCACTGAAACCTTTGTAAAGGATGTGAAGCCGGGACTTAAAAACCTGAATATTATTTTCATTGTCCTTGAAACAGGTAAAGCATAGCCAAGAAAGCAGAACAGGGAAAACCCCTAAAAAAAAAAGAAAGTGTAACTTTGGGGCACATTTTAAGAAGCCTTGGACATCAGAATTTGGCATTCAAAAGTCACAATATTGGCACACACACCAAACCTGCAACTTTTTGGGCATTTCCGCTGTGCCTTGCCTCTTTTTCAGAAAGTGGGCAGGGTCCGGCTTTAGGGGGCTAGCTGCACACAGCCCATCATATTTACTACAATGTACACCAGAAACGTAATTTCTTTGCACGGAGAGGAGCAATATTCTTTTGTGTCAGCACATCCCAAGTGTTTTGGTAGTTTGTATGTAACTCAAAATGGTACCAATATAAAGTTTCTTGACTTGAAAATCTATATATATATTTTTTTTTAATGGAACTCACCGTGCTGGAAAAATAGTGACGTTTTATAATATGGGTTGTTACAGATATGATAAAACCAATGATGTAGTTTATTCAATATTATAGAATTGTGTAAGGGAGGCAAAAAAAGGTATTTTTTTTTCTGTAAAGCCACTTAAATGCCGCTGTCAGCAAAGACCATGGCATCTGTGGGGTTAAATAGTTTACAGGAGGGATTAGATTAGCAAGTGCTAATCTTTTCATGCCATATGTGATAATTAAAGAGCAAATATCATTTCTGATTGATATAGGGGGTGATAACAAAGTCCTTGTTACCCCTCTCTTGGGAGACAGACTGAAGTGACTGCTGTAAATTCAGTATTCCCACTGTCCCTTCACATTGCTATAGCTCGGGTTTTATCACAGCTACATACATGCTTTGGTCTCCGTTTAACATGAGGCCAAAAGTGTGACTGTAACAGTGGTAGAACAGGAGCTACAGTTGTTCAAACTAGAATGAGCTCTGTTTGTCCAAAACGGTAATTTCCTTTTTTGATGAACGAACAGCACTCTGCGTAGTCAGTAGGGAGATTAAAAGGGTATTTTCATCAAATATAGGGGGTGTTTGACCTCTGAGACCTTCAGCAAATTTGAAAGCACATAAAGATCCCTTTTAGTGTTTGCACTCATGTTCATCTCCTGTTCAGAGATCTGCAACACGGGTCCATTCAGGTAAATACGACTGAGCTTACCGGCCACTACATATTGTACAGAGCCATGTTCATCCCAGCAAAGGCAGCTCAAAAAAACCTAGATGAGCGGTGGCGGTGTTGGGTGTAAAGTCTTGTAAAAGTCCTGTAGTCAAATCAAGTGTCATGCTCTTCTACAGCTAGTGATGAGGCCTCCTTTTCTAAACGCTCTAAAGCAAACAAATGTATCGGAATTCTTCATATATGCACATTGTAACAGGTTTGTACATATAAACTAAATGTATTGACCTGTTCTACATTATCCTCTCTTTGATGTTGCAGGTAGAGTGACCAAAACAAAGGATGGACATGAAGTCCGAACATGTAAAGTGGCAGACAAGACTGGCAGCATCAACATCTCGGTGTGGGATGATGTGGGGAATTTGATTCAGCCTGGAGACATCATCAGACTTACAAAAGGGTAAGGGTTAGAGATGAGCGAGTATACTCACTAAGGCACATTACTCGAGTGAGTAGTGCCTTAGCCGAGTATCTCCCCACTCGTCTCTAAAGATTCGGGGGGGGCGGGGGAGAGCGGGGAGGAACGGAGGGGAGATCTCTCTCTCCCCCCCCCCCCCCCGCTCCCCTGCACAACTCACCTGTCACCCGCGCCGGCCCCCGAATCTTTAGAGATGCATGGCGAGATACTCGGCTAAGGCACTACTCACTCATCTCTAGTAAGGGTCCTTTTAGAGGAGAAAATTATCGTTGGAACGAACAAGTTCATTGAAACAAGATTTGTTCTGTCTTTCATATTCACTGTATTAGCGAATGAGAGACTGAACAATTGCTGTTTAAACCGAACGATAAGTGAACGAGCCAACGATGGTTTTTATGAACGATTATCCTACGCCGTTCAGTCGTTGGCTCACGGTTAGACTAAACGTTATCCTTTCATTCGTTGAATGATTTAAAAAAAATAATAATAATTTGTTCCATCTTAAAGCACCTTAACTGTTGCTCGGACTTAATTTCATGTGCTGCCTGTCAGAAATCTCTTCTTTCCCGCATGATGTGTTTTTTTTTATTTTTTTTTTATTTCAGGTATGCGTCTGTCTTCAAAGGCTGTCTCACCCTCTATACAGGACGGGGAGGTGAACTGCAGAAGATTGGAGAGTAAGGAATGATAATAATCTATAAAAATCACAAAAGCCATGTGGATTTCATGAAATGCTATCAAGAAGCTGTAATGGAATGTACTTAAAGGGGTATTCTGAATTATGCTTTTCTCTTCTGTTATGGCAACAGAAAAACAAAAATAACAGCAGTGTCAGATCAGTCATTGATGACACTTGGGAGTATCAGGTTGCCATCATGGTGTCTTGTCATTTTTCCTGGGGGGAATGTGCAGCATGCTGCACCTTTTTTTTTCTGGCTTTTTTGATGAAATCTGTAATGGAAGCTTCTGATGGACCCTACGATGCAGATGTGAGCCTAGCCTTTAAGGGGCAAGCTGGCCGGATCCACTGCTATTATAAAGCATGCATTCCTCGCATTTTTCTTCCTGCAGGTCAGTGATGGTCATGCCCCTGTGACATAGCCTTCACTGACTAGGAAGGAATGCTGATCTGTTGCAGAGACATGCGCAATCCCCACCTAAAGATTCTGTCAGACAATACTACGCCGGTCGCCCACATTTGACACCGGGGGGGGGGGGGGGGAGGGGGAGGAAAGTCTCCAGCCCTACAGGGCGTCTCACAGAGGATCTTTTGCTGGGCAGAGACCCGAGTCCTGTCAGTCTCGGCAACACATTTAAAGGGAACACTGAATCAGAGGGCGGACTTCCTCAACAGAATGCGTATGAACCCGGGAGAGTGGTCCCTCTCTCAGGGACCTTTCAAGATTTTGATGGACAGGGGGGATCCCCACAGTTCGATCTATTTGCAACAAAAGAAAACTTCAAAGTGAAGAACTTCTCCCTCAGACCAGGGTACCAGCCAACAGCAATGGATGCGCTAAACCAGAACTGGGGCAGAAAGCTCGTTTACGCCTTTCCTCCAATCCCGAGGGTGCTCCAATACTTAAAGGGGTTGTCTCGCGAAAGCAAGTGGGGTTAAGCACTTCTGTATGGCCATATTAATGCACTTTGTAATATACATCGTGCATTAAATATGAGCCATACAGAAGTTATTCACTTACCTGCTCCGTTGCTGGCGTCCCCGTCACCATGGTGCCGTCTACTTTCAGCATCTAATCGCCCGATTAGACGCGCTTGCGCAGATGAGTCTTTCCCTTCGGCTCGGTCCGGCAGCAGCGGCGTTCTGGCTCCGCCCCCTTGTACGCATCATTGCGTAGCTCCGCCCCGTCACATTTGCCGATTCCAGCCTCCTGATTGGTTGCGACCCAGACCTACAAATATATTCCTTGACTGGAACCTAAATTGGGTCCTTAGGGCCATGTCATCAGACCCATTCGAGCCAATAGAATCACTTCCAATAAGAATGCTAACGATAAAGACCGTCTTCCTAGTGGCTATTACCTTGGCGAGGCGGGTCAGTGAACTGCAGGCCCTATCTATCCGCCACCCCTTTCTTAAAGTTACCGACACAAAGAAATCAGAGCCAGCATTTATGCCCAAAGTAGTGTCACCTTTCCATACGGCTCAGAATGTAGTGATCCCCTCGTTTTTCGATAAACCCAGGGATGCTGGGTTCTTTGTCTGACCGTCAGGAGAGCAGTCCTGAATTATATTAACGCCACAAGTCAGTGGAGACGGGATGACCACTTATTTGTCCAATTTTGCGGCCCAAATAAGGGGAATAAAGCAGCAAAGAACTCCATAGCTAGATGGATCCGCCTGGCTATTACGGAAGCTTATAGGGTACTAAATAAAGGAGTCTCATCCGAACTTAAAGCCCACTCCACAAGGACAGTAGCTTCTTCATGGGCCAAGCATAGTTCAGTGTCCATTGAACAGCTATGTAAGGCCGCAGTTTGGAAGAAGCCGCACACTTTCATTAAACATTATAGGGTAGATGTGCAGCTAGAGGAGGATATGGCCTTTGGCCGTAAGGTCCTCTCGGCAGCAATCCCACCCTAAATAATTTAATTGGTACGTCTAAGGTGGTGTCGTCGTGGAGACGACTGGGAAAAGGTTAATTATACTTAGCCGATAATCGGGTTTTTGGGAGTCTCCACGACAGCACCCGTACATTCCACCCCACCCCCCCCAAAAATTTTTTTTTTAAATAATAAAAATTTAATTTCAACTTAAAGGGGTTGTCCCGCGAAACAAAGTGGGGGTATACACTTCTGTATGGCCATATTAATGCACTTTGTAATGTACATTGTGCATTAATTATGAGCCATACAGAAGTTATTCACTTACCTGTTCCGTTGCTAGCGTCCTCGTCTCCATGGTGCCGTCTAATTTTCAGCATCTAATCGCCCGATTAGACGCGCTTGCGCAGTCCGGTCTTCTCCCTTCTCTTGGGTCTCGGCAGCAGCGGAGTTCTGGCTCCGCCCCCTTCTACGTGTGCCGATTCCTGCCAATCAGGAGGCTGGAATCGGCAATGGAACGCACAGAAGACCTGCGGTCCACCGTGGGTGAAGATCCCGGCGGCCATCTTCGCAAGGTAAGTAAGAAGTCACCGGAGCGCGGGGATTCGGGTAAGTACTATCTGTTTTTTGTTTTTTTTTATCCCTGCATCGGGTTTGTCTCGCGCCAAACGGGGGGGCTATTGAAAAAAAAAAAAAACCGTTTCGGCGTGGGACAACCCCTTTAAGTAGAAGTGGATAAAAAAACAGTTAGGTAAAAATTCTTAAATTACGCTTCCACCCCCGGCAATTCGTTGGAAACCACTAAGGGAGGTGGGAGAAGAGGGAGCTTTTAACCTCTCGGTGTATTCCTGTCCTATCAGGAGGAGGTTATCTCAGGTGGTGCTGTCGTGGAGACTCCCGTAAAACCCGATTATCGGGTAGGTATAATCAACCTTTTTTTAAATTTTGATTATTGGCTCAGAAAACCCCTTTAATTACAGAACCCAACAATCGGGTTGAAAGGCAGGAGCAGACTTAATAGAATCTGCGTAGCCCGGCACTGACAGCCGACGCTACCTGAAAAACTCCTTTAGCCTCTTTAGGGTATGGTCATTTTTAAAAATTTAGTTTTCTCCTCTTATCTTTCCAAAAATCACAACTTTATTATTCTTCCGTCAATATAGCTGCTTGTATTTATGGCACAAGTTCTGTTTTTCAGTGGTGCCATTTAATTAAAGGGGTTGTCTCACGGCAGCAAGTGGGGTTAAGCACTTCTGTATGGCCATATTAATGCACTTTGTAATATAAATCGTGCATTAAATATGAGCCATACAGAAGTTATTCACTTACCTGCTCCGTTGCTGGCGTCCCCGTCTCCATGGTGCCGTCTAATTTTAGCGTCTAATCTCCCGATTAGACGCGCTTGCGCAGAAGGGTCTTCTCCCTTCTCTTCGGTCTCGGCACAAGGGCGTTCTGGCTCCGCCCCCTTCTAAGCATCATCGCGTAGCTCCGCCCCCGTCATGTGTGCCGATTCCAGCCAATCAGGAGGCTGGAATTGGCAATGGACCGCACAGAGCCCATGGTGCACCATGGGAGAAGACCCGCGGTGCATTGTGGGTGAAGATCCCGGCGGCCATCTTGGCTGCAAAGAAGAAAGAAGCTGCAGAGACGGGATTCGGGTAAGTAAAATTATTATTTTTTTTTTTATCATGTCCCTTGGGTTTGTCCCGCGCTGAACGGGGGGGGTCTATGAAAAAAAAAAATAATAATGTTTCGGCGTGGGACAACCCCTTTAAGCATATAATGCACTATAAAAAAAAAGTTGGAAGAAATTGAAAAAAACTTTTTTGGGGTGGGGGGGGGGGGGGTAGGGGTCTTGTTTTTTACAGTGTACACTGCGACAAAAAATTGATTAACTTTATTCTGTGATTGCAACAATACTAATCTTTTATAAAAACTTTGCTTATGCATATGTGTGTACATAACCAGGGGCGTAGCTAAAGGCTCATGGGTCCGGGTGCAAAAGTTTCTCGGGGCCCCACAACTTCTCTTAACCCCTTAAAACAGAGGCGTAATTTGAAGCTTTTGGGCCTCAATGCAAAACCTGTAACAGGGCCCCCAACTATAATGCTTTATTCATAGTACTGGGCTCCCTATATGGGGAAGAGAGGCCTTATGGGCCCCCTAAGGCTCCTGGGCCCGGGTGCAACCGCATCCCCTGCATCCTCTATAGTTACGTGAGTGTATATAACATATATTTAAAAAATAGTGTAGTACAACAGCAAATAAGAATTTTCTGTTGCCATCTTCTGATTACTATAAGGGGGTCTCGCACAAACAGATTTTGATTGCGGACACAGCAATTGTCCTCTGCGAGGAAGGTCTGCGGTAAGACGCGGGCATTGAAAGGCATGTGTTTTTGGACTTTCCTTTACACTCGCAGGTAGGAATTACCTCTTCAATGAGGGAAAAAAAGCATGCTTTGTTTTAGCGCAGATTCCGTGCGGACGGCCTCCATTTAAGTCAACAAATGCAAGTGTTCCATCGTCCATACGCAATTAACATTGTGGAAACTCTCAACTTCATAGGAAAATACATAGAAAAGCGGGAATGCCGGCTGGAGGGGAGAGAGATCTTTCTTCCGCAGACACTATATGCTGTGGATACGCGTACATCTACAAGGAAAAAAACGCTCATATTCGCGATCTTCCGCGACCATTCACAATTACTTTCCGTTAATGATTACAGTTCCGACATGCAGAATCCGACCCATTCGTGTGAGCCCGGCCTTTTTGCATCAATGGGGTTATGTGAAGGCATCTGTTTTTTGTTTGCGTTTTATGAAATGTTGTCTTGGAGATAGGATGATCAAAAACAATTCAGGAATTGCATTTTTTATTTCAGCCTTTCCCCAACAGCGTTCACTGATGTTATTTTAATAGATTGGACTTTTACAGATGCAGCAATATCCCAGGTTTAGTTTTCTCTTGTTATTTTAAAAATGGGTCACTTTTATCTTTATTTTTTTGTAATAAAAGAAATTCACGTACTTTTTAACGTTTTTGAATACCCTATAGAGAACGTCAACTAGTTGTTTTTTGATAATATATTGCAGTACTTTAATATTGCAGTATATTGTATCTTTGCAGGAATTCTCTTGATCCCTGCCACAGGCATGACTTAATAGGCAGAAACGTATGGTAGCCTTTACATGTTGCCAGTTTGCCATGACATCTGACTGGCATCTCGTGATCTTATTATTGGGTGGCAGTTCGGGAGACAGAGGGAACCCCCTCCCTCTATCGGGCCAATTAAATGCTGTTGTGAAAATTAACAGCAGCATCTAAATGGTTAACCACAGCAATTAGCACTCTCAATAGATGCACATATGGCAGATGTTGCCTAGAGGTTAAAGCTTTCCCGTTGTTACAAAGAAATTCACAATCACTCGTGTAGATTTGTATATGTTCACCTCTTTGTAGAAGGGTAATACAGACCGAAATGTTGGCTCTTTCCTGTAAATGTAAATTGTTTTCTATAGGTCTGTACTGAGTTACATGTTTTTTATATATTCTCAGATTCTGCATGGTTTATTCTGAAGTGCCTAACTTTAGTGAACCAAACCCTGAATACGTCGCACAGCAATCCCAAAGCAAACAGGTAGGTGGGCTTAGTATTACTTTTCCACAGTGGTATTCTTGCTACTAAATTAAAGCTTATCCCAACAAAACCTTTTATTACTGTTCCACAGGATAGGTAATAACTGTATCGCGGATGATATAACTGCTGGGATCCCCAGTGGGATCACAAGAATGGCGCATCCTCAGTCCCCCATAGTGAATGAAGTGGCGGTGCGCATGTATAATAACTGATTCATTCACTTCTATGGGTATGGCAAAGCATTGCCCTCTCCTGTCTCCATAGGCGGTGAATGGAGGGGTGCATATGCCACTCCTTACACTCCAAGGACTTGGGGATCACCAGCCTCACAATTCCTGGTTTTCCCAGTGTTTTTGGACCCCCAGCGATCACACAGCTATCATTGATCATCCATAAATGTTTTTACTGTGCTAACCTCTTAAGGCCCCCCTCACACAGGTGTTTGTAGAAACGCAGCATTTTTCAACGCTATGTTTACTGCGGTTTCAGCAGCATTGTCATACTTTTTTTTTGTTTGTTTGTTTGTTTTTTTTTTACAACGTTTTGACTGCGGTTTCAGCACATCTGAAAACGCAGGCAAAGATGCTGAAAAAAAATAAAAAATCAATGCTCGCCTAGCTGGTGCTGTCCAGTTCCTTCTGCTGTTCTCTGGAGCTCCCAATACTTGTCATCGCCGACGGAGGATCTTTTGACAGTGATGGGGTTTGAAGACCCCCGAATCCAGAAAGATTTTTCTCTGATTGGCTGAGCCTGCTGAGTGTCAGCAGGCTCAACCAATCACAGTCAGCGCTGGATGCACCAATCACAGCCATTCATTGAAGGGATCTCTCGCCCGCCCCCCCCCCCCCCCTCCCCGAATCTTCAGGGACGAGCCAGCAGGCACTCGAAAAAGGCGATGCTCTCTCTCTCTCGAGTATATCGCCTTATCGAACATGCTCGCTCATCTCTAGCCTTAAGTGTTTATAAATATCTTGTTTTTATGATTTCAGGGACCGGTTGAGAGCAGCTCTGGAGCCGCCAATCACAACTCCTCCAATAGTGCTGCTGCTTCTTCAGGTAACAAGAAAAAAAACACTTTGTGCTATAGAAGTTATTCACAGGAATGTATTTCAAACTCGTCCACATTAGGCCGGCTGCACACGACTGGGTCATATTCTGCATGCGGGAGCCCGCAACAGAATCCGACCCTGTGCCCGGCTGGCATCCATGCGTACCTGTCATTTCGGCCGCCATTGAACATGCGCAGTACAGATTGTTTTATTTTTATTTTTTTACACATTTAAACCCCTGCTTTTCCAGCATCATTGCCTAGTGATGACGTGGAATCCGTGACTTTTTCGCAATATCAAGTAGGAAAAAGCGGTTTTCCATAGCATGCTATGGAAGGTATTTGCTGCAGAACTCTGAGGCAGACGTCCGCTCCGGATTTCGCAATGCAATCCCAGTCGTGTGCAGCCGGCCTTCTTTATTTAATGTAGCTTTATTAGATTCCATATACAGAGGTAATCTGTATTGGCTTTTTCTTCTCTATAAAATCCATTTATGTATGTTCTGCTAACATATACCATAATTTTCCATGTATAAGACGAGTTTTTTTTGCCCGTTTTATCGGGTTAAAAATCTAACTGCGTCTTATACACGGGGGCTGGGTTTAGCAGCATGTTTCTTTGGGGGTATCTAATACTTACTAGCAGCTGGCGTTCGAGTCCCTTGTGCTGGTCCCTGTTGCTGCTGTAGCCTGCCGTGTCGTCCTTCACGCTGACAGAGCAGTTCTTCCTGGAAGCGAGGCTTAAATATCCCGCCTCCAGCAAGCTAATGCTCTGATTGGCTGACACGGTGCTGGATTGACCAATGAGAGCTGTCGCTCAATTAACCAATCACAGCCATTGAATGGCTGTGATTGGTTAATCCAGCGCCAGCTTTCATTGGCTGATGCAGCGCTGGATTAATGCCGGCTGTCAGGTGAGAAGTATGTGTATATATGTGTATATATATATATATATATATATATATATATATATATATATATATATATATATATATATATATTTATTATTTTTTTTTTTTTTTTACATGTAGCCTAGCTAGGGCTGTTTAGTACTAGTGCATCTTGCTGCTGCACTGGCAGTCTCCTCGCTACCGTCCCACATTGCAGCCATTAGGTGAGGCCAGCGCGGAGACTGACAGCGGGTGACCGACTGCGCCGGAGAAGGCAGAGCGCCGAGGCCAGTGACAGGTGACGGGATGGAAGTCTGAAAGCGCCGGACAGATTCCAGCGCTGATGGGAGGCTGGCGGGAACGCACAGTGCCGCATCCGATAACCGAGAATTCCCAGGAGGGGAGATGATGTTAAAGCAGCGGAGATGGAAGGGAGGGGGGGGGGAGTAGAATGACAGCGCTGGAAGCGGGAGGGCAGATGGCAGAGCGCACGAGACAGCGACAGGAGCTGGGAGCCGCTAGCAGCAGAGATAGGAGACCAGCGCTGAGCATACATGCCAGAGGTTAAAATGTTCTTTTCTTCAATTTAGGCTTAAAAAAGCGGATGCGTCTTATACACAGAAAAATATGGTAATTATTTGTCTCCAATATGGGAGAAAATGGAGCTCTAGACCTGCCCAAAACTGAGTTTGATAATCAATATGGACGACAGTATATAGAGTATCTGCACTTCACAAAAAGTTTTGATCGCTGGTAGGGATGAGCGCGTATACTCGCTAAGGCACTGCTCGCTCGAGTAATGTGCTTTAGCCGAGTATCTCCCCGCTCGTCCCTGAAGATTCGGGAGCCGCCGCGGCTGACAGGTGAGTCGCAGCGGGGAGCGGGCAGGAGAGAGAGATCTCCCCTCCGTTCCTACCCGCAGCTCCCCGCGCCGGCCGCCGAATCTTTATGGACGAGCAGGGAGATACTCGGCTAAAGCACATTATTCGAGCGAGTAGTGCCTTAGCGAGTATACTCGCTCATCCCTAATCGCTGGGGTCCGTCTGCTGAGACCCCTATTGATCACTAGAACGAGCTGGCTGAAGTGCTTGTCCAAGCAGTAGCCAATGGCCGAGTGAGCAATGAAGCTGGCTTGTTCTAGCGATCAGTGGTGGTCTTGGCAGCCAGGTCCCAGAGGTCAGAAGTTTTTGTGAAGCACAGTTGCTCTTTCTAAATCATATTTGAATATACATGGATGAATTTGCCCTTCTTCTTCTACCCGCCATCCTCTCACCTCCACATGCTGCATTTCCTAGAGATTATGTCACTAATCTTGGGGGTGTAAGCTGTATTGGTGTATGATATATTCCTTTTGTAGAATTTCTGGTACTTTTTTTTTTTCTTTTAATGCCTTTTGTGCAATGATTCTGTGAAATCAGACATCTTGCAATAGTAGATACTGAAATATTATAGAAATGCCTACGTAGATACTCCTTATCCTCTTGGTTATATTGGGCATCATGAACAGTATATATGATTTGAGTCCCCTCATTATGTATCTTCATGTTATTTCCAGCTTCAGAACTACCGAACGGTAATGGAAACAACAACCAAGGTAGTGCTGTACACCAGCCTGCAGCGACTCCTCACCAGTCCAGTGGGCGAATTACACGAAGCCAACCCAACCACTCTGCCCCTGGAGCGTCAAACTCAATCAGTAACGGCAAAGAAACACGCCGGACTGGGAAAAGATAGCGGACCTAAAAAATGGTGACCAAAAAACTGTCTTCTGCTCTTCCCTAGTTTTTACACATGGCGCCTAGTTTAAATTTGGAGAGGAACCTGATTTTTATTGTGCTCCTCTCACCAGAAGAGGTCGGGATCGGGATGATATAATGAAGCCTCCTAGTGCATTATAAAACCTATGTAAGGAAATGTTCTCACAATGTGAAAGTTCAGTGTCTTCTAGTAGTTCTGTAGTAGTGGCGCATCCTTGACCTGTGTCTTCTTGCTGTACGTAACAGAGCCGTGTCAATGGCAGGTAAATTATTTGGATCAGGTTTTTTTTTTTCATTACTTGGCCAAACAGAAAAAAATCCAACTTTTTTTTCTTCTTTTCCACTTTTGTTGTTCATTGACACAACTGGATGTATTTATCAGGAGGCATTTATATTTACAAACTTCTTTTATTCTGACATCTGATGCTCTGCTATTTTATGGGTAGCCTTTATTATTATTTTTTTTTTTACGTACATGTAGCCCATGTATCCATTTTGGGCTCTTTGTCTTCCTCGAGGATCTCTTCATCTCCTACTGTATGACCTGCTAATAATCCTTACTGATCTAGAAGCACCTGTTGGATCCAGTGGGCGTCCCATTAAAGGAACGTATACTGTAATAACACTATACGTTAAACATGGCCACTGACAGATGTGTGTTCTGAACAATAGCGTGGTCAGTCAACTAAGAAAAAATAAGTATATTTCAATTTTTCACCTTTTTTTGAATTTGATTCACATTTCCCACAAATGTTTTCGGATCAATTAAAAAAAAAAGTGACTTTAAAATGAACCTGTCACCAGGTTTATTTTGCCCAAACCACAGGCAGCATGAACCCGGTACAGATATGTCCGTTCGACCCACGTTTTTTTATTTTTATTTTTTAAGGTTTCAGAAAAAACATACTTAAAAGTTTTGGTTTTTTTTTGTTTTTTTTTTTTACTTGGAGCTCAATGTCAACGAGGCGGGCCATGCCTGGCTCTACCTACCCAAGACATCAAGACTGGCAGCCCTTTGCCTATACAATAAACAGGAAGAGATGCTGTCACCCTTGATGCTGCGGGGAGGGAGAGTCTGGCGCAGCTCACCCCTTCAACTCGAGGGCTCAGTCAAAATTCAAATTTTATCCATTTTTTTTCTGACATGCAGCAGCATTGCAGAATAAATCTTGCACGAGCCAGATGGGCATATCTTTCCCGGGTTCTTGGTGCCGGTGGTTCGAGCAGCATGAACAGGTGACTGGTTCGCTTTTTTTAAGGAAATTTCCGTTTGCCTTCCTAAATGAAATGTATTATAGTTGGAGAGGAATGTGAAAAGAAACCAAGATTGTGTAATTCTGCACTTAATTCATAAAAATGTTCGGTACCTTTTCCCTATATTTCAATATAGTAAGCAAATGAATCCCCAAATGTTTGCCAAACAAGTTAGCAAAGCTCAGAAGAGGAAAGACAATTGCTCATTACTGTTCCTAACCAGTTCTTATCTTATTTCCTTATATGAAATTGTGGTGCGATTTGTCTCTTTGACCCTCGTTACAGAAGAAATCCAAGAGTAATTTGGGGGATATTTACACTGATGAATCTGCAGGAATTTCTGCAATAAATCCGCTACATGTGAACGTGCCTAAGGCCAGCTTCACACATTCCAGAAATGCTGCAGAATTTACAGCACCAGCCACGTGGAGGAGAGTTCTACAGTCTGCTTCACGAGGTGCAGAAGTTTTCCACAACTTTTCAAAAAAAAAAAAAAGTTTCAGATTCTAATTCTTCAGCACGCCAAATAATGCTGTGGAGTCAAACAATACGGGAATTGAAATATGCAGCAGATCTGCATCAAAAAACACAGCCAAATCCGCACTGTTCAGTTTTTTTTTGTTTTGTTTTTTGTCTCAGAAGTCATAGAAATTTCCATTTTTGTTGCAGTAAACTGTATTTTCTAACACATTTTTTTTCTACCATCTCATTCGCTTTACTAGAGTTCACCTTTGTATTTCCGCAGCATGCATTCCGATCCACGCAGATGGTTTTTCCCGCTGCGTGTGCATGGTCCTCCATAAAACCCCTTCATCTGCATTTGACTTAAGTTGCAGGTTTTCATTGCAGATTTTTCATGGAAATCTCCAGCTCATCCTTTGTGTGTGCGCATAGGGCCGTTAGTCATTATCTAAACACGGCGGTTGGTTATCTCTTTTCATCTGACTGCTTTAATTAAACTTTTGACACTTTTTTTAGTTTTTCACTTTGAGAAAAAAAAACACACAAAAAAGTCAGCCTGGAACCAATCCTATGTCATCTGTAACGTTGTTTAGTGCCCCCAAACCGGTGGAAATTGGTGTTACCTTTTGACCGCCAAATCTTACCTAGTCAAGTGTTTTTGTAAACTCAGTGCAAATATGTCTTACCTAAAACACTATCGATAAAAGTGTGATCTGATGACGATCCCACGTGGCCTAGAGCTGAGGGATTCGTACATATTACGCAAATTTTTCTGCTAACGTGGTTGTTTTTTTTCACACTGCAGTTGGGGATCATCTATATGTTTAAGGCCGTATCCATACAGCCGTTTTTATTTTTTTTCTTGCGCAATTTTATCGCAATGCAACAGTGCTACAAATGGCATGTATGTAGAGCCCATGCTTTCCTATGGGTTCTTCCACACAAGTGATGTTTGTAGCCTGCGACATTGCGAGACCACAAAATCGTGGCCTGCTCTATACAGCCGCGAGTTGTGTTTTGTTTTTGTTTTTGTTTTTCTAGCCCATGTTTCTCTATAGAGCCTTCCTTTTGTTGCATTGCACGAAAACGCGATTTTCGTGCGATGCAACTTTTACAGTAGGAAATCCTACTGTAAAAGCCCTAAGCTAAGCCCTAGCTGCAGTAAAAAAATTATAATAATAAATCACCTAAAAAGCGCTGTTTGGCTCTGGCGCTGGTCTCTTCTTCACATCCGTCACTTATCTTCAGTCCTCTGACAGCCCTTCCTGGATTGGAGGATCAAAATCCCTCCGGGAAGTGCTGGCTGTTATTGGCTGAGCCACGGCACTCAGGAACCAACCAGAAGCAGTACTCGATGAACCAATCACAGCCATTCAATGAATGAATGCTGTGATTGGTTCATCGAGTGCCGGCTCTGATTGGCTGACCGTGCTCAGACAATCAGAGAAAGCCCTTCCTGGAGCAGGGATTTTGATCTTCCAATCCAGGAAGGGCTGGCAGAAGACTGAAGAAGAGTTATATTTTAAGCCCCACCCACTCCCTGAAAATTCTCACAGGTGGTGCTATAAAGTCATGTGACTTTGTAGCGCCACAAAATTGCTCCAAGAAAATGCAGCTATATAGCACGGACCACTGATGCGATTTTTGCTGAGATTTTCTGGCATCGCTATTGCGTCGCCTGTGTGGATGTGGCCAAATCTGCATTCTCCAAATGGAGAAACTAGTTTCTATTATTCCACTGCTTGAATAGGAGGTTCATGACGTATATTCTTTTTTAGATTACCTTATGAAAAGTATTCTTTGGCATAGCCATATACTGAGGCTCTCGTCGTTGGCCTGTAGTATCTTCTGCCAGTCACCGGAGAGCAACAAGTTGCCTTTCTGTATGATAAGGTATATGTGAATGTGATAGACCCGACACCCCTTGTCACATGCACTGTGCACTATATATGCTCTGTTGCACCAAATCCTACTGTGAATTTAAAGGTTAATGCTTTCATATGTGATCTGTTCCTCTTGTAGCGTATGTGTTTTCCAGCGCATGTATGTCGGCTCTGTGCTTATTCCGCTGGAACTTGCCATTTCTTTCAACCTGAATGAGTTTACAACTATGAATGGGGGATTAGCACACAATTTAATAAAATTGCTTTCTTATATTGTCTCATTTTTTTGCCGGTCTGTAATGGTTGGTTGGCACTAAAAGGGGTTATTGTAAACTGAGGATTCTGTAAACGGAGTACCCATATGTGGGTGACACTAACTAGTATTGCAATGTAATCTCCTAGCAATACCAGGCAGCCCGTATAAACAATGGTATATAGATAATGAAGGCGACACGTCCCGCTGCCCCTTCACGCTGCTGATCAGTTATAGGCTGTATTCAGGTGCTACTTTGCCCTTTGCTGGGGTATCTCTGCTTATGAGCTTCATCGTTTGGGGTCATTTTACTTATTCGTGTTGAGAGAACTGAAGAAGTAGAACCTTTTTGAATTTTGCCAACAGTTTGGTTCAGCGCAAACCGGAACCTTGGCTTCTTCATCTTGGCCGAACCCCTTCTTCTTATTCATCCTTTTGCCTGCTTTTCTTCATTATTCCTTTTATCCTTTGTCTTCATTATCCTTCCTCTCTTTTTTTTTTTTTTTTTTTTTTTTAATTTTCCTTCCACTTTTATTAACTTTGCCTTTTAAAACCGCTCAAAAGTACTTAAGTGACTTAAAGGGGTTGTCCCGCGAAAGCAAGTGGTGTTTAAGCACTTCTGTATGGCCATATTAATGCACTTTGTAATATACATCGTGCATTAAATATGAGCCATACAGAAGTTATACACTTACCCCCTCCGGTGCTGGCGTCCCCGTCTCCATGACGCCGACCGAAGCCTTCTTCTGCCTGGATTAGACGTGCTTGCGCTGAAGGAGCCGCTCCGACGTGCTCGCGCCGCACAGGTCTTCTGCGCATGCGCAGAAGACCTCTGCGGCGCGAGCACGCCAGAGCCGGACAGAAGAGGGCAGACTGCGCAAGCACATCTAATCCAGGCAGAAGAAGGCTTTGGTCGGCGCCATGGAGACGGGGACGCCGACCAACACCGGAGGGGGTAAGTGTATAACTTCTGTATGGCTCATATTTAATGCACGATGTATATTACAAAGTGCATTAATATGGCCATACAGAAGTGCTGAACCCCACTTGCTTTCGCGGGACAACCCCTTTAAGTGTCTTTTATGCAGTGCTTTAATAGCTCTTAGAGGCAGTGTTTGTTATATACCAGTTTTGGGGGTATTTGTGAAAATCCAGTTCAGCTCTCACTAATTCCGGCTGAACCAAATGTTTGCCGAAATTTAGCAAACTGAACAAACTTTTTTTTTTTTCAAAGGGCTGCTCATCTGTTACTTGCATATCGCTGTCAAGGATCTCCAAACATAGATGTCTGCTGGCCTAGCTCCTGTCATATTGGTTTGGGGACCCTTCAGAGCAGAATGCAAAAAATGTGATGTAGAAAGATTATGATGGCGGAATCCATTGTGTCTCAAAGGGATGCCAAAGAATTTTTATACCCTTTAGACCATTTCTGCAGCATTATTCCCCTAAAGAGTCTATCCTCGGTACCAGAATATTTTAGATTTTTCTTAGCTGAATGTCGTTATTTCAATGTGACTAAAGTAGGCTTGACGCTCCATACCTAAAGTTGATCACCCATAACCCCTAACTTTTATTTATTTTATAACTGCAACATGATCCACAACTTTTCAGCTACTTTTAGTTGCCTTCTGCAGTCCGGCGCATAATATAAACTTTCTTATTAGCCAACTAACAACTACATATTCAGCTACATTTTGATTACGTGTAACTTGATTAGGAAGCCACTGCAGGCCCTATGAAGATGTCTTGGCTATTTCAAACAAGTATTTCCAGTGCATAAGGCCTATTTAGACACTCAGATTATCGGTCAAAAGCCATCTTTTGAGCGATAATCGTTGTGTTTAAACACGCAGCCATCGTGCAGTTTTTGTTAACGATTGGCTCATCGGTTTTCAGGGCTTCGCGTTGAGTTTTCGCTGGGATACCACTGATGCTATTGTTTCAGCTGGTATCCAGCTTGGAGAACACAGCAGGAGTATGCAGGAGACAGCGCTCCAGCTGTGTTCTGCATACCCCGCTCGGAGCGCTCTGCTGTATACCAGCTGAGTGCTCTGTAAACACAGCAGGAGTATGCAGAAGACAGCACTCCAGCTGTGTTCTGCATACCCAGCTTGGAGTGCTCAGTGGGATACCAGCTGAGTGCTCTGTAAACACAGCAGGAGTATGCAGAAGACAGCACTCCAGCTGTGTTCTGCATACCCAGCTTGGAGTGCTCAGTGGGATACCAGCTGAGCGCTCTGTCAACATAGCAGCTGTATACAGAAGACCAAGCCCCAGCTGTCTTCTGTGTAGAGCGGGAGCTTTCATTTACACACTACGAAGCTCATAATTAGCTATTTAAGAGCTTATGCAAAGTGACCGCTCAAATCTGTCGCTCAAACTGCTGTTTGAGCGCATTTTGAACGATCACTTAGTTGTGTAAATGCACACAACGATTATTGCTCAGAAGATTGCCTTTGAACGATAATTGTATCTTAATGGGCCTTTAAAGTGTTAATCAGGGACTGTGCTCTGTCTTTCTTTCATAAATCAGCCATTCCTTCCCTTCAGCCATAGCGGCTCCTAAGCCACCCAGAAGTTGGTATGTCTGTATATGCTAGACCTAAGGCCACTTTCAGGAAAGCGTATTTTTACTACATATTTGGTCTGTATTTTGTGGACCATACTGGGCAGCTAATGCAAATTTATATATCTTTTGACATGGCCTTACTTCATTTTTCATGGTTTGGTTTTAAAAACGCAGCATGACTTTTATTCTTGCCAATACAATGTAACCATATGTCTTCGTTGACTGATGTCATTTGTAACATGTCAGTATTACAATACACTTATGTGAAACTGGCCTAAGGGTGGATTCAGACGAACGTATATCGGCTCTGTTTTCAGGCCGAGCCGATATACGTTGTCCTCATCTGCAGGGGGGGGGGGGGAGGATGGAAGAGCCAGGAGCAGGAACTGAGCTCCTGTCCCCTCTCTGCCCCTCTGCACTATTTGCAATGAAAGGGGTGGGGCTAAGTTCTGCAAATTAGCCCTGCCCTTGTCCCACCTCTCCCCATTGCAAATAGTGCAGAGGGACAGAGAGGGGACAGGAGCCGCCCCCCCCCCCCCCCCCCCCCCCCGAGAGAGACGACATATATCGGCTGGGCGTGAAAACCCTGCCGATATATGTTCGTCTGAATCTACCCTAAAGATGTGGATGTAGTCATGTTAGCTTATCCTCCTCCTTCTGTTAGCTCTCTTTGGCACCTTCCTCCCCAATGCAACTTACAGCGCAGACCGTAGCGGATTGAATCTTTGCCTGCCTGTAGATGGACACTCCTGAGATCAAAGCTTCTGGCTGGAAAAAATTCTTTAATTAGTCTCCATTCAAAATTGTTAGGGTGAAGGAAGTTAACTTTTAACCAAAATCTAAACAAATGGAGATGAATTGGCATATAAGTATATTTAATAAAGCTATCTGTAACCTTGCTGTCACCTGCTGACTAGTACCCTGTTCTCTTGAAGTCCTTCTACATCTGCACCTGTTTTGTCTCCAGTGTCTTGGTGCCAAGTAAAGATAAAAAAAATGTAAATCAACACTAACTTTTTAAACAACTTGCGCTTATATGATAACCAGTGTGATAAATAAAGGACATAGCAGTTTTGTCAATTATCTAAAATGATGGGTTTGTGCTGAAAAATCACTCTGAAGTGCTCCTGCTCCTACCTTGCTGGCCACTGTCTGCTAGCTCTTGATTGACTGGTGTGGACAATAGGACAGTCGGGATGAGTCGTCATTGCTCTTTGAACTGAACGTGAAGACTCAGGGTGCATTCACACGAACGTATGTCGGCTCGGTTTTCACGCCGAGCCGATATACGTTGTCCTCGTGTACAGAGGGGGGAGGATGGAAGAGCCAGGGCCAGGAACTGAGGCTCCCGCCCCCTCTCTGGCTCCTCTCCGCCCCTCTGCACTATTTGCAATGGGGAGAGGTGGGACGGGGGCAGGGCTAATTCCCGGACCTTAGCCCCGCCCCCGTCCTGCCTCCTCTCATTGCAAATAGTGCAGAGGGGTGGAGAGGAGGCAGAGAGGGGCGGGAGCCTCAGTTCCTGCTTCTGGCTCTTCCATCCTCTCCCCTCTGCACACGAGGACAACGTATATCGGCTCGGCGTGAAAACCGAGCCGACATACGTTCGTGTGAATGCACCCTCAGACGGAGAGCTACAAGTAGAGATAATGGCGATGGCTGCTGCTTAGGCCAGATTCACACTGGCATATTTGCACGCGCAATACGCAGAGAATAGAACCCATTCTTTTTAATGAGTTCCTTCATATATGTATTTTTCCTGTGCTCTTTGGTCACGCAACACCCCCCCAGCATGCTTTATTTTCCTGTGCAGCAAATGTCCCTATAGAAATCAATAGGGATATCCAAAATGCACAAAAAAAACCCCGCTAGGACATGCATGAAAAACTGTGTAAGTGTGCAGGAAAAAAAACTTCTCTTGAACTCATGGGACTAAATAGCCATTGCAATTGGTGCGTGCAAATGTCCATACCTTGCGCACGGAAAAAACCTTGTTCTCTCCACAAAAACATCCGTATGAATCTGGCCTTAGACAGAGGTACACTACTAATTTTTTGGGCACATTAATGCCTAATGAGATTGTCTGTGTGTGTGGACTTAGCATTTACAGGTTAACTACACTGACTTCAGAAGTGGGTCATGGGCTGACTGCAGGTCTCCCAACTCGACCTCCGAGCATCATATGCAGGCAGGAGCCCTGCAGTCAGGCTGGGATATACTTCCAAATTCCATACGTTAAAGGAAGCAACATATGACAGTGGGGTTTGACCCTTAATGAGTGCGAATCTTGTGTGTTGCGAAACGCATAAAACTTGTGCGAATATGAACGCCATTCTTTTGAATGGAGTCCTACATGTGAGTGATGTTTTCCTTCATCGCGATGCTGCGAATTAAAATAAAATCGCTGCATGTCCTATTTTAGTGCATTCCTCAGAAGGCAGCGCTCATTGTTTTTAATGGGACAGGCACACATCTCGGGCCATGCGCTGTGATGTGATCTTCCTTGTTGAGATCATTGGGAAATACTTGCTGATCCTCTGACGGGTATGAAACAAGTGCCAGAGGAACACAATTTTGCAGAAGTGATGCGAGGTGTTTTTACATGATAAACGCCTCACGTCCGCGGGTAAAACACACGTTCACAAGTATGATATCGGGTTGGGTTTCTTAGCCTGAAATTGTGCTTGCCTGTGAGATAGTAGCTTCAGCAATCTCTGTAGTTCTCTTAAGAAGGTCTATAGGCAGATCACAGCAGCTGCTCCTTCCACCGGTCCTGAGAGGATAGAGAACCAGATCTACAGTATACCATAGGCAGGGAAGAAGGCAGAATATAAGTCATATAATGGCACGAAAGAAGGTTATTCTGAAAAGTTAGCTGAAAACTCAGGAGCTTACTGTATCTTTACATTTCTTGGTTCTGGTAGCCGGCTCAAGGTTGACTCAGCCTTCCTTCATTGTGAGGTCGGTAAAATGAGTACCCAGCTTGCTGGGGGGTAAAAGATAACTGGAAGGCAATGGCAAACTGAAATTAAGGCTGTGTTCGCACAGCTGCTTTGCTGCTGATTTTGGGGTGGGTCTGCAGCAGATTTCAACCCCTTCAACGTCAATTGAAAGGGTGAAATCTACTGTAGATCACACCAAAATTAGCAACAGAATCTGCATTAAATCGGCTGTGATCACACCCCTAAAGCCTTTAAAAAAATAAAATCATATGTTCCCTGTTGTTCCGGTCCCAGTAGAAATGGCTTCGGTCTTGTGCCGCTCATTGTACGTGTAACTGCCCAGCCAATTGCTAGATCCATAAATGCCACGCTGTGATGGAGGCCGGAGACTGCAATTTCCATGTTGGCATCGGCAACACCTGAATATAGTAACATGGGTAAATAAACCGGTGGACTGGGTGGGAGGACTCGTGCTATACCCTCAGAAATACATCATTAGGCGAGTGCAATATGGGGCCATGAATCCAGCCAATATTGCGCTGCCCACCATGTGAGATCTCCGAGGATGCAAGGCGTTTTCATGTGAATAGAGCCTCACATCACTTCGGGGATGCAGGGAATCTCCGGCGTGGAGGTTCACAGAGTTTCTCCCATTGTTTTCAACGGGAGACACCACATCGTATGTACTTTGCACATTGTGCGATGCTGCTGACCCCATTGAAAATAAGGGGGCAGTGATGCAAGACAATGCAAAAGATAGAATACGCCACGATTTGTTTCATACATAGCATTGTATCGCGGTGCCATGCAGGAAAATATTGCTCATGTGTATGACCGCATTCAAAAGAATGGGATTCATATTTGTTTCTCGTAACACATAAATCTTGCGCGATTTTATCGCTTGTGTGAAGCCGGCCTTACAGGTCTGCAGCTTACTCAATATTTGGAAAGGGCCGCAGCAGTGAAGAGTAGGACTCCTACACAGAGAGAGTCGGTGGTGCCTCTGCTGCAACCCAGACTTGGGCTTCCTACACACGTCCAAACGCGATATCACGCTCCTGCATGTGCGATGTCCCTGCAGAAGCGAGGCGTTTGTGTAAAAAAAAAAAAAACGCCTCCCATCGGTACAGTTGCGATCCTCTTGTGCAGCTGATCGGCAGGTGTTTTCCACTGTTTTCAATGGGGAACCTTGCATTGCACTCGTGTGAACATCGCATGCCGTTCCCCCCCCCCCCCCCCCAAACGCAATCCTAGGCAGACGGCTGCAGTTTGGCCGCGCTAAATCTCAAACGGCAAACAGACCACAGCATGTTCTATTTCTGTGTGGGGCTCGCTCCGGTCTGCGCATGCGCCGGCTGCCACATGAAAGATCCGGAGCTGCGGGGCGCGGGTGAGTACGCGCTGCTCTCTGCAGGCGCTTGGGTCGGGTCCCGCGGCGGGAATTCTCGCTGCCGGATCCGACCCGGCCGTCTGCAGGCGGCCAATGGGTTCGTCCAAGTTATTTTTTCAGTAAACCTTTTTCCCCATGCAGCAAAATAATAAATCGGTACATATTCACCCCTCACCGCTCCCGATGTACGGGTCTCCACTACTCTGTTTACAGGCTGCAGTCCCAAACAGATCGCTGAACTCTGTTACTGACTGCAGCGCCTGTGACGTCCTGTAAACAGGTTGGGGCAGCCTGTAAATGTGACGTCAGAGGGGAGACCCGGGGCAGCGGCGCAGGACACTGCGGGAGCTGGGACAGGCGAGGAAAGGCTGATTCGTTATTTTATTCATGGGGAACATATTTTTACTCAAACTACCCCTTTAAAATTGGGAGGTCGCGCTACAGTAAGTCTCCATGTAGCCCCAGCTTTCCTTTACACTGTGCCCCAACAGAACTCATGCCTAGGGTTATCTAAGTTACAGAACACATTTTATGAGCATGACTGCAGTTTGTGAGCCTTGTTTAGACACAACGATCATTGCTCAAAAAATCTTTTGGGCGATTTTTGAGCGATAATCGTTGTGTGCTTACAGCGCAAGGTGAGTGATCGTTGAGTGATCACCTTGCACTCCGAGTGGGGAAAGAAGACAAACGGGGTCGCTTGTCTTCTGCATCCAACTGTTCAACTTAAGGGTATATATACACAGCGGAATCCACTTATAAGGGCTCAGTCACACGGGCGCATCGGCGCCCGTGTTCCTGCACTAAAAGACGGCCGCACTACAGATGCGGATGACTCTCCGCACCGCCGGAAGAAAGAACATGTGAACTACTCCATTCCCGGTCATGTGTTTTCTTCCGGCACTGTGGTGAGTCGTCCGTCCTGCAGTCCGGCCTTCTTCTTCGTGCAGTAACACGGGCGCATCGTGACTGAACCCTAAAGCCACTACAGAAATCTGCGGCTAAGCTGCAAATTTTGGTCACGTATTTTGCTCTTTGAATGGGCAAAATTCTTGACACGTCATTTTTTAATGCGGATCTGCGTGAATTATGGATTTTAAATATTTGCAGGGTCAAATCTACGTGTGGATCTGCGGCTTAACCATAGATTTCTGCCATCGTATTAGAGGCAAAATGGTATAATGTCCAAATACCCATAGAATGTGGCCATTGGTTGCAGTTGGGGAATATGATAGAACTGAATAGGATTCATTTGTGTTGTACACAGGAAGGTCTTATTCACCCGAGTGATATTCCCGCACGGCTTTTGTGCGATGCGCACAACACTCAGACGAATATGAGATCCATTCTTTTAAATAGATTTATTCACATGAGCGGAAAAAAAAGATTCGCAGCCTTGTTCTAGCTTTGGGTGTTCCCACAGAACGCCTCGCCCATTGTTTTCAATGGAGTCTTAAAAGACTTTGCATGGCATTTGCATGCTATGCGATGTGATGTTTTCCATTGAAATCGATGGAAACCATTTGTGATCCTTTGATACATGTGACACACCCGCCGGAGGATTGCAATTTCACAGAAGTGATGCGAGGCGTTTTTGAATAACGCAAGTTGGCAAGTGCAAGAAACTTGGCCCGATATCGCGCCCATCCAGGAAATGTAGCCTTAAGCTTAGGCTGTATTCACATGGGGTGTGGTGAAAACAGCTTCAGCAAAACCACGCATATTCGTGCCACAGTTGTGTCAAGGCAGTTTTTACCACACCCCAACCATCCCATGTGAACACAGCCAAAGAAAAAACGTTTTTCTTTTCTTACAAAACTTTTTCTATTTCTTGTTCCTGTTTTCATACTTTTTGTCAGCCCAAGCTACACGTATGTCTGAATATTTGCTATTGAGTAATTAGCTATGGTTCTTGCCATGAAGACCTTTGTACCCTGTGATACACGTTTTCTTTTACCTTGGGAGTCCATGCGATTTTGTAAGACTGTAAGGAATCTGGTTCTCCAGCATGTGGCAGTAGCGGGTCGCTGCTGACCCGACTGCTTTGTCATTTCCAATCAGATTGATCCTTTGGAATGTAGATGTTTCTTCACACCTGCACATGAGAAGTTCCCAGGTAACATCAGGTTAGTCCATGACTAGTATTGCATTTGCCAATGCAGCACCTGTGAAGAGGACTGCAGAGCAGATTTCTGCCATCACAACAGGTAAGTACTGGAAATAGTTGTCTGTAGCTCAGGCTTTGCTCTGTGTAGTGAGGGACTGGGTTCTTTCGGTCCCATTAAAGGAAATTATTCTCATGGGCCACGCTAAATCTAGGCAGAACGTGTGCAGGTCCACTTTTCAGCTGTATAGCAAAGTTTTTTCTTGTGCATGCAAGACATCTCAGTAAGGCTGGGTTCCCACAGGGCGGATTCTCGGCGAGATTTCCGCCGGGAGAACCGCTGCTGCAAAACCTGCGGTGGCTTTGAAGCGGCCCGGATGCTCACGCTCCCATTGAGGAGAGCGCGGCCTCAGCGGAAAAAAAAAAAAATGAACATGCTGCGGCCCGCAAATCCGCTCCGCAGCAGTGGCTTATGCCGGCTTAGCCACAGCGGATTTGCCGTCCCATGTGGACGGGATTTCTGAGAAATCTTGTCCACATGGCTGGCTAATCCCGGTATTAGCGGCTGCATGCGGATTTGCCGCGGCGAAATTCCGCACGGAATTTCCACGGCAAATCCTCCCCGTGTGAACCCAGCCTAAGGTTACTTAAGAACCTACAACCCCCTAGTGGTAAGTAATTGCCGACTAATGAGGATTTTTGTTTTCTGCTGGATATTTTGGTCAAGGCCTGTACTTGTTGGACGATTCTTTGGTATTCCTCTCCCCGATAGTCCCCCCGCTGACGTAATGTTTGCAAGCTGTGATGTTCTGTAAACCTGCTGCTACAGCCAATGACCACGAGCAGTGATGAGCGCTGATATTGGCTGCAGCAGCCTGTTTATGAGACTAACTACAGCCTGTAATTACATCAGCTGGGAGACCCAGAGCCTCTGGCAGGTGATTTATTCTTCAACATGGGGGACCCTTTACATGCAGTTTACATAACTCGGATAACCCCTTGAAGTAAGCCTGTAGCTTGTTTTCTTAATCATCTGTTGTGTAGCTGTATATAGAAGTAAAGGGGCCCCAAAGAAACCCCCCCCCCCCCCTCAAAAAAATTGGAGACGGTATATCTATAACATGGCGGGCTTAGATACAGGGACTCAGCTCTGTGTATGGTAGTGTATCACTAACTAATGCAAATAGGGGTCAGATACCGGTTCTACACAGTGATTACCCTACAGTTAGGCTGCTTTCATACCTGTGTTAGGGTCAGTTCAGAGTTTCCGTCTCTCTGCTCTATTTTTGGAGGGGAGACTGAAATAAAATGGAAAAACACTGGTCTTTTGGTTTCTATTTTTTAGTCGGTCGGTGGCCTTGTGAATTAGACCAGATGCAAAGGGATGTATTTGCACACGCAATATGCAGTGAATAGCACCCATTGATTTCAATTTGTTCGTTCACATGTGCAAAAAAACACTGTGGCATTCTCTATTTTCCGGTGCATTTGCACACCAAAGGTCCCCATAGAGGTTAATGAGGATGCGCAAATGCTTGTGAAATACGCTTGGAGATGCATGAAGCACTGAGTAATTGCGCAGGAAAAAGACCCCCCATCCTCCTGCTACCACTAATGCCCCTCTCAGTGACCTCCCTCCCCCATAGCACTATATTTCCATTTCTGTGGCCCTAAAAATGAATAATACCCACTCTGTGACCCCACAAAGTAATAATTTGCCTAATGCAAATCACTACAGGCATTTATTTTTCTTGTGTTTCCGTCAATAGGATCACCACACAGAGGTACATGATTGTGACACCCATGCAGAGAATGTTAGGGGTGCATCTAGGCTAAGCCTCCTTCTAAGTGATTTATTGCCAGAGAGTATGTGGAGAGATTCTTGACTTTTTACCTCCTCCAGAGTATATATAATATCCGGTGACATATAGATAACGTGGACTATAGGGTCATATTGTTCCTCCCAACCTGTAACTGCTACTGTGATTGTACCTGTAATTACCTGCTTACAAAGTTTATTCAAGTAATGTTTTACCGGGCCCCAACCGTTCCTGAGGACCCGAATTATGATACACTTGTCCAGTCTTTATTACTCTGCCATATAGAATAACTGTGTGGGAACGGTGGCGGCACAACGTGATATATATGTGTTCTCCCCCAAACACTCCCCAGTTTCTCTTGCCTATAGCAAGAATGTGGCATCTCTAACAGAACTCCACACTAGATCTACACAGGCCCTACTGAGTAAGTGCCACTCATCCTGCCCCACACACAGTACAAATGCCATAACTCAATAATAAAGCTCCCTTCATGCCCCCACTCAGTAATAATGCCCCAAATAGGCTCCTGCTCAGTAGTAATGATTCCAAGAAATTCATCAGTTGCTGCGCAAGTTTGAATATAATATAAAATGTTTAAGGCCTCATGCCCACGGCCGTAACAGACTCCGCCTGCGGAATATCGCAGTGGAGTCCGCCACGGCGCCCTCCAAAACCCCCATACTCACCATTCCGGATCCGCTGTACGCGTCCCTCCTGGCGGGCCAGCGTACATGCGCAGTACAGCGGTTTGACGCACTGGCAGTGCGGGATGTTCGCGGCTGGCGGTGGCCGATGTGCTACAGCGGAAGTATAGCGTGATGGCCGGCTTCCATTGACTACAATAAAAGCTGGCCGTGCATATTCCCATGGCAAATAGAGCATACCACGGTTTCTTTCACGCTGCGGAGTTCCACAGCGTGAAAATTGAGGTATTAAGTTCAATAGAACCTAATAGCTGCAGAGCAATGCCACAGATTTGCACCGCGTAAAATGCAGCAGGAATCCGGCTGTGGGCATTAGCCCTAACTGTAAACTTAGAAGTCATTGAAGTTGTGATTGGCTGCTGTCCAGGCACTTGGATACTCGCCATCATTATGCGGAGTCTTTCAGTTGCCATCATCTAGCAATATGTTGCTGTCTCACAGCAGAACACCAGCGGTCCATCATGTCAGCAATTTTAAGTGTCTCATTAACATGATTACCAACTTCCCATAAAGTCAAGGACAATTCATTCACAATAGGAGGCTTGTTCTGAGTCTGTAATAAAGAAAAGATGGATCCAAGATGTTTTTGAAGCTGGACGAGTTTGCAGGTTATTCTGTAACTTAAATTGCCACCACCGCTCATCCCTTCTAAAAATTCTTGGTTAGTACGGCTGCCTGTCCACGTGCGTTGCGGTATTCCGCGGCGGAGAGCAGGAGCCGGCAGACGGATCTCCACTGTCAGCCTATCTGACAGATAGGCCGACCACGGAGAATCACGACAAATTGCAGCATGCTGCGATTTGCCAGCCGCAAGCGGAGAATCGCAATGATTCTTCCCTTGTTGACAAGGGGGCTGCGCTCTCCATAGCAATGCTATGGAGAGCGTTCACTGCGTTCACCGCAGCTGGATTATCGCCGCGGGGAACGCAACTCAAACTCGCCCGTGGACAGGCAGCCTAGGCCCCTTATCCACGGCCGTGATTTTGCCAGAGGTAAATCGCCAGCGAATCACGCCGTCCGAAGCTTTCCATAGCGTTGCTATGGAAAGCACCGGCCCAGTGTCCACAAACAGAGAATCATTGCAATTCTCCGCTTGCGGACGGCAAATCACAGCATGCTGTGAATTGCCGTGATTCTCCGCGGTCAGCCTATCTGTCAGATTAGGCTGACAGCGGGGATCCTTCTACGGTTCCTGCTCCCGGGCGGCAGATATCCGCCGGAG
Organism: Eleutherodactylus coqui; assembly: GCF_035609145.1. Taxonomy (NCBI): domain Eukaryota; kingdom Metazoa; phylum Chordata; class Amphibia; order Anura; family Eleutherodactylidae; genus Eleutherodactylus; species Eleutherodactylus coqui. Next base: position 479,674,800 of record NC_089837.1, read on the forward strand.
GATACCGCAACGCCCATGGACAGGGGGCCTTACTTCTGTGCCTATAATAGTGAACAGAATGACAAATTCACTTATGATTGATCATAATCTTTTTGTAAAGCTTATAACTGTAAATAGTTTCTTCTAAAGAGACATTATTTTTCTGATTTTTAATGCCTTTATATATGATCTTAAGGACGGCTTTACACACGCACTTGCGCTGAATATTTGTACGATGGGCACTGCATTTTTTCATATGCCTCTGTGTGTTTTAGGGCTCATGTCCACGACTGTATTTTCACCGCATATCACACGTGTGTTGCATGGACACGTGATACGTGATAAATGGGGTCAATGAAAGTCAATGAACTTTCATTGATCCATACACACCGGCGTGTAGGCACTGCGTATCGATTCATGAGAGAAATAGATCGCAGCATGCTCTATTTCTCTGCGTACCCTCGCAGCATGAGCCATATACATTTGTATGGCCTGTGTATGAAACGCTCTAAAACAGAGCGGGGAATAAAATAAAAAATCACACTGTGCATGTCCGTGTGTGATACGTGGGCATGTACGGTCTCTGCCAGCAGAGCGTGGGGTGGAAAAATGGGTAAAATGTGCAAAAAAATGGGTAGACCAGCAGTATTTTTCGCATATGCCCAATGGCCTTGAGTCCTTACTGTATTTTTGCATGTGCAAAATGCATTTTTCAGCGTGCAAAAAAGCACGCATGCACAGTCCCATTGATTGCAATGGGCAATTAGTGTAATTAATTCAATATGTGCTATTTTTCTGTGCACATGTGCAGGAAAATAGAGCATGCTGCTTTTTTTTTTTTTTTTGAGCGAATGAAATGCGAATACATTAACTGCGTATTGCACAAGCAAACTTTGTGCGCACAATACGCTGCGCAAATACATTTGGGTGAATAAGGGCTTATTTAGATGACCGTATATCAGCTGGGTTTTCACGCCAGGCCGATATACGGCGTCCCTCTCTGCAGGCGGAGGAGGCTGGAAGAGCCTGGAGCAGTGCACTAAGCTTCCGCCGCCTGCCACTATTTGCAATGGGAGGGGCGGAACGGAGCTCCGCCTCGTCCCACCACCTCCCATTGCAAATAGTGGCAAGGGGCGTAAGCTTAGTGCACTGCTCCAGTCTCTTCCAGCCTCCTCCCCCTGCAGAGAGGGACACTGTATATCGGCCGGGCGTGAAAACCTGGCCGAAATAGTCGTCTGAATAAGCCCTAAACTCCTGTGTCACATAGGTGTATTTGCCTAGCATTTTGCGCATACACAATGAATATGTCCAGTCTTGTTATTTTGCATGCACGTTTAGTTTGCGCAAAAAATACGCAGCATGCTCTACTTTCCTGCATATTTGTGCAGGAAAATAGAAAATATTTAACTAATTCCCCTTTGCAATCAATGGGGGTGTGCTTTTACCACGCAAGAAAATATGCATAATTTCCGTGCACAAAAAATACAGAAACCCGCACAGGCATGCCCAAAAGCTCAACATCCATTGTGCAAATATGTAATACAAATTTGTGCGTAGATGCGCTTACAGCCGTGTGACGCCGACCTCAGACATCCTGTCCCTTGAATGATAGTTCAAGATTAGAGATGAGCGAACGCGTTCGTCCGAGCTTGATATTCGTGCGAATATTAGGGTGTTCGGGATGTTCGTTATTCGTGACGAACACCATGCGGTGTTCTGGTTACTTTCACTTCCTTCCCTGAGACGTTAGCGCGCTTTTCTGGCCAATTGAAAGACAGGGAAGGCATTACAACTTCCCCCTGCAACGTTTAAGCCCTATACCACCCCCCTGCTGTGAGTGGCTGGCGAGATCAGGTGTTCGCCTAATATAAAAGTCGGCCCCTCCCGCGGCTCGCCTCAGATGCGGTGTGAGTTAGATGAGGGACAGTGCTGTTTATACCGGAGCTGCTGTAGGGAAAGAATTGGTAGTTAGTGTAGGCTTCAAGACCCCCCAAAGGTCCTTATTAGGGCCACTGATAGCTGTGTGTTGGCTGCTGTTAGCAGTGGCATTTTTTTTTTTCTCAAAATCGCCTCTGCAGACCGTTGCACCTGGCATTAGGGACAGAAGTGCTGCATAGGCAGGGAGAGTGTTAGGAGTGAGTGTAGCCTTCAAGAACCTCAACGGTCCTTTCTAGGGCCATATTTATCCGTGTGCAGTACTGTCCAGGCTGCTGTTGGCTGTGCTGCATTTTTTTGGGGCTTCTCAAAATCGCCTCTGCAGAGCATTCCACCCTCCATTGATACTGCAGGGAAAGAATTGTATAGGCAGGGCCACAACACAGTTATTATTCATAGAATATACGCAGTGCTGCCTGTTGGTGGGAAAAAACTGAAAACAAATCTATTTGTCCAGCCTCTGTCCGTCCTTACGGGCGGTGGACACGTGTGAGCTGCGTGAAAAACATTGCTAAATCATACGCAGCCAGCTACGCTTTACTGCTGGGTTCGCCATTTGCTTTCCTTAATTGGGAAAAAAAATACCTGCTCTCCAAGAGTTATAATAACTCTGCTACCCTCACGTTCTGTGACACATAAGCAGGGACACAGCACAGTTATTAAACTTCTCAGGTTCATTGAATATACGCAGTGCTGCCTGTTGGTGGGAAAAAACTGAAAACAAATCTATTTGTCCAGCCTGTGTCCGTCCTTACGCCTGTGGAGACGTGTGAGCTGCGTGAAAAACATTGCTAAATCATACGCAGCCAGCTACGCTTTACTGCTGGGTTCGCCATTTGCTTTCCTTAATTGGGAAAAAAAATACCTGCTCTCCAAGAGTTATAATAACTCTGCTACCCTCACGTTCTGTGACACATAAGCAGGGACACAGCACAGTTATTAAACTTCTCAGGTTCATTGAATATACGCAGTGCTGCCTGTTGGTGGGAAAAAACTGAAAACAAATCTATTTGTCCAGCCTGTGTCCGTCCTTACGCCTGTGGAGACGTGTGAGCTGCGTGAAAAACATTGCTAAATCATACGCAGCCAGCTACGCTTTACTGCTGGGTTCGCCATTTGCTTTCCTTAATTGGGAAAAAAAATACCTGCTCTCCAAGAGTTATAATAACTCTGCTACCCTCACGTTCTGTGACACATAAGCAGGGACACAGCACAGTTATTAAACTTCTCAGGTTCATTGAATATACGCAGTGCTGCCTGTTGGTGGGAAAAAAACTGAAAACAAATCTATTTGTCCAGCCTGTGTCCGTCCTTACGCCTGTGGAGACGTGTGAGCTGCGTGAAAAACATTGCTAAATCATACGCACCCAGCTACGCTTTACTGCTGGGTTCGCCATTTGCTTTCCTTAATTGGGAAAAAAAATACCTGCTCTGCCACAGTTAATAACTCTGCTACCCTCACGTTCTGTGACACATAAGCAGGGACACAGCACAGTTATTAAACTTAGATAATTCATTCACTAGAGGCAGTGGGGCCTTTCGTTTTCCAAAAAGGGCAAAAATTATATTTGGCCTGCAGTCTTGCGCCAATTTATTTCCTGCCTGTGAAATCAAATCACTGGTAATACAGCATGCTGAGGGGTAGGGGTAGGCCTAGAGGACGTGGACGCGGCCGAGGACGCGGAGGGCCAAGTCAGGGTGTGGGCACAGGCCAAGCTCCTGATCCAGGTGTGTCGCAGCCGACTGCTGCGCGATTAGGAGAGAGGCACGTTTCTGGCGTCCCCACATTCATCGCCCAATTAATGGGTCCACGCGGGAGACGGTTATTAGAAAATGAGCAGTGTGAGCAGGTCCTGTCCTGGATGGCAGAAAGTGCTTCGAGCAACCTATCGTCTACCCGCAGTTCTGCGCCGTCCACTGCTGCCAATCCGAATCCTCTGTCTGCTGCTCCTCCTTCCTCCCAGCCTCCTCACTCCACTACAATGACACCTGCTCAGGAGCGGGAACACTCCCAGGAACTGTTCTCGGGCCCCTGCTTAGATTGGGCAGCAGCGGTTCCTCTCCCACCAGAGGAGTTTATCGTCACTGATGCCCAACCATTCGAAAGTTCCCGGGGTCCGGGGGAAGAGGCTGGGGACTTCCGCCAACTGTCTCAACAACTTTCTGTGGGTGAGGAGGACGATGACGATCAGACACAGTTGTCTTGCAGTGAGGTAGTAGTAAGGGCAGTAAGTCCCAGGGAGCAGCGCACAGAGGATTCGGAGGAAGAGCAGCAGGACGATGAGGTGACTGACCCCACCTGGTGTGCAACGCTTACTCAGGAGGACAGGTCTTCAGAGGGGGAGTCAAGGGCATCAGCAGGGCAGGTTGCAAGAGGCAGTGCAGTGGCCAGGGGTAGAGGCAGGGCCAGACCGAATAATCCACCAAGTGTTTCCCAAAGCGCCCCCTCGCGCCATGCCACCCTGCGGAGGCCGAGGTGCTCTAAGGTCTGGCAGTTTTTCACAGAGACGCCTGACGACCGACGAACAGTGGTGTGCAACCTTTGTCGCGCAAAGCTCAGCCGGGGAGCCAACACCAACAGCCTCACCACCACCACCATGCGCAGACATATGATGGCCAAGCACCCCGCAAGGTGGGACAAAGGCCGTTCACCGCCTCCGGTTTGCACCCCTGCCTCTCCCCCTGTGCCCCAACCTGCCACTGAGATGCAACCCCCCTCTCAGGACACAGGCACTACCGCCTCATGGCCTGCACCCACACCCTCATCTCCGCTGTCCTCGGCCCCATCCAGCAGTGTAGTTCAGCGCACCGTTCAGCCGTCGCTTGCGCAAGTGTTCGAGCGCAAGCGCAAGTACGCCGCCACGCACCCGCACGCTCAAACGTTAACCGTCCGCATCGCAAAATTCATCAGCCTTGAGATGCTGCCGTATAGGGTTGTGGAAACGGAGTCCTTCAAAAGTATCATGGAGGCGGCGGCCCCGCGCTACTCAGTTCCCAGTCGCCACTACTTTTCCCGATGTGCCGTCCCAGCCCTGCACGACCACGTCTCCCGCAACATTGTGCGCGCCCTCACCAACGCGGTTACTGCCACGGTCCACTTAACTACGGACACGTGGACAAGCACAGGCGGGCAGGGCCACTACATCTCCCTGACGGCACATTGGGTGAATTTAGTGGAGGCTGGGACAGAGTCAGAGCCTGGGACCGCTCACGTCCTACCCACCCCCAGAATTGCGGGCCCCAGCTCGGTGCTGGTATCTGCGGAGGTGTATGCTTCCTCCACTAAAGCACCCTCCTCCTCCTCCTCCTCCTCTGTCTCACAATCAAGATGTGTTAGCAGCAGCATGTCGCCAGCAGTCGGTGTCGCGCGGTGTGGCAGCACAGCGGTGGGCAAGCGTCAGCAGGCCGTGCTGAAACTACTCAGCTTAGGCGATAAGAGGCACACGGCCCACGAACTGCTGCAGGGTCTGACACAGCAGACCGACCGCTGGCTTGCGCCGCTGAGCCTCCAACCGGGCATGGTCGTGTGTGACAACGGCCGTAACCTGGTGGCGGCTCTGCAGCTCGGCAGCCTCACGCACGTGCCATGCCTGGCCCACGTCTTTAATTTGGTGGTTCAGCGGTTTCTGAAAAGCTACCCACGCTTGTCAGACCTGCTCGTAAAGGCGCGCCGGCTCTGCGCACATTTCCGCAAGTCCCACACGGACGCTGCCACCCTGCGCACCCTGCAACATCACTTTAAGCTGCCAGTGCACCGACTGCTGTGCGACGTGCCCACACGGTGGAACTCTACGCTCCACATGTTGGCCAGGCTCTATGAACAGCGTAGAGCTATAGTCGAATACCAACTCCAACATGGGCGGCGCAGTGGGAGTCAGCCTCCTCAATTCCTTTCAGAAGAGTGGGCCTGGTTGGCAGACATCTGCCATGTCCTTGGTAATTTTGAGGAGTCTACCCAGGTGGTGAGCGGCGATGCTACAATCATTAGCGTCACCATTCCTCTGCTATGCATCTTGAGAAATTCCCTGCAAACCATAAAGGCAGCTGCTTTGCGCTCGGAAACGGGGGCGGGGGAAGACAGTATGCCGCTGGATAGTCAGGGCACCCTCCTGTCTATTTCTCAGCGCGTACAGGAGGAGGAGGAGGAGCATGAGGAGGATGAGGAGGAGGGGGAAGAGACAGCTTGGCCCGCTGCTGACGGTACACCGGCTGATTGCCTGTCATCCTTTCAGCGTGTATGGCCTGAGGAGGAGGAGGAGGAGGAGGAGGATCCTGATAGTGATCTTCCTAGTGAAGACAGCCATGTGTTGCGTACAGGTACCCTGGCACACATGGCTGACTTCATGTTAGGATGCCTTTCTCGTGACCCTCGCGTTGCACGCATTCTGGCCACTACGGATTACTGGGTGTACACACTGCTCGATCCACGGTATAAGGAGAACCTGCCCACTCTGATTCCCGAAGAGGAAAGGGGTTCGAGAGTGTTGCTATACCACAGGACCCTTGCGGACAAGCTGATGGTAAAATTCCCAGCCGACAGCGCTAGTGGCAGAAGGCGCAGTTCCGAGGGCCATGTTGCAGGGGATGTGCGTAGATCGAGCAGCATGTACATCCCAGGCAGTGCAACAGTCTTTAAGGGCCTGGCGAGCTTTATGGCTCCCCACCAAGACTGTGTCACCGCTCCCCAGTCACGGCTGAGTCGGCGGGAGCACTGCAAAAGGATGGTGAGGGAGTACGTAGCGGATCGCACGACCATCCTTGGTGACGCCTCTGCCCCCTACAACTACTGGGTGTCGAAGCTGGACACGTGGCCTGAACTAGCCCTGTATGCCCTTGAGGTGCTTGCTTGTCCTGCGGCTAGCGTCTTGTCGGAGAGGGTGTTTAGTGCGGCTGGGGGAATCATCACAGATAAGCGTAGCCGCTTGTCAACCGACAGTGCCGACAGGCTAACACTCATCAAGATGAACAAAGGCTGGATTTCCCCAGACTTCTGTTCTCCACCAGCGGACAGCAGCGATACGTAAGCAATACGTAGGCTGCACCCGCGGATGGAAGCTACGTTCTCTCTCACCATCCAAAACGGGGACATTTCTGCTTCATCAATCTGTGTCTAATATTCCTCCTCCTCCTCCTCCTGTTCCACCTCCTGAAACCTCACGTAATCACGCTGAACGGGCAATTTTTCTTAGGGCCACAAGGCTCACTCAAATAATTTTTCAGAACAATTTTTATAAGTTTCAATGCGCTTAAAAGCATTGGAACTTTAACTTGAACCAATTTTTCGTTACACTGGGCTGCCTCCAGGCCTAGTTACCACTTAAGCCACATTAACCAAAGCGATTAATGGGTTTCACCTGCCCTCTTGGCTGGCCATGGCCAATTTTTGGGATGTACATTAGTACTGTTGGTACAGCAATTTTTGTGGGCCCTCGCCTACAGTGTAATCAAATTAATTTTTAGCCCACCTGCATTACAGCTGACGTTACCTCAGCTGTGTTGGGCAATGCAATGGGATATTTCTATGTACCGCCGGTGGCTTCCTGGCACCCACCCAGGCAGTGGGTCCACAGGGAGTTAAACCTACATGTGTCCACTTGTAAAGAATCCCAGTCTGACTGGGGCATGCAGTGTGGGCCGAAGCCCACCTGTATTACGCACGACATTACTACCTCAGCTGTGTTGGGCAATGCAATGGGATATTTTTGTGTACCGCCGGTGGGTTCCAGGGAGCCACCCATGCTGTAGGTGCACACTGAGTTTTTAATACATCTGTACACTTCTAAAGAACCCGTCTGACTGGGGCATGCAGTGTGGGCCGAAGCCCACCTGTATTACGCACGACATTACTACCTCAGCTGTGTTGGGCAATGCAATGGGATATTTCTATGTACCGCCGGTGGCTTCCTGGCACCCACCCAGGCAGTGGGTCCACAGGGAGTTAAACCTACATGTGTCCACTTGTAAAGAATCCCAGTCTGACTGGGGCATGCAGTGTGGGCCGAAGCCCACCTGTATTACGCACGACATTACTACCTCAGCTGTGTTGGGCAATGCAATGGGATATTTTTGTGTACCGCCGGTGGGTTCCAGGGAGCCACCCATGCTGTAGGTGCACACTGAGTTTTTAATACATCTGTACACTTCTAAAGAACCCGTCTGACTGGGGCATGCAGTGTGGGCCGAAGCCCACCTGTATTACGCACGACATTACTACCTCAGCTGTGTTGGGCAATGCAATGGGATATTTCTATGTACCGCCGGTGGCTTCCTGGCACCCACCCAGGCAGTGGGTCCACAGGGAGTTAAACCTACATGTGTCCACTTGTAAAGAATCCCAGTCTGACTGGGGCATGCAGTGTGGGCCGAAGCCCACCTGTATTACGCACGACATTACTACCTCAGCTGTGTTGGGCAATGCAATGGGATATTTTTGTGTACCGCCGGTGGGTTCCAGGGAGCCACCCATGCTGTAGGTGCACACTGAGTTTTTAATACATCTGTACACTTCTAAAGAACCCGTCTGACTGGGGCATGCAGTGTGGGCCGAAGCCCACCTGTATTACGCACGACATTACTACCTCAGCTGTGTTGGGCAATGCAATGGGATATTTCTATGTACCGCCGGTGGCTTCCTGGCACCCACCCAGGCAGTGGGTCCACAGGGAGTTAAACCTACATGTGTCCACTTGTAAAGAATCCCAGTCTGACTGGGGCATGCAGTGTGGGCCGAAGCCCACCTGTATTACGCACGACATTACTACCTCAGCTGTGTTGGGCAATGCAATGGGATATTTTTGTGTACCGCCGGTGGGTTCCAGGGAGCCACCCATGCTGTAGGTGCACACTGAGTTTTTAATACATCTGTACACTTCTAAAGAACCCGTCTGACTGGGGCATGCAGTGTGGGCCGAAGCCCACCTGTATTACGCACGACATTACTACCTCAGCTGTGTTGGGCAATGCAATGGGATATTTCTATGTACCGCCGGTGGCTTCCTGGCACCCACCCAGGCAGTGGGTCCACAGGGAGTTAAACCTACATGTGTCCACTTGTAAAGAATCCCAGTCTGACTGGGGCATGCAGTGTGGGCCGAAGCCCACCTGCATTAAGCACGACATTACTACCTCAGCTGTGTTGGGCAATGCAATGGGATATTTCTGTGTACCGCCGGTGGGTTCCAGGGAGCCACCCATGCTGTGGGTCGACAGGGACTTCACAATAGGGAGTTGTACCTGCCTGTGTCTATGAATTAAAAAGCCCGGTCTGACTGGGGCATGCAGACACCTTGACAGAATGAATAGTGTGTGGCACATAGGTTCCCCATTGCTATGCCCACGTGTGCAGCTCCTGATGGCGGTGGCACAGGATTCTATTTCTCATTGCTTCTGTACAGCATTGTGGGCTATCGCTCCGCCACTTTTAAAGAGGGTCGCTGCCTAGCCGTGCCAACCTCTGCAGTGTATGCCTGCGGTCCCTCGTCATGGCAGACGCAATTCTAAATAGACATGAGCGTGGTGTGGCATGAGGGCAGCTGAAGGCTGCGCAGGGACACTTTGGTGTGCGCTGTGGGGGGGAGGGGGTGCGGTTGGGCAGCATGTAACTCAGGAGAAGTGGCAGTGGAGTGTCATGCAGGCAGTGATTGTGCTTTGTTGGAGGTAGTGTGGTGCTTAGCAAAGGTATGCCATGCTAATGAGCGCTTTTCAGAAGTAAAAGTTGTTGGGAGGGGGGGGGGGCCCACTCTTGCCGCTATTGTGGCTTAATAGTGGGACCTGTGAACTTAGGATGCAGCCCAACATGTAGCCCCTCGCCTGCCCTATCCGTCACTGTGTCATTCCCATCACTTTCCTGAATTGCCCAGATTTTCACACATGAAAACCTTAGCGAGCATCGGCGAAATACAAAAATGTTCTGGTCGCCCATTGACTTCAATGGGGTTCGTTGTTCGAAACGAACCCTCGAGCATCACGGGAAGTTCGTTACGAATAACGAACACCCGAACATTTTGGTGTTCGCTCATCTCTATTCAAGATGTTTACGGGAAGTGGGGGGTGGGCGTTTAAACAAATGTGGCGGGAAGTGGGGGATGGGCGTTTAAACAAATGTGGCAAATGAGCTCTTTCATATTCCTGGACAAGTTGAGAGAGGAGACATCAGGCCCAGCCGACCCTCATTTGCATTGGTATGGATCTTGATTAGATACTTTGTATTCTGTAGTTTGGTTATTGTGTCCATTTGGTCAACATGTTTTGGTAATTTCATCAGAGTTTTCAGTTTATTTAGTGTAACACTGAAGTGTTTGTCCTCCTTAGATGCGGCTCCACGGGGTCCGGCTCCTGCTATTCAGCCTCTGCACTTCCTTCCCTTTATTCGCCTGTCTGGACCCAGATAATACTGAAAATGTCACTTCAAGTGGAAACCAACAGACTGAATATAAGCAGAATGGATCCAGACTGGAAGAAGCTGAAAAAGAACAAGAATATTATCTTAAGCAACTGTTTCATCTGTACGGCGAGAATGATACTTTAACCTATGAAGGATTGACTTCCCTGCTGCAAAACCTGGGGCTTGGTAAAGTGCAGGTGAATGATTAAATGATAGAGGAATGTCGCTTCATTCATTATGCAGCAGACACTGCTCTTAAAGGGATTCTGTTAGCTACTTTGAGCCCTATTACCTAAGCTTATGGGCTCAAAGTAGGTTACCCGCAGAGATCGGGGATGCAAGGCCGCCTGCACACGAACGGGTCGGAATTCACATGCGGGAGCTCGTAGTGAAATCCGACACGGACAACAGCCGGCATCTGTGTGTACCTGTCATTTCTCTTCCGTTCTCTGTACTCCAGATGGTTGCGGCGAGCCGCCATCAGACATCCGCAGTACAGATTTATAAGGCTGGATTCACACGGGGCGGAAATTCCGACCGGAATTTCGCCACGGCAAGTCCGCCTGCGGATGCTAATCCCCGGGTTAGCCAGCCTTGTGGACGAGATTTCTGAGAAATCTTGTCCACACGGGACAGCAAATCCGCCGCGGTGAAGCCAGCTCTGCGGCACGGATTTGCCGGCCGCAGCATGTTTATTCTTTTTCTTCCTCCGCTGCAGCCGCGCTCTCCTCTATAGGAGCGCCGGCTGCAGCGGAAGAGCGAGCATCCAGGCCACTTCAAAACCCGCGGCTAAGTGCCGCGGGTTTTGAAGCTGCGCTTCTCACGGCGGAAATCTCGCGGGTTTCCCGCTGCAGCCAAACCGCGAGATTTCCGCTGGGAATCCGCCCCGTGTGAACCCAGCCTAAAAGTAAAAGTTTACTTTTCCTAGGCGACAACACTGGTACCCGCAATTCGGTTCTGCGAGTGTGCAGGAAGAAGCACTTTACATAGCATGCTACAAACGGTATTTGGTGTGGACGCTAGACGTGGATTCGACAACACCAATCTGTTCGTGTGCAGGTGGCCTAAGTTTTATACTTAGCTTCCTCATTCTTTCATGGCTGTTGGCTCTCAAACCTACCACTGAACGCTTCCAGCGGACTACTTAATTGCGCTCACAGAATGAGAAGAGTATTTAGCACGCACCTATGTAGTCCACGAATGCATTGCAGTAGCAGTGCAGCTACGTATAAAACTTACATACCTGGAATCAGCAGGTCAGCTAGTTTGATCCCATAAGCTTATTCCCTTTAAAGGGATTGCACCAAGTTATATAGGGATCGGGGATAACCTTATGATCGATAGGGATCTGACTGCTAAGGCCCCCACCAATCCTGAGAACAGGGGTCTGGTCGGTCATTGAGTGACTGAGGCGGAGGCTGCACAGCAACACTGCACCATTCACTAGTGCTGGAGATTGCTGAAGCTCCATTCACTTGGGGACCGGCCGGACCCCAATCCTTGGGATCGATGAGGATCCCAGTAGTTGGACCCCACTAATCATAAACTTATCCCCTATCCTGTAGGTAGAGTATAATTTTATAACTTGGCACAACCCCTTTAAGCTACTACTGCAGCCATCCTACTGGCATCATCGTTCACAGTATGGCATGTAACCACTGTGGCCACCAATTGCAGCGATCATGAGCAGTAATAAACATTACATGAAATGCGAGCACAGAATATGGAAATGTGAAAAAGCCATTAAAATCAATGGGTTTTATTCTCTGCGTATTGTGGCTGCAAATATGCCAGTGTGAAGCCGGCCTAATCAGATTTCATTGACTGATTGTATTGTGAAGGTGAACTACTATAAAACAGTCCTCATCTCCCACCCCCCAGGTAGTGCAGATACAACACAGAGAACTGGGACATGATCACGTCTCTCATCTGGATATCCTTGATGTTCAAGACAACAAACACCAACATGTACATTCCTCCTGGGAACACCTATCTGCCCTCTCAACCCCCGAGGAAACAAAGTATAATGACAGGTTTGTTTTCACATCACAATGGATACAATTTATTTAACTTTTGTTTTGGAGATTAAGTCTGGAACAAGCGGCGCTGGCTGTATGGGATGAAAAATGTATTTTGCTGACTTTTCTGTTGACTATTACTATAATCATTACGTTTTACACAACTAGCTTTGCTCTTTCTCTCTGGGAGAATAGTCTACATGACTTCTCAGATAAATTGCAAACAAGCAGCGTACCAGATACAGTAACAAGGAAGCCAGAACCTAGAAAAAGCACAGTGCACGCTGGAAAAAGTGCGAACGTGAACCACTTGCAAACACAGGGGCAACCCGGAGACATCCTGCAACACCTGCTACACCTCCATCATACTGAGAACAGCCATCAGCATGAAGACGTAAGTCACTGCTTCGTTACAGCAATCCTATGACCCTTCTGAATTAACGGAGCTCCTCTTATTGTGTTTCCAGGTAGCAAACATAAGGGGCATATTCAAGATTTGTAGAAGTCCTTGGCAATTAATATGGCCCACCTCTGGGACTTAGATCACTTGTGACCCATTATTGCAACCAGCCCTACGAGTGGTGGCATTGCATGTGTGTGGCCCCCAGCATTGAAGCCTATCGAGTTGCAGAGACAGAGAAGCCAGCAACTACTTTACACTTCAATTCAGAGTAGAGGGCCATATTTTAATCTCTTCTTGGCTAGATAGGATAGTCAGTCTCTGTGTAAAGAGGATGCATGGTAGCTTGCAGCAAGAAATACCCTGTAGTCTGCAAGGTGTATGACAAGAAAGAAGCGTAAGGTTCCCTTGTACCCACTGGTCAACCAGTTCTTAGCTGTGATTTTAACAACCGGTTTAATAAAACCAGCCTGTTCATGGAGTTGAGTAATGGAGGCCTCGGGAGACAAACCCTTTATGCTCTTCCTTTAACCCTTTCCAATCCACTGTCTGACGTCGGAAGACATTATGATTTAAGGCTGTACAGCTCCGATGTTGGAAGACGTCCGTCGGGGTTCTCTTGCTGTATATTGCCAGCCTCTCTGCTGTTGGAGCCTATCCAACGTGTCACCTCATGCAGTACTGGCTTTAGCCAGCATATAGCGCTGTTGTATAATGGCAGAAAAAGAGTAAGCCCCCTAGGAAAACCGGGATACAAATTGGATTGGAAAGGGTTAATGTGGCACTGGGCATTTTACACTTGATCTATAAATTGCCTTGGGTACTGGTCTTGTTTGATCCGAAATGCACCTGATGAAAATTCATTAGAAGTCAATAAAACGAAATACGTGTTGATGCATATGAGCTCCTCCAACCTCTCATGTGATGTCTTTTGGCAGGAAAGTCCCTACTCTTGACCCAAATCCCTATGCCCTCCCTGTTGAACTGATTATATAGCTTTTCATTAATCAATTTACTTAAATGCTCCAGAAAGTGTTTATTTCCTTCCTAAGTGTATATTCTCCCACAAGTTGCACATTCGTTCATGATTTGAGACCTAAAAGTTGCCTCTCGACTCAGATTATTTTTTTGATAATAAATTAAAGAAAAAACTGTTCAAGCATATAGACCTGCAAGAAATGTAGATTTATCACATAATAAACCCTAAGCGGGTTTTCCAGTTGTAGGCTATTAATGATCTATCCCCAGGAAAGGTCATCAATAGTAGATTGCTGAGGGTCTGCCGCACGGGACCCTCGCCAATCGCAGGCATTGAAGTAAATAGGAACTTTGCTTGCAATACCAAGCCTGGCCACTACAGTGGGAACAGAGCTATCTGCTTCTTGTAGAAATTAGCTCAGTGCATGAGCACATCGGCCCAGAGGACAGCGGATCAGAGGGAGCCTCAGGTGGCAGCCATCTATTGATCTACTGAATCTTCCGTCCCGTTAATAACATATGGCTACTGCTATTTAGTTGTCTGCCTTTTTCTCCACCGAGAAGCCCCGTTTTTCTGCAGAGGTGTAGCTGAATGCCAAGTGGAGCTTGATTTTGAGAAAAACAATGGTTGTCAGTCATTCTTAATGGAGAAACTCCTACAATGAGTTTACATACATATTAGATCCTATGATGTTTTGAGCAATTAGCAAACATTTATAACTGCTATAAAAGTTCAAGATTTATTACAGCTCGGCTATTAAATAACGAGCTTGGAAAACGGCCAAGATTTAGTAACTTCAGTGATCTGTGCTGAAGAACTTTGAGTTTCCGTAACTGACTTTATAGCCCTATTTGTTATGGAGATGATTTCCTATGCATTAGACCACTGGATTATCATGGGCAGTATTTTCAGTGTTCCCAGACTGTTATTACAAAGGTCATATAGGCAACTTTAATTGTGTTGGACCGGAGGACTCGCTCAGATGAGTATATTTTTTTTAAATACACAGTAGGCTGCCAATACGTATGTAATGTGTGTATTTAATGTACCAGACTATGATAATTTTCTGTGCTAAAATAGGACATGCTGGGCTTATAATATGCAAGCCTGAATGGCCAAATGTAAATCAATGAGCTTTTAGCTCTGTATATTACATATACGCATAATACACAAGCTATATACACTTGTCTGACAGTATTTACATAGCGTTGTTTAGTATAGTATATTTGCAGTGTATGTTGGTGGCGGCGCTATATAACATTTAGGTAACTGTATATAGTGTTGCTTGGTCAGTATATAGCATATCTATTTGGTCACCATACTGTATTATACTTATAATTTGGCACTATATGCCAACAGAATATATCACATATGGCGTCATCCAACATGAGGCCGTCCTGCCTAGTAGCATTGTGTGTCCGGGCAGTATGAGACCGAATACTTTGCTAATACTTTCCTATAATGATGCCTTATAGCTTTGATTTACGTCATTTGGTATTCTGTGTAACTTTTGGAATATCAATCTTATTTGCAAATTGTTTATGCCCATAATATCATTTGCCTCTTAAAGTGACCCTCCGGTCCTGGAAAAACCAAGATGGCAGCATTGATTCTCTGACTACGTGGTACACTTATAGCATGCATTGGTAGTCTAATACAGTGTTTCCCAACTCCAGTCCTCAGGGACCACCAACAGGTCATGTTTTCAGGATATCCTATGGTAAGAACACCTGTGGTAATGTCTGAGGGACCGACCATAATTGCATCACCTGTGCAATACTGAGGAAATCCTTAAAACATGACCTGTTGGGGTCCCTGAGGACTGGAGTTGGGGAACACTGATCTAATACACAACATGCGGCTCTGACTGGCCAGCACTACTCATGTGGACACAACTGGTTAATCAAAGCAGGTGTAGCATCTTATACTAATGCACAGTGCATCAGGTAGTCCGAGAAGCAGTGCGGCCATCTTTGTTTGTCCACGACCCGAGGGTCGCTTTCAGTCCTGCAGTCATATAACTTCATCTTAAATTTTATTTATATATGCCTTTTACCTATTCCAGTATACTACGGTAGTAGCGTACCAAGATAGATTCTTCTTTCTGCTGTCATCCTATTAATCTCCTTTCTTGTGTCCATACTGCAGTGCCTCAACGTAACCCAGCTGCTCCTGAACTTTGGGCTTGGCTGGGTCTCGGAGATCACACCTCAGCACTTCACTTTACTGTGTCCAGCACTGCTCTACCAGATTGACAGCCGTGTGTGCATTCATCACAGCGATCAGCTGCCTCCTCAATCCACAATCCCCCGGCAGTCATTGTTAAAAGGTTTGTACACCAGGAATACAAAGTTTAAGGGACAACTGCTGCTGACCATTTTCTTTTTACCACTGTTTTATCAAAAAGTTCTGACACTGGGTGCACTTTGGTAAAGGGAATCTGTTGTAACAATCATGCAGTTTTATGAGCAAGGATTCCATATAACTTTTAAACTCCTGCTCCTTCTATGTTCAGGAGTCCAGTGGGCGGTCCTACTTGCGCTAGTGCCAAAATTGCGGCGCTTTGAGCTTTTAATAGAGCGCCAGAATTATTCCTAAGTGGAGAGGGCATTAGGGGCATGGCTGAACATGGCCAGTCAGATTTACTATGCCAACTTGTAGCTGATGTAGGTTTGAGTCTGATGTACAGAGGTGCCCTCATTTGCAAAAAATGTATTAAGAGGCTTGTGCCTCTTTATCTATTTGTCACACTTAAAGGGAACCTGTCATCACTTTTAGAGCTCCATAAACTACATTATGAGGCTGAAAGGTGAGAAGATGGCAAGTCTGGGGAGCCGTTTTTTATACTCACTGGGTCACCTGGTGAGTATGAAACACAACTTCTCCGGACTCCTCATTCCCTCACCTTCCAGCCCCATAAAGTAGTTTATGGGGCTCAAAGGTGATGGTAGATTTCTTTTAAGCTGGTGCAAACGTTACTTAGACCAGAGTATGAAACATTGGACTAAGTAAATATGCCACAAAGTCTCTCCTTCTATACATCTTCCTACGTGGATCTTTTATCAGAGCCTCTAACTGCTTCATGTCATATACTGGCCAATTATGTATATTACTTTACCACATGAGCAAGTATATGTCATGAGTGTCCTATATTTAAATAGTCTTACTTTGTAGGGGTGAATTAAAATTAAGTCTAATTAATTACTTTTATGCACATAGATCTGCAAAAAAAATGTAATGACTCTGTATATTCCGTTTTTCTCCTCCCTTCCGTCCTGCAGTGCTTGGTTGGGGGGCGCTTGCCGTCACAGTGATCAGCGCCCCTTCACTCCTGACCGTTGGGTTTATTCCACTTCTCAGACGTCCTCTCTTCCGCCACCTCCTCAGCTTCCTGGTGGCCTTAGCTGTGGGGACTCTTTGCGGTGATGCTTTACTGCATCTGCTTCCACATGTATGTATTGCTTAACATTGTTGTGTGAACATATCTAGAACATGTGAATATTATGCAATGACGCATAAAACCAGAACACTACAAGGGTCTTTTATAAGCAGGGATTGAAGACTTGCAAAAAAAAAAAAAAGCTTTACAAATTGGATTGGAAAGGGTTAATCGTGCACTACCAGCATTTGATCCCGCACTCAAGGTCTGTGATTGGCTGTAGCAGCCTGTGACATCTTATATACAGGCTGACTGTAGCCCGTCAACACAGACCCAGCGTGGAGGATAGAGCTGGAGCTGCGGGTAGAGGGGAGTATAAGATGTGTTTTTGTGTTTTGTCATGGGCAGCACTAATTTAAAAAAAATGACAAGCTTCGACATCCCCTTTAATAAAACTATCGAGAACATTTTTTTCTGACAGTGGAGATAAAATAATTCCATTGCAGGCGCGGGAAGATCCTTCAGAAGATAAAGCTCACAATGGATCCCACTCGTTGGACCCGATTTTGAAAGGGTTGTGTGTGCTTGGAGGCATCTATGTGCTCTTCCTTATTGAGAATCTGATGGGATTAATGAGACTGAGAAGGAAAAGAAAGAAGGTGAGTGAGTCGTCTTGTCATTAGAATTATTATCATTTGCATCAGTGATCATATATTAACAGACTGTTCCGCTGTAGAAACCTCCTCAAGATAAAAACCGAGCCCAGGATGAAGGCTGCAATGTTGTCCTTTGGGATCTTGGACATCCAGTTGGTGAGTGCCATCATTTTATACATGGGGAATGTTTCGAAATTGGTTACGGAAGACCGTCGTGTCATAGCACTGGCCATACTGGTGATTGCTATGTTAATGCCTGTAGATAGCGCTGTTTTATATCCTTACATAGTCAACAACTGTAAGTGATGACGATCTCAGTACAGCTCTGCAATATATGTGCGTGCTATACAAATTAGTACAATAAATAAACCTGGTGTATGTTGTATGTTCTAAAGATTAGAAAAACAGGACTGTTTTCTTCCAGACATAGCGCCACAGCTGTCCATGGGTAGTCTCTAGTATTGCAGTGTAGCCTCTTCATCAGAGCTGGGTGTCAATACCGCATGTGGACAGGAGTGGTGCTGTTTCTGGAAGAAATTGGCCATGCTTTTAAATCCTAGACAATCCCTTTAACCCCTTAGTGCCCCAGGACGTACAGTTACATCATGGGTGTTCAGGCTTGTATGGAGCAGGATCAGGAGTCGATCCCGCTCCATACAATGCAGGTGCCAGCTATCTTTGACAGCTGTCAAAAGCCAGAATCAGTGTGAACATTGATCATGGCTGTTAACCCTCAGTTCTGATATTGGCATTTTAATTCCCCCGTTCAGTATTCAGAGGTCTCAAATGGCCCCAACCCACCTCGCAATGATATCACTAGGTGCCGTTCAGTTTGTCATGGCAGCGTGGCTTGATAGGCTGCCTGTCAGAACGTGGTATAATGCAATACTATATATGGTATTGCATTATACTCTGCGCGATCAAGCGACCTAGAGAATGTTCTTTAATGTTGTCATTGTATCTGCCATTACTACCACTTAGGGTAGGGCATTACAGTACATAGTATTATGCCATCCGCTGTACATGTAGCGCCTTTCATAACTCTGATTTACAGCTAACATGTGGCCATGGCAAGAAATGCCATGTTTTTTCTTGAAAATGCTGTGTGTGAAACCATATTCTTTATTTATCTAGTCCTCTTCTCTGAACTCTTTCCTGCTTTCTTATGTTGTTTGGAACCAAAACTGAATGCTATTTTTGAGATTTGGTTTTACAAAGGATTTATAGAGGGTAATATCACATTTGGAATGCAGATTTTCCTTCTTTTCATACAACCTTAAAATCTTATTTGCCATGTCGACATTCATGCCTAGAGAAAAAAATGGGCTCCTGTTCCCCCAGTAGGCGATAGTCTCAGTGGTCGAACCCCACCCCTCCTTTCAGACATTTAATGCATACTCTATGAACTATGATCTCCTCTATTATAACTGTGTGACAAGAGCCTCTAATACTCATCAATAACTGTGATAGGAGTGTTTGTGTACCCTTACAAAGAGCTTGTATGGTAGGATCATCAAAAACTGACTAATTTGAAAGCACATAAACCCAAGTAGATCTAGTCAGAATTTAGATCATATTACCACCTGAAGAGAGAGACTCCAGGAAGTTTCAGATAGCAGTAACTAAACAAGGTAATACAAGCCAAGCGATATATACTAGGAGCTAGCTATACAATGACTGAAAAAAAATCACCAGACTGGCTCTTTAAGGAATATGATAATGTATGTATATTTAAAAGAAAATATTGCATTGTGGGTTGAGTAAAGTACATGAAAGGTTACTATTTGTAGTTTTGCTGGGTTTTTTTAGGCCCAGAGTTTTGTGAGGCAACAAGACCAGCTGATAACTGTGAAGAACGCCACGAGGAACAGGTTGGAGTACCAGAAACCAGTGACTGGACCGCACATTCACATCACGGACATTCACATAGTGCATCAAGCGGAGGCATCACAGAGGTTGTATGGATGGTTCTTCTTGGAGATGGAATACATAACTTCACAGATGGCTTGGCAATAGGTAAAGCAGCAGCTCTGGCCCTACTTCACTTTGCCATCTATACACTGTACAGTATTAATGACATTCCAATAACTTCAATTTACTGGAATGGAAAAAACACTATTCTAAGGGGTGAGAGATTAAAATGGCTCTGTCACCTAGTTTTAGCCCTAGAAGCTAAGCTTATGGGCTGGAAGTTAGTGACCTGCTGAGAAGGAGAACTCGCCACCTCTTGTGGCAACCTGTTTCACTCATTGATCACCCTCACTGTCAAAGTCTTGGGGAAAATAATTACATGAAGATATCAGATAATCTATATCCAATCTCTCGCCCGAACATGTTAGCTGCACCTCAAGAACAACACAAGAATCCGCTCTTTTCTCACTTTGGACACACTAAAAAACGCTCACTGTTGCCCTCATTCACTCTCGGCTCGATTACTGCATCTCGCTGCTGATCGGCCTCCCCATGCCAGACTCGCCCCTCTCCAATCCATCCTGAATGCGGCAGCCAGACTCCTCTTCCTGTCCGGCCACTACTTGGACGTGTCTGCCCTGTGCCAGTCACTGCACTGGCTGTCTGTCAAATACAGAATACAATTTTAAACTCACTACCCTCATCTACAAAGCTATCCACAGCACTGCGCCGCCCTACATTGCTTTCCTCCTCTCAATCCACCACCTAGCCCGCGCCCTCCTAACAAAATCAGACTAAGTGCCCATTTAATTTGAACCTCTCATTCCCGCCTCCAAGACTTTTCCAGAGCTGCACCAGTCCCCTGGAACACACTACCCAAAACTATCCGGGCAATGCCTGATTCACAAAACTTCAGGCGTGCTCTAAAAACGCACCTCCTTCAGGGAGGCATACCGTATCCCCTAAACCAAACCCCTCTGTACTCCGCCTGATAGCATGCTCCCTGACCTACTGAATGCAATCCCTGCTAGCTGTAATCAACCACCCCCAGTAGTCCTACTGATTCAGCTACTATATGGCCGAATTTGACTATTGTCTATGTGTATATCACCCCTCACTCTCCACCTCGCCATACCGTGCACATCTCCAGCCCCTTTACCTTCTGTATCACCCCATTACCTGTAGTATGTAAGCTCATTGGAGCAGGACCCTCACCCCTTCTGTCTTCATCAATTGATTACTCCATGTAACCGTGGTTTTGTTTTTCTTCCCTCTGTCTTGTAAGCGCTTTGGAATATGTTGGCGCTATATAAATAAAGATTATTCTAGTAGAAGACCGTGACCTTTGCCATCAGATCAGACCTCAAACCTATTAATAATCGTTATGTGTGAAGATGATTAGATATCCTGTTAATAGATCATGTTTGACACTTTCCATAGGTGCTGCCTTTTCCTCCAGTTTCTCTGGTGGCCTCAGCACTACAGTTGCTGTATTCTGCCATGAGCTACCACATGAACTGGGTGAGTAATAAAAGTACACATTTACCATACTGTATTAAAACTTGTAGGAAAGTTAATAATATATGGCAAATACTGTGGAAACCAATTCGGCCTAGACACGATAGCTGAGATTATTTTTGGGGCTATTTATATTGGAAACAATAACCTCAGAATACATAGATTGGCAACAGCATTTCCACGGCACGTGTATAAGTGGCATATTTGAGCATTTACACTGCGCCCCAAAATCAGTTTTTTCCCCCCTATTTTGTGTGAATGAAATTTTGTGAAGCGTACATTGTAACTAATAATTTTTAATGCAACAAAACTACCCATGAACTCTGAGCTCTAAATTTCTAGTTATTCAATAGTTACATAAAATCCAGTTTTTGACGCTACTGTATTAAGGACGTGACGTGCCCCGTTTTTTTCCTCCCCACTCTATAATTTTTCATCAACCTAGATGTCTGAGGGCTTGTTTTTTGCGGGACGGGTTGTATTTTTCAGTGTTACTATTTATGTTTAATATTTTTTTTTTTATTAAAGCGTTTGTGAAATTTTACACTGTAATAATAAAACAGGAGAGAAAAAACAAACAAAAAACTTAACAAATAGCTAGTCTCGCAGGACCGCTGCATTGGTATAGGAGCTAGGAAAATGTCAATATTTGCCGAGACTCACAAATGCAAAGTGCCTAGCAAGCACCCCCTCAGTAGTTCTACTTAAATAGTGGATCATTTGGAAACCGGGTCCACTGATATAGTTGGCCCCTATAAACATAAAAATCCAATTTTTGAATTTGAGTCTACAGAGAAAAAACTGGAACGGAAAAACCTGGGATAAAGGCAAAGGGGACGGGTGGGGGTGGGGGATAAAGGGAAGGGGCAGCAGACAGAAAGGGAAAGAGACCCTTTAAGAGTGTTACTATTTAATGCACCATATAATTTACTGAGAGACTTTTAAAGATTAAGTAGAGTGAAATGGAGTTTTTGGGTTTTTTTTCCACACACGGCATCAAAAATGATGTGATAAGTTAATTCTATGGGTTAGTATGATTTTCTGTGCTACTTTAAAAAAAAAAAAATTAAATGTCTTTGGACGGCACAACTTTATTTTTCACATAGTTGTGCAAGGGCGCGATTTTTGGGACGTCCTGTACATTCTATTGGAACTATATTGGAGTTTGTGACTTTTTTCATTGCTTTTTAATATTTTTTTCTTTCTCTGAGATGAAGTGACGAAAAAAGTGCAATTCTGTTCTTGTAGTATTTTTATTTTTTTTGTGATCACGTTCATCGTGCTGGATAAATAATGTGTTCCCTGTTTGATCCAATTTTTATGGATGCAGCAATACCAAATATACTTTTAGTTGTTTTTTTTTTCATTTTGTTTTACTTTGCCAATATAGGAAAAAATGTTTACAACCTTTTTTTTATTTTTTTCTAATAATTTTAATAAAGCTTTTTAACCTTTTTTTTTTAATTTTTTTTTTTTTTTTTAGTCTCCATAGGGATTGTTTGATTGTTCATACAGTATAATGCAATGCCACAGTATTGCATGATACCACATTTTGACAAGCAGTCTATGTAGCCCTGCGGGCCTTTTACAAGGCCTTTGGTTGCTATAGCAACCAAATCATATCCTGCGATCCTAATGTGCGGGGGGGGGGGGGGGGTTGGGAGACTTTCAGAACCCCCGAACAACAATCGGGGCCTTCAAAGGGTCAACAGCCATGATCCTAACAATGCACATTTCAGGGCGATTGCACCTAATCAGTGTACAGTAGGTTTCTGGCTTGGCTAGTGAGATGTGGATCAGGAAGGTTATCATTACTCCTTAGGGAGAGCACCTAGACGGTGCGAGGAGATCAACAGTAAATTTAATTCAAACTGGCATTTATGTTGCATATTCAACGCAGTAACTAAAGTGTACCAAGAGCTTCGAGGTACACTGGGTAATATGTTATTGGTCTGTATCATAAGCTGTTCGCTATTATGCTCTATGTTCTTGAGTTGTGACAATTGCCTTTCGGCTAATGAAAATATATAAAACGATTCCACATAATGCCATCTGTTATTTAAACCACACCGGGCGTACGTTTTCATACACCTACACAAATACTGTCAGGCAGGCGGCTGTGGATCCACTTTGTCACACACCGATTTGACTTTTGGCTATCTAAGGTGGCAGCACTTGGGGAATGCCATTTTTTACCCTTGACCCCCCCCCCCTCCAAGCAGGATTAGGGCTTTGTTGGGGGGTCCCAAGCCATGATACAATAAACATTTCCATTTTCCATATATCAGAGGAACAAATGTAGCCTTTTTCTCCCGTTTAATGCATGCTGCATTGTCTTTGTAACTTTGTAACTTTATATCCTTCTTCCAGGTGACTTTGCAGTGTTTCTTCAAACTGGAGTGCGCATGAGGAGAGTCTTATTGTTCAGCCTGATCTCGGCCTTTCTCTCATATCTGGGCATGCTGGTGGGAGCAATTGTCAGCCAGAGCTCAAATCAAGTCACTCCCTGGATATTTGCAGCTACTGCTGGAATCTTTCTACATGTGGCGCTTGTAGATATGGTATGTCAACCCTGCGTTCATAAGGGAGCAACTGCCTGTTTATACGGGCCGATTCATTGTTTGGTTTTCTGCATGCTAAAACTTAGTGACGAACAAGAAGCGAATAACTTCTCATTCGTTGTTTAGTCGGTGCATGCATTTACACAGGTAGTGTAGCCAGGGCATTTGGCGCTGTCGAAAACGTGGCACCACATTGTGCTGCGTTTTCAGCAGTGCTGAAATCTCTGCCCATTGATTTCAATGGCCGACACACAGAGTTTATAAGTGCTGAAATGCCCTAAATAGAACATGCACCGCTGGAAAATCGCTGCACTTTTCGAGCGGCTGCCTGCGCCTGTAGGAGCGTTGTACCACAATTAGCGCGGTGCTGAAAGCGCTGCGGTAATTGCTGTAAAAAGCACCTTTGCGAGGGAAGGCCTTAATCCTGTTAAAGCAACCTTCCGTTCCTCGACAAACAAAGATGGCCACGCCACTTCTGTGACGACCTGATGAACACTGTGTGTTAGTATGTATCAGTAGTCTAAGACACTACATGATGATCTGACTGGCCAGCACTGGTCAATCAAAGCAGGTGTAGACTAATAGTGCATACTAATACAAAGTGCATATCAGGTAGTCAGAGAATTGGTTCAGACATCGTTTTTTGTTTTTTTTTTGTCCAGGACCAGAGGTTTGCTTTAACTCCTTAAGGGCTTAGTCAGACGGGCGTTTTTAGCCGCGATTTGCGCATGCGTCCGGCGATTTTATAAAACCATTGCTTTGCAATGGTATCGGACACATGAGCGCTTTTTATGCGCTCGTCCGATAAATTATAGAACAGAAATCGCAGATCGCACCTATGTGCGATCTGCGATTCCTGTTCTCTTCTCTATATGCGCTCAATGGGGCCGGCGGCGGCAGCGCCGATTCCATTAAGAACATATAGAATACAAATCATTCTTCTCTGCCACAGCTGTAACAGCTGTGACAGAGAAGAACGATGTTTGCCCATTGAATTCAATGGAGCCGGCAATACAACCGTCTCCATTGAAAGCAATGGGCTGCCGGCGAGCACTGGATGAATTGTCGGGAAGGGCTTAAATATATAAGCCCTTCCCTGCAATTCATCCTAAAATGTGTTAAAATAAAAAAAAATTGTATACTCACCTTTCCGCTGCAGCCGGAGTTCTGCCGCGGCCGCTGTCAGTTCTCCTGAACTGCTTCTCGGCACTATTCAGCCGGCGGGGCTTTAAAATCCCTGCCTGCTGAATGATCTGCCTCTGATTGGTCACAGCCTGACCAATCAGAGGCAGGTTTCACTCACACACCCATTCATGAATGGGTGAGTGACTGCTGCCTCTCATTGGCTCAGCGGGACCAATCAGGGGCAGCTCCTGCTGAGCCAATGAGAGGCAGCAGTCACTCACCCATTCATGAATGGGTGTGTGAGTGAAACCTGCCTCTGATTGGTCAGGCTGTGACCAATCAGAGGCAACTCATTCAGCAGGCGGGGATTTTAAAGCCCCGCCGGCTGAATAGTGCCGAGAAGCAGTTCAGGAGAACTGACAGCGGCCACGGCAGAACTCCGGCTGCAGCGGAAAGGTGAGAAAATAAAAAAAAATTGTATAAACACATTTTAGGATGAATTGCAGGGAAGGGCTTATATATTTAAGCCCTTCCCGACATATTTTTCCAATGTAGCTTGGGAATCTATAGGAGCACCAGTTACAGGGGAAAACATCCCCCTAGTGGGACAATAGTAACTGGCAGAGCTGGTCTGGGTGTACTAAGACCCTGCAGCTTTGCCTCAGCTTTGACTAACTGCCAAGAACATGACCTGGTCCTGCTACATTGCAGGAGCAGGAATTTTAATCCCGTACCCTAATTTTACTGTTGGCTGCGATTAGGGCCTTTTTCACACGGGCTACAAAATCATCGCTACAAGACGCATGTATGTGAAGTCTATGGTTTCCAGTGGGTTCTTTCATATGAGATATTTTGTAGCTTGAAAGAACCCATTTGTAACCATGAGCTACACATATATGCGTTTTGTAGCCCGTGTGAAAGGGACCTAAAGCCCAGGACCAAGATATGTAAATTTATGGTGTTTGATCCTTTATTGGGTTAACACTAGCCTTATGACACAATAGTACCAAGAACAAAAAAAACTCCTTTTAGGTTTATGTATGCATTCCCTCCCTAAACTTTATATGTAGCTTCTGCCCATGGTGCAAATTTAGAGAATGCTTGGATATGGCATGGGTAAGACAAACTGGTGGCCAAGATTAATTTACAGTACTCCATGTATGAACCCATTTTAATTTATTCTTATTCTTGTTTTCCATGGCTGATTTAATATAGAAGAATAATGAAATTTAATATGTTGTATGAAATTAGAAACACATGGCTGCATTCTTCCAAAAACCACCCCTCCATCAGTAGGCATTTTGGTGAATGTTGCCGATCTGTAATCCTACACAACAGCCAATGGGGAATAGTGGTACAGTTTCTGGAAGAAAGATGCCATGTTTTTGTAATGTTTGCCAACTGTCAAATAGCTTTCAAAAGTGTGGGTGATTCTTGCCTTTTGGCCCCAAAACAGGGTTTAAAAGGATCAAATTCACCTGGGGAGGAACATATTTTCCAAGACTAAGGGATCCTACCCACTTGTTTTTTTTTAATGCGAATGTCAATGGGACTTTCTAATGTTAAAACGCATCACATAAAAATCGCAAAGCACAAACTTGCGATGCGTTTTTAACATTAGAAAGTCATATTTGCGTTAAAAAAAACACAGGTAGGAGCCCTAAAGAGCCCTTTTTACACTAAGCACTAATTTGTTGTTCAGTTTCAGCCGGTATAAGTATCAAATAACAATCTGTGTAAACAGGCAGTTCATCTATGAACATCTGCCTGTTTACTGTGAATGAAGATCTCTGCTCGCTCTGCCTCCATTCGCTGAGCGATTCTCACCTTTTGTGTGAAACCACAAGAGTGACCATTTCTGAAACCCTAAACCCCCTATATCCATTTCCTTTCAGCTTCCCCAAATGCTGCACGGTGAGGCCTCAGACCGCTGCCGAGGAACGGACTGCATTCTCCACAGCACTGGTTTCCTGCTTGGATGTGGCATAATGCTGTGCATCGCCCTGTTCCAGGACCAGATGGTGTTCCTAAACCTCTAGAGAACGAAGGAATATACTGTAATTCTTCATCTCTGCTACTGATAAACTGTAGTAAACTCAGGTGCACTCTGAAGACTTCTACATCCCCTTGTAGGGGATCGGTAATCTCCTTGGAAGTACCAGATGTTTACATCAAATACTTCTGTGGATGTTGTCAAGTCCAACAAGACTCGAAGGACAGTCCAAGTGTTGCCAGCACTCCTGATACTGCCCAGTTACCACTTGCTGCTTTTATACTGAATTATGAGCGATTTCTGTACAACTGTGTTGCACAATCTCCATAAGGAAAAGCTATAATTCACCTCATGTACAAATAAAAACTTTATATTTTATATTTGTGTAATTGTTCTAGCTCTTGGACAACTTGTCTTGGGCCCCATGTACACGGTACAGTCTTAGGTCAATATCTTGCATCTGTCTTTTTTTCCACCTCCTAAGGGCTCCTTCCCACTGGTGAGAGCGATATCAGGCCCGTGAATCACGTCCCGAAATATCCCTCACCATCCGTGTATAACCACTGGATGCATTTTCACGTGACAACAGCCTCTTACCACTGAAAGAATCTCCTGCCACAGTTGTCACAGCCGTGGCAGAGGATCACAGAGTTCTCCCATTGCTTTCAGAGGGAACAGAGCTGCTGCCACCAGCCCCATTGAGAACAAGGGGCGATAATGCCGAAAGTTAAGTCATGCTGTGATTTATTTATTTTTTCATTTTATTTTAAATAATTTTTTATTTCCTGCGGTGTCATGCAGGAAAAAAATCACTAAATGAACCCATTCAAAAGAATGGGTTTCATATCTGTGCATCTCGCAGCGCACAAATCTTGCTCGATTTTTCACGCCAGTGGGAAGGCCCCCTTTAGTGTGGCTTCATACAGACATACGTGCAAGTGCACATAACTCAGTGTAAAATGTGATTATCCGTTCAGTCACACCCGACCTTCGGTCACTCCATGGATCAATGTTCTCCACGGATTCCTGTTTTTCACTGCGTCCTTCAGTTCGGCGATTGACATGTTTGTGGTGGCCTTTATTGTATCTGGCCATCTTGTTCTTTGTCGCCCTCATCTTCTCTTCTCAGCATGTACTTTGAAGTAACTTGTGAGCAGTCGCACAAATTCCCATTTTGGCACATCAAGCATAAATTGCGGCTCATCTCCACTAGTTCTTCTTTTATTGACAAGACAATTTAGTGCATTTCAAAAAAAAAATTTTTTTTTTTGGGGGGGGCTTCAACCCAGAAGAAAAACCTTTTTCCAATAAATAAAACTCTAAAGCAAGTCATCTCAGATGAATGGCAAGATCCAAAGAAAAGGCTTGTAATCTCAAAAACATTCAAAAATAGACTGTCCTTTTGTGCCAGAGGATGTCTGCATATATAGGGAAACCCCAAAAGTGGATATGCAGATAGCCAAAGTAGCTAAAAACCCTACTACCCTTTTGAGAACACATCACAACTTTCAGACCCCATGGATAAGAAAGTTGATGAAAAAAATCATAGGAAGCAACTTTCTTCACCATAGAAGCCAATACTGCAGCGACATCAGTAGCGAGATCCATGGGTCTGTGGCTAAATTGAATGGAGGCCTTAATATTAAGAGCGGGCTCCCAGAGAGGAAATGGCAAGCTGCCTTCCCCTCCTAAAGATGGCTACGGGGTTCCTAGTAGATGCTACGGCGGAATCAGTGAGATATGGCTCAAAAAACACAGTCTTGAGCAACACCGCAAGACTGGCACTATGGCCAAAATCATGGTCGGCAGACAGAACAGCTAAAAATAGGCTCTGTGCAATACCCTTTCCAGGAGGGTACATGTTTGGCCCTGTCCTGGATAAAATCCTCAAAAAAAGGGGGATAAGGATAAAATTCTTTCGGATATTAGGTCGTGCAGAAGACCATCCTCCTCAAGGAGGACATGGCAGCCACCTCCAGAAACCAAAGGGAAAGGAAAACTGGGAAGTGATCATACCCCAAAGGAGGTCGGGGTAAGACAAGACAACAAGGTTCTGATCCAACAGTGAGGGATAGACTATCACGATATCTAGACCAGTAGCAGCGGGTAATGTCCAACCCCTGGGTATTACAAATAATTGAAACCAGATATCAGATCGAGTTTAACCCCCTAAACCCCAAAAGATTCTTTCTAACCTCCCCAGGGTAGCCTCAGGAACAAGGAAATTTGATAAAGGGTATTTAGAAACTAAAATGACCTGGGGGTCATTATGCAAGTCCCTGAACATGAAAGGGGACAATGTTTCTATTCCCCTCTTTTCTTGATAAAAAACCCAAATGGCTCTATAAGAACTATTTTTATCCTCAAGGCCCTAAACAAATTTATGTCCTATAGGAAATTTAAAATGGAAACAATTAGATTCATCGTATCCCTACTAAATCCGGGGAGCGTCATGTGCACCATAGATCTTAAAGACTCCATATTATCACGTCCCAATAACTGCCGCTCACTACAAATACCTAAGATTTGCTTTGTAAATAGGAGATGTAATTCGTCACTACCAATTTAGGGCTCTGCCTTTTGGTATCTTTACCGCCCCTAGAGTATTCACAAAAGTAATGGTAGAAATGATAGCCTACCTTAGGAGAAAACAAATCCTTATTGTCCCCTATCTGGATGATTTCCTGTTGGACAAATCTGTGTGCATAGTTTCCACTGATTTTGAAACCGTGGTCTTGTCCACGTTGAGTGATTTGGGGTGGATAGTAAGTAGACTAAAATCAGACCTGATCCCAGGTATACAGAAAATATATCTAGGAGTACTCCTAGATTCCCACACCCAGGAATCAAGGCTCCCCCTTCCAAGAGAAAGGACCTCAGTCAGTATTGTCCCTATGCCAGACAATGCGAGTTTCCATTAGGAACGCAATGAAACTTCTTGGCCTACTAACAGCCTGTATACAAATAGTCCCATGGGCCCAAGCTCATTCTCGACAGCTGCAAAGCTTTATCCCTGCCCGCTGGGACAAACGGCAGTCCTCTCTAGATAAAGATGAGCCTGTCTGTTCAGGTTAAAAAATCCCTACGCTGGTGGACTTCCCAGAACAATCTTAGCAAAGGTACCCCTTGGTCACGAGAACCCTCCATATCCGTTACGACAGATGCGAGCAAGAGGGGGTGTGGAGCACAAGTAGCTGAACTAGCTTTTCAGGGAACCTGGGACTCCCAAATAGCTGCATGCTCGTCCAATTATATAGAGCCAAGTGCGATATGGGAGACCCTTTGTGTGGCGGAACCCCATTTCGTGGGAAGGCATATCAAAATCCTGACCTAACAGGACATCCTTGTCATTTATTCGTCACCAGGGTGGAACACGGCACCCTCACCTTCAACAGTTGGAGGCAAGAATACTACGCTGGGCAGAATCCACGGTACTATCCCTCTCAGCAATCCACCTGAAGGGATCTACAAATATCATCGCAGGCTCTCTCAGCAGGCAAAGCGTCCGCCCAGGAGAATGGTGTCTGAGTCAACAGCCCTTCAATCTCATAACACATCAGTGGCGGCAACCACAAATCGACCTATTTGCCACAAGGACAAATTCAAAATGGCAGGACTTTTATTCTCTCAATCCAAGGGACAATCCACGCGGGATAGATGCCCTGTCTCAAAATTGGGATGTAGACCTGGTTTATGCCTTTCCCGCAATCCGTCATATTCTAAGGAAGGTTCAGGTCAGCCGAGGAGCGGTAATTCTAGTCGCCCATATGTGGGACAAAAGGCCTTGGTATCCCTTACCGAAGACCCTAGCAATCCAGGGTCCGCTTCAGTTACCAGTCAAACACAATCTCCTGTTCCAGGGTCTACTACCCCACTCAGGAGTCGAGAAACTGAAGATAGCAGCCTGGATGCTGAAGGCATTATACTTCAGAGAAAGGGCCTCTCACAAAAAGTAATTACAACATTGGGTAAAAGCCGCAAACCTGAAACCACAGCTATATACAGCAAAGTGTGGAGGAAATTCTCGGAATACTGTAACCTAGATCTGAGAGACCCTTCCCCCAAGTGTATATATACCCATAATTCTTGACTTTCTGCAAGCAGGCCTAGAAAAGGATTTAATCCCAAGAACCCTAAAAGTGCAAGTGGCAGCGTTGGGGGTCCTGTCTGGAATTTCCTCTAGAAGAACATTCAAGAACATCGGTTCTTTTCCAACTTTTCCAACCTGGGACCTAAACAGTTTCTGTAAGCCACCCTTTGAACCCCTCTCCAACTCCCCATAAAATTACTCACACTTAAGGTCTCTCTTCTGGTTGCCATAACTTCAGCACAGAGAGTGGGAGAATTACAGGCGTTATCTTGTGTTGAGCCCTATATGATAGTGCAAGAGGATAGCATCATTTTAACCTAGATCCCGCTTTCCTTCTGAAAGTCTCTAAATTTCACAGAGAACAGGTAATTGCCCTACCCTCTTTCTGCCAAAATCTCTGTAATGACAAAGAATTCCATAATTTGGATGTCAGGAGGGTTGTTCTAGCATATCTAGAGGCTACCCAATCCTTCTGAAAACAAAACCTTTTTGTCCAATTTCAGGGGCCTGGCAGAGGAAAGACAGCGTCTAAGGGTACCATAGCAAGATGGATCAGGACGGCCATCAAGGAGGCATACAAAGCCCAGGGTCTCGCTCCTGAAAATATCAAAGCCCACTCTACAAGATCCCTTTCCTCCTTGTGGGCAGAGAAAGCACAGGCCTCCGCTGAACAAATTTGCAAAGCAGCTACCTGGTCCATTCTGCACACATTTATAGAGCATTATTGGGTCAATGTGCAATTTAACAAAGACCTGGCATACGGACAGAAAGTCCTTCAGACAAAAGCCCCACCCTAAAAATACTTATAATTTGGTATTGCTCCATATGTAATGGGGCTGTTGTGATGACGACCGGGGAAGGAAGGGCTTACTTACCGTCAACACGACAACCCATGGTTCCCTCCCTTAATAGAATATTTATGTTCTTTTTCTCAATGTAAAGTTATAACGCATAAACAGAACTTTCTCGTCCGTATCATTGGGGGCCACAGCCTAGACCATGGGATATAGCCACTGCCCTAGGAGGCGACACTAAGCAAAAAAGTGTTAGCGCCTCCCCACCTGGCTATATCCCCCCCTGCAGGCACTCAGCTAATTAGTCTTTAGCTTAGTGTCTGCTAGGAGGCAGACGTGGAAAGAGCTTTTCGCGGGAATCCGGGGAGTCGGGGCTTTTCCCTGGCTCTACTGGCCTCCCGGGGGAGACGCAGGCAGTGGGTGTCTCCACCACTACTGCGGCGTCTCACCCAGAGAAGAAAAAGGGGCCCGACCATGCAATGCGCATCTGAGTCGGTTACCCGCCAGCCATAGGGCTCCCCCTCCCTGGAGTAGCGCACTGTCTGACGGTGACGCGTAGGGGGCAGCACTGCTGGAGCGGTCGACGCACGGACAGGCTGTGGCTCCCAGGACAAGACACCCCGCTTGGGACTCGCGGCAACATTCCGTCTGGGACTCCACACGGACAGCGGCGGCGGTAACAGTCCGTTCGGGACTCCATACTGGGGGCAGCAGCGGACGCAGGCTACCTTAAGGAGCACCGGGACGGCAGCGGCAGCAGCAGCGGCAGCTCTCCCGGCCAGGGATAGAAGCGAGCATGTTGTGGGGCGCCGGCAGGCCACTTCCGGGCACGGTGCTCCGGGGGGCGGAGCGCCGTCGTCACGGCCAAAAACGTCGCTTCCGGGGCAGGCCACGCCCCCTCCGACCGCGGCAAGTTTAAAAGGGGCAGCCGGACAGAGGAATGGCCGCTTTCTGCAGCTGGACACTTCGTCTGTCTGCACTTCTGAGCCCAGCACTGCGCAGCTCTCTGAGCACACAGCAGAGCACACAGCAGCCGTCCAGCCATTCAGCCCTGCAGTTTCCTTCTGCTACGGAGAAAGCAAACGGACAGCAGCAGCACCTCCTGTCTCGGGCACCAGCAGCTGTAACAACGCCGCAGCAGTCCCTGCCACAGCACCTGCCGGGTCACCAACGCTGCGAGATCGTGTGGTGTACCCGCGTCGACTCCCGACAGCATCCAAGCGTCAGGACCAGAGGCTCCAGCTGGACCGGGGGAACCGCAGAAACAGCTGCTAGACCGGGTAAGCCCTGCCCAAGGCAGCACTTCGCGGTGTTCTCCCCTCGCCCTCCCCGTCCCCCCTGCAGGCATTCCTGTAACGGTACGTAGCTTACCCGCTACCTGGAAATTGTTTTCTGTTGCCATGTCTGACCCTAGATCAGAGGGTTCCAGCCCGGCCAAGGGGAGGGTGAAGCATTACGCTTGCACTACCTGCAGCGTTAAGTTTGCTTGCGGTCAAGTCGACCCCCGCTGTGCTAGATGTGCCGCGGCGCGCGCAGCTCCAGGGACCCCGGTGCCCCCCGCCGCCCCTGTGGAGCCAGGGCCCTGGCCGCTGCCGTTTCTGGCTTGGCCACATCCTCTGCGGCGATTTTACGCCGGTTAGAGCCCAGCTCAGACACGTCCTCCTCGGAATATGCACGAGGGAGGGCACACAAGAGAAGGAGGTCCTGTAGCAGCGAGGACACTCCCCATAGATCGCGCCACACCAGGAGGTCGTCTAGATCCTCCAAGTCCAGACGATCCAGGGACTCTCATGGCTCTCATGGGTCCAGGGAGTCCGTGCATACTTACCACAGATCAAGGCACTCTTCATGGTCCCGGTATTCTGCGAGACCAGCCCGGGCTCGCCATGAGTCCCCTCGAGCGTCTTGCTCATGGGCGTCCCAGGACACGCCCCAAACGGCAGGCGAGGGCAGTGGGTCTGAAGACTACGACCACTCTGCAGGCTCGTCAGTTTCGGAACTAGACGAGGAACAGGTGTCGCGCCTAGCCAGTCTAATGGACGGCCTGGTAATATCCATAAGAGAAAAACCCTCCAAGTAACGGAGGAACCAGTGGAGACGGCTCCTTCCACGGTGTCATTTAGACGGCAGAAGAGATCGCGACAGGTCTTCCCAGACCATCCGGATTTTTTGGAGGTCCTTAACAAGGAATGGCAGAACCCGGACAAAAAATTTAGGCAACCCGGGAAGACTTGGGA
Source organism: Eleutherodactylus coqui (assembly GCF_035609145.1). Lineage (NCBI taxonomy): Eukaryota > Metazoa > Chordata > Amphibia > Anura > Eleutherodactylidae > Eleutherodactylus > Eleutherodactylus coqui. The sequence goes on from NC_089837.1 coordinate 479,708,758, forward strand.
AATTACATACCCATTCCCAGGGGGTCTGAAAAAGGGTTGGGCGGTACCTCCGGTAGTCGACCCGCCAGTGTCACGACTGTCTAGAAGCACAGCACTGCCAACAGCCGAAGTAGCAATGCTGGCTAATCCTCAAGACAGGAAACTGGATACATTGGCAAAAACCGTGTTTCAAGCCACAGGCACTGCCTTGCAACCGATTTTTGCGTCCGCATGGGTCAGTAAGGCGTCCATAGAATGGGCCAAACAGCTACGGAGAGACATTGTAGCAGGCGCTCCACCGAGTGAGTTGCTCGAACTGACAGACAACGTCATACAGGCAAGCAAGTTTGTATGCGCAGCAGAACTAGACGCAGCCAAGTTCGTTGCCCGAGCATCCGCTGCATCGGTTGCGGCAAGGAGAACTCTCTGGCTGAAAACCTGGTCAGCAGATACAGCATCCAAGATGGCTCTAACAAAATTGCCATTCGAAGGAAACAGGCTGTTTGGACCTAAACTGGATGACATGATAAAGGACGCCACAGGCGGCAAGAGCACGTCGTTACCACAAATGCCGGCAAGAAAGGAGAAGGTTCCATTAAAAAGGAAACAGTTTTTTAGATCCTTTCGGCGTTTTTCGTCCCGTCCAGGGTCAGGGCAGTGGTCCCAGTCTACAAGAACCCCGACGGACGCAAAGAGGGGCCCCTCTTTCAAAACAAGACAAACATGGCGATCCCGACCCGGAACATCTAAAACGGCGGGATCAAAGAGCGCGGCATGAGATGCTGCCCCCACCCAGTGTCACCAGGGTGGGGGGCAGGCTCTCCCAATTTCGGGAGACATGGGGGAGGCGCGTGAGCGACAAGTGGGTGCAGGAGATTGTGACATCTGGGTACGCAATCGAATTCACGACTCTCCCACGGAATTCGTTCTGCAGGTCCAGAGTGCCTACCACCCCGGAAGGAGTAGCCAACCTACAGCAGGCAGTACAGAACCTTCTGGCACAGGGGGTTGTGAAACCAGTACCGGGGGCACAAGAGAGGCAAGGGTTCTATTCGAATCTTTTTCTTGTACCCAAAAAGGACGGCAGAGTGAGGCCGGTTCTGGATTTAAGGAGGTTGAATCAATTCATCAGAACAAAACATTTCCGGATGGAATCAATCAAGTCCGTGGTAACCTCCATGCAACCGAATTTCTGTCCTCAATAGATATCAAGGACGCTTATCTCCATATCCCGATTCGGGAAACACATCAAAAATTCCTTCGTTTCGAAACACAGGGAAGGCATTTTCAATTTACGGCGCTGCCATTCGGCCTGTCTACCTCTCCAAGAGTTTTTACGAAGCTACTAGCAGCAGTGATGGCGCTACTCCATGCGAAAGGTATATCAGCCATTCCATACCTGGACGATATACTAATAAAGGCACCGTCGTGGGGCGGCAACATCAAAAGCCTACACGTCACGATGAAGATTCTAGAAGAATTCGGCTGGATAGTGAACCGCGAAAAATCATGCCTAATACCGACACAACGCTTGGAGTTTTTGGGAATGATATTCGACACCAACCAGCACCGGGTCCTGCTACCCCAAGCAAAGGTAGACAAGCTCCGGCAGGGGGTCTGATCCCTAATACAGGGGAAACCGCTAACACTCAGACACTGCATGGCTATTCTGGGCCAGATGGTGGCAGCATTCAAGGCGGTTCCGTTCGCCCAGTTCCGGTCGAGGAAGCTACAACACCTGATATTGTCACACTGGAATGGGTCCCGGCTGACCCTGGAACAGCGAATCCAGATAACCCCTCAAGTCCAAAGGTCACTGAAGTGGTGGCTGGAACCTGGGAGGCTTCAGGCGGGACGGCCTTTGGGCCCAAATTGTTGGATAGTAGTGACGACGGACGCCAGCCTTTCAGGTTGGGGCGGAACACTGGGGGACCAGTCTGTTCAAGGAGTGTGGTCTCAAAGAGAGACAAGGCTGCATATAAACATCCTAGAGTTGCGGGCCATCTACCTGACTCTCCGACACTTCGGGCCCAGTCTCAGGAGAAAAAATGTACGCGTCCAGACGGACAACACCACAGCGGTGGCCTATGTCAACCGGCAAGGGGGAACACGGAGCGCGTCGGTAATGAGCGAGGTAGCAGGCATACTAACGTGGGTGGAGAAGCATCTGAGCTCGATTTCCGCAGTCTACATTCCCGGAATAGAAAACTGGGTGGCGGATTACCTAAGCCGGGAAACAGTGGATCCCGGCGAATGGGGGCTGCACCCAGAAGTTTTTCGTACGATATGCCTGAAATGGGGCACACCAGACGTGGACCTCATGGCGTCCCGACTAAACTACAAACTACGCCCATTTGTGTCCCGAGCGCGGGATCCACAAGCAGCGGCAACGGATGCGCTGACCATTTCGTGGGGGGAGTACAAGCTCCTATACGTATTTCCACCAATCCCTCTCATACCGAGGATCCTAGGGAAAATCAAGCAGGAAGGGCGACCAGCGATATTAATAGCGCCAGACTGGCCAAGAAGAAGCTGGTACGCGACCATCATAGAAATGCTGTTCAACACACCGTGGCATCTTCCAGAGCAAAGAGACCTGCTATCCCAGGGGCCTTTTCTACACCCGAATTCCAAGTCTCTACATTTGACGGCTTGGCCGTTGAGACCGAGGTGTTGAGGAGAAAAGGTTATTCGGAGAAGGTTATTCGGACAATGATACGGGCCAGAAAACCAGCCTCATCTGCAATTTATTATAGAGTCTGGAAGCGCTTCTTCACCTGGTGTGAGGAGAGGCGGGTACAACCGATGCAATTTTCGGTGGCCAGAATTATTGCATTCCTACAATCGGGCCTCGAAGTGGGATTGAGGGTAGGTTCGTTAAGGGGACAGGTGTCGGCATTAACGGTACTGTTCCAAAAGCCAATCGCAAATAGGATGGCAGTACGTACATTCCTGCAAGGAGTCGCCCATACGACGCCCCCGTTTAAACCCCCGGTCCAAACTTGGGACCTTAATCTCGTGTTGGACACTATGACGGACCAGCCGTTTGAACCGCTGAAGGAAATTTTATATGCGACTACTGACCTGGAAGGTGGTATTCCTCGTCGCTATCACGTCAATCCGTAGGGTCTCGGAGCTGGCGGCCTTGTCTATACAGGCGCCATATATGACCTTCCACCAGGACAAAGCAGTACGAAGACCATCACCCGAGTTTCTACCAAAGGTAGTATCGCAGTTTCACATTAATGAAGAAATTGTCTTGCCTTCCAGATCCAGTACACAAAAAGGAAAAAATGCTGCACCACCTGGACGTAGTAAGGGCGCTGAGGATCTATGTGAAAAGAACAAAGGAGTTTCGTAAGACCGACACCCTCTTCGTTATTCCAGAGGGGACCCGAAGGGGCTTGGCAGCCTCAAAAGTTACCCAATCGAAATAGATAAGGTCCCTGATAACAGAGGCGTATCGTGCCTCAGGGCACTCGCCGCCATTTCGGGTTACGGCCCACTCCACACGGGCGGTAGGGGCTTCCTGGGCAGTCCGTCACGGAGCCTCAGCCCTTCAGGTGTGTAAGGCAGCCACCTGGACTTCCTTACATACGTTCTCAAAATTTTATAAGGTCCACACAGCTGCATCATCTGACGCCGCTCTTGGCCGGAAGATCTTGCAGGCGGCGGTCGTTGACCGCACAGCCGAACTTTGAATGCCCACCCAATATATTGTTTTTGGGACTGCTTGTGGACGTCCCATGGTCTAGGCTGTGGCCCCCAATGATACGGATGAGAAACAGATATTTTTGGTATAACTTACCGTAAAATCTCTTTCTCGTCGCGTTCATTGGAGGCCACAGCACCCACCCCTTGTTTATTTAGGCGGTTGCTGGAACTTTCTGTTCTTCGGTCATGGTTTGGCAGAAAATTGCGCCAAAAGTATGTTTTTTTTGGTATATATAAAACATAGTATGTATAATTTTACTCCCACTGGCTTCCTACTGCTTGCAGACAGACTAATTAGCTGAGTGCCTGCAGGGAGGATATAGCCAGGTGGGGAGGAGCTAACACTTTTTTGCTTAGTGTCGCCTCCTAGGGCAGTGGCTATATCCCATGGTCTAGGCTGTGGCCCCCAATGAACGCGACGAGAAAGAGATTTTACGGTAAGTTATACCACAAATATCTGTTTTTGATTCAGTATACATTGTCCACCATAATAATTTGAAAGTCACTGAGGAGATGGTGGAGGGGAGGTGTTTTTCTTTAAAAATATGTTTATTGGATTTTCCTTATTTAGCGCCACATACATAGGCAATCATGAACTTGCATTACATGAGTAGAAAACAATGCAATGCATCGTATTGTATACTCAAATTACAAATCAAACAAAACATATTGTTGCCAGTCGTGAATTCATCAGCCAGTCAAATTGTACAGTAAATAAGTATATAACCGACTCAAATCTAAATTCCCCAGGGATCGGCCGTGAGCATCGCATACTGAAAAAATAAAGATGAGATGTGAACTTATGATATGCGTCTTTCGGTGAGCCCCCCTGGAGAGCACATTGGTGAAACCAATCTGCCTTAAACCAATATGAACTTCTTTTTTCCTCTTTCTGTTTTTATTAACGTATTTCTTTCTCATTTTTTTTGTTATTTAGAAGATAAGGCATTGGAAGGGAGGGGAAAGGGGGGGGGGGCGAGGTAGGAATCTCTCGTCCTCCTCACAAAAGAGTTAAAGCATCGACCCTCGCGTCCACTGGTGGTTGTCATGGGCAGCTCTTACACCGAGCCATCAGTAAGCCATTTATCAAACGCCGGTGATCCTCTGAAGTCTATCCAGGGAGCCCATGCATCAAGGCTGTTAGCTTGTGCCAAGCCCATGTCCAAATCGGAGCTCCTAAGTTCTTCCATGTATTTGATAAAGTCCGGGGCCTCTACCCATGCAACCCTCGGGATCACTCCCCCCTCTCTCCAATACTGGGGTATAATATGGCGCATAGCCTAAATAAACTGTCTCAATAGCCCCTTTTTCGTGTGTGAGATAGGTCCTGGTAACAGAGAGGAGAGCGATCTCGGGAGTCAGTACAAGGGGGGGGGGGGGGGGGATATACACACCCTTCCATACAGTCTGGCAACGTCCCCTTAGAGAGAAGCAATCAGAGGGCAGCTCCACCAAATGTGATACATAGTTCCAGCCTCCGAACAACATCTCCAGCATTCATTTGATTTCTCCGGAAAGATTCTGTGGAATTTATCTGGGGTTCTATACCATTGCGTCACTATTTTGTAATTTAGTTCTTGAGCCTTAGCCGAGATAGAAAGCTTGTGGGATAGGATGTATGACTTTGTCCAGAGCTCTCCAGAGAAGTGCCTCCCGATCGCCTCCTCCCAGTTTGTCTCCCATTTCAGAAGAAGCTCGCGCCCCCGCTAATTAATCAAAAACCCATACAGCAGAGAAACCACATGGGACGGGTGGGTCGTGCCACGCATAGTCTCTCGAAAGGAGTGAGGTCTGCTATCAGCGACTCTGGGGCCTTAAGAGATCTCACGTAGTCCCTCAACTGGAGGTACTGCATCCAAGCTCCTGGCTTCAGTCTGTGCCTCCCTCCTAAATCGCACAAGGAACGTATGTCCCTTGGGACCATGATCTCCTGGACCTGTGGATATGGGCTGTTAGGTAGAAAAGATACATTTGTTGTGTACCTCGTGGCCAGGATCTGTGGGTTCCCCACCAATGGCATCAGAGGGCCAGGAATCGTTACCATCTGTCTGCCTCGCACGAAGCGGGACCATGCCTGAAGCAGGTTCAGAGAGGGGTGTGGCTCCCGCCCCCCCTCTAGTCCACCCTACCCAGAATCCAAAAAGCACCCCCTAGCTCAAACTGGTTCTGGTCTAACTCCAGCGACACCCAGGTCTTCTCAGCAGCATGATGTATTATATCTATTATGCAGCCCCCGATCGTGGCTTTATGATCTAGATCGGGTAGTCATGCTCCCCCCATGGATTTAGGTTGCGTTAGGGTCTTAAAGCTTAGTCTGGGGGAGGAACTCTTCCATACGAATCTCACCATGAGTTTCTGTAGATGACTGAAAAATCATCTGGGGCGGTCTCATGGAACTGTCTGAAATATGTAAAGGATTCTGGGGAGGACGTTCATCTTTAGCGAGCTAATTCTTCCAAACCAAGAGAGGTGTATCTTAGATCACCCCTCCAAATCCGACTCAAGGTTCATCAGTAAGGGTTTATAGTTTAGTTCGAAGGTCGAAGAGGGGTCAGCAGGTATTTGTATGCCTAGATATTTTAGGGATTTCTCTCTCCACTGGAAAGGGAAATGCTCTCATAGTGCATGGATAGCTTATGGTCCCTAACTCGATCCCTCACACTTCGTATATCAGGGTTGCTTCGCAGGGCGTCAGCCAAGGGTTCCATCACCATGATGTATAAAATTGGCGAGAGGGGGCAACCCTCTCTGGTGCCGTTTTTGATCCTAAAGGACTCTGAAAGAAGCCCGTTGACTCTGATACGAGCTGAGGGAGAGCTGTACAGGGCCATTATCCAGGAAAGGACCCTCAGGCCCAGCCCCACCCCCCTCGACACTGCCTCCATAAAATTCCAATACACCCCGTCGAAGGCCTTTTCTGCATCTACTGCAAGCAGGCATAGTGAGATATTAGATCGACGGGCCTTGTTGATTAGGGAAGATGTTTTTATCGTGTTGTCTCAGGCTTCCCTGCCCGGGACAAACCCGACTTGGTCCGTGTGAATGAGGTGGGGAATATGAGGGTTCAATCTATTAGCCAGGATTTTGGGGAATATTTTGAGGTCACCGTTTATGAGGGAGATGGGTCTGTAGCTACTGCAAGAAAGAGGGTCCTTCCCTGGTTTCAAGATCACTACGATGTGAGCCTGTAATGCCTGGGGAGGGAAGGGACATCCCCGTATGACTGTGTTGAACACCGCTAACGAGGTCTGCCACCTGCCCTCCACACTTCTTGTAGAACCTTGGTGTAAACCCATCAGGTCCAGGGCTTTTCCCTACTTTCAGATCCTTCATAACCTGAGAAAGCTCTGAGAGAGTGAGGTCGCCTTTGAGATTCCCTGACACATCGTTCGGGATGGTTCCAGTGATATGTTGTTGTAAGTATTGCTGGATGCTGTCTTGTTGGGCAAGCAATTTTGACTCCTCTGGGCATGGAATGCTATAAAGCTTAGCATAATATGTCCTGAAAGCTTCAAGGGCATGTACAACTTTCCCAGTAGCTGAGTTTATGGAAAAAATATTTGCCTGGTGACCTTTCTTTCTTGAGCCTCGAGCCGTGTGATAAGACCCCCCTCATGGAGCACTTTAGCGCTTCCCATTTAATTGGGGCTGGAGTGAGGTCAGACTCATTGGACTCAAAGAAAACTGGGATGGTCCTGGACAAGTCGGCCATACAGACCGGGTCTCTGAGTAAATTGTCATTTAACTTCCAATTGTACCCCTTAAAGTCCTGTCTCCTAGGTCTCCGTTCCCCATACACGGGGGCATGGTCGGACCAAATGAAATTACCTAATGAGCATTTTGGGTTGCCATCTAGGAGTCTATGCGAGACAAAGGTGTAATCGATCCTGCTGTATGAGTGGTGGACCTGCAAGTGGTAGCTATAGTCCTTAGATGGGGGTGGGGGGGGGGGTGGAGGGTTCTCCACGGATCAATAAGGTGGAGACTCACCAGGATTCTTCGAAGCCAGCGGATGGCCGAGTGAGGGACCAAGGAGTGACCTGAAGAGGCGTCCAGGTGTGGTCCAACACCACGTTGAATTTGCCTCCGGCAATGATGTTCGTATTTTCCGAAAACTCTGCCAGTTTCCGGAGAGCTCTGGAATCGAAGGAGACCTGATTCTGGTTAGGGAAACATCAGACTATTTTAACTTTAGGAAGATGTATCTCCGCCCCTCGCTCGCCAGGAGCTGTGGGTTTATTGATCTATGGAAAGTGAAAGACACCCCCCACACTTTGAGGTTGGGTGAGGAGCATGGTACCAATAAGGATATCGTTTGTGGCCACTAGGGGTATTTGTGGATGTAAAATGAGTTTCTTGAAAAAGAACCATCATGACACGCTTCTTATGGAACCCATATAAGATTTGGTTCCTTTCTCCTGGGCTGTTGAGGCCTCTAGCATTGTATGAGCTTATTGTTAACGACGCCAATGGTTCCCTTTTTTTTGGGGGGGTGGGGGTGGCAAGGGCAGCAGACTGCACGGATCGACAGCTTTGGGCTCCCATGATGATGGACAGGAGGAGAGAGATCTGGTGAAGGAGATGGAAAGTCAGGGATGGACGAGGGAAAAAAAGGTGAAAGTCAGCACATATATTGATAGGTATTAATGCCGACGAGAGAGAAAGAAAGAAAGAGGCGAGAAATAAAGAGAAAGGCATATATTTCGCTTTTTGGTTGGGGTAGGACCCAAGGCCACGGCAGGTCCACCCCAAAAAAGAAAGAAATAGAGTAGCAGACAGAGATACAAGGGTAAGTAACCTTTGTTGGAGCAACAACTAGTGCTGCTGGCCTAGTCAGGAGTTAGAACTGAGACAAAAGTTTCAGCTTGCCCCGACTCATGTAAATGAACCCTAATAGGGGTATATCTGCATTAACGGCATTTCAGGAGGCATCCACGGACAGCCTGGGATAGAGTAGTATCATCAGCCCAGGAAGACTGGTAACCGGCAGGTTCATCTTGAGAGTGGTTAGTTACCCTGACAGTCAGTGTTTTCCAGCCGATCCGGCCACGTGCCAATCCTCTCTTGGGGGAAGCGGGTCTAGAGCGGCAACTCTCAGCCTGTCAGGCAATGGTAATAATAGGTAGTTCAAAGTTGGCCAGAAACTTTGCGAGGCCCCCCGAGACCCCTGAAGATTGATGTGTAGCCATCTTTATGAGCCTGCAGCTAAAAAGGGTATTCCCAACGGTAAGGAATATTCTTTTCCTTTAAGGCATTTAAAATGGGTCTGAGAGCTCTACGGAGCTGGAGGGTTCTTCTCGAGAGATCTGGAAGTACTAGGAGGGCGGTGCCCTTGTATGTGATAGGGCCTCCCTCTCTGATTCTCCCCAGCAAGTCCTCCTTTTCTTTAAAAATGTAAATGCTACACACGACGTCACAGGGTCGGGCAGGGTCTGCGCTTTTGGGTCCCAAGGATCTGTGTATGCGATCAATTTCTATAGGACTATCGGCTGGCCTCCCAAGAAGATCGCCGTAGCATTTTTGGGCCCGCCGTTCCAGCCATGCTGGCTCCACTTCTTTGCTCAGTCCCCTAATTCTGACGTTATTCCGTCTGTCACGGTATTCTATATCATCAAGCTCCGTCAGGATATTAGTGATTTACAGGGAATGGTCTTGCAAAATGCGATGATGCTCATTAGCCTGAGATTGAAGTTGGGGCTTGTGACTCCTCAGAGTCGGCTACTCTATGGCCAATAGGTTTGATTTCTGTCTGTAACGCTTCTATGGCCTGCATTTGCAAGCTTGTAGCTTTTGTTAGCAGGGCATCGATTTCGTTTCTTGTAGGGATGCTTCTTAAATGAGCTTTCCAATAATCAATCATCATCATCAGCAGCAGCTTTTTTTTGTGGGTTTGGAGGCTGATAGCTGGATCTCTGATTGGGTCCCGGGTGCCCCATAGCGCTGGGTGAAGGGGTTCATAAGATATCCCGTCCCCCTCACAGGTCTTCTGGGGTTCAGAATGGCTTGGTGCTCCCCTCCTGCTAGCTGGCAGCGTCTGTATGAGTGCATCCCCCCCCCCCCCCCATATAAGGACCACCAAGTCCCCTCGTCAGTTCTTTGTGGGCAACCTGCGCCTGAAGGTATCCAGAGGGCTGCGGGGTAGGGGGGCACTGGGGAGAACCCCCATCTGCAGGGGACTCTTTCTGGGGAGATTCTGGAGGAACCTCAATATGTCTCGCTTCAGTCACCTTTTCCCCGCTGCTGATTTTTGCAGCGGTGTGTGTGTGTTTGGGGAGGGGGGGGGGGGGGTCTGCCCCACGAGTCCCCTCTGGGCTTTCAGTGACCTCTGTGTCAGAGGACACTCACCCCTATGGCCTCAGTTGTCAGGGGACCTGTGTCTCTTGTTCCAGAGCTGGATGCAGCTGGAGCTCCGCCCACCAGGGATAGCAGCAGCACCATCTTGAGGCCTCCTGGAGCCATCTTCCTCTTCGGATTATGCCCCAGGAATGCGTCCAGAGGGAAGGAGTCGTTGCAGGCGGATGCTTCCTGTTCTCCAGGACGCCTGTTTCGACCTATGTGCGCGGATGCTGTTGGCAGATGGCTCCTGTGTCGGTGAGTAGCCGGGGTCCAGCGGGAGCTCACAAGGCTAGCGTTCTAATGCCTCAGGCTACTGTTTTTAAAGGCACTTCCTGTCCCTACGGAGGTCAGAGGGCATCCTCCATATGTAATGGAGCTGTTGTGATGACTCCCGGAAAAAGGACTACCGCTAAGTAATCCTTTCTTTCTTTCTTTCCCTTGCTAAATAGTGTGGACCATCGTTAAGTCTAAATGCATGCACTGACTGACCAACCACTGAGATTTCATTTGTTTCTCGGGCATTGTTCGGTTTACGTATGCATAAGATATGACGGATCGGTCCCTGTAAACAGGCAGTGGTGTACTTATGAACTGCCTGCAGGAACGATCTCCAGCCCGCTCCACCTCCATTCACTTAGCAACACTTGTACCTGTCTAAAAAGCACAGGACTGATCAGCGCTGGAATTAGCTGTCAGGACAACCTGTTGAGAGCAGTTGCCTAAGTAAAAGGACCTTAACTTTCCCTTTACCCAAGAGCACCATGCAATCTAATTTAAGAAACCTGTCTGAGATAAGAAATAAACAATTTAAAAAACTAAAACCTAAATGCTCATTTTACCCTGTTGTAGTAATAATATAAATGTGTTTATAGCAGCCTATGCAAACATATATGTTCATATATCCACCTTCTTAAGAAATAGCTAGCTGTTAGCTACATCTGGGGCGTAAACATGTTAATCATTAGTGTCATTACATACTAGGCCAATCATGAGTTATGATGTTGGGGGGGGGGGGGGGGGGCCTGCAAGTAATTGCTGCATCATGTTCAACTATATCTGGATTGTATTTCTTTGAATAAAATCAGAAGAGTGTTGGAAGCTGACAGATAACGCCAGTCAGTTCAAATACATATATTCATGCATGACGCTTCTCATTATAATCAATTTGGAGCAGATCAGTGAAATCTTCTGGAATATGATTTAGTCCTATAACAATCCACATCCTAATATTTCCATTGCATAATAATTTGAAGCACAGTCTACATATATTGATCACACACACTTAATGGCCACTTTAGAGACAGCTGCTGTTTTACAATTAGAGCTTCCTTCTATTTAGATTTAGAACCGTAAAGGACTGGAGTCCTGTTATTTTCTCTGATGAAGGTTGTGAAGATATCATTCATCATTCAAAAGCAATTTCTCTCTCCCAACAATTTAGGAGCAATTTGGTGATGAACAATGCTTGTTCCGGCATAATCGAGCACCATGTCCGAAGAAAAAAAAGTCGGGGTAAGTGGCTTGATGAACAAACATTGTGAAATTTTTGGTCCATGAATAGGAAACTCTCTAGATCTCAATCTCATTGAGAACCTGTGGTCATTACGAGTGGACCAAAAAAAAAACAAAAACAGAAAAATGTGGAACTAAGTTGCCATTAGTCAGCATTTAGGGCAGAAGTTACTATACAACACCAGGGTGAATTACAGAACGTCTAGTAGTGGGAAGGTCTGTAATATTGATGGTCGGCTGTGTAAACACAGCAGAGAAAAAGCTGCACCTGGACTTCTAGGGTACAACACACATGGCCCAGCATATGGACTACATACATGGTAAGTGAATGGCATGAAAACAGGACGTGCTTCAGTATTTCCCCTCACACAATTAAGGTAAATTAATCCATTGAAAACCATGCGTTATATCGAGCAAATTCTGTACATGGCGTATCTTCTTGGCCGTGTAAATATGGCCTAAAATGTGTTGTATTTGTCAAAGAAAAAAAATGTAAAAACTTATGAAATGCTTATAACTGGACTTCAGTGGTTTTACATCCTTAGGACAGAAGATTCTAGGGAATACAGAAGCAGCAAACTTTGTGAAAACCAAAACTTGTGTAAAGTCTCAAAATATATTTTTGCCACGACTGTACATTAAAAAATCCTTCATCCTAGGGCTCCCATAATCATGTGTCGGTAAATAACCGAGAGAAAAGCCTAGAGAATGGGAGACGTGCAAACGTTAAATGGTCAAAAGAATTAAAGTTTACCTAGCTTTTTGCCATTAGTCAGAGCAGCTTCTGTAAACTCTTCAAAGTTTCCAAGTACATGGATGCTCTCCGGCATGGTCTACTTTAAAGGTAGACTAAGTAGCAGCTGACCTTTGGTTTTCATCCATCTGTTCTCTAACAGTATATATTATGGCAGTAGACGTTTAGAGAGAAAAATAAAATAGTTGCCTACTCCATAAGCAGCGACACACTTTTTCATGAGCCAAGTTTGGCCAGCAATGACAGACGACCAATGTTGGTCTTAATTGCTCGTTTCCCCCCCCTAAATTTACCGTATAAAGAAACCAAAATTGTTAGGACAAAAAAAGGAAAAGAAAGCACATAAACACATTAGAAGCTAAAGCTCTTTAATAAACAGAATTGATTCAAAGCCACAATATGAGCAGCAGGACTTGGTTGCAGGGAACTTTATAGAAAAAGAGATCAAGTTTTGAATGCACTCTTATGTTTAGAGATCCCCAATTTATAACTCCCACAAGTTATGATGACAAAAAATAATGTATTTTGCACACACATTCTCCCTTGTCCCACCCACCCTTGCCCTAACAAACATTAAAGAGTAATATTGTTAGAAGACTGAACATTTGCAAGTGGGGGTAAGAAAGGCACAGCCACAGCAAGGGAGGCCACACCAGCACTCAGTAGTTGCATTACTATGACATACCCTAACTATGAGGCAGTGAGCAGCCATCACAGCAATATTACCCAGCTGTAACAAAAACACAAGTGACAAAATACAAGTACAGAAGAATCTAACCATTTGCCATTTATGGGATGCGATAAACATTAAAATAAGGATTACAAAATCCCCCACTCACAAATGAAATTTTTCTCTTTTTTTTTTTTAAATCAGGAAATAAGGAGGGGGGGGGGGGGGTACATGTAATACAGAGGTACATCTTATAAGAAACACCTCATAGAACAGAAGAAGAACAAAAAGTATATTTAGCTTCCCCATGTCCAGGTTTAACCTGTTTGTAGGAGTCAAGGCAAAAAGGTGTCTGGCAATATGTTGTGATGTGAGTTTTGGGGTAGGTTATTCTGAAATCAGAAAAGGCTTCGATACTACGTTCACTACTACTAATACTGTACAATATAACTAAGACAATAAGACAACAAAAAGTTTCTGCTTGAGGCAAAATAGATTTTCATTCTCTAAGCCCGAAAATGGAATCTATGCATACATGTAGGTACATCTAGACATCACCACCAGCCGTCTTTAAATGGGATTATGGGCCACACCGACTATAATCCCAAAGTAAAAAAAAAATCTGGTGGGTAAATCTAGCCATTATCTAGAAAGGTTGAAAAACTGTTAGAGGTCAATTTAATTTTTTATTTTATTTTTTTTTTATTCTTGTTTTATTCTTTTACCTCAACTCCAAAATAAAAAGTTTTGCAATGAATATTTACAACAAATTGCTTTGATTGACGAGTGAAGCGAAATTCATATTTCGCTTCGTGAACTAGTGCATTCTGAATCTAAAATTTTACAGTCTCCCGTAAAGAGAGAGAGACAACAAAATCTTAAGGAATAGGCGTTGAAATTGCTTGATAAAAAGGGAACAAAATGTATTCCTGAAAACAGTTCCTAAAAAAGGACAGAGAACACGTCAGAACCCATTTCGAGATTCACCTAGAGATTACACGGTAGTTAGCATTTTTTTTTTTTAGGTTGCGTTACTGTCTTGCTAAAACCTGGCTCAACTGATTTGTGACAGCGGCAGGACAGACTCCTCTCCTAGGCACTTACACAACATTCTGTTACAGAGAACAGTGATTCTACACAACTGAAATATGCCTTTCCAGATAACGGAGAAGACTATTCACAATATCATTTAACTCATGCAAGCTGGATGGAAATGCCAGTCTACTAGAAGATGCCAAGCACTACAGCAAAAAAGTCTACAACACTAAAATTTACTCACACAAGTAGAACAGAATCTTACCGACCCTAACTGGACTTCTGTTAACAGAAAGACGATTAAAAAAAAAAGAAAAAAAAAAAGCTTAAAAACATCCAGCAGAATCTTGGTTTCTGCCATAAAAGTGCAATAAAAATTCATCCTGCAACTTCAGTGAGAACTACACGCCTAGTCATCACCACTCAGACAACAAGGACATATTGAGTACTTACAGCCATTAATGCCCCTAAAACTTCACACGCAAAAATGTCAAGATCTCAAGAGGTCTAGGTGTTGTGCAAAGAATTCAGCCTACTATATTCTACATGGTCCAGTACAATCTACTAACTTCGAACCCAAAATATAGAAACCTGAAGTGATCGCCAGTTTTTATTTTTTTTTTAAAGAATGTATCTAAGCAACTATGGTTCTCTCTTTCAACAAGCTTCTCATTTTTGGATCAGTTTAATAGTTGCCCGTTTCTGAAGGTCATATGCAAAATTAAGTCAAAATATTTTTACCATTAATTAAAAGGACTTCTGAAAACAAAAACATTTGGAAATCACAAGGCCCGGGCCATACCAGTTTTAATTATATCTTATAGTTACTAAAAAGCAGCCAATTATGAAATTGGCTAGACAAAAAAAAAAAGGAAGGAAGAAAAGAATGGCAAGACTCAATAGGATAACAAAAAAGCTGCACTGCCGCAAGCCCTATTTGAGGCTGACGATACAAGCTGGCCCCCTATTTTCTAAGACTTAAAACATTTAATGAATACTAAAATGAAAAAGGTACCGATTAAGGGGTGTAAACAAAAGCCTGCAGATCAGGTCTGCTCAAAAAATTATCCAACATCCTGGAAAATCATTTAGTCAGACGGTCCCTTGAGATCAATGTTATAACGTAAAAAGATGTGCTTGCCGTAGTAGCAAAACAAAAAATAAAATCCTACACAAGAACCAGCCTGAAGAGGGTAAATCAACATTTTTGATTTTCAGTCAATGTATACGTAATTTGTCTTTTGAGCTTACAAATCGATTACAACTTCATGTATGGCCAGATGCAGAATTACTTTAGGCCAGACCAAGTTCACTAATTGTTACATCATTTAGAGTAGTTTGAAACTCTACATATTCTGATGACCATTTACTTGAAAAAAAAAAGTTTCTTCGTTGAGAACTGGATTTTCTAGGGACTTGCCGAGTAAAGCAAGGTGGGTTAACTACTCTAATAAAAACTACACACATGCTGGTCTGCTTTAGCATGCATCTCACCTGTCTGGTTGCCCCCCCTTTTAGTAGCTGGTGAAATTAGTCTCAGATGAGTTGAAAATATACTGTCCTCTTTACATATAAATTACACTTTGAACATAATAAATAACCTGTATCTCATATTAGTGTTTTAATACATTATAGAACTAGGATTCTAGTTTAAACACAATATTACGACCAAAGACTTTGGAAAAGAAAAATCATTCAAGTTTTAGCTGTGTTAATAGATAGTCAATAAATGAAGCAAAAATAAGATAAAACCAGTCAAAAATGGAAACTGTCATCGCATAGTCAACACATGATTCAGACAGGAAAAAAAAACTCTGCAATATTAAAGGGTAAGAGATCTTTAAAAAACTACACCCTTGGATAAAAACTTTGGGAAGATCTACACAGGTCATCTAATTGATATTATGTTTCCATTACCTTAGAGGTTTTACACCCGATGCGCTTATATGTATCTCTAGTTTTGCTATAGGATCATTTTAAGAAACCAGAGTAGAGACCCATACTTTAACCCTTAAAAAGGGGCTATTTAAGCCTTAAACTACTGATGGCCTAAGCTCAGCAATTTGCCTGACTGATACACTAGTGCATTCAGCCGATTTCTGCAGAAAGCACACTGCCTGTAATACCAAGGCTGGCCACTGTACTTGGAACAGAGCTAAGTTCCTATTCACTTCAATGGAAACTTTGCCTGTAATACCAAACCAGGCCACCGCAGCTAGAACGGAGCTGTCTACTTCCTACATAAGTCAGCTGAGTGCACAAGTGCACCAACCTGGCAAACAGCTATTTTTCAGGTGTTTCTGGGCAGCAAATCTCTGCTGATCTACTATTGATGGCCTATCAATAGTTTAGAGCTGGAGAAACCCTTTAAAAGAGTTTTTTACAGGGAAATACCATCGATGACCTATCCTCAGGATAGATCATCAACACTTGATCAGCTGGGGTCCACCACTCAGGACCCTGGCCCATCAGGCGCCCGCTGTCATTGCCGCTACACACTGGGGTACAGAGTGTAAGTTGCCCCTCTGACCCATGTAGTGGCCGGTGCTTAAAACTGCAGCTAAAGCTCATTTATTTCCCTGAAAAACCCCTTAAAAAAAGTTATTCTTCACTTTACACAAAACGACTACCGCATATTCCTCTGGTACTTACACAGGAGCGATAGTCGTTCAAGTGAATAGAGGCGGAGAGGGCCAGGATCGTTGCAGCCTGCCTCTATTTACAGTAAACAGGAGTCACTCAAACATTGAGTAGCTCCTGTTTACTCGGGCCAATAGTCACTAAAAACCAAGCGACGCCAACAAATAAGTAATTTCCCGCTCAGTGCCGTATGTACGCAGGCCCATTATCACCCAAATTTGCTGTTTCCAGTGAGACTTCAGGCAATAATTGCTCAGTGTAAAGTTCCCTTTACTTGGTCAGGAGAGTAATTCCCTGCACAGGTCATCACCACCGATGACAAGCAAGCTTGAAGAGCAGCCAGTAAGCCAACGTCTCTGAATCTCTGCATCGGCATGGACCACTATAACTCACTGGGTGGGCACCTCCACTAAGGTCCGAAGCAGATTTTTCAGCTTTTTCCTAGAATGTCCCAAAGTTCTACAATAGATTAAAATTACCACTGCAAGTTCTAGACAAAGTGATCTATATAACCTCCATAATCCAGCAAGTGAAAGGCTTATAAGCTGAGGTTAAACGATACATACGTGTCTTTCACTGAATCACCTTACTTCTATCTATATAAAAGAACCCCAGAACACCAATGCTTCATTTACTAAGCAGGACCACAACTTATACTTTTTCTAACCATGTTAGGAATTTATGCTCACAATTCTAATTTTACAGCAGAAACTACTAAAGTCTAAAAAAAAAGGGGTTTGACTATTATAGCCCTAATACGTCAATGCCATGTCAAACCTAAATCTTGATAAAATACCAGGTACAACATGATATATATATATTTATTATATCGTACATGGTAGGTTATAAATTTAGAACCAGAATGCTTCATGAAGTCATTTTCTGATTAGATGGACAGTAATTAAATAAAACAAAGTGACTGATAACTACTGGGCTTTCCAAGCACCATGAGGCATTTCCATCCTTGCTATAGCTGATAATTCCCCAAAGGTTAAGCCACATATGATTCTATAGAGATCATTAGCCATTAAACATCCCTGAGTTGTTCTTCTATGGCACAATTCATAGTGGAGGGGGTAAACAGAAGATGAGCTAAAGCACATGATGCTCAACAGCAAAAAAACAGTATAAGCTGTTGTTCCCCAGAGAAAAAAAATGTAAGACCTGTCCAAGTGGAAGCACTCAAGCATGTAGCATCTTATAGTCTTAACATTACTATATGGACTTGTTTTTTTTCCTTAAAGTCCTCAATTGAAGTGGGATACACACTAACAAGGACATAAAATTACATAGTTTGGCTATGCAAAGGGGGATTGCAGGGGGAAAAAAATGAATATCAAAAGCAGCAATTCAGCATTAAGTGGCCCTCTATTTTTCTGCCTAACACTGGTTCACTCAAAAACAGCTGAAGTAGTACTGGTATAAATAAGGCTTTAATTCCTTGCGTATTGGAAGAGGTTAATGAGAAACCGCAAGCACGCTAATTTTCACAACAGACAAGCAGCAAGTTCAGAAACGCTAGAAAGCCATTTGCAAAACGGGAGGGAGAAAACAAAAAAAAAACGCTGGGCTAAAACTAGGGAAAATGGCACTATAATCATCAATATACACTATGGAAAGGGGTTGGAAGCACTCGACTCCAGTTAGTGTTTTCATTGTGCACATTTGCTGCCAGGTGTCAGGGGGGAAAAAAAAACGTATTGTCACGAGCGGTATTATGAGTTCAGTGATATTCACCCGACATCCAAGAACGAGGTCAGTTACATTAACCCGAGTCCCGGCTAAGGGTGCTCAAGGCTTTGAGTTACAACTTTTTATGAAGGGTGCAGCATTTACAGACAGGGAAATGAGATATTTACATGTATAAAGAATAGCTGATCACCCCGACCGGGCTTCCATTAGGAGAACTCCCATTACAAAGGATTACATGAGTGCAACACAGCTTTGTCTTTACTTTATTGCCACATGTAAGTCCAAAAACTCTGGACATGTCACCAGAGAGCATGTGCAAACATAACAGAAGTGGCAATGGGGGAAAGGGATGGAGGTAGTGAGGAGCTGAGAACCTCTTACTGCAGGAGACGGATTTTTTTTTTTTGGACAACTCTTCAATAAAACATTTCACACAAATCGAAAAAGGTTTTTGTGCTTCCAATCCCATGACTTAATAGAATCTGTCCTTTTGAGGCTTTAACTTTCCTTTTTGCAAACTTTATTGACGTTACCACTGCAAGAAACACCACATCTAAGACCGACCAGGGGTGCTGTTTTTTTTTTTTTTTTTAATGTATAGAGAAACCCCCCCCCCCCCCAAAAAAAACCCACACAACTGGCGACTCCAGCAGCGAGGAGGAAAAATAGGAGACATTCCACGCGATAGAAGAGCTAAGTGTTTTTGCTTTGGTTTTTAAGCAAAAGGCATCCCTGTTTATCTTACAGGTCGGCCAATCTACTACACAGGGCGTTGTGAAATATTGTAAATGGTGGAGAAGTTAAACAACGGCCAAGGAGATAAAACTGCCTGTAATGCACTATGCTGCCTTCTACTTGCCATCGGCGCCTTCCTAGAAAATGGACAAAAAAAAACTCATTCCACAGAGAAAACAAACAAAAAACATGTATTGATATCACTTATGTTATAATAAGCTGCTCAACATAACTAAACCAGTGCATATCATCAGTAATATCCTCAGTCTTGGCCTTCAATATCTATATTTTAGTGTCCACTTGTGCTTTAAGTAACAAAAGGTGAAAGTTTAAGATCGGCTTAACACTTCAGTCCCAAACAGATTATGCCTTCATGTTATTAAACCACAGATTGATTCTGCATACATAGTCATCGGATGTTTTACCTCTAGAAGACCCCACCACTAATTGGTCCACACCACATTTGCTTACATTAATCTTTCAGCATTGAGATATACAACGCAGGGCCTTTTTTTTTTTTGGGTTTCCAGGCTGAGATTTGTAGGAAAAGAGAAAAAAAGTGAATGAAGATAACACTGTCAGTCATCACATTTTTCTTTCAATTAAAATCATGTACGGACACATTGTATTGCAGTTAGATGCAAACCCCAAATGAAAATCAAACATCTTGAAAAAAAAAACAAAAAAAAAACAAAACTATATTGCTAGAACAGAGATTGAATTTATGCCAGAAACTTGGCTTACAAGTCACATGAATGGCTTTGTAGGCTAATATCAGCAAACATTTCTGGTAATCCACTTCAAATGCATCTGGATAGATCGATACATATTGACAATAGCTTCAACACTTTTGTGTGCTTCTGAACCTTGTCCAAATTAAAAAGATTTTATTTTTTTAAAATTTATATTTTTTTTTCCAGAATTTCACGTATGAAAACACTAGTAGTTTTCCTGCTTTGGTCCAGTTTGGGAACAGTTATTTCATTTCATATTGCATCAATATGTTGTCCCACTGCCTTCAACAAATAAAAACAAATTAAATTAAGCATGAAATTTTGGCTTCTCAAGAGGTGTACAGTACATCATAAAGCTTAAAACAGGCCTCTTAAGTGAAAACGAGAGAAGCAGAACACTGCATTTAACCAGAATTATGTTATTTGTACCCAAAAGTTTGAAACATACAATTGTGCCTGCTTATTAACAAAAAATGCAACTGTTAGTGGTAAATGAAAGAAAAAAAAAAAGAAAAAGTTCTTGCAGCTGGTATGAAACTTTAATTCAAACCGATGGCAACCAACCATCACTTTTTAACCAAGAAGCGGCAACTGCATTTCAGTTTCGTTTTAGTATCTTGGTATGTTATGTCAGAGGATACATTCAGCAATATGGCTCACAACAGCTATCCGAATGGATGTAGCTCCTTCTTTTATACAGTGGCAGTGCAAGTTAACCTGTTTTGTGAAATGCATTTGTGCTGTTTAGATTTTTTTTTCCATTTATTTTTTAAATTATTTTTTAATTCTTCCCACTCTTTTTTTAAAACATCAAAACATCTCCATTATGTATCGTCTCCCTCACTCAAAAGTGAGCACAGCAGTGAAGGACAGATCCAAACTCCTTCATTCCCTCCCTTCACTTGTGTTCTTAAGGGAAAAATCAAACCCTTATACACCTTTAACCCTACACTGTAGTACGGACCCTCATTCCATCGCCGACAGCAATGACGTATTAGGTACCAGCAACAGTGACAGAGTCATGAGAAAGTGCTTATTAAATGAAGCAAGTGCTTTGCATTAGGAGCTGAAAGAAACTTCCATTATAAGAGTGGCACCCAAAAAAAAAAAAAAAGGGGTAAGACCCAATGCAAGGTCTAGAACTAAAATTTTACTAGCCTCCAGTGTTCAGTTTATAGAGCACAAAAAAAAGAAATTGGAATACACTGGAACAAAAAGTTAAAAAAAAAAGAAAGAAAAAAAGAAAAAAAAGGGGGAGTACTTTGGCATAATACATTTCTGTGTGAAAAGCAAAAAATCCAAAAAAGTTTTAGATAAATTTGGTAACCATTCCCACAAGACAAAAAGTACCCAAGAAAAATGGCTGCACAGTCTGGAGGTAGGGTGGGATTTGGGGGGGGGGGGGGGGATTGGGAATGGAAGTTTCAGGACAGCCCTGTAAACAACGCACTCAGGTAACCAGACACAACTTTGATAGCAAAATAATGCATCTTTTCCTTTTGCTTATCCCATGCCCGGCACCCCCTCCCCTCCCCCAAAAAATAAACACTTAAAAGTTATTACTCAGAATTGTCAAGCTGTGCTGCCAATGCACATTATATCATCATTAAAGGAGAACAAGACCAGGTAGAACTGCTAAACATGGTTTAAGGAAGAATGGAGGGGGCCAAACTGCTGCAACATGCCCCCACCAGTGAGAGAAGGGTGCAAGAAAAGAGGTTTATGACACAGCCAGGCAAAAAAAAAAAATCCACTAAAAGCCCTTTTCACAGAACTCTGATTGTCTAAATTTCTCATCATGCAGAAAAAGGGAAGGTCGAAAAAAACCCAAAAACGCACACTTGCTCTCACCATACACACTGCAACGAAAGATGGAAACTGCGAATAGAAGACACGTGATAAGGAAACGCAAATCAAAAGAAAAAAAAAAAATGCAAAAAATGATCAAAATAATTTTATTACTGTGTGTTGCTCTCATGAAATGAATAGGAGATCCTACAAAAAGGCAGCATTAAGAGTGCAAGAGACAAGTCCACACATTAAATGATTTCATCTCCCATCATCTTGTGCAAAACCATTAAGTACAATAATACCCCAAAAACATGAACTCTCAACAAAACGAGTTTGCAATAAAAATAATGCCTAAAACATGGGAGCAAGGAATAGAATAAACCCGACAGAAAACACTCTGCACACCTACACGTCTTAGCCCTTAACACCATCCATCAAACATCTTTGGACCCACATGCTTTAACAGAGATGAAAGCTTGGAAATGTATATGTCATATGATATTGCTATTAGGCAAGCCCTGAAGTACCATCTCTCCCCGATATCTCCAGGTAGAATGCCGACCACCGGGAATTCCCTTACAGACATGCGCATCTCTAGTCCTTTCGCTCTGCTCACAATGAAGTCTACAAAATATGCTACATTTTAAGAAGGCACACAATAGAAAATATATGCAAGAAAAAAAAAAAGGAAAAAAGTGCAGAAAACTAAAAACGCAAGTATAATGAAAACTGGCCTGCGTGACTGTACCACTCAGTACATACCGAGAGGAGAGCCATTCAAGTTTTAACACCAACAGCAAACTGAGGTAATGTGTGCGACTGAAGAAGGTAACACTTTAAAAAATAAATAAATTAAAAAAAAAAAAGGGGAAATGTGAGTGGTTAACTACAGTGTGTTTTTCTTTTTCGTAAACTTTTCATCTCAGAACATACTAACACTAAAAAGGGATAATATGCTGCCATCAGCAGGCTTCCCTTCTGCTGCAATTACATCACACTATGCATTTTAATTCCCAATTCATTATTTTTGAATCACACAAATGTGTGCTACATTTAGTGCAAAGCCTCCGACCAACATGATGTAGGAAGGGGGAGAGACATGCCTCTTTTGTATTGTATGTGGTTTCGAAAGAAAAAAAAAAAACCCAACGAAAAAATCCACTCTTTACTCATGTGATTGAAGCTCCATAAATACTGGAGCAAAAAAATTAATTTGTTTACCCACGTGACCAATCCAGCCAATAGAAGGCCTGACAGGGCTGCTATCAGTAACGCCATGTAAACCGGTCTTGGGGATTCTATATAGGACACCCATGTGACAGGTTTTCAGAACGTCACCAGGCCTTCCGGTTGGGTTATGTCAGTCAGATGCTATGATGCCAAAGCGGTGCCATAGTAAGTATATGACTTTTATATAGTTTTGGTCATGGAGGTCCCAAACATATATAAAGAAAAAAGATAATAGTTGGAAAACCACTTTAAAACTAAAAATTTATTTTTTCTGTACTTTTTCAGTAATGAAAAAAAATTGAAAATAAGCCACAAGAACGATAAAGATTTAACAAAAAAAATACATGTGGACTGATGGTTTTTGCTGATCCGTTATCGAAAAAGCAACTATCTGGCTGGCTTAATGAGATCAAACAATCTCATCGTTATTAATTCCGGTGTTTCTTTCATTTATAACCAAGTAATATACGTTTGGTGGTTCTTTTCCCCCCAAATCAGTTAGGCCTCCAACACACTTTTTTTTTTTTTTTTTTTAAATCGGTGTCTCGGACGTGAAAAATCAGAGACACGGACAGCATACAGATCCATAATATTCAATGAGGCAGCACACACTACCGAGTTGTATGCCCTATTCTTGTCCGCATCATGGCCGAAAATTAGGATATGCAAACGTCCACAAATGTGTGGGCAATCTGTAACAAACAGCACATGGGCAGGTGTCCGATGAGAGTTGAGTTCGAGCCTTTTGGGTGAACTGGGGCACACGGCAAATGTGTCAGAGGCCTTCGGCCTATTGAATACAAGTGTATTATGACTCTCTGCAACCTCCAAATTGCGCAAAGCCATAACACATTGTCCATAGCAGTCTATGGGGCCATTTAGTACCTCCGTATGCGTCCAATTTTCTTTTCCAGTATGGACTCTGGTATATTTCATTGAAGGCAATGCTTCTTCTGAAGAATATTTTTATCATATCATTCTGCACAAAGGTACCGTGTGGTGGCTACAGTTTCCACAGTATAAATCTATAGGGACTCTGAGTCACCACACAGCTTCTATGCACACAACTCTCCTATTGCGTATGAAGCCCTTTCATACAGGGTGCCCATGCGGCGGTACTTGCCTTAGGAATCTACATAACACAACTGGAAAACGCTCAGAGTGTTACTATATTTTACAGTCACACTTGCAGTTCTTTTTCCAGATAGGCCTATCCATGATGTTAATTTGCAGGTAATCGGCTGTGAAATATCAGACAAGTAGTAAGGCACCCTGCATGAACATGCCAACTAGAAGGCATGCTAGATCCCCATTCCAGTCTGGAGACACGTGTCAAAGATTGAATTTGGAAGGTTTTACACCTTTATTAAATTGTGTTTAGAACTTTAGGTTAGTAAGGACCTTTCTACACTGAACGATTGTGGGAATCTAAAATTATAATCGTTCATTATGAACGCCAACAGTGAGAATGATCGGCCTGTGTAGACGCTGAACGACTGCCTGTTTGCTGTGAATGAAGGCGGGTGGAGAGCTTTCTGGCATGCTGCGCTCTGCCTCCGTTCATTTAGTGATTCTCAGTCTTGTATGAAAGTACAGGAGCGATTATTGCTGGGATGACTGTTGGGCAATGAAGCACCCAACAGTCGTCCCGTGTAAAAGGACCCCAAGGCAAGAAACTAACATGGGACAATTGTCTACAGAGCCCGGCACCCTACAGTCTGCTGTGAGTAAACAGAAGAGAATGTAGAGCAAGGATTATGTAATCCTACATTCCCTGCACTGCAGCTCCTTCACCCATGTTTACAAGCTGTAGTCAGCCTGGGATGTCACAGGCTGCTGCAACCAATCACAGACCTCAGTGCTTGAATACGGAGGTCTGTGATTGGCTGCAGCATTCCGTGACATTCCATAAACAGGTCTGCTGGAGCCTGTAAGCATGTTATCACGGTGCGGGAAATGCAGAGAACCAGGAGAGGAAAGTATAGGACTTAATTAATCTTCCTACTTGGGGAACCAGTTTAAAAAGATTTTTCTCGGACAAGCCCCATTAAGTTTGAGAACAGTTTCGCTCAGCAAAAATTTGCTCCATCTGGAAGTAGAGTAAACTGCAGGCGAATTTAACCCTTTCCAATCCACCGTGACCTGTGAAGACATTGTGATTTAAGGTTGTACAGCTCCGATGTTGGAAGTCATCCGTCGGGGTTCTCTTACTGTATATTGCCAGCCTCTCTGCTGTTGGAGCCTATCAAATGTGTCACCTCATGCAGTACTGGCTTTAGCCAGCATATAGCGCCGTTGTATAACGGCAGAAAAAGTGTAAGCCCCCTAGGAAAACTAGGATACAAATTGGATTGGAAAGGGTTAACATTGGTGGTGGTAGGGGGAGCGGATTAATACAATTTAGTTTAAGAGTTCTTGCATTAAAATATAAAATAGTTCATCCTGAATTTTAGATCATGCATTTTTAGCCAGTTTCACACCTATAGCTGAATTTTACCATCTGTGTTACAGGCATTTACAGAGCTTGAATTCATCATAGAAGCTACTGTAATCTGTATCACCAGTTGTTGTGGCTCTACGGCTCTGTAGTCAGCATATGCGGAACAAAGTGATTGGCCCTCATTCAACTTCTGGCTTTTTTTTCCATATCATAATTTTGTGACCTATGGATGACATATCTATACAATGTCCTACATAGGAGGTATATCGTCTGAGGTATACGTTGGGGGGAACCCTCCCAATTTATACCTATGACGAGACAAACAGTGAACAATATGGATAAAATGCAGCTGCATTCCCCTAGCAAGGGTCCATGGCTTTTTCTGAAGTGTTCAAATAGTAACACAGAATGAACTTTGTGACCTACCCCTGACATAAACCACTCTAAATAAGGAAACACTGATGTGAAGGTAAGTAAGGTGGTGGAAATTGTGGAATAAAACCCCAATTGAGCATGAAATCTAGAGAGCAGTAATACGTGCACTATGGTTTCAACCCCTGTATAGATCTGTGCAAAGACATTGTCTGTAAACTATGAAGCCAAGTCATTATACTGAAGGGCAATGAGATATGTGAAATTGGAGCCCATCATCATATACAATATGATGCATATAAACTATAGAAGCATAAATATATTCTACCCAAGGCTCTGTGCACGCCCAATGGAGGCAAACAAGAGTTTCCTCTTAGCTGCCGTTGATGTTATACGTATCGGCATACCTTTTTTCAGTTGAAATAGGAAAGTGCAACAGACTGCATTTTCATATAGAGAGGGCTACCTATGTGACAGCATGCCTTCGCAACGTATGTCGGAGATTTCGATCGGGAGGTACACATTGCGAAATCTTCCCAAAGTATACCGCCGACAAAAGCCTCAGATGCAAAAGCACACAGCGCTCTATAAAAGGACAGCAATTAAAAATGAAGCATAATTGTATATTTATTAACTAGATATTAGAAGTTTATACTGATCACCACTGAAATGTAACAGACTTCCTGTACGGTGGCAATATATTCTAGATAGCACAGCTGAATATGTCAAATATTTCATGCAGCAATATCGTAGGATATTCTATACTATTTTCCCCTGAATTGCTTTTTGCTGGTGAAATGCAGTAGGACATGCAAAATAAAAAGCCTTTCAAAAGTAACTGTAAAGCAGAAAGAAAAAAAAAAAAAGTTGGAAATGGGCGAGGAAAGGTTACAAAAACAAAAATAACCCCCACCCATAAAATGAATAGCACCTGTATATTTTTTTTTCCTATTAACAATTGATCCCGTTTGCCATTTCTGGCAACCAATTGACACAATAAATACAAGATTTTTGGTAGATAAAAATAGAAAAAAAAAAAAAAAGGATGTACCAAGTGAGACGATGTGTACAGAGTGAGAATTTAAAAACGGAAAAAAAAATAAAAAAAATATTGAGCAAAATGTCACGTTTCCAAAAAACTTAGTAACAGTCATGGAAACTTAGACATGAAGTTGTTTATCTGCCTTGCATTATTGCATTATACAGGACAATGATTTGGATGAGGTCTAATATTTCATCTATGGATACTAAAAGTAAACTGCATGATTAAAATACAAAATACTAAAGAGAAAAAAAAAAAAAAGCAAAAAAAAAAGCACCGTTCTTACATTCTGATAATAAAACAAAAATGCCAAAATACTTATATTAGCTAAGCTCAAGTAAACATCTACTATTATATTTAACCTCATACAAAAACTGACACCTAAACAGAACATCACTTCTGGTTAAGAGCTATTCAAGTGCAAAATTATCATCTGGAGAGAGAGAGAGAGAAAGACTGCAAAAAAAAAAAGAAAAAAAAAAAAAAAGATAGGCATCTCATATAGAAAAGATGGAACAAACATCTGCAACCTAAACAAGCTAGATGTGCAGGCTGCAAATAAATAGTACAGTCCCGTATAAGATTAGGAGATTAGTATAAACAATTCAAATACTGATGACATGGCAGATATAGCATCTAGTGGAGTCAGATGATGGGAAGACCAGAAAAAGGAATAAAGCACAGAGGATCACTAAAGTGCCTAGCTGGGGGGGAATTTTGCAGCAGTGCATAGTGGGAATGTCACCTGGGGGTCCATCAGTTGGCTAACGGTAGCACCTCATTTGCATAAAGAGAAAAGCAAGCGGTTTTGCAGTGCCCAACATTTTGCTGGGGAATTAGGCAAGAGGACCATCTAGCAACAACTTCTAAAAGTGTTACAAAGTAATGGAAAGAAGAATGCTACTGACCTAGTGACTTGAATTCAGACGTAAGGTGCTACTTAGCCACTTTATCCTGTAACCCCATAAAAAAATATCTTAAGATGCCCTTGAAATACATATTAAGGCCTGGTGACCCTTCAAACTGTATAATGGCTTCCAGGATCGTACAGCAGCAAAGACATGAATTGCACAGGATGAACCTTTTAAAAAAAAAAAAAAAATGGATACAGAGAGCTTCCTTTCAGCTTTACACCAAAGATAAGGAGGAAGCAATGGTAGCCGATGAAAGAACCACATATTGAAACGGTACCCCCATCAGCAAACTCCATTCCACCTGACCTGGGCTCTTTCCTAAATACAAAAAAGGTACAATACTACATAAGCTTCAGTGCAAGCCAGGACAGCTCAAGAGAGCAGGGGAACATAGGAAGAAAGCCCAGGCACAGCTGATACCTTTGCAACTGATGTGTCTTGTTCTCCTTTAAAGTGCCCTATATATATTACCCTAAATAAATTATAGTAAGGTTTTGGGTAGCCCGCAAGGCGGGAGGAGCTACTCGGAGTAGCAGCCATCCATGGCAATGGAACCATGCCGATCCTTTGTGTAAGGACAGCTGCCACCGTTAGGGAGGGCAGTCTTGGCAGCAATACCGCAGTTGTTCAGGAGGTTGAAGCTGAAGGGAAGGATGGCGTCTTTTGGTGGGAAAGGCTTCATGGTGGATAGGATAAGTGCCAAGCAATCTGCTACGTCTTTGTTGGGAGCACAGGCCAAGGCTGGGGTGTTACCTGCTGTCAAGAAAAAAAAAAACAAAAACAAAAAATAGCTGATGTCACAGAGTTATTCAAAAGTCTAAATAAATATAAGTTTTTCATGAAAAAATATTTAAAGAGAATTTGTCACCAGGTTGAAGCTACCTGAACAACAGGAGCGTGAACTGACAGGTACGCACATGGCAGACATGTACGCTTTAGTTTCAGACAAAAATTCTCTATGGAAAACCTCTCAGAAAGCAACTCTTGGGGAAGATGGGAATTGCTGGTTTCTCCCATGACAAATCAGCATGACCGACAGACCCATGACTATTTTTGTAGAGGGTCAGTCTAGGCGATCCGTATGGGGAGAAGCTGGTGAGGCTCGACCCCAAGAGCCCTCCTATGAGGGACTTTTAAAAGTATGTTCAAAGTAGCGTTTCAGAATAAAAACCACACGTCTGCAATGTGGGTGCCTGTCCCGACGCCTGTGGCTCGGACAGCATGGACCTGGGGACACGTTCTCTTTAAAGTGACACCTTAAAAGTGTAACCATTAGAGATGAGCGAACACCAAAATGTTCGGGTGTTCGTTATTCGTAACGAACTTCCCGTGATGCTCGAGGGTTCGTTTCGAACAACGAACCCCATTGAAGTCAATGGGCGACCAGAACATTTTTGTATTTTGCCGATGCTCGCTAAGGTTTTCATGTGTGAAAATCTGGGCAATTCAGGAAAGTGATGGGAATGACACAGTGACGGATAGGGCAGGCGAGGGGCTACATGTTGGGCTGCATCCTAAGTTCACAGGTCCCACTATTAAGCCACAATAGCGGCAAGAGTGGGCCCCCCCCCCCTCCCAACAACTTTTACTTCTGAAAAGCGCTCATTAGCATGGCATACCTTTGCTAAGCACCACACTACCTCCAACAAAGCACAATCACTGCCTGCATGACACTCCACTGCCACTTCTCCTGAGTTACATGCTGCCCAACCGCACCCCCTCCCCCCCACAGCGCACACCAAAGTGTCCCTGCGCAGCCTTCAGCTGCCCTCATGCCACACCACGCTCATGTCTATTTAGAATTGCGTCTGCCATGACGAGGGACCGCAGGCATACACTGCAGAGGTTGGCACGGCTAGGCAGCGAACCTCTTTAAAAGTGGCGGAGCGATAGCCCACAATGCTGTACAGAAGCAATGAGAAATAGAATCCTGTGCCACCGCCATCTGGAGCTGCACACGTGGGCATAGCAATGGGGAACCTATGTGCCACACACTATTCATTCTGTCAAGGTGTCTGCATGCCCCAGTCAGACCGGGCTTTTTAATTCATAGACACAGGCAGGTACAACTCCCTATTGTGAAGTCCCTGTCGACCCACAGCATGGGTGGCTCCCTGGAACCCACCGGCGGTACACAAAAATATCCCATTGCATTGCCCAACACAGCTGAGGTAGTAATGTCGTGCGTAATACAGGTGGGCTTCGGCCCACACTGCATGCCCCAGTCAGACTGGGATTCTTTACAAGTGGACACATGTAGGTTTAACTCCCTGTGGACCCACTGCCTGGGTGGGTGCCAGGAAGCCACCGGCGGTACATAGAAATATCCCATTGCATTGCCCAACACAGCTGAGGTAGTAATGTCGTGCGTAATACAGGTGTGCTTCGGCCCACACTGCATGCCCCAGTCAGACTGGGATTCTTTACAAGTGGACACATGTAGGTTTAACTCCCTGTGGACCCACTGCCTGGGTGGGTGCCAGGAAGCCACCGGCGGTACATAGAAATATCCCATTGCATTGCCCAACACAGCTGAGGTAGTAATGTCGTGCGTAATACAGGTGGGCTTCGGCCCACACTGCATGCCCCGGTCAGACGGGTTCTTTAGAAGTGTACAGATGTATTAAAAACTCAGTGTGCACCTACAGCATGGGTGGCTCCCTGGAACCCACCGGCGGTACACAAAAATATCCCATTGCATTGCCCAACACAGCTGAGGTAACGTCAGCTGTAATGCAGGTGGGCTAAAAATTAATTTGATTACACTGTAGGCGAGGGCCCACACAAATTGCTGTATCAACAGTACTAATGTACATCCCAAAAATTGGCCATGGCCAGCCAAGAGGGCAGGTGAAACCCATTAATCGCTTTGGTTAATGTGGCTTAAGTGGTAACTAGGCCTGGAGGCAGCCCAGTGTAACGAAAAATTGGTTCAAGTTAAAGTTCCAATGCTTTTAAGCGCATTGAAACTTATAAAAATTGTTCTGAAAAATTATTTGAGTGAGCCTTGTGGCCCTAAGAAAAATTGCCCGTTCAGCGTGATTACGTGAGGTTTCAGGAGGTGGAGCAGGAGGAGGAGGAGGAGGAATATTAGACACAGATTGATGAAGCAGAAATGTCCCCGTTTTGGATGGTGAGAGAGAACGTAGCTTCCATCCGCGGGTGCAGCCTACGTATTGCTTACGTATCGCTGCTGTCCGCTGGTGGAGAACAGAAGTCTGGGGAAATCCAGCCTTTGTTCATCTTGATGAGTGTTAGCCTGTCGGCACTGTCGGTTGACAAGCGGCTACGCTTATCTGTGATGATTCCCCCAGCCGCACTAAACACCCTCTCCGACAACACGCTAGCCGCAGGACAAGCAAGCACCTCAAGGGCATACAGGGCTAGTTCAGGCCACGTGTCCAGCTTCGACACCCAGTAGTTGTAGGGGGCAGAGGCGTCACCAAGGATGGTCGTGCGATCCGCTACGTACTCCCTCACCATCCTTTTGCAGTGCTCCCGCCGACTCAGCCGTGACTGGGGAGCGGTGACACAGTCTTGGTGGGGAGCCATAAAGCTGGCCAGGCCCTTAAAGACT
This sequence comes from Eleutherodactylus coqui, assembly GCF_035609145.1. Taxonomy (NCBI): domain Eukaryota; kingdom Metazoa; phylum Chordata; class Amphibia; order Anura; family Eleutherodactylidae; genus Eleutherodactylus; species Eleutherodactylus coqui. The sequence continues at coordinate 479,739,925 of NC_089837.1, forward strand.
GTTGCACTGCCTGGGATGTACATGCTGCTCGATCTACGCACATCCCCTGCAACATGGCCCTCGGAACTGCGCCTTCTGCCACTAGCGCTGTCGGCTGGGAATTTTACCATCAGCTTGTCCGCAAGGGTCCTGTGGTATAGCAACACTCTCGAACCCCTTTCCTCTTCGGGAATCAGAGTGGGCAGGTTCTCCTTATACCGTGGATCGAGCAGTGTGTACACCCAGTAATCCGTCGTGGCCAGAATGCGTGCAACGCGAGGGTCACGAGAAAGGCATCCTAACATGAAGTCAGCCATGTGTGCCAGGGTACCTGTACGCAACACATGGCTGTCTTCACTAGGAAGATCACTTTCAGGATCCTCCTCCTCCTCCTCCTCCTCCTCAGGCCATACACGCTGAAAGGATGACAGGCAATCAGCCGGTGTACCGTCAGCAGCGGGCCAAGCTGTCTCTTCCCCCTCCTCCTCATCCTCCTCATGCTCCTCCTCCTCCTCCTGTACGCGCTGAGAAATAGACAGGAGGGTGCCCTGACTATCCAGCGGCATACTGTCTTCCCCCGCCCCCGTTTCCGAGCGCAAAGCAGCTGCCTTTATGGTTTGCAGGGAATTTCTCAAGATGCATAGCAGAGGAATGGTGACGCTAATGATTGTAGCATCGCCGCTCACCACCTGGGTAGACTCCTCAAAATTACCAAGGACATGGCAGATGTCTGCCAACCAGGCCCACTCTTCTGAAAGGAATTGAGGAGGCTGACTCCCACTGCGCCGCCCATGTTGGAGTTGGTATTCGACTATAGCTCTCCGTTGTTCATAGAGCCTGGCCAACATGTGGAGCGTAGAGTTCCACCGTGTGGGCACGTCGCACAGCAGTCGGTGCACTGGCAGCTTAAAGTGATGTTGCAGGGTGCGCAGGGTGGCAGCGTCCGTGTGGGACTTGCGGAAATGTGCGCAGAGCCGGCGCGCCTTTACGAGCAGGTCTGACAAGCGTGGGTAGCTTTTCAGAAACCGCTGAACCACCAAATTAAAGACGTGGGCCAGGCATGGCACGTGCGTGAGGCTGCCAAGCTGCAGAGCCGCCACCAGGTTACGGCCGTTGTCACACACGACCATGCCCGGTTGGAGGCTCAGCGGCGCAAGCCAGCGGTCGGTCTGCTGTGTCAGACCCTGCAGCAGTTCGTGGGCCGTGTGCCTCTTATCGCCTAAGCTGAGTAGTTTCAGCACGGCCTGCTGACGCTTGCCCACCGCTGTGCTGCCACACCGCGCGACACCGACTGCTGGCGACATGCTGCTGCTAACACATCTTGATTGTGAGACAGAGGAGGAGGAGGAGGAGGAGGGTGCTTTAGTGGAGGAAGCATACACCTCCGCAGATACCAGCACCGAGCTGGGGCCCGCAATTCTGGGGGTGGGTAGGACGTGAGCGGTCCCAGGCTCTGACTCTGTCCCAGCCTCCACTAAATTCACCCAATGTGCCGTCAGGGAGATGTAGTGGCCCTGCCCGCCTGTGCTTGTCCACGTGTCCGTAGTTAAGTGGACCGTGGCAGTAACCGCGTTGGTGAGGGCGCGCACAATGTTGCGGGAGACGTGGTCGTGCAGGGCTGGGACGGCACATCGGGAAAAGTAGTGGCGACTGGGAACTGAGTAGCGCGGGGCCGCCGCCTCCATGATACTTTTGAAGGACTCCGTTTCCACAACCCTATACGGCAGCATCTCAAGGCTGATGAATTTTGCGATGCGGACGGTTAACGTTTGAGCGTGCGGGTGCGTGGCGGCGTACTTGCGCTTGCGCTCGAACACTTGCGCAAGCGACGGCTGAACGGTGCGCTGAACTACACTGCTGGATGGGGCCGAGGACAGCGGAGATGAGGGTGTGGGTGCAGGCCATGAGGCGGTAGTGCCTGTGTCCTGAGAGGGGGGTTGCATCTCAGTGGCAGGTTGGGGCACAGGGGGAGAGGCAGGGGTGCAAACCGGAGACGGTGAACGGCCTTTGTCCCACCTTGCGGGGTGCTTGGCCATCATATGTCTGCGCATGGTGGTGGTGGTGAGGCTGTTGGTGTTGGCTCCCCGGCTGAGCTTTGCGCGACAAAGGTTGCACACCACTGTTCGTCGGTCGTCAGGCGTCTCTGTGAAAAACTGCCAGACCTTAGAGCACCTCGGCCTACGCAGGGTGGCATGGCGCGAGGGGGCGCTTTGGGAAACACTTGGTGGATTATTCGGTCTGGCCCTGCCTCTACCCCTGGCCACCGCACTGCCTCTTGCAACCTGCCCTGCTGATGCCCTTGACTCCCCCTCTGAAGACCTGTCCTCCTGAGTAAGCGTTGCACACCAGGTGGGGTCAGTCACCTCATCGTCCTGCTGCTCTTCCTCCGAATCCTCTGTGCGCTGCTCCCTGGGACTTACTGCCCTTACTACTACCTCACTGCAAGACAACTGTGTCTGATCGTCATCGTCCTCCTCACCCACAGAAAGTTGTTGAGACAGTTGGCGGAAGTCCCCAGCCTCTTCCCCCGGACCCCGGGAACTTTCGAATGGTTGGGCATCAGTGACGATAAACTCCTCTGGTGGGAGAGGAACCGCTGCTGCCCAATCTAAGCAGGGGCCCGAGAACAGTTCCTGGGAGTGTTCCCGCTCCTGAGCAGGTGTCATTGTAGTGGACTGAGGAGGCTGGGAGGAAGGAGGAGCAGCAGACAGAGGATTCGGATTGGCAGCAGTGGACGGCGCAGAACTGCGGGTAGACGATAGGTTGCTCGAAGCACTTTCTGCCATCCAGGACAGGACCTGCTCACACTGCTCATTTTCTAATAACCGTCTCCCGCGTGGACCCATTAATTGGGCGATGAATGTGGGGACGCCAGAAACGTGCCTCTCTCCTAATCGCGCAGCAGACAGCTGCGACACACCTGGATCAGGAGCTTGGCCTGTGCCCACACCCTCACTTGGCCCTCCGCGTCCTCGGCCACGTCCACGTCCACGTCCTCTAGGCTTACCCCTACCCCTCAGCATGCTGTATTACCAGTGATTAGATTTCCCAGGCAGGAAATAAATTGGCGCAAGACTGCAGGCCAAATATAATTTTTGCCCTTTTTGGAAAACGAAAGGCCCCACTGCCTCTAGTGAATGAATTATCTAAGTTTAATAACTGTGCTGTGTCCCTGCTTATGTGTCACAGAACGTGAGGGTAGCAGAGTTATTATAACTCTTGGAGAGCAGGTATTTTTTTTCCCAATTAAGGAAAGCAAATGGCGAACCCAGCAGTAAAGCGTAGCTGGGTGCGTATGATTTAGCAATGTTTTTCACGCAGCTCACACGTCTACACAGGCGTAAGGACGGACACAGGCTGGACAAATAGATTTGTTTTCAGTTTTTTCCCACCAACAGGCAGCACTGCGTATATTCAATGAACCTGCGAAGTTTAATAACTGCGCTGTGTCCCTGCTTATGTGTCACAGAACGTGAGGGTAGCAGAGTTATTATAACTCTTGGAGAGCAGGTATTTTTTTTTCCCAATTAAGGAAAGCAAATGGCGAACCCAGCAGTAAAGCGTAGCTGGCTGCGTATGATTTAGCAATGTTTTTCACGCAGCTCACACGTCTACACAGGCGTAAGGACGGACACAGGCTGGACAAATAGATTTGTTTTCAGTTTTTTCCCACCAACAGGCAGCACTGCGTATATTCAATGAACCTGCGAAGTTTAATAACTGCGCTGTGTCCCTGCTTATGTGTCACAGAACGTGAGGGTAGCAGAGTTATTATAACTCTTGGAGAGCAGGTATTTTTTTTTCCCAATTAAGGAAAGCAAATGGCGAACCCAGCAGTAAAGCGTAGCTGGCTGCGTATGATTTAGCAATGTTTTTCACGCAGCTCACACGTCTACACAGGCGTAAGGACGGACACAGGCTGGACAAATAGATTTGTTTTCAGTTTTTTCCCACCAACAGGCAGCACTGCGTATATTCAATGAACCTGCGAAGTTTAATAACTGCGCTGTGTCCCTGCTTATGTGTCACAGAACGTGAGGGTAGCAGAGTTATTATAACTCTTGGAGAGCAGGTATTTTTTTTTCCCAATTAAGGAAAGCAAATGGCGAACCCAGCAGTAAAGCGTAGCTGGCTGCGTATGATTTAGCAATGTTTTTCACGCAGCTCACACGTCTACACAGGCGTAAGGACGGACACAGGCTGGACAAATAGATTTGTTTTCAGTTTTTTCCCACCAACAGGCAGCACTGCGTATATTCAATGAATAATAACTGTGTTGTGGCCCTGCCTATACAATTCTTTCCCTGCAGTATCAATGGAGGGTGCAATGCTCTGCAGAGGCGATTTTGAGAAGCCCAAAAAAAATGCAGCACAGCCAACAGCAGCCTGGACAGTACTGCACACGGATAAATATGGCCCTAGAAAGGACCGTTGAGGTTCTTGAAGGCTACACTCACTCCTAACACTCTCCCTGCCTATGCAGCACTTCTGTCCCTAATGCCAGGTGCAACGGTCTGCAGAGGCGATTTTGAGAAAAAAAAAAAAATCCCACTGCTAACAGCAGCCAACACACAGCTATCAGTGGCCCTAATAAGGACCTTTGGGGGGTCTTGAAGCCTACACTAACTACCAATTCTTTCCCTACAGCAGCTCCGGTATAAACAGCACTGTCCCTCATCTAACTCACACCGCATCTGAGGCGAGCCGCGGGAGGGGCCGACTTTTATATTAGGCGAACACCTGATCTCGCCAGCCACTCACAGCAGGGGGGTGGTATAGGGCTTAAACGTTGCAGGGGGAAGTTGTAATGCCTTCCCTGTCTTTCAATTGGCCAGAAAAGCGCGCTAACGTCTCAGGGAAGGAAGTGAAAGTAACCAGAACACCGCATGGTGTTCGTCACGAATAACGAACATCCCGAACACCCTAATATTCGCACGAATATCAAGCTCGGACGAACGCGTTCGCTCATCTCTAGTAACCATGTAATTATTTAATTTACAGAAAAGGTGATGCTAAGCATTTTTTGCTGTATTTTTATTAACCAATTCTGTACATTTTTCCTTAATAACCCCAACTCTTCTGTTATGTAGCTAGTTGAATCTGTATTCGCCTCACTGCATAGCAGAAGATGGCGCTCTGGCTCTGTCTGTACTGTTCTCTATAGAAATTCCTGGTAACAGGAATGCTGGACAACCCACAAGTTACACAACGGAGCCCCTTAACAGTTTGGTCAGTAAGTTTGTGGGTTTTGAAAGTTTAAATATCCGATGCCACTCAAGGCCAATGCCACCAACTCAGAGGTGACACCAGACAGGGTTAATGAGTTGCTGTATTGGCATAGTCACACAGTTATATCATTTTACATACTGGCAGAAATTACAGATCCCTTTTAATGCTTTATCAGGTGTTTATCTCAAACGAAAACAGACAAGATAAGGAAATACTAGTCTCACCACCTTCCTCATCCACAGCCAAAACAGTAGCTCCTCTTGTAAGCAAAGCTTGGACAACAGATGCAAGCCCATTTCGGGCAGCAATATGGAGCGGCCTGATAGGAAAAAACAAGACAGACAAGAATGTACACATCACTTTATACAATCAGGTATAAATGTTAGTAATGGGTAATAGTAGTAAATAAGTAATAGGATATTAAAATGTCATGAGATGCTGAAGTACCATCTATAGCGTAAAGTACATTGGCTGCAAACTTTAAAGGGAACCTCTCACCTCAGAATAGCACCATTGAGGAAGCTACTGTGCCGTTTGGGAAGGTAATGTGGAGTTAGGATAACTAACATTAATAAACGTGTATATAAATATATGTACACGTTTATTGTTAGTTATCCTAACACACACACACACACACACACACACACACACACACACACACACACACACTAAAACCTTGAGTAGAACAGCTCTTAAGTAAAGCGGCGGTCCCTCAAATAAAGTTGCATTCCTCAGGTAAGGGCGCCGATGCCAGTCACTTCCTGCTTCTCCTGCATCAGCGTGCGCCTACTCCTCCCCCTCCCTTCTCCACAGTGCACAGTGCCGGCTGAATGTTGCTGTGTCTGCCTGCCTGCCTGCCTCCTGACATAGTACAGCAGCTGAATACCCAAAGTGCCATCTGAATGCTGCCTGCCTCCTGAATCCCCACTATACTGCAAATTATAAGTACTATACAGATAAGTACAGTAAAGAAGCGTTTGCAAATAAATACTGCAGTCCTATGTCAAGCCACAGATAACAGTGATACGTACTGCTATAATGATGTCCCTGCAGTCCTATGACAAAGTACTGTATGCTAAATGTCCAAAAACCTGTTAAATGTTAATTTATTCTTTACAGCTGTGTTTTATATTCATTCAGTATTGTTATTGTTTTTGGTATTAAAGACCAGAGTTATTCTCTATTAAATGGGGTTTGGTGTGTTTTTTGGAATGTCTAGAACCAATTAATTGGATTTACATTAATTCCTATGGAAATAAGGTCCTCAACTAACAGATTTCTACTAAAGTCCATTGCTTCCGCACGGATTAATGACGTTAGTTGAGGTTCTACTCCATCCATCATATACACTCTCCTGCTCTGGCGGTGAACAAGAGTCTTTTCAGAACGCTGTGCAAGCGCTCCTTCTTGTACTAGTCTATGGCAGTGTGCACGCACAGCGGGCTGAAAAGAGGCAGATTTTAAAAGCATATGCAGATTTCACCTGTGGCCACTGCCAGAACAGGTAGTGGGCAAGGTTTTGGGGGTTTTTTTTTGCACAGGGTACATTCCACGACTCCCGCCACCTCCCAGAACAGCACCACTACTTCGTTTATGGTTGTGTTTCAAATGTAAAAATGATAAACAATATTAAAAGGATGGTCTTGTCAGAGACAACCTATTTGAGAATACAGCTCCTAGGACAATAAGCTTATCAGCGTGGGTCTTGTTCAAGGTAAACTGCTGACTTGGCAAAAGGTAGCCACAGCCAACCAGGTATTTCCCATGCAGCATATGCCCTAACAGTCTATATGGATGGTTTGTCCTCATGGGACCCCTTTAACTAAAAAACACTTATTAAGTGTGTGAGGAACCTAAAAATAGTGGAGAGCTGTCTGAAGGAAACCGATTCCCTGTAATTCACATGAAAATGCATTAGCTGGATACACATGACAGTAGACTACACCCATTATAAAAATTATTCACAGTCCGCAGATAGATTCTCAGTAAAATGAGGTACTTTAGTTTCCTTGGAATTATGCTCTGCTACTGCAGTTAAAAGGGAGCTACGAGGACTACATATTACAGTCTTCAAGTTTTTGGGTTGGGTGCAAGTTACTACGTAGGTGTCTAGAAGGACTCCTACACTAAACTCTATGCATGATGTACATCCTAATGGCTGTGTCTATGCACATAATTATACATATACCCGCTATCTCCACAATTAGGCGGCATTTACTCCAGCATGCAGAAAGCAGAATACACTATAGCCTTCACTGGTAACTTATACTAAAGCTACGAGTCACTTCTAATAGCCACAGACGACTTTCAACTTTAATCACATGACTGATCTAGAACAGGTTGTGCCATGTTCTGTTGGTTTATACAGCCTAATTTCTCAGAATCTGGTTTCACATGAGTTCACTTTAAGCTCGTTAAGGACCAAATGAAATTATGAACAGCAGCAGCATAGAGGAATGTTTGACATAATGTCCAGTAAATGCAAAGAAGAGTAGTGACTTACATTTGCAGCATGCTGTTTGTTGCATTGATAAGGCCAGTGTCCTGGGTCTCCCCTAGAAGCAGCAAGGCACACTTCTCATGACCCTGGAAAGAGAAATAACCACATAAGAGGTTTAATTAAGTATAAAACATTTTCTGCCCACCCTAAAAGATAATTATGACTTATATACGTGTTCATACTCGTGCGTCTCGCAACGCACAAAAGTCGCGCAAGGTTCTCAGCCGTGTGAAACCGGCCTACAGCGCACATATCAGGCTCAGCTGAATATCATTTCTTTTCTTCCACCTGGGCATAATACAACTGCCCCTAGAGTCATGGACAGAGGTTATTGCTATATTCTAGAGTCTAGAATACAGCAAGAATCTCTGTGCATGACTCAAGCAGATGGAAGAAAATAAATTATATTCAGCCTGCGGGCCATGAGTTTGACATTTCTGCTCTAAGAGGTCATGCACTGATGTCATGTATCCCACTCTATATTCCAATAAGGACTGTAGACTAGCCGTAAATTCAAAGGACTCATGTCATACATTGTATACTGTGGTACACTTACTTATCCAAAAGCTGAAATGTTACAATTGAAAAGCCAACTAATTACACTGGCTAGCTTGGTGACTGCAGGAGGAGCTAACAATCTTCTGCTTAGTAGTCAGCCTCCTAGTAGCAGCAGCAGCTATACCCACAGTCTTTGGTTGTGTCCTCCAATGACACGGACAAGAAATTTGAATTGAGTCATGCAAACATACACGTAGTACTAAAGCATAATATCTTAACATTTAGCAAGACTAAAACAAAACAATCCGGGCACCTTGCTGCAGGCTAGGTGAAGAGCAGTGTTCTTGTTTATGTCCATCACAGTTAAATCTGCTTTCATGTGAAACAGCAGGAACTCTAGAAGAAGGAAAAAGGTGTCAGAAAAGCAGATCCATGTCAGAGATTTTTTTTTCATAGAGTGGATTAAAAAAAATAAACTTTACCAACTGCTGCAATTCTCCCATTTTCTGCTGCTATCATCAGTGGTGTCCGACCTGCCTGGTCAGTGGCATCAACCTCCGCTAGGTGGTGCAGCAGTAGTTGTAAACCATTCATGTTATCAGCAAAGGCTGCAGCATGAAGAGGAGTCCTAGCCAGACAAATAAAAAACAAAACTTTTTTTGTAATGCACTTCATGCAACTCATCTGTCCACCTGCATCCAATAAACCTCACTTGGGCAGTTTATTTGCCAAGATAGCAAAGTGAAAAAGGTGTGGATACCAGTTGACTGTAAAATGCAAATGAACCAGTTTACATTCCACTGTCCAAAATCCAGCACTGTCAAAAGTAAAGAGATTGTAAAAACGGTACACATCAGTTCATATAGGACTATTCTCAGTAAGGCTGCCTGTCCACGGGCGATGATCTGCGGGCAATTTATCACTCTGTAAAGCTTTCCATAGGATTACTATGGAAAGTGGCATGCTGAGATTCTCTTCAGTGAGTCTATTAGGCTCATCTCGGAGACCGGTCAGTGCTCAACCCCTGGGCCGTGGACAGGGGGCCTAAGGGTCTAATTCATATGGTGCAGGACAAGGGGTCAGTGAGAAGAGAGTTAAATGCAACTCAATCGCACACATTTACTAAGACTCGCATATCTTACACTGGTTTAAGAAGACACTTGGAAAAATATGCACATTTATTAAAAAAAAGGTGCAGGCTCGATCAATTTGGCACATTTGAAATGGTTTAAATCAGAAAATTCAAATTTGATGGGAACACCCCTTTTAAAATGTAAAATTCCAAAACTTGCAACATTTTAAAGGTTTTCTTAATATATTAGGTGGGGGGGGGGGGGGGGGTACATATTAAGGGGTCTATGTAACAATTCCAGAGAAAAGTTGCACATTTTTTGCACAAGCCCTGCAATTTTTTTTTTTTTTGCGTTGGCCATGGCAGCACTTTTTTTTTTTAAAGTGGGCAGGGCTTGCTGGGAGGCGACATTAACAGGCCACGCCAACAAACTTATGTTATGCCAGAAATGTAAAAAGTACACCTGGACAGCAAGGTACAAATGTACTCCTGGTGCAAGGCAGATACACCAGCTTGCTTCAAACTGAGTCACAACTCTGGCGCATTTAGCTTAGTAAATCTCGCTTTCTATTTAAACTAACCTTCCTTTGGCATCTCTGCTATTCACAATCTTGGCACCCAATGCTGTTATAAGCATTTCAGCCGTACCGTCTTGGCTGTTAATTCTGTAAAATTGAGAATTTATTAGAATCCGGTTGAAAACAATTTTTTATTAAAACGAAGCATACAACACATAATGCACTTACACTGCACAGTGCAAAGGGGTGAAAGGGTTTCCTTCGAGGTAAGCAAATGGGTTGTGTTCAAGTAACAATTCCAAACAATCTTCATGCCCTGAAAAGCAAAAACTGTTATATCTAGTTTCTGGTTTTGAAAATCTTGGGGGAAAAAAAAATAATCAGGTTTGCAAATCAAGTAGAAACTAAACTATGCAGTATACATACTGAACTAGCTTTCCATCATTCAAGAATAGGACTCACCATTGTAAGCAGCCCAGTGCATGGGAGTGTATCCGTTGTAATCCACCACTGCATCCAGTGGGTCTGTAGAGAGTGCAGCCTGCAAGTACACGTGCACCAGTGTTGCATGCCCGCAAGCTGAAGCAAAGTGAATAGGTGTGCGTCCCTTGTAATCCCGACACAGCACAAAGGCATCATGGTCCAGCAGAGCTCCCACACAATCTTCACAACCAGTTACCGACTGCAGAATATAGGTGAAAGCATTGTTGTAACTCAAAAAGAACACTAGTCAACCACAACTGAAAAGTAACCCGATCAGTATCAGTCAACATTAAAAGAGCAACTGCACTCTTTACAAACTTTTGACATATCAAAAGTTTTGATCATTACCTGACCCACCCATAGATTCCTCTCGAAGGGTCAGTAGTTTACCAGCCTCCACACACCATAGGTTTTGCAAAACACTACATGAACACCAATTGGTAGATGACTGGAGGTTCCTTCATCCATCCACTAAGGATTACAACTTTTTATCCACCCCCCACAACTCTAACTCCAGGAAAAAGGCTACATCACGAGTCTACACCTTCTTTCATCAATGACCAATGACGGCATCTGTTTCTCCGACCATGCTCTTATCACTCTTTATCCAACAGTACATCTTTAAATGTGGCACTGACGCCTCAATGACTCCTTCCTACAAGACTCACAAATTAAAGCAGATATTTAAGGGGACCTACAGGCCTATTTTACCAACAATGCTGTGCCAGGCGACGACCTGTTATCTGCTTGGAAGGCTCAAAAATATTTAATTCGGGGCACCTTCATCAGTATCGGTTCCCATGTCAAAAAAGGCAGAAATCTACCTTGGATGAGATGAGGGGAGCTGAGCTTGAACAACGGGGCCAGGCCTGCTCTCGTTGCCCATGGCATTCTTAAGTGTCGTCAATTTGTAAGGGTCACTATTTTGAATTTGTTAACAAACCAAACCCTACCTTTCCAAGTCATTAGGCCCTTCTCCCCACCTACCACAGCAAATTACTGAAGCGTTTCAGAACTACCACCATTCCCTTCTTAACCTACCTCCTTCCATCTTGGACTGAGTGAGCTTTCTGCAGAGCTTAAATGCAAACCTTTCATAACTCGGGCATAGGCAGCTTCTCGCAGGCGGTGGTTCAGTCCATGGCGGCACTTATATCCTAGAAGGATCTTGCTCTCACGCTAAAACACTCCCAAACGGAAAAGGCCTGTGGCCCTGATGGACTTCCCCTCTCTTATTTCAAGTCTTTCTCAGACACCCTCTTCCATCATTTCACCTCCAAGTTGTAGCAGCTAGACCAAGGTCTTGCTGTGACCCCCAATGGCACGGACGAGAGAAAGAGAAAAGGCTCTGCTCACCGCTCTGTGTAGTGTGGTTCTTCCTCTCTTATCTCCAGCATCTACAGTGGCTCCTTTCTCCAGCAGCAGGTGAACACAGTCAACATGTCCATTCATCACAGCAAGCATAAGGGGGGTTCTTGCAATTAAACCAAAGACATAATTTCAGTACATTACAGTATATATAATCTACTTTTTTTTTTTCTAATTTAAAGTTTAAAAGGTGTTTTCCAGAACTTTTTATTTATATTTGACCCATCAATATCAGACTGATTGAGAAGAGGGAGGGGTTGGGGGTTGGTTATGGATAGGGCAGGTTATACACAGAGAGCAGATTAAGACACTGACAGGTGATGCAATGTTTGAGTTAAAAAGGAGTTAGCAACATTCTGAATGCATTTATGATGAAAATGAAATGCAAGCAACAAATATTACAGGATTAAATCTGGGGACAGCATAAATGTCAGCTAAAGAATTAACTTACTGTCCATGTGCATCCGTTACATCAGTAATGTCCGGTCTCTCACTGCTATCAATCAGCAGGTGAAGAACATCAGTGTTTCCAGAGGCAGCTGTGAATGTAAGGAAAGTTACTATAGTATTTAAAAACTTAAGCAGACTTTATACATAGCCGTAATGAAGCCATGTGCAAATGTGGTTTGGTGCATGGTTCATGCCTATGTGGCATACTACCACCACATGTGCAGGCTGTATCAGAAAAGGTTTAAAAGAACAGCCACCCCTGTTTAAAGATTCCCAGATAGTTATTGTATCCCCTGAAACTGAACTGTCAGAAACCCTTTTTGCTTAGAGGGTTCCTGGAAAAAAAAAATCTAAATCAAAATGAAAGCCATTACAGGATAGTTTGTGTTCAGCAAATACACAATTACCTACCTGCTACATGCAATGGTGTCCATTTCTTCTTGCGGTCCTTTATGAGAGGGGAGGCCCCATGGCTCATCAGAACCTCCACACACTCTGTAAAACCCCTTTCTGTGGCGAGGTAAAGCGCAGTGCGGCCTTTGTGGTCACGAACATCCAAATTGACCAGCGTCTCCGCTAGCGTTTTCAGGGCATCGCAGTGACCATTGTAGGCCTGTAAACATTAAACGTCTTTGATTAGACATTGGAACCATTTTAAAAGGGTTTTCCGAGACTTTAAAAAGAATATGATAGAATTGAGTAAAATAAAAGAAAAATTACACACTTGTCTACCCCACAGTAGCTCTCCGTCCAGCGTACGAGCCCCAGTGACCAATCATGAGCTTCAGGGGTAATTCTTCCATGACCGCTGAAGCCTACACTTGGCTGAACTAACATGTTCACAATAACCAGCCTGCTTTTTCTGGGTTTCGAAGGGCTCCAGCACTGGACAGAGATTCCCTAGAGTAGGCGAGCATGTCGTTTTTTTTTTTTGTACTCCAATCTGTCAATGTTTTTAATTGAGTCCTGAAAAACACCTTAAGGGTTCCTACCCACTTACGTTTTTTTCATGTTAACGCATCGCACAAAAATCGCAAAGCACAAACTTGCGATGCGTTTTAACATTAGAAAGTCCCACTGAAATTTGCGTTAAAAAAACGCAAGTGGGTAGGAGCCCTTAAGGCTCAGTTGTGCGGTGTTGAAATAAAAGATGCCAAAATGTGGAGTCTGATAACTTAATATACCTTTCCTATTGTACACAGATGGACTCTTAAAACTTCTCTATGAGAGAAACAGCTAATAAGTAACTTATGAAAGGAATAAGGCTTTGTGAACAAAGAGTTCAAGCCTTCTGTCAAAAGGTAAACGCTCACTATAGTGGTATGTCATCCATAGGACCCCACTGTAACAAACAATCATTCTGTGCCTATGTATGGTTTGGTGCACAAGAAAAACGCTATATAATATACATATATTTGGCATGATTGCATGTTTACATCAGGTATATTTATATTTTAATTATACTTTTAAAACTCATAAGATACTTACTGCTAAGTGCAAAGGGCTAACCGGTACAGTGCTTTCCACATCCTCCAGGCAGTTAAATGACATCTCTAGGAGCTGTGGATCACAAACTGCTATTAACAAAGGTGCAGATGCTAAAATATTACATTCTTTAGGAAGTATATTAGAAGTTAGTGATACGCCATACAGTTCCTGCTGTATGTATCCTGATTTAAGTTACTGTTTTACCACCAAATTGTACTATTTATCAGATATCCAAATCAAATGACTAGAATTGAACATCCCATCAAACCCCCTTCCCACTGTGTTTCGTTCCTTCTTGTGCCCATTTGGGATGAGGAGTGTAAAGAGAGGGACAGTCGGACAGATGGGATGCTGCCCATTTGAACCCTATGCTTTGTTGGTTGCATCGCTTCCACTGACTAGTAATGTAAATGCTTTACTGAAGCTCAGTTCACATTCTTCCTCATGAACCCGTTCGTAATGCAAGTCCAGTTGGGTAGATTTTGTGGCTGTAAAACCGCAGTAAAATACACTTGTATAACAGCCATAATGAAATCAGGCTTAGTTTGTATATCCTCCATAAAAGGATGTATTAAAAAGGGTTTTTTGGTACTAAACTATTTTAACCTATCCTTATAAAAAGGGTTTTCCATGCAATTATTGATGACCTGTACTCGGGCTAGGTTATCAATTGTTAGATCGGCTGGGGTCTGTTGCTCAGGTCCCCTAGCCATCCAGCTGATCTGGTGCTTACTGTCAGTTTGCCCCAACCCCTGTGTGGTGACCAGTGCCAGTAATTGATTTTAATGAGAGCTGCACCTCCAATTACAAGCGCCAGCTGCTATACAGGCTGCCAGTGGGCGCCCGATAAGCTGATCGGCTGGAGTCCCGAGCTGATCAACTATTGATGATCTATCCCAAAGCTATTGATAACCCATCTTAAAGGGGTTTTCCACACAAATAATATTGATGACCTATCCTTAAGATAAGACTCCTTTAAAACAGGTTATTAATAGTAGATTGGCGAGATCCGCGACTCTGGACCCCTGCCGATTAACTGCCTAAAGAGTCTGCAGCACTTGCTTGAGTGGCACGGCCTCTTATCAGCCTTCTCATCCATTGGTCATATAACTTGAATAGGAATAAGCTTCCTTAACAAGTGAATGGAATCGAGTGGCTATACCAGGCACAGCCATTCTACAATGTATGTACTGTGCCCGATATGGACTGATATTCAGGAATCCTGATCAGCGGGTCCCCGTTGATCAACTACTGATGACCTATCCCTTTAAGCAGTAAATGTGTATATGGGCAATTCACATATTGAACTTCACCTTTAAATGGTGCTAGTGCCACTTACTAGTTCCAAGTTCTGTCTGTTGCCAAAAGCAGCTGCATAATGTACAGCAGCATAACCCTGTTTATCTCGAAGTGAAGGGTCGGCGTTGTTGTCTAGCAGAAATTCTAAGGCACTATAAGAAAATAACAATGTTATTGAACATGAAGGAAAGCAGTGCATGATTTGTTCTTCAGGTGAAGATCCATAAATTCAAACCCTCACCAACTGTTTAACAAAAAAGGTGCAAAAACACTCAACTGACCAATGTTTCCCTTCAGCTGTGTTGGGCTCTGCTCAAAGACGCAAGCAGTAGTGTACA
This sequence comes from Eleutherodactylus coqui, assembly GCF_035609145.1. NCBI lineage: Eukaryota > Metazoa > Chordata > Amphibia > Anura > Eleutherodactylidae > Eleutherodactylus > Eleutherodactylus coqui. Next base: position 479,755,147 of record NC_089837.1, read on the forward strand.
GACTCATACACTTTCTATGAGCCCATACTCCCATAACCCACCCACCTCTCCCAGGATCAGCAGAGACAGACAGCTGAAGGTAACAGCGCTCAACTGAGTGCATCCGCTTGGCATCTGGATCGCCTCCAATCAAAACTTCTGATATATCACTATCATATGTCAAAAGTTTCTGAAACTGGAAGAACACTACAATCACTTACAAGAAAGCCTCTTTTTCTAGTGATGCCTTCTCATCCTCTTCTTCAGACTCCTGGCATTTCCCAGTATTCGAGTCCATCGTTCTAAAGAGACAAAATAAGTCAGGTGAACTGTTTGACCGTCGTTTATTAGACAATATCATCTATATTTAGTAATTACAACCAGATACCAATATTTTTTCTTTATTCAATCTATTTTCTATACATTAGTAAAAGGGGCAGCCATGTATACAAAACAGAGGGATAAAGGAACTTTCCAGGAATGTTCTTCCATGGAAATAGAATATGGACGAAAGATCTTTCACTTGGCTATCCCACCAAAATTTCGAACATAGCCAATGTCTTTACATACAATGTATGCATCTTATTGCTTAGCTAAAACAGTAGTTTGTTTCAAATTTCAAACAAAATTGTTTGGTTGCAATTTTCTATTTTCATTAACTTTAGGGCTTATTTACGGGAGCATATATCGGCCAGCGTTTTCACGACCGGCCGATATAAGCTTTCATTTAAGCAGTTCCCCCCTTCCCTCCCCAGCTCTCTGCCTCTCTCCTCCACTCCGGCGTTTGCAGTGGGAGGGGGTCAGACAGGGGCAGAGCCAAGCTCCACTCTGTCCCACCCACTCCTGGCTATGGACAAGGGGCGGGAGCATGGCTCTGCCACATCCCATTGCAAACAGCTTGGAGGAGAGTTGAGAGGCAGAGAGCCGGTGAGGAGGAGGGAACTGCTTAGATGGAAACGTATGTCAGCCGGCCGTGAAAAAGGTGTCCGATATACGCTCATGTAAATAAGCCCTTAGTATAATGTGTTTGGGTACTTTAAGAGCCAGTAGTACAAAGACAAAGCATAAAAATGCACAAGCTGTGTATTACCTGGACTGCTCCGCCTGGTTTGAAGATTTAGAGCCAGTATGTGGAACCCTGTTAATAAAATGTGAATTCAATTCATCTAGTCATAATTACACATGTAGAGTGGGGGAAAAAAGTGGCTGGGTCTTTCAGCATTGCAATGATCCCAAGCACACCGACAGGGCAACGAAGGAGTGGCTTTGAAAGAAGCATTTCAAGGTCCTGGAGTGGCCTAGCCAGTCTCCAGATCTCAACCCTATAGAAAACCTTTGGAGGGAGTTGAAAGTCCATGTTGCCCAGCGACAGCCCCAAAACATCACTGCTCTTGAGGAGATCTGCATGGAGGAATGGGCCAACATACCAGCAGCGTGTGCCAACCTTGTGAGGACTTACAGAAAACGTTTGACCTCGGTCATTGCCAATAAAGGATATATAACAAAGTATTGAGATGAACTTTTGTTATTGACCAAATACTTATTTTCCACCATAATGTGCAGATAAATTCATTAAAAATCAGACAATGTGATTTTCTAGATGTGTTTTCTCATGTTGTCTCTCATAGTTGAGGTCTACCTATGATGTCAATTACCGGCCTCACTCATCTTTTTAAGTGGGAGAACTTGTACAATTGGTATCGGACTAAATACTTTTTTCCCCCCACTGTACATGAAGCTTGTATTGTCAAAAAAAACAAACACTAAAAGCAAAGTAAAAGTTACATTTCTTGCAGAGCAGCCATAAAAAGTATAGGTCAGCAGTGGGTTAATTTTTTCAATGTGCACTCACCTCCTATAGGTATCTGAAGCAGCAGCATAGTGTAAGGGAGTGCAGCCTTTGAAATCTGCCACATTAACACTGGCTCCAGCGGTGACTAGAGTCACTGTGCATTGGTAGCTGCCATTGGCAGCAGCATAATGCAGCGGTGTCCTAAAATGCAAAACAAAAAATGCCTCACAACATTGTGGAAGTTTTACATCTACCTGCAGAATTCTACTTGCTTAAGGTTTTTATCTCTTCCTGACACCCACTGTTAAAATCAAAAGGGACTGTATGGAGCAGGTAAAAGAACTGAGCCCGCCCCATACACTGGCTGCATTATACAGCTAACACCTGGTGCTGGAATTGGAGACTCAGATCCGTGAAGTTCAACCCCCTTAGATGCCACGGTCAATAAAAAGCGTTTAAGCCAGTATTTTCCAACTCTAGCTCTAAAGGCAGCCCAAGAGTTCATGTTTACAGCATCTCCTCAGTGTTGCACAGGTAATGTAATTATTTTCATTGCCTCAGGTGTTTTTACTATAGGATATCCTGAAAACAAGACCTGCTGGGGTGTCTGGAGGACTGCAGTTGGGAAAAACTGATCTAAATGGTTAGAAAGAGGGAGGGAGCTCCATCCAGAGCAGCTGTCATGGCAGGTGAAGGCCACCAATTGTAGTACATCTATTAAACCCTGCAGTATATATAATTTTTCTTTTTTAAACTAGAACCGGCTACAACAGTAATTGGTTAATATAGGTAGCATTTTTCAGAGGCTCCAAGAATATGTGAATATTATGTCAAGCTTTGAATTCGGCTATACACTGCCGAGGAAGTAATTATTTAGCTAAAAGCCCTCTCTGACTGTCATGCGAACACTAAGGGCTTATTCAGACAAGAACGTCTGGTTTTGGTCCATGGAAAAAGAAACAATCGTAATCCATGATGCATCTCAATGCACTCCCATTTTTTTTTGTGCACACAGTCTTGAATGGGCGACCGACATCCGAAAACTCAGACCAAAATAGGACATGCTGCAAGTTTATCTATTTATTTTTAAAGAAACAGACGGACCATTTGTGTAGAAAAACAAAACAGACCTACTGACTGTAATTAAGTCAATGTGCTGTCCATAAGCAGCCAGTTGCAAACACGCACAGCAAGCGAACATGAAAAACACCCTTGTGAATAAGGGACCTAACTCCACCCCCCAGCCCCACGGGTCCCGCTCTAGAACGTACCAAGGTCTTGCAGTGTCCCTCAGGTGACACAAAAACGAGAAAAACAGGATTTTTGTTACCATAAAATCCAATTCTCGTCATGTCCATTTGAGGACCCTCCCAGTTTATTCTTCCCTAGTACTGTTGGTGTAAACAGGCAGTCGTCCATCTATAAACGATTGTCCGTTTACTGTGAATACAGGCGGCCGGGCTAGAATATCCGGCCCGCTCCACCACCAACGAGCGATCCTCACACTCCTGTGTAAAAACGCACAGGAGCGATTATTGCTGGGACGGCTGGCCTTGTACCGTGTAGAAAATGCCCCAACATATGTTTTATACACAAACATTTCTGAGCTATTCGATATATGGGTGTGTGAATAAAGTACCTGCACACAAGTTTATATTTCACATACCTGTACAATTTGCATTACATAATTTAAGCTTACCTTCCAAATTTATCTCGTTTCATCAGATCAGCGCCACTGCTTGCCAGCAAATTAAGACATTCAACATTTCTGTAAAAGGTTAAAAAAAAAAGGGACCATAAAACAAAGCCCTCATTACATAGATGATCACAATGATCAAAACACAAGTTTAATCCCTAAGTGCCCTCTGATACACTGGCCGATATTTTTTTTAGATTCCCGCCATCAGCATGAATCTGATCAACTATTGTGTAATGTGAATGCAGGCACTGATTGAAAGTCAAATGATCAGTTTTTATGCAGCTTAACCTGAACGACAAACTAAACGAGAAATTGACCCATGGAAACAGGCAGTTGCTCCATCTATGGACGATTATTTCCATTCACAGTAAACAGGCAGACGGGCCAAATGACCCATGGCCTGCACTGCCTCCATTTACTAATGATGATCTGAGCTCTATCATTGCCTGCATCAGCCTATAACATTTCGTACTCCGGCTGCTGCAGCCTGTAAACAGAGAGGACCCCAGGAGCGGCAGTGCTGGACAAAGTGGGAAACTGGAGAGGAAAACATTGGCTTGTTTGTTATTTTAACATTTGGAGAGCCCCTTTTAGATAAAAATGTAATAAGTCAGAAAACGTATTTAAAAATTAGACAAGCACATTAAAAATCTATAGCAAAATATTGCAAAGTCCACATAGCATTTTGTTTTATTGGCACTTTCAGGGTCACTTGAGTTTCAAAACATAGCATTGCTTCCGCATTGCGTTCTCATAGGACTTCACTCACCCTCCTGAAGCAGCAGCGTGGAGGCAGGTCCTCCCGAGGTTGTCAGGTGTGTTGATATCAAAGCCGGCAGAAAGCACATGTTCATTGCTCAACGAGGCCACTATGCTGTACAACTGACCTAGATGAGGGAAATATTATGTATTGTATAGTTAGAAGGTTCCACATCCTTCTTCGTACTTACTCTAACTTTTGAGATACTCACCTGAGGAAAGTAGCTTTCGGCAACAGTCTGAAAACCCAAACAGAACAGCCAAGTGCAGAGGAAACATGCCATGAACACCACGCCTGCAACAAAAAACATTTAATCCTTGCTGTGATGCCAATTATTAGTAACATGCATTCAGCACAAACTTATTAGTAAACAGAAAATAAGTTTTCACTGTACATTAAGTGACCAGTTTAATTGAAGACCTGTCAGTAGCTATGAGCGAGTGTACTCGCTAAGGCAAACTACTCGAGCGAGTAGTGCCTTATGCGAGTACCTGTCCGCTCATCTTAAAAGAGCCGGGGAGCGGCGGGGAGGAAATCTCCCCCCCCATCCCCCCCCCAAATCACCGCTCTCCCACGCTGACACCCGAATCTTTTGAGACGAGCGGGCAGGTACTCGCATAAGGCACTACTCGCTCGAGTAGTTTGCCTTAGCGAGTACGCGCGCTCATCTCTACCTGTCAGATCTCCTGACATCTGAACAATTTTCATCCACACCCTCTTATGTACAGTGTCAATTAATCATTGTTGTTGTGCTTTCTACTATAGCACTAAGGCTGCTTTCATGCAGGTGAGAAACATCTCACGACATTTGTGCGTTGCGAGATGTACAAATATGAACCCCATTCTTTTGAATGGGGTCATACACATGAGCGATGTTTCCCTGCATTGCACCGCAATGCAGGAAACAAAACGCAGCACATTCTATAGTTCTGCATCCTCTCGCATTGCATCTCCCATTGTTTTCAATGGGGCAGCATCACACCATGTGCTAGGTGCACATAATGCAAGTTCTTCCATTGAAAACAATTAGAGAAACTCCGCGATCCTCCGCCACACCCGAAAACAATGTCGAACGATCGCTATGTCCCTGAAGTGATGCAAGGCTGTTCTGACATAAACTGCCTCACATCCGCAGGGAATTCACATGTTGGCGAGCACAATATGGGACTGTGATTCACAGCTCCATATCGCGCTCGGCCGTCTGAAGTTAGCCTTAGTAGTAAGACAGATGCTCCATGATTCTGTTTGATGCATTTCTTATGTAACCTCACCTTGCAGTATCAGCACCATTTGTCATCAATGTACTTATTAGCAGCTCATGCCCATATCTAGCAGCAACATGCAGAGGAGTATTGCCATATTTATCAGCACAGTCTATTTCACCACCTGTGGAGCACATGGAACAAATATTGTAAGTCATCTCAATCTCACAGGAGCAGATGATTATGTAAATTAGCAGGAACATACCATTTTGAATTAAAATCTGGGAACGAGTAAATCTTCCGTGTATGGCAGCCATGTGTAAGGGGCTCTTCCCTTCTTTACTCTGCACAAAAGTGAGGAAAAAAAAAAAAACAGAGATAAGATTCCACATATGCCATATACAGTGGCCTCCAGAAGTTTGGAAACCCCACTCAAGTGAATTTAAGCTGTTCCTGCATTGCCACACTGGGCCACCGAACAAGGTATGAAGCCCGTTTCTTGCTCTGTATATCGTTTCAGCTGCATGAAAAACATCTGATTGGCCAGATCTCAGCTGGAAGACCTATGCCAATCAGCTATTAATGACCTATCCTGAGCTGGAAAACACCTTCAAAAGTTAATCCACCACACCACAAATGCAAGGCTGTCATACAGGAAAACGGGGGATACTTCAAGAAGTCCAAGTTATCCAAGACAGAGGGCACATTTCAAATGTGGAATGGAGCCATTCCTCAAAATAGTGGAATTGGAACGCTCTATTTTCTCCAGTACCCATACCAGGCAAACGTTATAGCGCCTCAATCTATTTTCATGGTCACCCGTTTTATCAAGCACTTCAGAAATGGATTAAGGTTGTCGTTTCACATCTTGAGTAATTGAAAAAAAAATGTTGTCTTCAAGCTCACTAACCTGCCCTTCAACTGCAGTGGTGCGCTCAGATACTTTCTGCATATCTTGGCACAAAATATTAATATCCTCTTGAATAGCACCAACCTGTCAAACGTATGATGACTGTACTACACTGTGTGACCACAGAGTATATGTCCCAAAATGTGGATTCAGGGGTGTAGGGTACAACAACATTAGAAGTACAGGCACTGGACGCATCCAGAAATGGCTACTCCTCCTAGCCCTGCAGAAGGCCATGTACTTTGGGATCCCCCTGTACAATCGCCTACCTCCTCCAGTCTCCTCTGTGCCTCTTGCTTAGTTGGAGTGTCCATTCTAGGCACGTCACATTGGAGGTTTGCTCAAAGGCTCAAGCTGCGCGTCCCGCAGCACACTGTATCAGCTCCATCTTGTATGCAGCGCTCCACCACCGCGGCCTCCCTTATTTTTGGCCTCAAGCAGCAGCTTCCCCATCCACACCAAAAGACACCCACACTGATGAAGAGGGTATGTAGTGCTGGCTACTACTGGCCCAAAACAGAGTAGTAGTGCCGACTGCACAGGAGCGCCCTCTAAAGACACCCATTTACATCCAAAGCTAGGCCATGCCCCCATTAGAACACTTTTTTTGTACAGTCCTAAGAGGCTTTCATTACTTCCTATAAGCTTTTATACAATAGTCAGGCAAGATTGCACAGACCAGATTTAAAAAGCAGACAAAGGAATTAAGGGGTAATTTGGCTGCAGTTTTAATTGTTTATCCCCATAATAAAGCATGCATCATTTTCACCTATCCATCTCTAACAAAAACGAGCTACAAAACGTACCTGGTAATTGACATCAGCTCCATTGTTGACTAGGAGTTCCAGGCACAATGCCCCATTTGTGGAGACAGCAGCAAAGTGCAAAGGGGTGAAGCCTTTCTCGTTGGGCTGGTTGACATTGGAGCCATAGTTGACAAGTTCATTAGCCACAGCATCCTGACCCATGTAACAGGCTATGTGCAGGGCAGTGTTTCCAAAGCAATTGGGTTCATCAATCTGACCAAGAAATTACAAGATTAGAAATGGCATTTTAAGTAAACTCTTCCGTTAAAGAGGTTATCCCACCAAAAAAAAAATGTATTGCCTATCCACCAATCCATTTACTTCTATAGGACAAGCACATCGCTCAGCTGAGTCCATTGAAGAGAATGGAGCGGTAATCATGCATGCACACTGCTAGCCCATTCTCCCAGGGGTTTACCATTCTATTGGTTTGCTGGGGTCCCAGAGATCAGACCCTAGGCAAACAAGCATTTAGCAACAGTTTTTTTTAGTTGGATAAGTCCTTTAATGGATCACAAAAATAACTGGTACAAAAATGTTATGTTATCCGGGACAATAAAAAGGAATTTCTTCTTACCTCTACACCAAGTTTTAACAAATACTTCACAATGTCTATCCTCCCACTAGAAGCAGCTGCGTGAAGGGGTGTATAACCGTTCTTATCTTTTGACATGGCATCAGCTCCCCGAGATATAAGCAGCTTTGCAATCTCCAGATGTCCTAAAACAAAGACGACCAATAAATGTAATGTGACTTAAAGGACATCATTGGTATAATGCTAAAGGCTCATGGCGTCATCCGCAAGTCACTGTAAATGAAGGTCTTCTACAAAGCAATCTCAAGGTTTCCTTTTTGAGGGGGGTAATCGCATACGACAGATGCCCCCCCCCCCCTAGTAGAGATATGAGGGACAATGACAGCTCAGCGATATGTTCAGGACATCCTGCAGCCACATGTGTTCCTCATGGCGGCTTCCAAGAGACAGCAGGATAATGCTCGGCTGCACTCAGTAAGGGGGTGTCAGGAATGTCCCCACAACACTGCCACACTTCTGTGGCTGCCCGGTCACCAGATTTATTGCCAATAGAACATGTATGGGACCATCCAGGAGGCAAACGTCGACGGCCTACAAGTTTGCACGATCTAGAGGCTCAGTTAACGTCAATGTGGACAGATATGCCTCAGCGGTATTCCGCTTGCGGAGCCTGTCACGGCCGTGGGCATGAGGCCTTATTCTCACCTGGTTCTCTATTCCTCAAGTGTCCCCCAGCAAAATCAGTGATTGAAGAGCAGCTTCACTCTTCAAAAAGCTGTACGTGCACACCTCCCCTTCATCTCTATGAGAGGTGAGCGTGTACAGCCTGTTAGAGAGTAAGGCTACTGTGTGCGCACAGACTTTGCCAGAAAACACTGCAGGAACAGGGGAACTGGATGAGTACGAGACACAGATCCTCAGACTCCCCATCATCTAAACTATAAGCACCATAACTTAGTTTGTGGTGTTTGTAGATGGTGAAAGATTCATTTTAACCTTATGGCTGTGTGAAATTAATTGGCATAGAATTTCGGACCTACTTAAGGATGCTGACCTGGACTGTTCCCAACAGTAAGATCAATTGAGCATCAATGTGTGAAACTCTTGCAGTAATAAACCTTGTGACTGTCAACAAAAAATACCTCAAGATCGCGGTAAGGGTTCTTTTTTACAATCTAAAATGTAGACAAAACCAAAATCATACTTACCAAGGTAAGATGCATACATGATAGGGTGCCGCTCCTTTTTATCACAAATGCTGTGGTGTGCCCTTCTGTTTAAAAGCATTACAACAATCTGCATAGAAATAAAACATGGATGATTACAGAACTTTTCGGCAATTAACCGTTATAAGCATAGCGCCGTTCAGATTAGAATTATCCTAATTATAGTCACAGCTCCTTTACCATTATCCGGCAATACAAAAATGCCGAAAAGTTGTTTTCAAACTTTTACACATCAGTTCCAAAAAGTTGAAATCTCCACCATCCTCATTTACTTTATGCCATTAGCCTCACACAGCTTATCAGAAATGGAGCTGTGTAAATAATCTGCTTGTTTAAGGTTCCCAATTTGTCTGTCTGACGAAAATTAACTTTTCAAACGGCTTCTGTGGGTAAGCACATACCTCTACACTGCCACTGAGCACGGCATGGTGAAGTACAGTACGTCCTGTTCGATCTGCTATGTTGACATTTTTCACCAATCCCATTAAGGTTTCTGCACATTTAGTTGCTCTGTTAGCAGTTGCAGCATGTAGTGGAGTTTGCCAGTTCTTGTCCCGAGCGTTGACGTCAGCAGAGTGCTTTACAAGAAGAGAGACTGCCCTCTGGAATATACAAAATTCAGGACAAACCGCTTAATGATAAAAAAAATAAAATATATATATATATATATATATATATATATATATATATATATATATATATATACACACACATATATACACACACACAGAAAACCTATACATAAAAGGGATTGACAACCCTCTTTCGTTCAGTTGGTACTCTAGCTCCAAGCTGATCTTGGAGATTGTCTTGGTCTACATTTTAATTTCAATGTAGTTCAATATGAAGCTCAATGAATTTGACTAGTGACAGGGTAATGCATGATTGCAACAACTCCTACAGAGAATAGGCCATCAAGACAAGTTGGTGAAGGGGAGGATGTTCAGCATACATGCCGATTAGCTGTTCAAAGGTGCACCGGCAATCGCCACCCCCTTGTTACAGTCACAGTCCTGGGTGTAAATAGATCATGGGAGAGATCTCTGTATTGTCTGTGTGCAAATTGTCCAAAAGTTGAAGGGTAAATGGATGGTTGGAATTTACTAAACATCCAAATTAAATTACAGGGGAACCTACCTCATTTCGTGCAGCTACAGCTCGGTGCAAGGGAGTAAGCCAGATTGAATCTTTTGCATTAACATTAGCACCTAAAGTGGGGAGAAAAGGAAAAGGTAACTTGGTGAAGAGGACATGAGGTGTGTAAAATTACACAAGAGGACACCATTTTTGTGTTGTGGGTGTGGTCTAAACTATTACAAGCATGCATCAGATATACACATTTACAAAGTGCTTGTAACATTTTCTTTGACCAATCATTTTATTAACTATAGGTCCCTTAATCATCACCCGCTTCAGAATTAGGAAAACTTGCTGTCAACAGAAGCATCAAACAGCTGGGAGATAAACTTTAAAACACTTCAGGTTTAATGCATAAAACTTACCTGACTGTATTAATAGTTCCATTACAGGGATGTCTCCTAAGTAGGCAGCAGCATGCAGGGGGGTGCGTCTCTCTTGGTCCTGTGAAAGTGGTGAATACATTGTGTTATTGACAAACCATGCCAGAGTCTGCTAAACAGAACTGGTATCTGATATTACCACAAATATGAAAGAGTAACGATGGAGCAACATAAATAAAGGGAGCAAGATAGATGCATTTGCTAGGTAATACATCACAATCACCTTTAGGGCTTATTCACGTGTCTGTATATCGGCCGGCGTCCTTTTTTGCAGGGTGAGGAGGCTGGTTGGGTTGGGAGCAGTGCCCTGAGCTGTCACTCCCTCACCACTGTTTGAATGGGAGGGGCAGAGCTCCCACCCCCTTGCACTATTTTCAATGAGGGGAGGCGGGACAGGGGCAGAGCTAATTCTCAGAACTTAGCCCCACCCCGTTCCGCCTCCTCTCATTGGAAATAGTGCAGAGGGGCGGAGAGGAGACAGAGGGGGCGGAGCTCAGAGCACTGCTCATGGCTCTTCCAGCCTCCTCCCCCTGCAGAGAGAGACGCCGCATATCGGCTGGGCGTGAAAACCCAGCCGATATACGGTCATCTGAACGCACCCTAAAGAAGTTAAAAAATGAACAGGCTCCCATCTAATCACTTGTGTTCTATTTGTCTGCATTGCAGATACTTTTGTCCCTTCGATTTTCAAGATGTACACATGTTCAAAAATGTAATGAAGTCATGTACACAGCAATATTATTATATTATAATTCCGTTCTTTTCTTCCATGTGAAATGTGTGAAATAAAAGGAAACGACAGACCTATTGCCACTGACAAGAGCTGCTTCACTGATGGTTTTTGGCACTTACCAAAACGTTGACATTTTCCTTTTGGCTCAACAGCAATTGTACTTCTTCTATGTTGCGATTGAATATTGCTTGGACCAGTGGATGCTGAAATGGAAAAGCAAATCCTTACATTTCAACATACTTGTAGAATACGCTGCAGTAAAGCACAGTACCGATGCCTTGCTACACCAAAGCCCCTTTTTATGGGTGTTACCTTCACTGGTTTGTAGAAGGAATCGGTTAACATCCTTATGCTGGGTTCTCACAGGGCGGGATCGCCCCTCGACCTCTCTGCATACATACCCCAACGTTCCAGGACGTTAATGTACATCCTGGAGTGGGAAGGGGTTAAAAGCCACTCCAGCGAAAACACATTTTTACATCCCTGCCCTCCTCAACTGATTGCCTATCACACTCTGAAAGTCTCATTTACGTATTGCACTTCCATGCAGTGACGCCCCCTATCTTATGCTTATCAGAAACCATCTTGATGCAGAAATTTTTGTATTTCACACCAATCCCATGATGCATCAGCACTAGGGATGAGCAAGTATAATCGCTAAGGCTAACTACTCGAGCGAGTAGTGCCTTAACCGAGTATCCTCCCGCTCGTCTCTACAGATTCGGGGGCCGGCGGGGAGATCTCTCTCTCCCCCCCGCTCACTGCCACAACTCACCTGTCGCCGGCAGCCGAATCTTTACAGACGAGCGGGACGATACTCTGCTAAGGCACTACTCGCTCGAGTAGTTAGCCTTAGCGAGTCTACTCTCATCTCTACTCAGCACCGCATTATCTAGAGGATATACCATTTCTGCTTGCTGGGGGTGCCGTTTAATTATTACCTTCTATATTCACCCAAAACTACAGTCGGGGGGTGGGCGAGTCGTTATGTCCTTTATTATAACTGTGCGACAGGATAATACTCAGTAACTGTGATAGATAGGAGCGGGTCCTCCCTCTAGACTATTTCTGTGGTAGGGTCCATGTAACAGCAGCGCACAGACTAAGAAAGACCTATAGATCTATATAGGTAGACTACCAAACCCGTGTATAGGCTCATCCTGCAGTGATGCCCTCAGACTTCTCTGAGATTAGTGTGACAGTAAGATCAAACAACATACCCCATCACCACCTTTATTCATACAGCAGATGTACATTACTTGTTAATTTACAGTCAGATCTACCGAAGGGCCTGAAGGTACTTTTACACAGAGCCACAACCGTCAGATAAGTCGTTGAAGTCTACAGTCGTTTACACAAAGCCGCGATTGTTCGTTAGTTTGCCAAGATATCAATTGTGACTTTCTGCTTACAGAGGAAATAAATTGCAGCATGCTCTATATTCAGGTGGATTCCGCACGGACAGCTTCCATTGAAGTCAATGGAAGCCATCTAAGTCGTGGCATTGCTCGCAACCCTGGTGGCGGCCATGTTTACACTTCATTGCTCAAATATGAACGATAGTTATTTGACTGATAATTGTGCTGTGTTTACTACTGCTGAGTATATTAGGCCGGAAAAAAAAAAAAAAAAAAGACGTGTAACATGTAAGGACATAAGTCCATCCAGTTTAGCCTATTACCCTCCCCCCACTCTAATGTTGATCCAGAGGAAGGCAAGAAACTCCAATGGGGTAGAAGCCGATTTTCCTCATTTAGGTTGCTTGCACACGGCCGAGAAAATCGTAAGGGATTTGCGGGTTGCGGGACACACAAGTCTCGCACGAATATGAGCCCCATCCTTTTGAATGGGGTCATATACATGAGTTTTACGCATTCGCCCATGGGCATGAGCCCTAAGGGGTAAATAAATGCACTTAAAGCATTTAAGTTCAAAACCTGTAATAATTTAGTTTTTTACAAAAGTTTAATGTCCCGTTTCCCTAGGACAGAGGGGTCATTGTTAAAGGTTTCCTCACAGAAGCAAAACTCTTCCCTTGAAGTACTTCTTCTGACATTGAGCAGTTATGGGTCCGGCGGCTGGAGCCCCTGGTAATCAGCCAATAGGACCTCAGGATGCTGCCTAACATTTCCTCTGCAGTAAGAAATCCAATGGTAAATAAGGGACCTACTGACTGCCACTAGAAGATCACTTACCTAGTGAGTAGACAGCGGCTGGATGTGGCAGCGGACACCTAATTAACATTTCCAGCCCTTTCACCCACAGAGAAAAGTTATTACTTTTGGTAGTGAAAGTGTTAACACTGATCTTGCACCAGTCCCAAGTTATGGTCCTTTTACACTGGCCAACAGTCGTTTAACCCTTTGCAATCCAATTTTGGATTCAGGGTTTCCTAGAGGTTTTTCTCTTTCTGCCATTATACAATGGCGCCATCTGCTGGTTAGAGCCAGTACTGCAGTATGGGACATGCTGGAGAAGCCCCCAGACAACAGAGCAACCAGTAATATTCAGTAAGAATACCCTGCCGGACGTCTTTAGACATTGAAACTGTACAGCTTTCAACCAGAATGTCTTAAGGTGCCAGACAGTGGATTAGAAAGGGTTAAAGGCCTACTGTAACAGCGGGCGTCTTGGAGAGAACACATGCATGCACTTTACACGGCATGTCATGTGTTTAAAAGGTCCCATCGAATACAACGGCCAAGGTGTGCTAAGAGAACACGCACACTAAGGCCTCCTTCCCACGAACGGATTTCCGCCGCGTAATTCGCGGCGAAAATCCGCTGCGTTGCACGCAGCTATTAGGTTCTATTGAACCTAATAGCTCCATGCTCACGATGCGTAATTCCACCGCGGAATTACGCACCGCGATTTCTCCCGTCCTCACCCGCAGCATGCTCTATTTTCTGCGGGTGAGGACGGGCTGTACGCACTGACGGCTTCCATTGCAGTCAATGGAAGCCGTCCGTTCACGCTATCTCCCGCTGTAACCAGCGGGAGATAGCGTGAAAAACCGCTTTCCCGCCCACCGCCGAGCGTCATATGACGCCAAATGACGCGGTCCGGCCGCGTCACGTGACACGGCTGGTGACGCGAGAGCGGTGGGCGGTGACGAGCGGTGACGAGCGGTGACGCGGCGGTGGTGGGCGGGGAAGCGATTTCACGCTATCTCCCGCAGGTAAGTATAGGGGCTCTGGGGGGCGCCGTGACGGGCTTCACAGCGGAATATTACGCTGCGGAGCCCGTCACGCTCGTGGGAAGGAGGCCTAAGAGAACACACACAAAAAAAAGGTCATGTGATTTTTTCCCCCACCCTGCATCGTTGCGAGGAGAAAAAAAAGCGCTCATGTGACTAAGTGCGGATGCGAGGTGTTCTCCTGTCAATAACGCCTCCCATGACTTCTGGGAAGTTACGATCGGAGGATCGGCAAGGTGTCTCCCACGGTTGTCAATGGGAAGCCTTGCATTGTAAGCTGTGTGACGTCTAGCAACACACAAATCTCACACAATTTTCTCAGCCGCGTGAAAGCGGCCCTGGGCTGTAGTTACACAGGAATGTGCAATAATCTGACCCTCGCCGCACTCGCTTACCAGTTATTTACCACCATAGACAATGCGTTTCGGAGTTAAAAACATGTGATTTACATGCATTTTTCACATGCGCGGGGGGGGGGGGGGGGGGGGGGGGAAGAGACCCAGAGTTGCACTTTTTTGGTCACTCAGTCTCCAAGGAAAAAAAAAAGGAATAAAAAACAATAAAAAAAAAAAAAACAACAAACACCCGCTTCCTTAAGGGTTAATCAGCAATTTCATTTTGTAATTACAGAAAAAAAAAAAAAAAAAAAAAGAAAGGAGACTTTCTTTTTTACGTCAGTAAGAACCACAAGTCCGCAAGCAGCGGTGCAGATCATTGGCGTCGTATGCGGCATTTATTACATGTCAGGCGTAATATGGAACCAAACTACCTTCGCCGCGGTGCAGCCTCCAGCGTGGGTCACGAGGGGCCGGAACGGGCCAGTGAGTCTCCTCGCAGCGCTGCTCTAAGGAGCAGCGGCCGCCACAATAGGGAGAGCGCCCGTGTGCGGGGTATAAGGCCGGGTTCACACGGGGCAGAACCGCCGCGGACTTTTCCTTCGGAAATTCCAAACGCATTTTTAAACCCAAGACTAAGCAGCAGAGCGGGCCGGCTTCGCACACGCATGAGCGCACTTTTGGAATGAATGGTTCTTTTTGGCGCATTTTGCTGCACTTTTTGCCCCCGCAGCACATTTGTGCGCCAAACACCTGCACGGACTGAAAGGGCCAATCAGTTACAGATGTGCTTTTCCCCAGCGGGATGACGCCATGTTTCCCACATCTCCGCGCCCAGCGCTTCCTCCCGCCACCATCGACTTCTATGGAGACCTTTGGTGCAAAAATACACATAAAAATAGAAAGTGCTCTGTTTATTTTGGTGTGACCGAAATGTGCGCCAATTATGGAAATGTCAACGGATCCATTGAAAACACAGAGTTCTATTCTCTCCATATTGCGAGCACGAATCCTCCCGCCGGCCCCGGGCTGTAGTGACACGGCCGAGCGCGATATATGTTTAATTTAAGTCAGATATCGCGCTTCTACGCTCGTGACGCAATTTTCTCACAAGCTGCATAGAAAATAAAATGCTATTTTCAATAGGAAAAAAAATAATAAAAATTTGCAAACACGTAAAAAATCCCTTTGCACCGGCTGCCCGTGGCGGCAAACTATGGATTTTTCCCCTCTCGCTGTTGTAAATAACGGGTGCGATTACTGCAGACTCGCCGCAAAGCAAAAACACGCTGTCAATGTTCGCGATAAAAAAAAAAATAAATTGCGCGTGTAAACCCAATCGTACATTAAAAAAAAAAAAAAAAAGCAGCAGGCGCCTCGCAAACATCCACTATAAAAAAAAACAGAAAAAAACCATGTAAAGACACCCCCCTACGGTGCATCCATAAGGGAGAGAAGGACCGCACGGTTTTTGCGCGCAGCGAGACGCACTGAACGCGGACGAAAAATTATTTTTTGTATTTACACGGGTGATTTTTTTTCTCTCATTGCAATATGGGGGGAAAAAATCAGCATGGTCTAATTTTGGCGCAACTCTGCCGCAATAATACACGCAGGCGTGCGGCCTCCACGCAGCGCACACGGATGTCGTATCCATGTCCTGGGCGGTATGCATGAAGCCCGGCTCGGTGGTAAACAAGAGGTCAAACTCCATGATGGTTTCCATTGTCATCAAGGGGGGTGAAGGGGGAAACAACCCTTGTGGCGGCCGGGAGACGGTCAGCAGGCAGGCGCCCCGGGAAGGGTTAATGATGATGTCAGCACACGGTTTTCCCGGCGGGACCGACGGCGGAGCCCCCCCACAGCCACGGAGCAGCCGTCCATCCGCCGCCATGACGGCCTCCTCCCCCGCCGGGCAGCGCAGGCCGCAGCGCACACACAGGCCTCAGCCCGCAGCTAGGCCGCACCGCCGGCCGCACCGCACTGCCCGCCGCCTCACCTGGTCAGTGATGTCGAGTACTCCCATGTCCTGCGGCCGGTCAGCATGGAGGTCCCGTCATGAGGCGGTGTCTCCCGCGGGACGGACGACGAGCGGGGCGGCTGCGGGCGCCGGAGATGCGCCTTCTCCTCGAGCCTTTTTCTTATTGCTGCAGGAAGCCAGGGCCCGCCTACTGGGGAAGCGACGGCGCCCTCTGCTGCTGCAGTACACCGCTCGTTTACTAAGCAGCTCTGGCTTCTACTGCGCGCCCTCTAGAGACTGAGAAGAGAAGTGCACGGGAAGCGCACAAACATCCGCAGAGCGGTGGGGGAGACAGCGACATCTGCTGGTGGTGAAGGGATGATGTCCCGGGAGGAAGCGGATGCGGAGCAGTATGGGAAAAATGGCGGGGGGTGTCACTAGATCAGGCGCTGGGAGGAGTTGTGTAATGCAAAACTGGTTGATGAAGGGCTCAGAGCGGGTCCGAAAGCTCGCTGTGTATTACTGTTAGCCATTAAAAGGGATCATATCTACAAGATTACTTGGCTTCGCTTGCTGGGAACAATCATGTTATGCAAAATTCAGCATGCAGTTACATCTCAGGCCAATGATGAGAGTTGTGTGATTGGATGAACAATCTTGTCTTCTGAGACCATAAAAGTGGTTCCTACGATGGCCTATAAAAAGGGTCCCAGAGATGACTTGTGTGCAGTGACCTCTTCCGCTTGTTGACCATTAGACGCCTCTATGGCGCAGAGAAGAGACCTCGCCCAGTCTGAGAGGGGCGCATTATTGGAATACAAGAATGGTCGTATCAATGAACTGCCCCTCCACCTGGGCTGTTCTGACCAGACTGTTAGGATGTGTTGGGACTAGTGGATGAGGGCACACAAGGTGACCGGGCTCAGGGCGGCCCGACAGACCACCAGTACAGAAGATCATCTGATCGTCCGACAAGCATGAGCAGCTTCCACTGTTTCGTTGCCCGCCATCCAGAGATAGTTGGCGCCATCGTTACACCCCGGTGTTTGTCAGAACCATTTTCAGGCACTTGGCAGAAGGACATTTGGTCTCACGGCCCCCATTTAAATGGACTCCGTTTGCAGTGGTGTTGTGAGCAATGAATCTGGACTGCTATGTAGTGCAACCAGGTTGTCTTCAGTGACAAATTCAGGTTTAGTTTGATGACAGCCGTCTTCGTATCTGGAGACCTCGGGGTGAGCGCCTCAATCCTGCCTTTCCTATGAAGTAGCACACTGCCCCCTGCTGGTGTGATGGTCTGGTGGCCATTGCATACAGCAGACGGTCACCCCTTGTAGTGGTACGAGGGACAATGACAGCTCGGCGATATGTTCAGGACATCCTGCAGCCACATGTGTTCCTCTCATGGCGGCTTCCAAGAGGCAGCAGGATAATGCTTGGCCGCACACACAAGGGGGTCACAGGAATGTCCCCATAACATTGTCACACTTCTGTGGCTGCCCGGTCGCCAGATTTATCGCCAATAGAACATGTATGGAACCATCTGGGATGCCAACATCAACAGCCTACGAGTTTGCACGATCTAGAGGCTCAGTTAAGCAAATGTGGACAGATATGCCGCAGGATACCATACGGAACCTGCATGCCTCCATGCCCACCATATCACATCTTGTATCTAAGCTAGAAGTGGTACAAAAGGGTACTAGAGCCTCCATGCCTGCCTGTATCACATCTTGTATCCAAGCTAGAGACGGTAAAACAGGATACTAGAGCCTCCATACTTACCCGTATCACATCTTGTATCTAAGCTAGAGGTGGTACAGCAGGGCACTAAAGCCTCCATGCCCACCCGTATCACATCTTACATCCAAGCTAGAGGCAGTCCAACAGGGTACTAGAGCCTCCATGTCCACCTGTATGACATCTTGTATCCAAGATAGAGGCGGTACAACGGGGTAGTAGACTCTCTCTGCTCACCCACATCACAACTTGTATCCAAGCTAGGGGCAGTACAACAGGGTACTACAACCTCCATGTCCGCCATATCACATCTTGTATCCAAGTTAGAGGCAGTACAACAGGGCACTAGAGCCTTCATGCCCACCCGTATCACATCTTACATCCAAGCTAGAGGCGGTACAACGGGGTACTAGAGCCTCCATGCCCTCCTGCATCACATCTTGTATCCAAGCTAGAGGCAGTACAACAGGGTACTATAGCCTCCATGCCTGCCCGTATCACATCTTGTATCCAAGCTAGAGGTGGTACAACAGGGTACTAGAGCCTCCATGCCCGTATCACATCTTGTATCCAAGCTAGAGGTGGTACAACAGGGTACTAGAGCCTCCATGCCCGTATCACATCTTGTATCCAAGCTAGAGGTGGTACAAAAGGGTACTAGAGCCTCCATGCCCGTATCACATCTTGTATCCAAGCTAGAGGTGGTACAACAGGGTACTAGAGCCTCCCTTCAAGGGGTCGGTTCACTTTTTGCTCTGATGTTGTAATCACAACATGCGATTTCCCCATGGATACAAGGTGTTTTTTATTTCACATCATTTTGGGGAAGTAACAAAAAATTGTTGTTAAGGATATATTCCAACAATGTGAGGATAACTGGAACACATCGTGGCGAAAGGTCAGACCGCGTGATCTTACGTCTTACTGCTTCCAAACCTTTCTCGAGGGCAATGGAAGTATAAAGCGAAACAACATCAAAAGATGCCAGAACCATATTCTCTTGTTCTCACCAACAATTTTTTCGTTTTCGATGATGTCTTTTATAGACAACGCCAAGGGACCACTATGGGGTCCAATGTGGCCCCCACATACGCAAACATTTTTATGGGGGACTTTGAGGATCAATATATATACACCTCACCCTATTGGTACTTCGTTCGAGCTTGGTGGAGATACATGGATGATATTTTCATCATATATAAGGGACCCAGAGTGATCTTATAGCGTTTCAAATAGAGACTAACACTATATATTTGGAATTACAGTTCACATCATCCTGCTCTGCCAAGAACATCCAATTTTTGGATGTTTTGGTCTTTACCCCTTAAGGACGCGGCCCTGTTTTTTTCCCATTTTCGTTTTTTTTCCTCCCCTTTAAAAAAATCGTAACTCCTTTATCCATCGACGTAGCTGTATGCGGGCTTTATTTTTTGCGGAATGAATTGTGTTTTTCAATGGTAGTATTAAATGTACCATACAATGTACTGAAAAACGTAAAAGAGATTCTAAGTGCAGTGAAATGAAAAAAAAATTCGCCATTGCGCCATCTTTCAGTGCGTCTTGTTTCTACTGTGCACGAACTGCAACAAAAATGACCTGATAACTTTATTATATGGGTCAGTATGATTACTATGATACCAACCCATATAGCTTTTTGCTTTTTTTTTTTTGCTGCATTACTTTTACTTTTTTTTAAAAGACATTTTCTGCCGCCATTTTCTGCGCGCAATAATGTTTTTATTTTTTCATCAACATAGTTGTAAGAGGGCTCATTTTTTGTGAGGCGCCATGTAGTTTAAGTTGGTATCATTTTGGAATACATATGATCGTTTTTTATTGCATTTTTTTCTGGGAAACAGGGTGACCAAAAAAGTGTATTTCTGGTGTTCTTTCTTTTTTGGGGGGGACAACGTTCACTGCGTGAGGTAGATAATGCATTACTTTGATAGATCGGATTTTTACAGATGCGGCGATACCAAATATGTATTTTTGTTTTATGATTTAGATTCCTTTATTATAGATATAGTATAAGGGGGGTGGGTGATTTCAACTTTTATTCCTTTTTTTTTTTTTACTATTAGTAAAACTTATTGATCATATTTTAAATTTTTTTTTTAGTCCTCCTAGGGGACCACTACTAGCGATGCTTTGATCACTCCTGCAATCGGGCAGGCAGCCTATCAAGCCACCCCACAGGAATGACTTGATAAGCAGTCTGCTAAGACAGCCCTGGCGCCTTTCAGAAGGCTCCTGGCTGCCATGATACCTGCACAGCTCCCTGCGATCTCATCACAGGGGGGCCATACGGGACCCTTGAACATCGTTCAGGGGATTTAAATGCTGCTGTCAGAATTGCAGCTGATTGCAGCTATTGTACAGACATTGAACACTTTAGGGTCCCTTCCATCATTTCCTACAGACGTGGATCTAACTTAAGGGACGGTTGGTACGCTCTACACATAAAATAGTGGGTATGCCTACGTTCCAGGGGCCTGTTACCCAGGTGAGAAAAGGTCTTTTACGATTCTTTATACTAGCAGTGAGATACACTATCCCAAAATTCTGGCGAGCCTCCTTGGGACCCACTAAGATCCATTGGGTGGAAGCTATTAACATGCTTGCAAGATTTGAAGAGATGAGGGCAGAGGAGGAGGCTACAGTGGTGGGGTTTTATGCAACGTGGCGGCCAGAATGGGGGAGTGGATCTCGCAAACCACAAGAGCGTCGTAGGATGGCAATCCCCCGGAATTGCTCAGTGAGATAACTGAGAAGCGACACCCCCCCCTCTCCGACGCAGAGGGGAGGAGGCATTGCTAAAAGGTAAAAGGAAACCCGAACCCCCCCCCTGGGAAACACACCGCACGCTGATGGGCTCAAGCAAAAAAGGAAAAATAAACAGAATAGCTCTGAGATGTCATAACCTCGAACTCAAGGCACCCCCCCCCCCCACACACACACCCAACCCCCTCCTACTACCCGCTCAACGTTCCCTGTTTCCCCCTTCTCTTTTTCTTTGGGTTTGTGTCTACACCTCCTCCTAGACACCTACCCTGGGGTGGGCTAGGAAGGGGTTCCCCCCTCTATGGAAAATGGTAGTCAGAGAGAAACCTTCAGCAGGCTCCATAAAGGAAAAGAGCTGGAGCCAGATTAATGGATGCATCATAAGACGGTCATATGCTTTGTATGTTCTATAGAATGAAAAGCATTCAAGAATGTATTCTGTCATCACTCTCTGTCACAATAAAATCCGTTTGAAGTAAAAAAATAGTGGGTATGCCTAAACCAACTGTCTTACTTCCATCTAAAGTCGGTCACTTCCCATGCCTCAATTGCTCCTGCTGCAACAAACTCATGAAAGGAGTTAAATGTTATCATCCATTCACAGGTAAAACCTTTGGCATTGCGAGCAGATACACTTGTACCTCCTCCTACGTGATTTATGTCATCACATGTCCTTGTGGTTTGCTCTACGTAGGGGAGACTACTATGGAGGTTAGGTCTAGAATTGTTAAACATAAAAGTACCATACACACAGGAAATAATGATCTACCAGTACCAAGGCATTCCAAGGAGAGGGGCCACTCTGTTAATCAGCTACGGTTTCGTGTGATAGACCATGTACGTTTTAGGTGGGTTTACACAAGATGAATGTCCGGCAAACGATGCCCAACACTCATCCTTGCTCCTGTGCTGCTACATGGGAGCTGGTAGTGCTGGCTTGCTCACAAAGCGGCCAGCAGGAGGGTGGGGCGGCTGCAGGAGATTTCTCTCCTCTCGCTCCCCTGCCCCTCTCCTGCCTGACTTCTCTCTGGATCAAGCAACTTGATCATCCCTTTCTTTTGTTTTTCTTTTTTTGTATTAAATTTTGAGCTTTTTGCATTAAATTTAGAATTTTGTAATCTTTTTGCTGTCTATGTCAATTAAATTGTATTATATATATATATATATATATATATATATTTCATGTGACCTGGTTTATGTCCTTATTTTTATTTAGTGGTTATTTAAGGCTTGAGGCCTGGCAAATACCAGCATGGGTGACCGGCTAAAATTTCCAGGGCCTCTGGGCTAAGAGATATATAACCTTTGGTTAGGTGTGGTGAGTGTTGTACAGATGTGGGTACTTATTTATTGACCCCTATTAGAGTTGAGCGAACGTACTCTGCCGAGCTTGATGCTCATTCCGAGTATTAGCATACTCGATAGTGCTCGCTACTCGAGCGAGCATCACGCCGTATTCGACCCTGCCCCAGCGCACGTCAAATTTTTTGGCTGGCTGGTGGAGAGAGGGAGAGAGAGGGGGGGAAAGGGGGGAGAGAGGAGGGGAAAGAGGGGGGAGAGAGGGAGAGAGAGAGAACACACGAACCAAAAAATAAAAAGCTCGACATCCGGCGGGCCCCATACAAAAATGCTCGAGTCTCCCATTGTAGTCAATGGGGTTCATTACTCGAGTAGAGCTCTCGAATTTTATGAATTTGGGTGCTCGCTCCTCTCTAACCCCTATGCATACATGGCTGAATACCCAAGATGTTTATTTACCTACCTCTTTTATGGGATATCACCCTGGGGTTATAGCACATGAGAAGCAAGCGACTGTCGGGCCGTGTAAACAGGAGTCACTCAATCTTTGAGCAACTGCCTGTTTACTGTGAATGGTGGTGGCCTTAACAATACCCGGCCCGCTCTGCCTCCATTCACAGAACTACTACCGCTCCTGTGTAAAAGCGTATGAGCGAGTCACTGGGATGGCTAAGCAGCTGACAGTCGTCCCATGTAAAGGTACCTTTAGGTCATCTCTGTGACAAAGAATTGTTAAACAATTGCTTCAAAATTTTGTACCCTGACCTGGCCATCACAAAGGATAAGAATCAGCATGGGATGCGTGAATCAATGGTATTTCACCTCATCTTTAGTTTTTATCTATTTCCAGCACATTAGTTAGCTTTTAAAATCAGGATCTTGCATAAAATGAGGCCGGATTGTTTGCCAAGTATTGCTGGGCTTATAAATGTGTCTGAAGTACAAACTCCTGCAAAAGTTCATGTGTCATAAAAAGTTTAAAAACATCAACAGGGGAAAAGTGTGGAGTTTGCACATTAAACCAGACCGACCCGTAAACAGTGGAATACTTGACATATTAGTTGAGGAGGACCATACTGGATTTAATATGTCAGGGGGGGGGGGGGGGCACATTATGTTTGACCCCCACTATGTAAAGGTACCTTTACACGGGACGGCTACTGGGCGCATAAGCGCCTGACAGCCGTCCCAATGACTGCTTTCACACAAGAGCAATAGTCGTTTAGTGATTGGAGGCGGAGCGCTCTAGAGATATTTTATGGACACCCGCTTCTATTCACAGTAAACAGGCAGTCGTTCGTAGATTGAACAACTGCCTGTTTACACTGAGCAAGAAGTCACTCGCTATTCACTGCATTTCATGGAGCTGAAAGGAAGCAACTACTGAGTGATTTCTTATTCAGCGCCCTGTCGGTGGCCATGTGTACATGGGACGACTTTTGCCAAATCTTAAGCGATTTTTTTTGGGGGCAATAATCGGTACCTTAACCCAGTAATTGCAGTAGCATCTAAAACTTTATCTACTGTACTAGCACTTTGGTCTGCATAACTTGTAGATGGCCTTGGTACATCAATGTTGCTACTTGCAATACGTTCATCATTACTATCAACTACACTCTGTTGCCTTTTCTGGAATATATTTTTGGTGTGCAAACAAGGGCATATACCCCATAGGGGCAGATCATGTGACTGCTATGGGGCCCATGGACTGACGGGGCCCAGAGATGTTTGCTTTCACCTTGTGTAAAAACCAGTGCAGGAGAATGTGTAGATTGGGATGGGAAGGGAATGGGGTGGCGATTGGGGAGCAGAGACTAACGCTACACAGATCAGAACAGTGTAGTATTAGGATCTGCCCCCAGACTCTTCACCATTTCTGGACAATTCCTTTAATTCCAAAAGTAGCATTTTTTAGACCAGAACACGATAACTGGCCTCATCATGTTTTGGTTAGTGAAATCCCAGTAGAGAATGCTGGGGTACAATATATGATGTGTGAATCTTTCCCTCACAGAGAAAACGCCACACCATGAAGATGTTGTTGTGGAATATCGTGCCTAAGGAAGAGACCTAAGTAGTCTTGAAAGCTTACTGTAACATCTGTTTATGTTAAGCATCAAAAGGTATTATATCCAATTATTTTGTTTCTCTCTTACCGAGAGCAATATTATTAGATAATTTGTCTAAGGCCAGGCTCAGTCTTTCTTGAGAATAACAGCTATGTCAGCAACCAGACTTCTGTGCCTTTATTTAATTGGCAAAGCACCTGTGAAACGCACATGCCCAATCTCATCTTCTTGACTGAAACACCCTTTGCCAATTAGCTCGTGGCAAATTTATTGACACAGAGCTGCATTTACTTTGGCCAGCTGTATACGGCCGGATTCCCCAGCAAATACCTTCCCTAGCATGCTATTGAAAAGCATTTTCCTTGTACCTGAGCGGAAACAATTGCAATTTTCCGCACACAGAGGAAAAATCGCAGTATACTCTATTCTAGTGCAGATTCCACATGGACAGCTTCCATTGAACTCAATGGAAGCCATCCGGCCTGCAGTTCTTCTGCAATGAGATTGTGAAAAGATCGCATTTACCCGCATTATCGCCTATCGATGGCGCGGGAAAAGCAGGGTTTAAAAAAAATAATCTGTACTGTGCATGATCACCATGCGGACCATCTGCAGTACAGAAAAGAAGAAGAAAGGACAGGTATGTGTGGATGCCAGCCGGGCACAGGGTCCGATTCCGCTGTGGACTCCTGCATGCGCAATCCGACCCCGTCGTGTGCCGCAGGCCTTTTTCTCTATGCACTGTAGATGGTAACTCTCAATAAAAGGCATGAATATAACGGTGTCATTAGAATTGTTACATTGTGTCCGTAAATAATTGAAAATTGAATGGACATTTTATTAGTAATCAATGCAGGAATATAGATAATTCCAAAGGGCTCACTTACTTTTTCTTGCAACCGTACCTATTGACAAATATTAGCTTGTATTTAGGAGTGGACCTTCCAATGAAAAACAGTCATGTGGATGAGGCCACCGCAGTAATATTTAGTATTTATAGAAATTGGTAATGGAATGAAACCATGTCTGCCCTTTGTTCCGCAAAGACTACCAAGACTGTCGTATCCAATAACCTTGAAAGAGGTAGTCTATTCCTTAGTCACGCTTATAACAGAATGTGCAAATTCCATTTCCTAGTGCTATACTCATCTTGAGGCTGAGGAACACTGTACTGAAAAAGAAATGTGTGTTCTGGAAACAGTAATGACGAGTGTTCTGGTGAAGCTCATTGCAGGAAATCTTACCATGTAGGCTGATATGTTTCCACTGTTTCTTCTATCTTGAATATAAAATCCATAGCAGCCCCAGTTACAGAGGGGAAAAAAAAACCCTTCACTGAGCGCTATGTGGCCTGCAAGAGAGAAAACACTTCTGCCATCTCCTCAGGGTCCTCGGCTGTCACTAACAGATGTGGACCCAACCTGCTTCTGCTACAATGCAGAAACAAGAGCTTTAATCCCAGGCCATATTTTTGCAATTGGACAGAATTAAAGCCCAGGACCAAGCGACTTAAATTTTAATTTTTCCTAATCAGTTTTAATGTAGAATTTTCTATTCTGTTGTCTATACATGACTACGGGGGCACCATTCTTGCTTGAGCTGCGCTTAAATTTAGAAGCTATGCTTTATGGCAGCTTCGTGGGCCATTCACACAATGGATAGAAGGGGACCCATTGACTTGTAGGGTGGGTTCACACGGGGCGGAATTGCCACGAAATTTACGTGCAAACTTTCTGTATGGAAATTCTGCCTGCAATTTTAATGCCGGGATTAAGCAGCAAAGTGGACGACAAATCTCAGCCACACGCTGCGGCCGAACTGTTGTGGCCAAGCCGCGCTGAAACTGACATGCAGCGCAGAATTCAAAGCTACGGCATGTCAACTGTATCACCGTTTCTGCTGCGGGCTCTCTCCTCTCTATAGGGATCTGCACTCGGGTTTTGAAGCTGCATCTCCGCTGCAGAAATCAAGTTAATAGGTCACAACTTACGTTTTTGATTCTAGGCGCAAAAGTAAGTGACCCCTATGTTATGTACCTAATCTAATTCTCTAACTTCCCTGTGTCGTACAAACTTGAAATTAGTTCCTAAATAGAAAAAATTAAGGGGTCGCAACTTGATTATTCAATTCTAAGTGCCAAAGTAAGGTCTCATGCCCACGGATGTCTTGGACTCTGCCAGCGGAATCCGACACTGCACCCCCCCAAAGACCCCATACTCACCTCTCCGGATCCACCGTGCACGTCTTGCTTGGCGAGCCAGCTCATCATGCGCAGTATAGTGGGAAATGACGCGGCCGGTGGTGACGGGAAATCATGCGATACCCTCGCTGTGCTCACAACGGAAGTATCGTGTGTCGACCGGCTTCCAGTGACTACAATGGAAGCCGGCCACGCGTTTTCCCGCGGCATTTAAAGCATGCCGCTGTTTCTTTTTTAATGCTGCAAAATTTCGCAGTAAAATTCTCCAGCGTGAAGATTGAACTATTAGGTTTAATGGAACCTAATAGCTGCGGGATAACGCTGCAGATTTCCGCTGCATGAAACGCAGCAGAAATCCGGCCGTGGGAATTCGGGCTAAATCACCCCCTATGTAATGTAACGAATAACTCACATCTGTAATTTGAAATTATTTGTATATTGTAAACTTATTCGTCTTTGTAAACTTGAAATTTGGCATATCCACTCTACTGCCACCCCCAATAGTCATAGGGTCCCCTATTGCCGCCCTAGTAATAATAGGTTCCATTTGTGATATCCCCCTCTATTGCCACCCCAGTAGTAATAGCATCCCCTATATTAGCCCAAGTAGTAATAGTGACCCCTATTGTGGCCTCAGTAGAAATTGTGTCCCCTATATTGGCCTCAGTAGTGATAGCACCCCCTATTGCGGCCCCAGTAGTAATACTGACACCTCTTGCGGCCCCAGTAGTAATACTGACACCTCTTGCGGCCCCAGTAGTAATAGGTTCCCCCATTAGAGCCCCAGTGGTCATAGCGACCACCATTGCCGCCTCAGTAGTAATAGCATCCCCTATATTGGCCCCAGTAGTAATAGTGACCCCTATTGTGCCCCCAGCAGTAATAGTGTTCCCTATAATGACCCCAGTAGTAATAGGCTCCCCCATTGCGGTCCTAGTGGTGATAACGCCCCCCATTGCCGCCCCAGTAGTAATAGCGTCCCCTATATTGGCTCCAGTAGTAATGATGATGATTTATCTGTGAAGTCGTTGCCAACTTTCAGCCACTTTGTGGATCTGCATACGCCATGTTCCCCTGCAGCTTCCTTTATATTTTCCACAGAAGCTAATGATAAACAGTTCTCCCCAGCAGGCAGAAATAGTATAGTCTTTAGCTTAGACCTCTTTCACATGCGGACCTACGCGCGCAAAATACTCGCAGCTATTAGAGCCAACGTTCAGATGAAGGAATTTCAGACACGCAAAAAAACATTTGACCGTTCCCATAGGAAACCATTGGTTATAATAGCCGCAAGTCTTTTACGCATGTAGGTTCCCTTGTGAAAGAGGCCTAATGCTGGGATGATGTGTCATTGATTTGAAACAAAGCAAAATATTTCACCAGTACGATGGTGCCTGATAAGCATCAGACTGGGCACAGAGGAGACCTCCAGGATGTGACATGCAATCAGGTGAGGGATGCAGGCATGGAAAAAAAAATTGTTTTCCCAGGAGTGGTCCTTTAACCCCTTGAGTGGCACGCCCGGAAATTTTCCGGGACGAGCTCCACTGCTCATAGCGATATAGCCGGGAAGATTTCCGGTCTATGTATCACTATGGGAGCTGCAGAGGACAATGCCACAAGCTGTGACAGTGTGCTCTGTCTGCACAGACCCACAGAGAGCAGTGCAGGACCTAGAAAAACCAGCAGAAGATATTGCCGATGTGCCGGCAATATCCAACTTTGTTTACAGGTTGCCATAGAGACCATCGGCTTGTCAGAAGCAAGCCGATGGTCTCTGTGGCAGGGAGAGCTTGCTGCTTGGCTGTCAGAGGACAGCTAGGTACTAGCTCTTACAGCAGAGATCAGAGAAAACCTCCGATCTCTGCTGTGTTAACCCTTTACACGCTGCAGTCTATGTGACTGCAGCATGTAAAGGGCTGTCACTGCAGCATGTAAAGGGCTGTCACCATCGGACCCCCGGAATGTGATCAGGGGGTCCTGATGGGTCCCTGTGGAAGTCCCCTAAAGGGACAAAAAGTTAAAATAAAAAAAAAAAATAAAAAAAAAAAAGTTAAAAAATTATAAAAAAAATAATAAAAACACTTGTCTCCCTTTACTTTGTAAAAAATCAAAAATACAATCACACATGTGGTATCCATGCGTCGTAATGACCCAGAGAAGGAAGTTAATACATTATTTAACCCCTTAATGACATGGCCCCTTTTTTTCTTTTTTCCCCCATTTCTTTTTTTCCTCCCCCGTTTAAAAAAATCACAACTTGTCCCGCAAAAAACAAGCCCTTATATGGCCATGTCAATGGAAAAATGAAAAAGTTATGGCTCTTCAGACGCAACTGCAAAATTAGTTGAAATTCAATGATTAGACCATTTTAACCCCTTCCCGCTCCTGGACGTACCTGGTACGTCATGGCAGCCTGGTACTTCCCGCAACATGACGTACCTGGTACGTCCTGGAGATAGCACGGGATCACATAAGATCCCGCGCTATCCCGCAGCGGGAGCCGGCTGTCAGTCACAGCCGGCGTCCCGCTCCAACAGCGGGGGGACATCGGAGATGCGCCCGCCGCTGTTAACCCCTTCCCTGCCGCGATCTAAGTAGATCGCGGCAGGGAAAGAGTTCACAGAGGGATCGCGATCCCTGTGTGTCTCCAGCCGGAACTCGCGATGTTATCGCGAGAGCCCGGCCTGTCACCATGGCAACAGGACGCCAGACACTGGCGTCCTGTATTGCCTGTGCCTATAATCGCTGTACAAGCGATAAGGCATGGCAGAGCAGTAGCTTTGCCATGCCTTATGACAGCGATCATAGGCACAGTGATGTAAGTCCCTCAGAGGGACTCAAATAGTATAAAAAAAAGAAAAGAAAAGTGTAAAAAAAAGAAAAATGTAAAAAAAAAAATGTAAAAAACCCCTTTTTTATGCTTTTTCTAATATTAGCATAAAAAAAGGGAAAAAAAACTAAAACCCCACATATTGGGTATTGACGCGTCCGTAACGACGTGTACAAAAAGTTGAACACGCTTTTTATTTTGTACGACAAAAAGCGTAAAAAAAAACGCTAAAAAACAGAACGCTCACAAAAAATGCAATAAAAGTGATCAAAAAAGCCGTACATTTCCCAAAATGGTACCAATAAAAACTACAGCTCGTCTCGCAAAAAATAAGCCCTTAAAGAGCTCCGTACATAGAAAAATAAAAAAGTTACATGACTTTGAATGCAGCTATAGAGAAAAAAAAAAGATTTCCAAAAAAAGGGGGTTTTATTGCAAAAAAGTGTAAAAACCTAAAAAAAATATAACAATTTTGGTATCGTTGTTACCGTACCGACCCGCAGAAAAAATTTAGTGTGTCATTTATGCTGCATGATTAACGCTGTAAAAAAAAAAAAAAAAAATCTATGGCAGAATTGATGCATTTTCTCTCCCTGTTATCATTAAAAAAAAAAAAAAAAAAAAATTTACGATATTGTCTATATACCCAAAAGTGGCACCGATAAAAACTACAGATCGCCACGCAAAAAACAAGCCCTTATACGGCCGCGTCCACGGAAAAATAAAAAAGTTATGGCTTTTGAAAAATGGAGATGGAAAAATACCAAAAAAATCGCTTGGTCCTCAACGCCAAAATAGGCCATGTCATTAAGGGGTTAAAAAACCTGCCCTGATGGGCACGACAGGGTGGTAGGAAACCCGCCACTCAAGGGGTTAAATTCCAAGAATTCTCCCCACATATAAAATGCAAATATGCAGTGCAAATGCTTAATATAAAGGGGTTAACAAAATGTCCCTTTCATAAAGAACACATAATTCAATGTACAAGATAACCAATTCATCAAAGAACAGCATTTCATGTAGCAAAGAGCAGATAATTCATACACACAGAATGTCAAATTCATCAAAGCACAGCAATTAGCATTACTGCTGCAAGCAGGGGTCCAACCTCGTCTCCTGGCCCGATTTAACAGGATCAAAGAGATCTAATATGTTTGTTCGGCTCATCGTGGCCATAAAAGGGCCTGGATTTGCAACCATAGTGCGGATGCTGCAGCCGCGTTACGCTCATCTGACTGTGACCTTACTCTGTACTTTATCCCACGGGAAGCAGTCAGCAGGTTGGCTGAATATAGCCATGGGTTGCCTTCATACAGAGAGGTCAGCAATATCCAGTGATAAAACTTGCCGTCAGGGTGAAATGTACAAAAAAAATTAAGGGAACGAGATGTTGTAGTAAGCATAACGTTGGCCACGACATCTCCACGTGTGCCTAGTGTGAACCTGCTCACATCTGTGAAGACAACGCAGCGCTAATGGCAGACCTGCCAATTATGGTATTCTCTGCTGAATGCCAATCAAGCTCCACAAGGCTGGGCTATGAGTAGGGGTCCCACTACAGAATGTAGGGTCCTCACACCGCCCTCATGGAATCTGTTTGCAGCCGCAAATACAATTTCGGATTTGAAGGTTAAAATGAATTAGGGGGGGGTGGAGAAAAGGCTGGGAGGTGGGGTTGCGGGTTTTTTTTTCCACACGGAAAAAACCATTGCATCCGCGATCTCCCGCAAGCATTTAAAAATAGTTTCAGCAGGCCAACCACTAAGAAAATCCGCCCGTGGATATGAGGCTTTAGTCTGGATGCTGCCACACATGTAAAATCTGAATATAGTGTTTTGCACTAATTTGAACCTGGAAGCAGAGTACCAGAATCCCAACGAGTCTGTGATCTGAATGTCATGAGATTGCTGTGGGGCAGATGGCTTATTGTCGAAGGATCGCAGTTCAAGGTTACAATCACACAAGGCTGAAAGTCCACTATGATGTTGCTGGATTTCTGCAGCAAAATCTATACGTGTTGCATGCAGATTTGTCTCAGATTGCACCCTAGGCACGGCCATACCCACAGTGCAAAATCTACAGCAGAAATTGACATGATTTAAAATCTGTCCTGCAAGGTAATTGCATTGCAGAAATTTTTTTTTTACACAGCATTTGGATGAGATTTAGTAAAATCTCATTCACTTTGCTGGCATTGTGATACACTGTGAATTTTCCACATACAAATCTATAGGGTATAAGCCCCAAGTGAACACAGGGGCAGCTACAGTTAAAAGCAAACATACAGAAAAATGCTGATTCCCGTGATAATAGACACTGGCTATTCTGATATGATAAGGCCTCTTGCCCACGGCCAGGTCGGACTCAGACTGTGACATCTCGCAGAGGAATCAGACCCGGTGCCCAGCCAGAGACCCATACTCACCTATCCAGATTTGCCGCATGATACGGATCCGCAGTGATTTCAAAATTGACATTTTGGAATCGCCGCAGATCGGACTGCTTCCATTGACTGCAATGGAAGCAGTCCGTGCAATTTCCCGCACCAAATAAAGTATGCTGCAATTTTCGCTCGTGAGCATGGAAGAATCCTAATAAAATTACCTGAAAGCGTTGTGGAATAAAGGCCCATTTAGACCCAGCGATTCTCGCTCAAAGCCGTCTTTTGAGCGAGAATCGTTGGGTCAAACTGCACAGATAACATGCAGTTTTCGTTAACGAGTCGTTCATTGTGGTCTTCCAGCTAGCGGGTATACAGTGCCTTCCCAGCGGGATACTGCCGATACTATTGTTTCTGCTGGTATCCCGCTCGGAGAACACAGCCGGAGTATGAAGAAGACAGCGCTCCAGCTGTCTTCTGCATACCCTGCTTGGAGCACTCAGCTGTATAGCAGCTGTGCTCTCCATGAACACAGCACGAGTATGCTGACAACAGCGCTCCAGCTGTATACTAGCTAAGCGCTCCGAGAAGATAACAGTCCTGCTCCATTTCTGCATACAGCGTGAGCCTTTAATTACACACTTATGCAAAGTGAACGCTCAAAACTGTCACTCAAACTGCTGTTTTGAGTGAATTTTGAGCGATCATCTTGCCATGTAAATACACACGATTATCGCTCATAAGATTTCTTTTGAACAACTTTTAAGTGATAATCATTGTGTCTAAACAGGCCTTAAAGGGGTTGTCCCGCACCGAAACAGGTTTTTTTTTTTTTTCAATAGGCCCCCCGTTCGGCGCGAGACAAACCCAATGCATGTGTTAAAAAAAAACAAAAAACGTTTAGTACTTACCCGAATCCCCGCGCTGCGGCGACTTCTTCCTTACCTTAGCAAGATGGCCGCCGGGATCTTCACCCACGATGCACCGCGGGTCTTCTCCCATGGTGCACCGTGGGCTCTGTGCGGTCCATTGCCGATTCCAGCCTCCTGATTGGCTGGAATCGGCACACGTGACGGGGCGGAGCTACGAGGACCAGCTCTCCGGCACGAGCGGTCCCATTCACCACGGAGAAGACCGGACTGCGCAAGCGCGTCTAATCGGGCGATTAGACGCTGAAATTAGACGGCACCATGGAGACGAGGACGCTAGCAACGAACAGGTAAGTGAATAACTTCTGTATGGCTCATAATTAATGCACGATGTACATTACAAAGTGCATTAATATGGCCATACAGAAGTGTATAACCCCACTTGCTTTCGCGGGACAACCCCTTTAAGTGTGCCCTATACAAATAAGATTAATTTTTTTAAAGCGTGGGTGCCAATAGCTCCCAATATAGAGGCATTCAAAGCAAATTAGGTGGTTTCACGCCTCTGTTGGGAG
The DNA here is from genome assembly GCF_035609145.1 of Eleutherodactylus coqui. Lineage (NCBI taxonomy): Eukaryota > Metazoa > Chordata > Amphibia > Anura > Eleutherodactylidae > Eleutherodactylus > Eleutherodactylus coqui. The sequence goes on from NC_089837.1 coordinate 479,788,546, forward strand.
TTCCAGTTTCCTGCTCCGTTCGTGAAGCAGAAAAGGGGAATCCCTGTGGCCAAATGGCTCCGTCTCAGGATGGAAACGTATAGCGCCAAATAGACCCCATTGATTATAATGGTGCCGTTCGGTTTCCACCCAGCAGCAGATGGTAGAAAAAGCGTCGCATGCAGTGCTGCTTCTTCCAGTATTTTGTCCAGATCTGCAGTGGAACCGGCCTTATCTCTCTGTACAACGATTAAGAAAAACAATGAAGACAAACAGTTAATCCAACACAAATGATTTTAATATACTATATTACACCCATTAGCACCTAGCAGGAAGGTCCAGACGGAGCAGACTTTACATGTATGTAGCAAAGTACAATAAATGGATGGGATTTTCAGAATTCCATATGGTGAGAATGTTCAAATACCGCAGATTGTCATCCTATACCTGCGGCAAGTCTGCTTGTAACACGTGTTTTTTGCCGCAGATTCGACACAATTGCAGCAGAACTTATCTGGACAGACCCTAAAGTGCCACTCAAACAGAGCACTTTGGACAGTGGCAAGAACAATCTATAAATAGTGGGGGTCAAGCTTCTGGAACCAGAGTTTGGGGGGCTTTGTACGGTTTTCTCGTTCCTATGGGAGTTCTTCATACTTATTAATTGAACCCTTTATGGGCATTTCATAGATTTGCTTGTTTAGTGCCTGTTACATGAATAGGCCAATACAGTATATAGATTTCCTCTTCAGATAGTTCTATTTGCCTGTATTTCAGACATACAGGAAAAGTCTTCTGTAGGATCCAAATACAGTTCGATTGCTTAAATCTCAATAGACAAACTGCAACCCCATCAGTAATGAGCGCCTGGGTCAGGATCAGATGCTTCATGTGGCTGATCTGCTCTGTGACATGTTTGCTGGCGGTCCTTATCATCTGGACCTCCATTGAGGTTTGTTGGTGATGTTCACGTTGGTCTCTGCAGCCTCTTTAAGGGCTTGAAGTACAATCTCGTTTTGCGCGCGCAACTCTGCCATCATAGCCGGGTTTACCTTCATTTCCTTCTGTAATATGGATATCATAAAAGTGAGTAACACTTAAGAAAAAAAAAAACATTTTTTGGCATCTTCACAATAGCTTACATTTTTTGCCAGGGTACATTGTTATCATTTTCACACATAAAAGGAGATTTTCTGGCCGATAAATGGGCTAGAGATTAGCAATATTTAAGGAATTTTTTTATGAGTAGATCAGCATGTAAGAAACAAGTCATACATACAAATAAGGCCGCCTGCAGACGGCCGGGTTGGATCCGGCAGTGAAAATTCTCGCTGTGGGACCCGACCCGAGCGTCTGCAGAGAGCAGCGCATACTCACCCGCGCCCTGCAGCTCCGGATCTTTCATGTGCTGGCTGCCAGCGCATGTGCAGACCGGAGCTGGCGGCGGGTGAGTGAGCCCTGCACAGAAAGAGAACATGCCGCGGTTTGTTTATCGCGCAAGATTTCACGCGGCCAAACCGCAGCCGTCTGCATAGGATTGCGTTTGTTAACGCAATCCTATGCAGGCTTCCAGCGGCGGAAATTCCGCCACGGAAATTTCCGCTTGTCTGCAAAGCATAAAAATAACATCTCAATATCAAAAAATCCCATTAGGCCAGGCTCGCACGAACGGGCTGGAGTCTGCATGTGGATTGCTGCAGCAGAAGACCTGCAATCCTTCGAGAAAAATAATTGCAAGTGATCCTGGATGCGTGCAGTTTTCTGCATAGATGTACGTGAATGCACAGTGTATCGTCGGGAAGGACAGAAAGAACTCGCTGGCATTTCTATCTATTCTCCTATCCATACGCAATGTTAATTGCATATTGGCTGCAGATCGCACACCTCCATAGACATCTATTGAAGCCGGCCACGTGGAATCCACATTAAAATAGAGCAGGTTAAGATTTTTCTTTCGCTCACAGAATACGGAATTCGTACCCGCAAGAGTGAACTAATCCCCACACACTATCTTGGCGTGTAGGCGAGCTTAATACATGCCAAGATAGAGCATGTTGGATTCTTTTTTATGTGTGCAATTCGCATGCCGTATGTCAGAGGCACAGTTGAAAGTAATGTAAATTTTGTTACCGCGTACTACATGGTAAAAAAAAAACGCTCGTGTCAGACAGCCCTAACAGCGATCATAATCTCCCCTCGCCAGTCGAATGGTTAGAGCTGTACATTCAATTCCATAGCAATAAAACCACGGAGTCATTTGTTATGGCAGCTCATCCTTTTCATCGTGAGCTGATGAATAAAGCCAGCATGACCTGAATGGAGGTGGAGCGGCCTGGAGATCGCTTCCGCCCGCCTCCCTTCACAGGGAACAGGCAGTTGTAGATGAAGGACTGCCTGATTACACAAGCTGATCGCATGTGAATTTTAGGCCTGAACAAACTGAACGTTAACTTATTCGCTTATCGCTCTACCCGTTGGCAGCGTTTAAACTTAATGATTATCGTTTAGATTCTCACGATCTAGCGAGAACCTAAGTAATCATTATTTAGTGTAAAAGGGCCCATTCTGGTAATTTATTACGTTTTCCAGCAATTTAAATCATAAAAAACGTCAGCCGAAAATCACGACCATGTGAAGCATTGGATGCCAATGCATGCGTTCACATGGGCAATTTGTGGGCGGGTTAAAAAGAAAGAAAATTATATATCGCAGTGTCAAAACATGGAAGACATTTTCAGACGCTGATTTCTCACGCTGCATCAAAAGATAAGTCTTGGCCTATCTTTTGACGAAAAACACTGGAAGCTCCCATTGACTCCTATGAGAGCTGAAAAAAAGGGAAAAGACAGCTGCCACTATTTAGGCTATTAGAAGTCGATCCGAGGATTTCTGCAGACCGACAGAATTCCGCGCTACAGCGTATTTTTCACGTGATACACCAGTGTGAATGGCCGAGGAATGTCGCTGGGCAAATTTGGCTACAGCCGTAGACAAGGGGCCTTAGGATGGTACTTAACAGGGGAACTCCCTTCTGATAACCTGATGCATATCACTAGGATATGCTCTCACTTTATGTTCAGTGGGAGTCCAGCCATCCGATCCCTCATCGATCCTGAGGATACAGGCAGTGGAGGATGTGCATTGTGCACCTCAGCTCTACTGACGTCAATGGGACTACCAGAGATAGTCAAATGTTTGAACGGCGCAATTTTTTGCTGTACCACTGAAGTGAATGGTGGTGCACATGCCCATACCAGGCTGCCCACAGCGCCAGGGCTGCATTATCTAGAGGATAACTGGCTGTGGTGAGAATACCCCTTTAAGTTAGGGATGGTATATTGCGCTATGGTGATGTCACCTCCGTAGCCATCAGTAAAGGCACCCTTACATGGGATGACTGTTGGGCCCATTAGGCAAGATAAAATAAAACATGTGACCGACTCCAACAAATGAGCGATTTGTAGCCCAGTGCCCTGTTGGCAGTCACTTATACGCAGGACGACTATCTCCAGAATTTACCGTTTCCAGTGATTATTTGGTTAATAATTGCCCTTTTTAAAAAGAAACCTTAAAGGGGTTTTGTCATTTAAACAAAACCCGGTCACCAATGCCAGGCCCTACCTAAAATAACAAATGTGGGGCCAGGTACACAGCTGACAGCCGGGGCCAGCATTGGTGGCGACTTCTGGGCTAGGTGGAAGCATGTGACCGCGGCGGCCAATCAGAGGCCACATCCTCACCATCAGCACTCCTAGCATCAGCGCTAATATCCGGGCCACCATGATGCCAGGAGTTTGCAGATGTGTCTCTGATTGGCCACAGCGGTCAAATGCTTCCACCCAGCCCTCTATGCGGAAGTCACCGCCAATGCCAGGACCGGCTGTCTGCTGTGTCCCGGGAGAGGAGAGTAAACCCTCCGGTTATTTTAGGAGGACCCAGCCAGGGACAGGGGATTGTTTTAATGACAAACCCCCAGTCTGTACGGGTGGCACATCACCACGGCAACTTGTGGCAGCAGCATTTTTTAAAACTAAATTGAGATTGATTCCTTGCCTATATGCAGTTACCATGCCAACACTAAGACGCTCTCACCCAAAAAAAAAAGCAGCGTGCATGAGCACAGCGCTTTTGCGCAATGTTTTTTCGGAGACACATCGGCGTATTTTACTGCACGTTTGTGTGAACAGAAAACACATGCGCCGATGCCGCAGACAAACACAAGACGCGTTCTTTTTCTAGCACAATTACGCAGCGTATCACGCCACTCCTGGTGTATTTTGCACATCACTATGGGGGCTTTTGGTGTACGAATGGGGAAATAGCGCATGCTGTGTTTTTGGCGCAACTGAAATGCGCTGGAAATGCGCTTAAGTTAACAAAACCATTAAAATCTAATGTTCCATTCTTTGCATAAAGTGCGTGCAAACAGTCACGTGACTCCAGCTGAGCCCAGCCTGCAGGACAAGCCGGTCACGTGACTGCAACACCCCATGTGGGATGACTCAGGGGGCGCTTATTCTTTGGGTGCCCCCTTTTGCAGTGCATGGTAGTGCCCATGGGCACAAGGTGTTGGCAGCAGACTGTCACCATTCCTTATCGCAGCTTCATGGCTCCCTAGTGGGGCGCTGCTTACCATCCGCATTTCTAATAACTGCTCCTGCTTCGGTGCCATAAACGACCAGAGTAAACAGCCGAGCCCCGTGCAGCCGGCGAGCCAGAGGGAGCCGACCACCAGCCTGTACGCGGTCGACATGACCGGTGGTACACAGACTACAGGGCGATCAGCTCTGCTGACGTCATGGGAGCGCGGAGGGGGAGGAGTCCAGTTGACGTCACCTGACCGGGTAGAGAGGGGAGGAGCTCTGGGAGGTGCTCGCTGCTGTGGACCGGGCTTGTGACGTGTGTAGAGTGGGGACTGCTATGTGCGGGTGGGAGGGGGGCGTTTTAGCTTTTTGCACCCCATCTCCACACCATTTGCAACCTGATTGGTTGTGTGGATTTACTCATTCACGGTGATTAGTTATTTGCTTTGGCTGATTCACGGTGATTGGTTATTTGCTTTGGCTGATTCACGGTGATTGGTTATTTGCTTTGGCTGATTCACGGTGATTGGTTATTTGCTTTGGCTGATTCACGGTGATTGGTTGTTTAGGTTGGCTCGAGTAGAGGTGGTGTTCGATTAGGAATATATGGGGGGGGGGGGGCACATTAACATTTTCATCCGCACTTGTGAATCAGCCAACCCAAATAAATAATCAGGTTGCTGGAATTGCAGGAATAGGGCAGAAGTGCTGATGAAGATGTTAATATGCGTGCAGGGAGGGGCTGCAGTGATGAGTATGTAGGAGGAGCCACCATACCGGGCTGGGGGGGTGATGAGTATGTAGGAGGAGCCACCATACCGGGCTGGGGGGGGTGATGAGTATGTAGGAGGGGCCACCATACCGGGCTGGGGGTGATGAGTATGTAGGAGGAGCCACCATACCGGGCTGGGGGGGGGGTGATGAGTATGTAGGAGGGGCCACCATACCGGGCTGGGGGTGATGAGTATGTAGGTGGGGCCACCATACCGGGCTGGGGGTGATGAGTATGTAGGAGGGGCCACCATACCGGGCTGGGGGTGATGAGTATGTAGGTGGGGCCACCATACCGGGCTGGGGGTGATGAGTATGTAGGTGGGGCCACCATACCTGGCTGGGGGTGATGAGTATGTAGGTGGGGCCACCATACCTGGCTGGGGGTGATGAGTATGTAGGTGGGGCCACCATACCGGGCCTGTGGTGATGAGTATGTAGGAGGGGCCACCATACCGGGCTGGGGGTGATGAGTATGTAGGTGGGGCCACCATACCTGGCTGGGGGTGATGAGTATGTAGGAGGGGCCACCATACCGGGCTGGGGGTGATGAGTATGTAGGTGGGGCCACCATACCTGGCTGGGGGTGATGAGTATGTAGGAGGGGCCACCATACCTGGCTGGGGGTGATGAGTATGTAGGTGGGGCCACCATACCGGGCTGGGGGTGATGAGTATGTAGGTGGGGCCACCATACCGGGCTGGGGGTGATGAGTATGTAGGAGGAACCACCATACCGGGCTGGGGGGGGTGATGAGTATGTAGGAGGGGCCACCATACCGGGCTGGGGGTGATGAGTATGTAGGTGGGGCCACCATACCTGGCTGGGGGTGATGAGTATGTAGGAGGGGCCACCATACCTGGCTGGGGGTGATGAGTATGTAGGTGGGGCCACCATACCGGGCTGGGGGTGATGAGTATGTAGGTGGGGCCACCATACCGGGCTGGGGGTGATGAGTATGTAGGAGGGGCCACCATACCGGGCTGGGGGTGATGAGTATGTAGGAGGGGCCACCATACCGGGCTGGGGGTGATGAGTATGTAGGTGGGGCCACCATACCGGGCTGGGGGTGATGAGTATGTAGGTGGGGCCACCATACCGGGCTGGGGGTGATGAGTATGTAGGAGGGGCCACCATACCGGGCTGGGGGTGATGAGTATGTAGGTGGGGCCACCATACCGGGCTGGGGGTGATGAGTATGTAGGTGGGGCCACCATACCGGGCTGGGGGTGATGAGTACGGCCCCCTGAACACGGGCGGAAATTCCGCGGTGGGATTTCCCGCAGAGTTTCCGCCTGTGCCCGCCTACATAGGATTGCATTACAAAACGCAATTCTATGCAGACAGCTGTGATTTGTCCGTGTGAAAACACACACAGAAAACAAATTGCGGCATGCTCTATTTCTCGCAGAGGCTCGCACAGAAATGTCACTCCCGGCGCCCCGGGTTCACTCTGCACATGCGCCAGCTGGGCGGCAGCCGCTACATCACAGAGCCGGAGCCTGGTCACTGCAGGGGTGCGGGTCAGATCCCGCTGCGAAAAAGCGGCCTATGTAGGAGGGGCCATTATACTGGGGTGGAGGTGAGGAGCATGTCGGAGGAGCCACCATACTGGGGTGGGGGTTAGGAGCATGTCGGAGGAGCCACCATACTGGGGTGGGGGTGAGGAGCATGTCGGAGGAGCCACCATACTGGGGTGGGGGTGAGGAGCATGCCGGAGGAGCCACCATACTGGGGTGGGGGTGAGGAGCATGTCGGAGGAGCCACCATACTGGGGTGGGGGTGATGAGTATGTCGGAGGAGCCACCATACTAGGGTGGGGGTGAGGAGCATGTCGGAGGAGCCACTATACTGGGGTGGGGGTGATGAGCATGTCGGAGGAGCCACCATACTGGGGTGGGGGTGAGGAGCATGTCGGAGGAGCCACCATACTGGGGTGGGGGTGATGAGCATGTCGGAGGAGCCACCATACTGGGGTGGGGATGAGGAGCATGTCGGAGGAGACACCATACTGGGGTGGGGGTGAGGAGCATGTCGGAAGAGCCACCATATTGGGGTGGGGGTGAGGAGCATGTCGGAGGAGCCACCATACTGGGGTGGGGGTGAGGAGCATGTCGGAGGAGCCACCATACTGGGGTGGGGGTGAGGAGCATGTCGGAGGAGCCACCATATTGGGCTGGGGGTGAGGAGCATGTCGGAGGAGCCACTATACTGGGGTGGGGGTGATGAGCATGTCGGAGGAGCCACCATACTGGGGTGGGGGTGAGGAGCATGTTGGAGGAGCCACCATACTGGGCTGGGGGGTGAGGAGCATGTCGGAGGAGCCACCATACTGGGGTGGGGGTGAGGAGCATGTTGGAGGAGCCACCATACTGGGCTGGGGGTGAGGAGCATGTCGGAGGAGCCACCATACTCGGGTGGGGGTGAGGAGCATGTCGGAGGAGACACCATACTGGGCTGGGGGTGAGGAGCATGTCGGAGGAGCCACCATACTCGGGTGGGGGTGAGGAGCATGCCGGAGGAGACACCATACTGGGCTGGGGGTGAGGAGCATGTCGGAGGAGCCACCATACTGGGGTGGGGGTGAGGAGCATGTCGGAGGAGCCACCATACTGGGGTGGGACTTATTCTCATCCTGTATTCTCACACGGCAGTTAAGAACGAACTTTAACCCCTTAGTGACACGGCCTATTTTGGCCAAAATGATGTGATGACTTTTGAAGATTTTCATTCTGAAAGTCATAGGTTTTTTATTTTTCCGTTAACATGGCCGTATGACGGCTTGTGTTTTTGTGTGGCAAATTGTAGTTTTTGTGGGTACCATTTTCGGGGTGCATTAATGTAAAAAACTTATTTTCATCTTTTTTGGGAGAGAAAAGATCAATTCTGCCATTCTTGTTATGTTATTTTTTTTTTCACAGCGGTAATCATGCAGCATAAATGAGCTGTTTTCTGAGCATCGTTATGATTATGACAATCCTCCAAAAAAACTTTTAGGATTTTTCCAGTTTCGTACAATAAAAACCCTTGTTTTTAGAAATGATAATTTTTTTTTTTTTTTTTATTTTTTTTTACCGCCTCATTATGGAGTATTTTATTAGCATTGGAGGCATACTGTATACTGACTTTGAGTTATTACAAACATAACACAAATTAGCGCATGAAATTCAAGAGTGAGACATTGTTTAATCTAGTTGTTATTTAACCTGGTAAAATGTTATAATTTTTTAAATTTTTACTTTAAACAAACTTAAAACAAACTTAAAACAGTTCACAACCTGTGTTCCAGCCAGTTCTTCCAGACATCATTAAATTTATGCAGACAGTTATTATTTTTTGCATACAGCCTTTCGTAACAACAATGCTCTGTCATCATTTCCATCAGGACTGTAATTTTTGGAAGGTGTTCCAATTTCCAGTGTCTCGCGATTAAATTTTTTGCCGCTAGTAGGAAGTGGCAAACCCACTTCCTTTTCTTTTTGGGAATGGTTTTGCAATTTAGGAGTAGAAGGGCTAGATGTGGGGAGTATACCAACCTCTCCCCCATAATGTCATGTACCCTCTTAAACACCTCTTTCCAATATACTTGTGCCTTGGGGCATGTCCAAAACAAGTGAAGAAGAGACCCTTCACCTCCACATCCTCTCCAGCACACATTTTTTACATTTTCAAAACATTTTGCTAATTTCAGTGGTGTGTAATACCATCTCGAGACCACCTTTTGATGGGTTTGAATTAAATTAGCTGAAAGAGTGGCTTTATTTGCCCATGTGAAAGATTTAACCCATTGTGATGGAGAAAAGTTTTTCCCCAGGTCTCGCTCCCAGTTTATTAAATGCATTTTTTTAATGTTGTTCATGTTCCCCGATATATTGTCGTATATTGTTCTTGTCAATGTGTTTTGGGGGGTCTCGCAGTTATGAAGTAGATCTTCAACTTGTATAGGCAGAGAGCATCTCTCTAGATGAGTATTGTTTAGGAAGGAGGTTATTCTCATATATGAATACAACTCTGAATTTGGCATGTTAAATTTTTCTTGCATTTGTCTAAACGTAAGGGGTTTATTATTTTCTATTAGGTCCGTTATAGATTCAATACCTTTCTTTTTCCATTCCCTTATGTTTACATCCTGAATAATATACGAGAGGATTTCTATAGGGATATGTAGAGATGAAATGCGGGGTACGGACTTAAATTTGTATGCCAAGTCCTTCCAACATCTTATAGTCTGTTTCATCATGGGGGGAAGATTTTGTGTATCCAGTGTTGGAATATCTTTGGGGTACAACGTTTCCATAATAGAGGCCCTAATTAGTGGTCCCAAGGGTCTATTGTGGTTTTTATATTTTTCTATATAGCCCCACGGAGGTATATGGGACTCTCTTAGCCAGACACTTGATTGATTTATGATAATCGCCTGGTAGTATGCAAGTAGGTTCGGTACTCCCAGTCCTCCTTGTCCTTTTCGTAAATACAGGATTGATGCTGCTATTCTGGGTCTTTTCCCATTCCAGATAAACATTAATAGTTGCTTTTGGAAGCTTGCAATACTGTTTCTTGGGATAGGATAAGCTAATGTGCGAAATATGTACAGGATTTTCGGTAGAATCAGCATCTTGTACAGAACTATCTTGCCAATCCATGAGAACTCTTTTTTTTTTAAATCATCTAGTTCTTTTTTAATTGTATTTAATAGTGGGTCTAAATTGGAAGGCACAATCCTCTCCCTAGATTGACATATTTTTATTCCCAAGTATGGTACTTCCGTGCACCATCTGAAAGGAAATTCCCCTTTAATGTCTTTTTCCAAATTCTTATCTATGTTGAAGCCGAGAATTATCGATTTATCTGAGTTTAACTTATAGTAAGAAGCATCACTAAATTGAGATATGCGTTTTTGGACTTTCCTTAGGGAGTTTAAAGGGTCGACCAAAGACAAAAGAATGTCGTCGGCGAAAAGTCCAATCTTGTGCTGTCTTAGGTTCGTTGGTATCCCTCTTATTTTGATACCTGATCTAATTGCCTCTGCTAGCGGTTCGATGAACATTACAAATAGTAAGGGAGATAAGGGGCATCCCTGTCGAGTTCCGTTAGTTATACCAAAAGAGGACGATAAAGCTCCATCCACTAGCACTCTTGCGGAGGGTTTTGTGTAGAGAGCTTGAACTGCGTTCAGAAAGTTGCCGTCCACTCCAAATTTCCGGAGGACCGCAAAAGCGAATCCCCAGTGGACCCTATCGAACGCCTTCTCTGCATCCAGGGAAAGGAAGAGAGAAGGCGTCCGACTCGGGCCCACCATTTCTATCAAGTTTTGAGTTCTACGTGCTCCATCTGACGCATTTCTTCCCTTGGTAAACCCCACTTGATCACTATGTATTATATCTGGCAGGATTTCTAACAGTCTCAAGGCCAAGATTTTCGAGTAGATTTTTGTGTCTGAATTTAAAAGCGAAATGGGCCTAAAATTTGCTGGGGAGGTGGGATTTTTCCCCGGTTTAGGGAGTGCTATTATCGTGGCCTGGAGCATTTCTTCCGGCATCGTACCTCTGATCATGGATTCGTTAAAGACGTTGACTAAGCGTGGGGATAAGATAGTTGCAAAAATTTTATAGTACTCATTGGACAGGCCATCCGGGCCCGGAGACTTATGGTTTTTTGATATGTTTATAGCTTTATTTATTTCATTTATAGATATTGGCTTATTTAAAGCTTCTTTTTGTTTTCCTATTGAAGGAAGAGAGATCCCTTTCAGGAAGTTATCTATACTTTCCGGTGTTGGCTGGGGTGTTATATTGCAACTCTTCAGATTGTACAGGTTAGCATAAAATTTCTTAAATTGCTCCGCAATGTGCTGCGGATGTGAAATCTTAATTGCAGGATTTTCACTGCAGTTTATATACGGAATTTTTGCCTTTACTGGTCTTGATTTGGCTAGTTTAGCCATCAACTTTGATGGCTTATCAATGTTGGAGTAATAAGTGGCTTTTGAGTAAGACAAATTTTTATTATAGCTATCTAATAATTCTTTTCTTAGTTCGTTTCTCAAAAGGATCAAATCTGATAAAGATTTACTATGGGGGTTATCCTGTTCTATTTTTTCTTGTTTCTGTATTTTTTCTAGTAAGGCGTTTATTTTCGCTTGTTTACTCTTTCTTTCTTGGATTTTTATTTTTATCATAACCCCCCTAATTACAGCCTTATGCGCATTCCATATTGTAAATTTATCTGTATCTTGATTCTCGTTTAAAGCGAAGTATTCCAATAAAGCTAGATTTATTTGTTCCTGAACTTTAGGGGTTTTGAGTAAATTTATATCATTTCGCCATATCCTGACTCGGTTTAAAGGAGCATCTGTTTTGATTTTTAAATGTATCGGGGAATGGTCGGACCATGTGGTCGTTCCTATCTTAGATTCTACTATAGAAGTAAGGGTCCATCTATCCACTATAAATAGGTCTATACGTGAAAACGTTCTGTGCCTTGGGGAAAAAAAAGTGTACTCCCTTGAGGTGGAATTAAGACATCTAAAGGTATCGTATAACCCCTCTTTGTGTAGCCAGGGTTGCAACACTGCTGCTGTTCTGGTTTGTGCTGTGGAGTCTATTTCTTTATTGGGTATGATGTTAAAATCCCCACAAATGATCAATTTACCCTTTTGAATTCTCCTAATTTTTTTAATTGTGTTGTTCAGGAAGGAAATCTGGGAGCTGTTTGGGGCATAAATATTAGCTAGAGTAATGGGTATTTTATTTAGAGTACCTTGCAAAACAATGTATCTCCCCTTCAGATCCACTAATTGTTTTTCTACCGAGAAATGAGTGTTTTCACTAAATGCGATTGCCACTCCTGTGTGTTTTTTATTTTGAGCGCTGGCTAAAAAAATTTGAGGGTAGTGTTTATTCGAGAATTTTGCTGCAGCTGTCCCCTTAAAATGTGTCTCTTGCAGACACAGGATGTCTGCTTTATTTGTCTTTGCATCCCTCCAGATCATGGACCTCTTAAAGGGGGTATTCAATCCCTTTACATTCTGGGAGTAAATTTTAATGGACATGGAAAATTTTATTGTAAAGCTTCATGGTAAGATTTATACTGACGGTGTGGGTCGTGAACAAAACATTACAAATTCTGTGTAACATAGCAACTATAGGTCTTCCTTTAAACACCCTTACATTTGTGTAAACAACGTAGTATAAGTGTAAGACCTGTAACATAAAACACTTGAATTTATGCATATTCTCAGGGTAAACCTGATGAATTTTTTGGGGGATAAAAGTCCGCCTTGCATGGTGAGACCCCTTTTACTCACTTATTTTGTAGGCCCAGACAGTCCATTGAGCTTGGATCATTATGGATTGGGGTGTTCTTCTCTCTGTGGAGTAGATGGTAGTGTGCGCCTGTTGATCCCCTTCCTCAGCCCTTCATGGTCCGTTGCTTGTAGCGGGATGTTCCATTTTTCCAAGATTTTTTTCCCTGCTTCAGGTGAAGAAAAAACGTGCATAACATTGTTCTTGTGAATTATAATTTTCGTTGGGAACCCCCATTTATATGGGATTTTGGCTGAGCGTAGGGACGCGGTTACTTGTGAAAAAGCTCTCCTGGCTTTTATTGTGGCTTGTGACAAATCCGCGTAGAAGCTAATGCCCGCATATGGGGAAGGTAATGATTGTGTACGTCTCACTGCTGCCATTAATTCTTCCTTTATGTGATAAAAGTGCAGTCTGGCAATTACATCGCGGGGTACGGTGTCTGGTAAAAAACTTGGTTTAGCCAGCCTGTGTATCCTGTCGATTGTGCATTCTTGCTCATTAGAGTCAGGGAGTATCTTTTTTATCAATGCAGTAAGATACTGCTTTAACTCTGGTTGAGATACACTTTCTGGAACTCCTCTTAGCTTGACATTATTCCTCCTGCTCCTGTCCTCTAAGTCAGATAGTTTATTCTTGATATTCTCTACTTCTTCCTCTAACGTATAGTGGGCATCTATCAGTTTGTTGTGAGATGCCGTAACTTCTCCCATTTTTGTTTCTATATGATCAGTACGGACCTCTATCTCTTGTATGGAGGTGTTTATTGTGGATGACAAGGCATGAATATCCTTCTGCAAAGACTCATGCAGGGCGAGCATCATATTTTTTATAAAGTCCTCTGATGCTGGGAGACTAGAGGAAGGCACATTTTTTATTAAATCTTCCCCGAAGTGAAGACGCTGTGTGCAGGGGATAGGAGAAGCTGAGAGACGGGGCCTCTGTTTCTCAGGGCTTATATCTGGGGAGGAGGATATGGAGAGGGATGGGGTTTGTGAGCCGACCGGCGCCATTTTGGGTATCTGTGCCGGTGTGTTTTGAAGCCTTTCAGCCTCTTCACTCACCCCGTTGCGGTATGCTTCCCTCGCTGCACCTCCGCTCCTTTTGCCCGGACTGACAGCCTCTTTAGGAGATGAAGCCTGGGATGGTGTCCGGGAGCGCGGCTCTTCTCTGCTTGCTCCGGCGCTCGTGCGCGGGACGGCGCCATCTTGCTCAGCCGTCTGCACTATTGCCGGGCCGCGGGAGGAGAAGAAGTCCGATACCTTATGCACCGGTGTTTTCCCTCCTCTTCTTTTCGGCATCTTGCTCCCTGGATCTTCAGGTACCTCTCTTTCTTCTTTGACTGTGCTGGGATCGCTTGTAGTAGCGTTTTTTAAGGGGTCTGTGAGACGGAGCCGAGCTCTATACGTCTGCCGCCAACTGCATCAGGCCACGCCCCGAAATGATTACTTTTTTGACATTGTTGCATTAGAAGTCCCATAACTTTTCTCGGTGGCCTGAGCTCTGTATAGGCTTGTTTTTTTATGTGACAAGCTGTAGTTTTTACTGGTACCATTTTGGGGTACAAATGGCTTTTTTTTTTATCACTTAGGGCGCCTTTGCACTGGTGAGAAAATCATGCGATGCAAAAGTGAGTGAAAATGCAGAATTATGAAACCAATGATTTTCAATGATTTCCTTCACATTTGCGATGTTTTTACCCATGCGATGTTGAGGGGAAAAAATTGCGCCCTCTCCTATTTTTCTGCATTTTGCTATCCCCCATGTTTCCCTATGGAGCCTCCTTTTTTATATTGTTACAGCTATGATAATGCACTGCAGGACTTCTGTACTACAATGCATTACTGCGCACAATAGCGATCACGGCCAATGGCAGACCCGGACACTGGTGTATGACATCTGGTTGCCATAGCAATCCATCCGCCCTCTACAATGATATCGTGTAGTGTCGATGATGTCACAGCGGCAGTGCGTTCTCTTCATAAACCCTTTACATGCCCTGATGTACATTGATCGCGACATGTAACGCGCATCGACAGCAGATTTCATTAACACGCTCGCCGTCAACCTGTCAAAAATCTTTTTTTTCCAGGTCAATCTTCGCACTATTGCGCGCGAGCAAAAAAAAGCAGAGAGGTCGCACGGCAGAAAAACTATATGCGAGAAAGATAGGGCAAGGCCTATTTTTTCTTGCGTGTAGTAAGTAATATGACGCGAAAACACGGCCGTGAAAACGAAACCACTGAAACCAATGCTTTCATCTCATCATGTTCTGCAGGTGCGATTTTGACACGCAAAACGATCCGAAAACTCGTCTTTCTTTATTCTTTGTACGCACACACACACAAAAAAAACGCAAGCGTGCTCCCGCTTCAATAGGCAATTGAGTTAAATTAGTTTAATATGTGATGTGTTCGTGCGCAATACACACAAAAATAGAACATGGTCCAATCCATGCGCAAAATATGCTCATGTGAACGAACCCATTGAAATCAATGTATTCTATTCCCTGAATGTTACGCGCGCAAATTTTGCGTGCGCAATATGCTGTTCAAATGCGTTCGTGTGAATAAGCCATACTAGGGCTTGTTTTATTGAGTGACCGGTTGTAGTTTCTGTTGGCACAAGTTTGGGGTACATGGAATTTTTTTACCTTTTTCATGTATTTTATAGGGATGGGGATAAGAAAAAAATCTGTAAATTTGCCATCGTGTTTTGGATTTTCTTCATGCCAAAAACCATTTACTACAAGTACTATTGGGCCTCCTGCCCACGGCTGGATCGGATTCCGACTGCAGCAGAATCAGACCCGGTGCCTCTC
Organism: Eleutherodactylus coqui; assembly: GCF_035609145.1. NCBI lineage: Eukaryota > Metazoa > Chordata > Amphibia > Anura > Eleutherodactylidae > Eleutherodactylus > Eleutherodactylus coqui. The sequence continues at coordinate 479,804,004 of NC_089837.1, forward strand.
TGAGACACTTTACTCGCATGTCTGGATCTGCCGTTTGTGTCTTGGCCGGCGTACATGTGCAGTGCAGCGCATGACACGCCGGTGCTGAGCTATGACGCGCCGGTGCTGAGCTATGACGCGGATTGACTATAATGGAAGCCATCCGTGCGATTTTCCCGCACAAAATAGATCATGCTGCGCTTCTCCCACGCGAGCGGAAAAAAAAATCGCAATTGATTTCTGCTCGTGGGCAGGTGAGAATTTTTTAACATAGCGTGTCTATGGACAGACATTGCTGTGAAATGCGCGACGGACGTCTGGCCGCGAATTCTGCAGCGATAATCCAACCTTGGGTATTGGGCCTTAGTTATTTATTTCTTCTATCGTTCATTACTACTGGAGATTATTTATTTTACTCATTTAGGATACGCACTCACATGGCGGATATGTTGCGGATTTTCCACTCGCTCAGATGTGCGAGGAGCGCTTTTGTGTAAGGGGAAATCCTCTGTAGACACGCAGCTGAATCCGAGTCAACATCCGTACAAATGGTGTGATTTTTGACGTGGTGTTTGATGTGGAAATGCTGTGGATTTCACAGCAGAGAGGTTTCGTCTGCGGAAAATCCGCAGCATTTTAGCTATGTGTGACCATACCCTTAAGGCCCATCTACACGTAACGATTGTCACTCAAAATTCACTTAAATGAAATTACGCGATAATCATTGTGGACTTTTCATTCACTTTTTGTTTATCGCTCAGTTTCAGCCGGTATTAAAATTGGCGGTTCGCTCTCTTCTTGTTACGTTTAAACGCTCCCCACTCAATGTTTCGTATGGAATGTTACGCACTGGACGAGAAGTGAACGATTTTCGGCGATGATCTACCTGTCTGAACATTCTGCATGAGCAATTACAAACAAACTGCCGATGAGATCACTCACTCGTACAAAGAAGAATTGGCTTTGGTAAAGGGGGCATTGTATAGCATATATATATATATTCTGCAGCATTGTACAGACAACGGGCACATTTATTACTGGTCTAATATTTATAGTACAATTCATGCGGAGGAGATTTAAAAAATCTTAACATGGAGAGAAAAATTTTTGCAACAACACCGCATGAGGATTTTAAATCCACAACATTCCTAGTCATGCTGCAGATTTCAACACTTGAAATACACTGGTCAAAATGGAAAGTGTAAGGCTGGATTCATACAAGACGGAAATCCCGCGGAAAGCAGTGAGCTGCAGCTTCAAAACCCGCGGCATTCTGCTGCGGCTTTCTTTCCCCATACAAGGAAGTGAGGCCACAGCGGAAAAAAAAATGAATTGACATGCCGTGAAATTGAATTCACACGAGAGGTTATAACATAACCCCTTAACGACCAGGCCATAGTGTTTTTACGTCCTCCCGAAGTGGGCTTTATTCTCTGAGGACGTAAAAACATGCGTCCTACAGAGAATAAAGCCCCTTAGGCTCTGGACGTGACAGCTCCATGCTGTCTGTGCCCGCAGATAACCGACAGCATGGAGCTGTCATCCCGGGCTGCGGCCCCCCCCCCCCCCCCCGGCAATGCGATCGGCGCTATCCAATCGATAGCGCCGATCGCATAAAAGTTAAAAAAAGTTAAAGATTCAGCTGCCCTGATGGATCGGATCCATCAGGGCAGCTGAAATTACTCACCCGGGTCCGCCGCACTGCTCCCCGCTCTCCTCGTCCTCCGGGCCCGAAGCCGGTCTGCGCATGCGCGCCAGGCGGCATTACGTCAGCCGCATGCGCAGAAGGCCCGGAGCCGCGGGAGATTTAAAATCTCCTGGCTCCCGGCTCCTGTAGGTAGCCGGGAGGCAGGAGATGTCAGCGGTCCCCGGTACCGCGATCGCCGTTATCCAATGGATAACGGCGATCGCGGAAAAGTGAAAAAAAAGTTTAAAAAAAGAAAAGCTTCACTTCCCCTCATGGATCGGATCCATGAGGGGAGGTGAAAATACTCACCTCAGTCCTCCCTGCTGTCCCGGCACCCGAAATCCCCTTCGTGCACAGAGGGGCTCGAGCCCCGGGAAATTCAAAATCCTTCTGCTCCTGGCTGCCATGTGTAGCCAGGAGCAGAGGAATTATACCGGGGACATGATCACTGTTACCCAGTGATCATGTAAAGTTAAAAAAAGTGTAAAAAAAAGTTTTAAAAAGTTTTAAAAAAGTTTAAAAAGCTTACGTTTCATCTCCCCTCACGGATCATATCCGTGAGGGAGGATGAAAGTACGTACATAAGGCCCCGGATTAATCCGCGGACCTTACCCCAGCTTCTGCGCACACACCCGTCGCCAAAATGGCAGACGCATGCACAAAAGCTGTGGATTGCCAGGATAATTTAAATTCTCCCTGCTCCTGGCTACAAAACGTAGCCAAGAGCCTGGAGATTTCACGGAGGGCCGTGGTGAGTGGTTCCTGGTCACGTGTTTGCCGTTATCCAATGGATAATGGCGATCACGTAAAAGTTAAAAAAAAATTTGAAGTTTCATCTCCCCTCACCGATGCGATCGGTGAGAGGAGATGAAACTTTTTACCGGAGGCCTCCGTATTTGCACCCCGACGCAATCCTCCTTCGTGAACCTTCCCGAATTCTGCACATGTGACCGCCGGCAAAATGCCGGACACATGCGCAGGAGTCGGGGAGCCCAGGAAACTTAAAATCTCCTTGCTCTCAGCATCGGTCGCCGAGAGCCTGGAGCAGTGACGGGTGGCCTCGTTGAGCGGTCGCCGGTCATCTAATAAAAAAGTAGCGCTCTAACATAGGTCGGTCTCACATGACCAGATAGGAATTAGATTCTGCATGCGTCTGATCCGTGGTATTGCGCAGATCAATCGCATTGGATTACACAATTCCGCTCACATTAGCTGGTTGGAATTGTGTAACCCTCTCGCAGAAAAGAGAACGCAACAGGTTCTATTTTACCGCGGATATCCGCAACATAGAGCCTATTGTGCTCCATGGTCGCGGATATACCCGCACCCCATACGCAACTACGTTGTGTACGGGCTGCGGGTACCCGCGTCATTGCTAAGCGACGATGCGGGAAATACAAGCAAAAAAAAGGTGTACTGCGCATGACCGCCTGTGTGAGTAGGCAGTTATGCGCGGTACATTACGTGGCCGTACGCAGGGTCACAGCCGGGCTCACAGATGGGATCCGCTGCGGGCCTCCGCAAGCGGATTCCACCTACGGCTGCGTGAACTCGGCGTTATTCAGACTGCTACCTGTAATAAGAAGCCCCGGGAATGCTTGCCTTCATGCAGTTCCAGGAGCAGCTTGTTGAGCGGCTTCTGTGTCAGACCGCCGAACCTCCGCAAGCTTACGGAGACTCACGGAATGCCGCTTTTTTACACCCCATACCCGCCACTGAGGTCAAGAAATGACCCCCAAAAAGCATGAGAGGAGGGGGGATACATGGTTTTATTGCCCCATGGGCCCATTTCAACCAGCCTCCGTAATTACCCCTGTCTTTGGAAATACCACACAGTTCACATTATTACTTTTATCTAAGATTTGCGAACGCCGAAAAGGGCGTGGAGTGTGGGGGGGAGGGGGGGATTTTTAGGGAGTCAATTTTTATTCCGTACAAATAAGCAATGGGGCCTGGAATTTATTCAGTTGTGCCCTGAAATCCAACGGGTGTTCCCTCCTTTATAGGCCTTGCCATGGGTCCTGTAAGTAAATTAGGGTCACAATGGGTATGTTTCTGAACACGGGACAAACGGGGGTGTCCATTTTGGGGTGACCGTCTTCATTCCTATGTACACTGTACAAAAAAACTGTTTTTAAATTTAAAAAATTGCCAAAAAAAATTGAAAATCGTAACTTTTTCCTTCTGCTTTGCTTAGATTCATTCAAATACTGTGGGGTCAAAATACGCAGTACACCCCTAGATGAATTTGTTAAGGGGTCTAGTTTTCAAAATACGGTCATTTGAGGGGGTTCTTTATAGTTTTGGCCGCTCAATGGCTCTACAAGTGGGCAATGGGGCCTGAAATTTATTCAGTTGTACCCTGAAATCTAATGGGTATTACTTTCATTATAGGCCTAGCCATGTGTCCTGTAAGTCTATTAGGGCCACAATGGGTATGTTTCTGAACACGGGACAAACAGGGCTATCCATTTTGGGGTGAAAGTCTTCATTTATACATGTGCTGTACAAAAAAAACTGTATTTAAATTGACGCAATAGCCCAAAAAATGAAAATCGTAATTTTTTCTTACTGCTTTGCTTATGGTTCAAGATGTCTTTATTGGTTTTACATTATATGCAATAACTTTTTTATCAAAATAAATCACAATTGTTACAATCAAATTGTTGTTGAGCTCTATTCTTTAAGTCTCTTCTAGTGTCCGTATTTCCTCGGTAGGCCCCTTCTTGGCCACCGGGGTTGATATTATTGCTATTAATTGCCTGTTACGATCTTCCAAACTGATAACATATAAAACAGAAAAAGAAAACATGCCTGCGTAACCTACGGTTTCACTCTAATCTCCGTTAGTAGTATCTGGCTCAATAAAATAGAAGAAGAAAGAGAAGAAAAAGGAAAGAGGGGAAAGAGATGTAAAAGAGAGAAGATTACGAAGGGGAGGGGGGCGACCTGTTCGGCTTCTGTTAGTTTAAGTGGTTTAGGTGGTAGCTCCCCATTCCTGAGGGCCCGTGGCAACCAGTTGTGGGCGTGGTCGGGGGGGGTGTAGTTCCATTCACTACCCATGTGGTCTACTGCTTTGCTTAGATCTATTCAAAAATTGTAGGGTTAAAATACACAGTACACCCCTAGATAAATTCGTTAAGGGGTCTAGTTTTCAAAATGGGGTCATTTGTGGGGGTTCTCTATGGTTTTGACTGCTCAAGAACTCTACAAGTGGGCAATGGGGCCTAAAAGGACTTCAAGCAAAATTTCTGTTTTGAAAGACACTGACTACTCCTTTCATTTTGGGCCCCGTTGTGGACTCAGATATAACATTAGGGCCACAATGGGTATATTTCTGAACACTGGAGAAACAAGGGTATCCATTTTGGGGTGTAAATCCTCATTTTCATGTAAACTATAGGAAAAAAATATGTCTTTAAAATGACAGATTTGCAAAAATATGAATTTTTACTTTTTCTCCTCTAAATTTAATTAATTCCTGAAAAAAAAACCTGTGGGGTCAAAATACTTATGGCACCCCTCAGTGAATACACTAAGGGGTGTAGTTTTTAAAATGGGGTCATTTGTGGGGGTATCTATTATTCTGACACTCATGAGCCTTTCCAATCTTGGCTTGGTGTAGGAAAACAAAGTGTTCCTCAAAATGCTAAAAAGTAATGTTAAATTTGTACATCTCCTAAATGGTTAAAAAAAACGAAAGTTTTTCCAATGTGCGCCCAAAATAAAGTAAACGGGTGGAAATATAAATCTTAGCACAAATTTCTATATTATGTTTGCACATATTTGAGATATTGCAGTTGGAAATGTGAAAAAATGACGATTTTTTCAAAATTTTCCCAATTTTGGAGCTTTTAATAAATAAACACAAATTCTATCAGTCTATTTTTTCCGCCTAAATGAAGTACAACATGTGGCGAAAAAACAATGTCAGAATCGCTAGGATATGCAAAACCTTTCTGGTGTTTTTCCATGTTAAAGTGACGCATGTCAGATTTGCAAAATTTGGCCTGGTCATTAAGGCGCAAACAGGCTTGGTCACTAAGGGGATAAACAGCTGGTATCCCAGAAAAAGTGAAAGAAATCAAAAGTCCTACAAGTTCAATGCAGTCAGTAGTATGAATATCTGAATGTCCTTCTTATCCATAGCAATAAACATTATAGTAGTGGTAGTTCTGGTTCAGGCTGCGTTTACCAGCTTGAAGTGGAGCCTTCTTGGTAGCAACCTTTTAGCAGACTTTTGAGTAGTTCCTCTAGTCAGTAGTAGTAGGCACAGGGATCTCATCAGCCTCCTGGGAAGACAAACTCCTGTTTAATCTTCCACACACACACACACAGAGACAGACAGAGAGAGAGAGACACAGACAGACAGACAGAGAGACACAGACAGACAGAGAGAGAGACACAGACAGACAGACACACAGACAGACAGAGAGAGAGACACAGACAGACAGAGACACAGACACACAGACAGGCACACACAGACACAGACAGACACACACACAGGCACAGGCACACGCACGCGTACACGCACGCGTGCGCGCACGCGCACGCGCACGCACACGCACACGCACACACACACCTTGCTCTGCAGACTGACTCCTTTTATATCTAGCAGGTGCCTAAGCTCCACCTGGTTCCCTGGCTCAGGTGAAAACCTGTACTGGAGAGAGGATGTGAGGCCTACAACCTCTGCGACACATATCTTCCATCCCTGACTTCTTCTCTCACCCTGCTACAATATATATATATATATATGTATGTCCTCCAGTTATTATAAGCAGCAGGCAAATGGTTAAAATGTCAATATTTTACGCTTGTATGGGCAAGATTCTTGTATTCTCTACTACGCATCGGTTTCAGGGGAAAACTGGCCAGGGAGCAATTTCGGGCCCCGTCCATTGATAAGAGAAGCTGCTCACACTCACCTTTGCATTTTTAAGCTAATGATTGCAGTACAAGTTTGTTTCTCCTTGGTTCTTAGAAATCACATATTTTAACAGTAACACAGACCTTAAGGCATTAACATATGTTAATCGTTAGAAATTAAAACCTAGCCTGAATTCTTATAACTTTAAGGGTATGTATCTACTGTTATGTCATTTTGTGTATATATGTAACCAATCTGGTGTGAGTACAATGCAATGCTGTTGCGTTACTTCCTGATATAAACCAGAAGAACACTGGTTTTGATACAGACCGTGTCAGCATCAAGTTCTTCCCGTTCATGTTTTCTCAGATAACCAATTTGGATATCAGAGCAACCAATTTGATTTCCACAACAACTTGCAGACCTGGCACAGATCCACGCAGGAGGGCAACGCTACCTGAAGACTGCCAAATTGTGGAGATGGCATTTGCCTATAGCTCATGATGGGCAAACCTCTTACTGACACCTGCACCAAAAAGTAATAAACTTTGATTGATTCCAATTTGCTATAATTTTCTTCTGGGTAAAACTTTGCTGATACCGCACTCGCCAACGTGCGATTTTCCTGTGGATGCGAGGCGTTTTTCTATCACAAATGTCTCGCATCACTTTGGGGAAGTAGCAATCCTAGGATAGTGGAGTGTCTCCAATTGTTTTCAATGGAGAAATGTTGCATCACACTCGTGTGCAGTTCATACACAGTGTGTCACTTCGCTGGCCCCATTCAAAACAATAGGTGATGGCACATCCAAAGATAGGACACACCGCAATTTTTTCCCACATCTTATCGTGATGCAATGTGTATGTGTGTGGGGGTGGAGGGATCGCTCATGTGTATGACCCCATTCAAAAGAATGGGGTTCATATTTGTGTGTATCGCAACACAAAAATTTTGTCCGTGTGAAACTGACCTAACATAGCGGTATTGTTGTGGAATTTTGGCTGCAGAATGCATACCAAAATTCTCCACAAAGTACAAAAAAGTGGAAGTGATTTACCCCCGTTTAGGACCAGCCACAGTAAATTTACGGCGTCTGGTCCTGGGCTTAGAGCACCGCCGATAGTAAAATTACGGCGGTACTCTAAGTCTCCTGCCTCTGCAATCAGTCAGAGGCAGGAACGGGTTATCAGCTGTTAGTGACAGCTGATAACCCGGAGCAGAAGGCAGGAGGGGTTTTTAATCCTTCCTGCCTTCTGCTTCCCCGATATACAGTGCTCAATGAGCACTGTATGGGGAAAGTGAAAGTAAGATGTTCTTTCACTACGGGAGCCTCGGGGGGTCATGTGACCTCCAGGGATTCCGTGCTACTGCAGAGCTGGAGGGTCAGACTAGACCCTGGCAGCTCTGCAAGTGACTAATGTCACCACAGGGGTTGCTTTCCCCTGTAACTAGGGCTTCTATGGACGCCCTAGCTACAGTGGGAAAGTGTCAAATAAAGAAAAAAAATGTGAATGTCCCCCAGAGGTCTTATATGACGTCATGGGGGACATAAACAGTAAAAAAACACAATTACATAAATAAGTAAAACAAAATAACAGAATAAAACAACAATACATACAAAAGAAAGAGAATGACACAAAGCAGATGCCAACAAAAATCGGCGCAGTATGTGCCCTGTAAACCAAAACCATACATACTATATATCAAAATGTCCAAAACAAATAGTGTAAATATATAAATAAATTTTTTTTAAATTATAAATGTTAAAAAAACGATTTTTTTTAGCTTTTTACCCCCAATAAAACTAAAAAAAACTAAAAAAAAAGTCAGTGAAAAAGATATAAAAAATAGTCCTATATATCACGGGCAAAAAAACGCAGCAAAAATAATTTTGGTAGCTAAAGGAAAAAAAAATAGAGCAGTAAAACCGCCACATGGGTAAAATCCCTAAAAAGTGTCTGGTCCTTAAGGTACAAAACAGCTGGGTCCTTAAGGGGTTAATAAACACCACTTACTCACAGCATAAGAATTCCACAATGGAACCTAGTCATGCTGCAGATTTTCAAATTCACAGTATACATTGGCTGTTGAGGAAAAGCAATGGATTTTCTGTGAATATTTCAGTCTTCAAAATTCACGGTGAAAATACACGCCACGATTCACAATGAAGTGGTGCAGATATTGGTGCAGAAAATTTCTGCTACGTGTAGATTGATGGTTAAATAAACAATCATCTAGTTTTGCAGATGCAGGCATAACATAGTTTAGTACATACTAGCCATACACAGTGACACCAGGCAGCAAACAAATCTTTCTGAGAACATTCCTTTAAATGAAGATCATTTGTTGGCAAAAGATTGTTCATGCAAACCTTTCGTCCGACTATCGTATGAAAATTTCAAGTGTTGCTGACTTCCTCCAGAGGATAGTCTGTCACCGATTGGCTAAAACTATAGTCTCATTAACTTTCACCCGATAAATGATCATTGTAGTTGAACTCGTCAATTTCCATCAACATAAAGGCCCTTTTATATGCAACGATTATCGATCAAACGGCCGCAAATGAGCGCTAATCGTTACATGTAAAGGCGGGCAGTTGTGCACTGTTTGTTCAATTATCATTAGCCAAGGTTTTTACGCTGGCATAAAATCCATCGTTTGATTGCTGGAAATTCTTTCAGTTTAAATGCAGTTCGTTCAGTGTTTCCAGCAGCCAGGGATGCCTTTGTTTTGCTTTGCATATTCATTGAATGTGATGAACAATAGAACAATAAAGTGTGCCAGCAAGTTGTTTGCTCAGCTGGGCAAACTGTTTATGCAATAATAATCGCCTAAACACACGCCCAGCTGAGCAAACAACTCCTGGAGGAAAATGCAGGAAATTAAAGCTATTAACTGCACATAATTTTATGCAAAAATGTTGGCAGTTCCCCTAGTGGTTCTGCCGTTTAAGCAATTATCTTTGCGTGTAAAAGGGTCTTTAGTCTAACGTGCATGGGCACCTTTATATCCTCTCTCCCACAACCTTAGACACATATTAACACTTTTAACTTCCTTTTTGGTCCCCAGATGCCCTCACCCAAATCTCTCATCTCTAGAGATGAGCGAACACCAAAATGTTCGGGTGTTCGTTATTCGAAACGAACTTCCCGCGATGCTCGAGGGTTCGTTTCGAATAACGAACCCCATTGAAGTCAATGGGCGACCAGAACATTTTTGTATTTCGCCGATGCTCGCTAAGGTTTTCATGTGTGAAAATCTGGGCAATTCAAGAAAGTGATGGGAACGACACAGCAACGGATAGGGCAGGCGAGGGGCTACATGTTGGGCTGCATCTCAAGTTCACAGGTCCCACTATTAAGCCAGAATACCGGCAAGAGTGGCCCCCCCCCCCCTCCCAACAACTTTTACTTCTGAAAAGCCCTCATTAGCATGGCATACCTTTGCTAAGCACCACACTACCTCCAACAAAGCACAATCACTGCCTGCATGACACTCCACTGCCACTTCTACTGGGTTACATGCTGCCCAACCGCCCCCCCTCCCCCCCCCCACAGCGCACACCAAAGTGTCCCTGCGCAGCCTTCAGCTGCCCTCATGCCACACCACCCTCATGTCTATTTAGAAGTGCGTCTGCCATGACGAGGGACCGCAGGCACACACTGCAGAGGGTTGGCACGGCTAGGCAGCGACCCTCTTTAAAAGGGGCGGGGCGATAGCCCACAATGCTGTACAGAAGCAATGAAAAATAGAATCCTGTGCCACCGCCATCAGGAGCTGCACACGTGGGCATAGCAATGGGGAACCTATGTGCCACACACTATTCATTCTGTCAAGGTGTCTGCATGCCCCAGTTAGACCGGGCTTTTTAATTCATAGACACAGGCAGGTACAACTCCCTATTGTGAAGTCCCTGTCGACCGACAGCATGGGTGGCTCCCTGGAACCCACCGGCGGTACACAAAAATATCCCATTGCATTGCCCAACACAGCTGAGGTAGTAATGTCGTGCGTAATACAGGTGGGCTTCGGCCCACACTGCATGCCCCAGTCTGACTGGGGTTCTTTAGAAGTGGACACATGTAGGTTACACTCCCTGTGGACCCACAGCATGGGTGGGTGCCAGGAAGCCACCGGCGGTACATAGAAATATCCCATTGCATTGCCCAACACAGCTGAGGTAGTAATGTCATGCGTAATACAGGTGGGCTTCGGCCCACACTGCATGCCCCAGTCTGACTGGGGTTCTTTACAAGTGGACACATGTAGGTTACACTCCGTGTGCACCTACAGCATGGGTGGCTCCCTGGAACCCACCGGCGGTACACAAAAATATTCCATTGCATTGCCCAACACAGCTGAGGTAGTAATGTCGTGCGTAATACAGGTGGGCTTCGGCCCACACTGCATGCCCCAGTCTGACTGGGGTTCTTTAGAAGTGGACACATGTAGGTTACACTCCCTGTGGACCCACAGCATGGGTGGGTGCCAGGAAGCCACCGGCGGTACATAGAAATATCCCATTGCATTGCCCAACACAGCTGAGGTAGTAATGTCGTGCGTAATACAGGTGGGCTTCGGCCCACACTGCATGCCCCAGTCAGACTGGGGTTCTTTACAAGTGGAAACAGATGCATTTATAATTCCCTGTGGACCCACTGCCTGGGTGGGTGCCAGGAAGCCACCGGCGGTACATAGAAATATCCCATTGCATTGCCCAACACAGCTGAGGTAGTAATGTCGTGCTTAATGCAGGTGGGCTAAAAATTTATTTGATTACACTGTAGGCGAGGGCCCACAAAAATTGCTGTATCAACAGTACTAATGTACATCCCAAAAATTGGCCATGGCCAGCCAAGAGGGCAGGTGAAACCCATTAATCGCTTTGGTTAATGTGGCTTAAGTGGTAACTAGGCCTGGAGGCAGCCCAGTGTAACGAAAAATTGGTTCAAGTTACAGTTCCAACGCTTTTAAGAGCATTGAAACTTTTAAAAATTGTTTAGAAAAATTATTTGAGTGAGCCTTGTGGCCCTAAGAAAAATTGCCCGTTCAGCGTGATTACGTGAGGTTTCAGGAGGAGTAGCAGGAGGAGGAGGAGGAGGAATATTATACACAGATTGATGAAGCAGAAATGTCCCCGTTTTGGATGGTGAGAGAGAACAATGCTTCCATCCGCGGGTGCAGCCTACGTATTGCTTACGTATCGCTGATGTCCGCTGGTGGAGAAGAGAAGTCTGGGGAAATCCAGGCTTTGTTCATCTTGATGAGTGTTAGCCTGTCGGCACTGTCGGTTGACAGGCGGGTACGCTTATCTGTGATGATTCCCCCAGCCGCACTAAACACCCTCTCCGACAAGACGCTAGCCGCAGGACAAGCAAGCACCTCCAGGGCATACAGCGCTAGTTCAGGCCATGTGTCCAGCTTCGACACCCAGTAGTTGTAGGTGGCAGAGGCGTCACGGAGGACGGTCGTGCGATCGGCTACGTACTCCCTCACCATCCTTTTACAGTGCTCCCGCCGACTCAGCCTTGACTGGGGAGCGGTGACACAGTCTTGGTGGGGAGCCATAAAGCTGTCCAGGCCCTTAAAGACTGTTGCACTGCCTGGGATGTACATGCTGCTCGATCTCCGCACCTCCCCTGCTACCTTGCCCTCGGTACTGCGCCTTCTGCCACTAGCGCTGTCGGCTGGGAATTTTACCATCAGCTTGTCCGCAAGGGTCCTGTGGTATAGCAACACTCTCGAACCCCTTTCCTCTTCGGGAATGAGAGCGGGCAGGTTCTCCTTATAGCGTGGGTCGAGCAGTGTGTACACCCAGTAATCCGTTGTGGCCAGAATGCGTGCAACGCGAGGGTCATGAGAAAGGCATCCTAACATGAAGTCAGCCATGTGTGCCAGGGTACCAGTACGCAACACATGGCTGTCTTCACTAGGAAGATCACTTTCAGGATCCTCCTCCTCCTCCTCAGGCCATACACGCTGAAAGGATGACAGGCAATCAGCCGGTGTACCGTCAGCAGCGGGCCAAGCTGTCTCTTCCCCCTCCTCCTCCTCATCCTCCTCATGCTCTTCCTCCTCCTCCTGTACGCGCTGAGAAATAGACAGGAGGGTGCCCTGACTATCCAGCGGCATACTGTCTTCCACCGCCCCCGTTTCCGAGCGCAAAGCAGCTGCCTTTATGGTTTGCAGGGAATTTCTCAAGATGCATAGCAGAGGAATGGTGACGCTAATGATTGTAGCATCGCCGCTCACCACCTGGGTAGACTCCTCAAAATTACCAAGGACATGGCAGATGTCTGCCAACCAGGCCCACTCTTCTGAAAGGAATTGAGGAGGCTGACTCCCACTGCGCCGCCCATGTTGGAGTTGGTATTCGACTATAGCTCTACGCTGTTCATAGAGCCTGGCCAACATGTGGAGCGTAGAGTTCCACCGTGTGGGCACGTCGCACAGCAGTCGGTGCACTGGCAGCTTAAAGTGATGTTGCAGGGTGCGCAGGGTGGCAGCGTCCGTGTGGGACTTGCGGAAATGTGCGCAGAGCCGGCGTGCCTTTACGAGCAGGTCTGACAAGCGTGGGTAGCTTTTCAGAAAGCGCTGAACCACCAAATTAAAGACGTGGGCCAGGCATGGCACGTGCGTGAGGCTGCCGAGCTGCAGAGCCGCCACCAGGTTACGGCCGTTGTCACACACGACCATGCCCGGTTGGAGGCTCAGCGGCGCAAGCCAGCGGTCGGTCTGCTGTGTCAGACCCTGCAGCAGTTCGTGGGCCGTGTGCCTCTTATCGCCTAAGCTGAGTAGTTTCAGCACGGCCTGCTGACGCTTGCCCACCGCTGTGCTGCCACACCGCGCGACACCGACTGCTGGCGACATGCTGCTGCTAACACATCTTGATTGCGAGACAGAGGAGGAGGAGGAGGGTGCTTTAGTGGAGGAAGCATACACCTCCGCAGATACCAGCACCGAGCTGGGGCCCGCAATTCTGGGGGTGGGTAGGACGTGAGCGGTCCCAGGCTCTGACTCTGTCCCAGCCTCCACTAAATTCACCCAATGTGCCGTCAGGGAGATGTAGTGGCCCTGCCCGCCTGTGCTTGTCCACGTGTCCGTTGTTAAGTGGACCGTGGCAGTAACCGCGTTGGTGAGGGCGCGTACAATGTTGCGGGAGACGTGGTCGTGCAGGGCTGGGACGGCACATCGGGAAAAGTAGTGGCGACTGGGAACTGAGTAGCGCGGGGCCGCCGCCTCCATGATACTTTTGAAGGACTCAGTTTCCACAACCCTATACGGCAGCATCTCAAGGCTGATGAATTTTGCTATGCGGACGGTTAACGTTTGAGCGTGCGGGTGCGTGGCGGCGTACTTGCGCTTGCGCTCCAACATTTGCGCAAGCGACGGCTGGACGGTGCGCTGACAGACATTGCTGGATGGGGCCGAGGACAGCGGAGATGAGGGTGTGGGTGCAGGCCATGAGGCGGTAGTGCCTGTGTCCTGAGACGGGGGTTGCATCTCAGTGGCAGGTTGGGGCACAGGGGGAGAGGCAGGGGTGCAAACCGGAGGCGCTGAACGGCCTTCGTCCCACCTTGTGGGGTGCTTGGCCATCATATGTCTGCGCATGGTGGTGGTGGTGAGGCTGTTGGTGTTGGCTCCCCGGCTGATCTTGGCGCGACAAAGGTTGCACACCACTGTTCGTCGGTCGTCAGGCGTCTCTGTGAAAAACTGCCAGACCTTAGAGCACCTCGGCCTCTGCAGGGTGGCATGGCGCGAGGGGGCGCTTTGGGAAACACTTGGTGGATTATTCGGTCTGGCCCTGCCTCTACCCCTGGCCACCGCACTGCCTCTTGCAACCTGCCCTGCTGATGCCCTTGACTCCCCCTCTGAAGACCTGTCCTCCTGAGTAAGCGTTGCACACCAGGTGGGGTCAGTCACCTCATCGTCCTGCTGCTCTTCCTCCGAATCCTCTGTGCACTGCTCCCTCGGACTTACTGCCCTTACTACTACCTCACTGCAAGACAACTGTGTCTGATCGTCATCGTCCTCCTCACCCACAGAAAGTTGTTGAGACAGTTGGCGGAAGTCCCCAGCCTCTTCCCCCGGACCCCGGGAACTTTCGAATGGTTGGGCATCAGTGACGATAAACTCCTCTGGTGGGAGAGGAACCGCTGCTGCCCAATCTAAGCAGGGGCCCGAGAACAGTTCCTGGGAGTCTTCCCGCTCCTGAGCAGGTGTCATTGTAGTGGAGTGAGGAGGCTGGGAGGAAGGAGGAGCAGCAGACAGAGGATTCGGATTTGCAGCAGTGGACGGCGCAGAACTGCGTATTGACGATAGGTTGCTCGAAGCACTTTCTGCCATCCAGGACAGGACCTGCTCACACTGCTCATTTTCTAATAACCGTCTCCCGCGTGGACCCATTAATTGGGCGATGAATGTGGGGACGCCAGAAACGTGCCTCTCTCCTAATCGCGCAGCAGTCGGCTGCGACACACCTGGATCAGGAGCTCGGCCTGTGCCCACACCCTGACTTGGCCCTCCGCGTCCTCGGCCGCGTCCACGTCCTCTAGGCCTACCCCTACCCCTCAGCATGCTGTATTACCAGTGATTTGATTTCACAGGCAGGAAATAAATTGGCGCAAGACTGCAGGTCAAATATAAATTTTTCCCTTTTTTGAAAACGAAAGGCCCCACTGCCTCTAGTGAATGAATAATCTAAGTTTAATAACTGTGCTGTGGCACTGCTAATGTGGCACAGAACTTGAGGGTAGCAGAGTTATTATAACTCTGGCAGAGCAGGTATTTTTTTTCCAAATTAAGGAAAGCAAATGGCGAAGCCAGCAGTAAAACGTAGCTGGGTGCGTCTGATTTTTAAACGTTGCACACGCAGCCGACACGTACACACAGCCCTTAGGACGGACAGAGGCAGGACAAATAGTTTTTTTTTTCAGTTTTTTTCCACCAAAAGGCAGCACTGCGTATATTCAATGAACATGAGAAGTTTAATAACTGTGCTGTGGCCCTGCTAATGTGTCACAGAACGTGAGGGTAGCAGAGTTATTATAACTCTGGCAGAGCAGGTATTTTTTTCCCAATTAAGGAAAGCAAATGGCGAAGCCAGCAGTAAAACGTAGCTGGGTGCGTCTGATTTTTAAACGTTGCACACGCAGCCGACACGTACACACAGCCCTTAGGACGGACAGAGGCAGGACAAATAGTTTTTTTTTCAGTTTTTTTCCACCAAAAGGCAGCACTGCGTATATTCAATGAACATGAGAAGTTTAATAACTGTGCTGTGGCCCTGCTAATGTGTCACAGAACGTGAGGGTAGCAGAGTTATTATAACTCTGGCAGAGCAGGTATTTTTTTTCCAAATTAAGGAAAGCAAATGGCGAAGCCAGCAGTAAAACGTAGCTGGGTGCGTCTGATTTTTAAACGTTGCACACGCAGCCGACACGTGTCCACCGCCCTTAGGACGGACAGAGGCAGGACAAATAGTTTTTTTTTCAGTTTTTTTCCACCAAAAGGCAACACTGCGTATATTCAATGAACATGAGAAGTTTAATAACTGTGCTGTGGCCCTGCTAATGTGGCACAGAACTTGAGGGTAGCAGAGTTATTATAACTCTGGCAGAGCAGGTATTTTTTTTCCAAATTAAGGAAAGCAAATGGCGAAGCCAGGAGTAAAACGTAGCTGGGTGCGTCTGATTTTTAAACGTTGCACACGCAGCCGACACACAGCCCTTAGGACGGACAGAGGCAGGACAAATATTTTTTTTTTCAGTTTTTTTCCACCAAAAGGCAGCACTGCGTATATTCAATGAACATGAGAAGTTTAATAACTGTGCTGTGGCCCTGCTAATGTGTCACAGAACGTGAGGGTAGCAGAGTTATTATAACTCTGGCAGAGCAGGTATTTTTTTCCCAATTAAGGAAAGCAAATGGCGAAGCCAGCAGTAAAACGTAGCTGGGTGCGTCTGATTTTTAAACGTTGCACACGCAGCCGACACGTGTCCACAGCCCTTAGGACGGACAGAGCCAGGTCAAATAGAATTTTTTTCACTTGTTTTACAAGCAAAAGGCCGCACTGCGTATATTCAATGAATAATAACTGTGTTGTGGCCCTGCCTACACAATTCTTTCCCTGCAGTATCAATGGAGGGTGCAATGCTCTGCAGAGGCGATTTTGAGAAGAAAAAAAATATGCAGCACAGCTAACAGCAGCCAGCACAGTACTGTGGTGGAAGTCCAGTATTCCTATATTTTGGATCGGTGGGCCTTGGCAGTAGACAGTTATCAATTTAACATTCTGTATACATACTTCTGTCTTGCTACAAATATAGTTCATGACAGTTGTGCAATAAGTACTTCCTACATATGAAAGTATCTGTTTTTCATAACTCTGCTGACAAAGATGGAATTTAGCCCGTAACCAACATGTATAAATATATTTGACTGTCCAGCTGCATGCACTAATAAGGAACTAGGAATCAGACATGGACAACCGCAGAAATTACCCAAGCAATTTTACTGGAAACGTATGCAAATAACATGGGAGGTTTGTGCAATTTATAGTTCATGATGTAACATCCAATCATATCGAAGGAACCCCACGTGGCTCCAAGACAACCCACTCATTTCATCCACCACCTGATGGCCAATCACAGATGACCGGAGGATGGAAGAATTGCAAGATGCTTATCCAATAATTAAACAATACGTTGTATCTATGTAATATTTGACCTGCCCAGATGGGCGGATTTTTTAAACTCTTAAAATAGGCTACACGCCGATCATTAAAGTTAGAATTGAGGAAGCTATGCATGCTGAACTTCGTGTCAGTGTGGGAACTTCTTATGCGCATTATCAATTCAGGATTAATATGGAGGGCTGTAAACATTCCAAATTGAGTAAGTCGTGGTTCCGCAAAGGAAGGTTCCTCGTCAGCTGGTGGCCCGTACGGGGAGTGATCGATAGGTTCCATAGAATTCGGACAGAAGACACGGACATATGCGACCTTGGACTTGGTGGGCCCAAAATATCATCAGAACACGGTGAGATAAATTAATTATCTATACCTGTGTGGCTAAGTTCAGGCTCGCCTATGTGCCGTGCCAGGCCGAATGATTTGGATCCGCACGACGACAGGTACTTCTTTAAGTCTCGATCACTCGATAAGAACCTGTCATAAGATATAAAGGAATGTTTACATGCCTGTCGTTTTGAGAGTACTGGTCGGTTGGCAAGGTCAGTGAATTGCTTTAAGGGAGAGGAAGTCCCCGCAGGGGCCCCCTGCTCGGGTCAGGTTTGGAGTCTAAAACCTTAGAGTCAGGGGGGCCTGTCGGGGTAGTTTGACTAGGTGGTCCTGCTCTGGTCAGGTTTGGAGTCTAAAGCCTTAGAGTCAGGAAACGGTCAAACGTCTGGACAGGCAACGCTGCTCCGTTAGAGTCTGGTAAGAGACCTAGGAGGGGGGCCTGCCAGACAGTATCCCGAGGGGCAGTTTAGACTAAGCCAGCCGTACTGGTGCTCCGTCTATTTGTCTGTTTGTCTGTGGTATGAGAATGCCACACATGTCTTGCCCAAATTGCAAAAAAGGATTGTTATTGACGAAAAGTACCCTCGGATGGGTCAGAATAATTCCTACCCCGCCCACCGCTGTGGTTACGGTCCACTGTTTGAGGATGGTGGTCCACAAATATTTGTTTATTGTTTAAACGTGCACGAGTAGATCCCTCCATCTGAGGGTAGATCAATAAACTGTGTAGTGACAGAAATGCTAGAGACTCTAGGGCGGGGCATACTGTGTCCGGCGTCTGAGGAGACTTCTATAATCATGAATCTGGCTGCCATGATTGAAATTGAAAGGCAGCAAACAATGAGCCAAGGTTAATTCTTACACCCTCCAGAAAAGTGTGGAAGGGGTGGAGAGTCAAGTTATCATTGATTAATCAAGCAATCTTTCTGTGTGTCCTATCTGTCTTTGTGTATAAAGTTAGTGTGCTTGTCTGTTGTGTAGAGCTAATCCTGCTGAGTTGTTGTATAGAAATAGTCTGTTGGTTTGTCTGTCATATAGAATTAGTATCAGTAACTGTAAGAAGGGATTGTTAGCAATTGGTTATAGCCAAGATAATGCACCGTACACAGCGGCGCGCTGTGGGTTTGGACTTTATAGGTTAGGTTGCATTATTGGATCCCTTCTAGTAAAAGACAGACTACTAAACTATATTGCCTTCGAATTGTTAAACGTTAATAATAGCATAGAAGCATAGGCTTGTGCCCGTAAGTGTGTTTGGAGAAAGGAAAAAAAAAAAAAAAAGAGCTGCTAACTACATTTAAAAAGAGGAAGTGGAACTCTCAATAAAAGTGAAGCAATTCTTGTACTGTAACTTCAGACAAATACATCCGTCATACAAATGTAAAAAGTTATATGCCACTCACATCCTGAGGGGGCTCTTAACCCATAGCTTAGCCCCCAATTCAATTGTAACCACATACAATGTTAGGTGGTCACCGCTGTGACAGAAGTTACAACATAATATATGTGATTTATGCATTAGACGTTAGAATTTCTCTAAGTGTCAAAAAAAAAGAGGAAGTGAAGGTGGGCTGCAATGGCGTCTGTATTAATATACAAAGACACCAGCTTAGTGAATAGAGAGAATTGCAGTACATTACCAATCAGATGGAGATGCCCGGCATCTAAGACTGCATCTGCCCAGTCGCTGGAAGTCTGGGACAAAAACTGTTGTAAAAGTAGCCACATTCTCCTCTCGCTAGGCTGTCACGGGAGGGAGAGATTCTAAAAAGAGGAAGTTACTTGCCCTGTAGTCCCAGCACAAGTAACGTATATTCACAGACAATATAAAATAAATAAATAAACTACAGGGAGTAAGAGAGACGGTAGAGAAGCCAAGGAATAGGAAACAAGCAGGTAACGATAAGGCCAGGTATCCACAGGAGGAACGGGGCAGATTGACCCGTAATTTGTAAAATGTAAATTGTGTGGTGCATAAGACTTTATCTTTATTGGGTTGTGATGTGTACCCAAGGACTGCCAAACATTGAATGAGGGAATAAGGAAGTAAGTGATTAGCCACACTCAGAGGGGTGGAGCTAGATGATGCAAGAACACGTCTCTTCTCCAGGAGGGGGTAAGAATCATAGATAGCCAGAAGAAAAAGTTTTGTTTTTTTCTCCTGTCCCAAACTCAGCTTTCCACGGTTCCTGACAAATTATGGGACACCTACAAGACAGGCATAGGGAAATTGAATGTATCGACCATGATAATATATACGAGACCCAGATACACACCCCTGGGTCAAACAGTATCCCCCTAGATAAAAAAAAAAAGAAAAAAAGAAGGGTGAAGGGTCAGCCACACATGTTAGGTGCTGTGTGCTGATGCTTTGGAAAAAACTGCCAACCGGCCACAATTTCACTGTTAATTTCTCTTGCAGAAGGCTGTAGGGCCTGGAGGCCTCCAAGGACTAACCAAGTTCTGCAGGCCATACCTGTACATACACCCGTTGCCAAATTCCGCACCTTTCTGGACCTTGTTTCATACTGCCGCCTATACGACAGTATTGACACAAAAGCACGGAGGACAACCACAGCCATGAGGGTGGATCCAGTGACTTGAGGAGCTCCCTCATCTGCTTTTGCGGTGGCAGCAGTACAGGCAATGGTTGACAAATCTTCTAAGTTGGTATTGGACTACCCCTTAGTGGTCCACACCCCAAATGACACCCAGAACATACTCATGCAAGTGCAACCCAAGCACTTATCTCTGGCCTTATTAGATCCGGCTACAATGTGCTCTTTCCATGCCTCCCCCAATATTGCTCTGAGCTTCCCAATGTTGTAATACCTTGAATCCGGCTACTCTTCTTTTAATCAGGTATTCAGGTTCAAACGGGGGAGGGGAGGCATAGGTGATCTGAGTATGGCAGATCAGCTATTTTTTAAATAGCTTTATTGTAGTGATGTACACACTGTTAATGATGCATATTTTGAGTTTTCTTTTCTAGATGGTATCAGGGTGAGGATTGATGATTCCGAACCAGATATGCAGAGGTCACACAACAAGATGTCCTAAACGCAGAAGCTCTGCCTCCGCATGTCTCAGGGCAAGAAGCGGAACCGGAGGCCCTCACTGAGGCGTGTGGAGTGGTAGAAGGTAAGTCGGCAACTTTTTACACTGACTCCTGGAATGCATTTGGCATAGCTCATGATTATGGCCCAATATGGAAGGCCAGACAGCTTGTTATCTCAGTAGGACAGCCAATTAAGAATGGTGCAGCGGTGCAGAGTCTCATGGAAACCCTACTACTACTACCTGGCAATGGAGAATCCACACCGATTTCTACAACGGAGAAGCGAGAGATGACACCCTCGCCGACAACACAGCAAAAGCAGCGGCCCTCAAGCCGTGGAAGAAAGAAGAATAGATACTGACAGCATGAGTCAGTGATAAAACCTTTGGACTTTGATAAAACCTTTGGACTTTGATAAAACCTTTGGACTTTGATAAAACCTTTGGACTTTGATAAGACTTTGGACTTTGATATGTCAAGGACTTTACAGTTACAAGTCAACGAGGAAAGAAAGCAGATGGGCTAAAATACGGGAGCGACAGCACAGGACGGCGTATGGCGAACAATCAACAGAACTTGCCTACAGAGGTCCCTGTTCCCCATGATGGCCCAGCTGGTACCCAGAATCAAAAGCAGCGATGACGGCGGCACTGAACAAGAATGGGTGACACCTGGGTTCTCTGTAGCTGCTGCATCATTTGTCCAGTTAGCATGATCTTTGCCATATGCGAGTCCGGACAGAAGTAAGGTGGCCATATAACACTTGCCTTGACCACTCTACCCATTTCAGAGATTGCCAATTTGACCACATTCAGCTCACACCTGTTGGGGAGTATGAACATGTGCTTGTTGTTGCTCGAGTTTTTTCAGGTTGGAGGCCCACCCTGATACTAAGGTAAATGAGCAGATAACCACACAGAAATTCATGAATGAGGTAATCTGCAGATATGGGGTACCAGAAGTGATTGAGTCAAACAAAGGTACCTTCACAGGTGGAATAATGCAACACATCATGTCTGTTTTGGGTGTATTTCAGGCTTTTCACACACCCTACCATCCACGGAGTAGTGGGAAAGTAGATACAAAAGGCAATAGAGAAAATGGGTAAATTTTGAATTGAGTGTCTTTCATTAGTTTTTCTTTTTCCCAGGAGGATACATACCACAGTAGCTGAATTTGGGGAATGATTTTCTTGTTAATTTTGTCATAGGCCTCTCCAAGGAATTGTTAGTAATGCATTCTGCAGTCTCTGCTTTTCCCCAGGTCCTACAGATGAGTGTCACAATCTAAAACCAGGTGACAGGGTCTATGTGGAAGAGTTTAAAAGAGAAACCCTGTTTGAATGTCCCTACCAGATGTTGTTCACCACCCCAACTGCAGTCAAGCTCAAAGGAAAGCCCACTTGGATCCACACTTCGCACTGAAAAAACTCATGATCCTGTATATCCTTTACATGCTATAATGTGGTACAATTCCTCTAACACACACCTTTGACTACTGTACACTAGGCCCCTGTTTCAGAACAAATTAATACAATCAAATGTGCAATATGAAGCCTACACTGAGGGTGCGAATCTAACACTGCATCGTGCTAAGAGAGACGTTGACGCTCCAGGTGGTAACTTTGATCCACATGTATGCATAGATGCAATAGGAGTGCCAAGGGGGGTGCCAGATGAATTTAATTCTAGAGATCAGGTTAAAACAGGTTTTGATTCCTCATTTGCTTTTGTCACTGTTAATAATAATGTAGATTGGATGAATTATATCTCTTACAATCAGCAGAGGTTTGTAAACTACACCAGAGATGCTTTGCAAGGGTTAGCTAACCAGTTAGGGCCCACTGCATCCATGGCGTTCCAAAATAGAGTGGCCGTGGATATGATTTTCGCAGAAAGAGGTGGGGTATGTAATTTCCTGTACGTGTATTCTCCCTTTAATGTGACCAATGTTTCCCTTGTTTGAAAAAGATGAAGAGCCAGTTCCGATAATGCCAACCAGGTACGTTACCAGAAGAATGGAGAAATGTACCAGTACTGCGCCTGCCTCAGTCTCATAAGATGGACTGACAGTGGACTTCCCATTTGCCTAGGGAAAGTGCAGAAGACCTTAGGTTCCGGCGAGGGCACACCCTGTGGGGTGTTAACTCGTACAGATAGAGGGTATGGATGCCCGGAAATAAGCCCAGGGAATCCATGGCCTCCTTCTGAGGTGAGGTAGAGATCCCTCCCCTTTTAGGAGTAGGGACTTACGGGCAGTGGGAAAACCCTGACGCAAGGGTGAGGCGACCTGGACGTGTTCACCATTAGGACTCTCTCCAGGAGGGACAATGGTGTGGGTGAAGATTAGGGAGTCCCACGCCGTGCGTACCTGTGCACACTACTAGTATGTACTTCTAGTACAGCACATTAGAGCGAGAAGAGAGGCTCCTGGTGATAGTTTTGATCTACACGTATACATTGACATCATAGGATAGCCAAGGGGGGTACCTGACAAGTTTTAAAAATTAGAGACCAAGTTAAAACTAGATTCGAGTCCATTTTCCCGATCATTAGGGTAAATAAATGTTGACTGGATTAATTATGTTTATTATAATTAGCAGCGGTTTATAAATTATACTAGAGACGCCTTATAGGGACTAGTCGACCAATAGGACCTACCTCGACTATGACTTTTCAAAATAGAATGGCACTAGGTACGATTTTAGCCAAAAAAGGGAGTGCCTGTAAGACAATAGGGGAGACTTGCACCTACATTCCAGACAACACGTGACCCACAGGTAAAGACGCAGTTGCCATTAAGAAGCTGACCGCACTAACTAAAAAGAGCTAACCTTAGTCTGGTTTCCTCAGTAAGGTACCTAACAGGAGAAGGGAAAAATAAGTTTTGAAACATTTTGTATTTAGAACACTGTGATAGGTTTTCGCTAAGATTTTGCTTTATTTTATCTGCAGTGCACTCTGCTTATGTCCACGCAACATGCCGGTGTTACAACGCCCCTGGTCCTGTTACCTTGCCGCCTCTGGAAAAGGGAAGTGGGAATAATCACCTTGTAGCTCTTTCCTTCCAGACTAATATATATGATAATGCACTTACTAATAAGACAGAGGTTCAGTCATGTTGATCAGTTATTAGATAGTCCTGATTTTGCACTCTTGTTGATGAATCGAGGTAACGTCAAGAAGGCGGGGTTCTATACAAGTTATGCAGTTTTTACCTGAAATAGTGAAAGTCGCACCTCTCCTAACCTAATTATGGTTGTCACCTTTATAGTCATTCTAATTTCTGTTTGTCGTTGCATACAGTGTATTCCGACCCTGATGACTGCCTGGTCCACCTGTCCCACTACGACGTCCAACAAAAAGCCCACTGTCAGCGCAACCGTCGTCATCATGGATCCAGAATGTGATGATGTCGAACCATCCTATACCCCCATGGCAGTAGTAGGCCCAGTCGTCTACAAAACAATGCGAGTCTAGGGTCAGCGGTGGGGGATTGGGGTGGGACGGAGCAGGGCGAGTTTAGTGAAACAGATAGTTTCAAGGGGGGTCTGTGGTGGAAGTCCAGTATTCCTATATTTTGGATCGGTGGGCCTTGGCAGTAGACAGTTATCAATTTAACATTCTGTATACATACTTCTGTCTTGCTACAAATATAGTTCATGACAGTTGTGCAATAAGTACTTCCTACATATGAAAGTATCTGTTTTTCATAACTCTGCTGACAAAGATGGAATTTAGCCCGTAACCAACATGTATAAATATATTTGACTGTCCAGCTGCATGCACTAATAAGGAACTAGGAATCAGACATGGACAACCGCAGAAATTACCCAAGCAATTTTACTGGAAACGTATGCAAATAACATGGGAGGTTTGTGCAATTTATAGTTCATGATGTAACATCCAATCATATCGAAGGAACCCCACGTGGCTCCAAGACAACCCACTCATTTCATCCACCACCTGATGGCCAATCACAGATGACCGGAGGATGGAAGAATTGCAAGATGCTTATCCAATAATTAAACAATACGTTGTATCTATGTAATATTTGACCTGCCCAGATGGGCGGATTTGTTAAACTCTTAAAATAGGCTACACGCCGATCATTAAAGTTAGAATTGAGGAAGCTATGCATGCTGAACCTTGTGTCAGTGTGGGAACTTCTTATGCGCATTATCAATTCAGGATTAATATGGAGGGCTGTAAACATTCCAAATTGAGTAAGTCGTGGTTCCGCAAAGGAAGGTTCCTCGTCAGCACTGCACACGGTTAAATATGGCCCTAGAAAGGACCGTTGAGGTTCTTGAAGGCTACACTCACTCCTAACACTCTCCCTGCCTATGCAACACTTCTGTCCCTAATGCCGGGTGCAACGCTCTGCAGAGGCGATTTTGAGAAAAAAAATTTTTGCCACTGCTAACAGCAGCCAACACACAGCTATCAGTGGCCCTAATAAGGACCTTTGGGGGTCTTGAAGCCTACACTAACTACCAATTTTTTCCCTACAGCAGCTCCGGTACAAACAGCACTGTCCCTCATCTAACTCACAAGGCATCTGAGGCGAGCCGCGGGAGGGGCCGACTTTTATATTAGGCGGACACCTGATCTCGCCAGCCACTCACAGCAGGGGGGTGGTATAGAGCTTAAACGTTGCAGGGGGAAGTTGTAATGCCTTCCCTGTCTTTCAATTGGCCAGAAAAGCGCGCAAACGTCTCAGGGAAGGAAGTGAAAGTAACCCGAACACCGCATGGTGTTCGTTACGAATAACGAACATCCCGAACACCCTAATATCCGCACGGATATCAAGTTCGGACGAACACGTTCGCTCATCTCTACTCATCTCTGCTGAGGATTTTGCCACACATTTCAAACACAAGATCAAAAACATCAGGCAAAGCTTCAACCTAGAGTCTACAAAACTGCTGAGCTGTCCTCCAACATTATCGAGGACAAACTATCCACACTACTATCCAAATTGCATGTCACCACCTGTGCACCTGAACCAATACCCTCTCATCTTATCCCCAACCTTAAGACTATGTTCTTCCTGGCTCCCACCAATCTTTTCAACCTATCACTAACCAGTGGCATTTTCTCTACATTTTTTATACATACAACCATCCTCTCTGTCCAACAACCGCCCCATCTCACTACTCCCATTTGCATAAAAGCTCCTGGAACAGCACGTCCACCTTGAACTGTGCTTCCACCTCTCATCCTACTTCCCTTTGACCAGCTACAATCTAGCTTCTAACCCCACCACTCAGCTAAAACCACCTTAACTTAAGTCACTAACAATCAAAACTGCTTAGACACAGTTAACCATTTCCTCCTGTTACAAACTCTCTCCTTCCTTGGTATTATAACTTGGCCCTGTTTTGGATGTTCTTATACCTCATTGACCAAACGTTTAGTTTCTCCCACTCACATATCCTCTCTCTGTTGTCCTGCAACCCCTACTCTTGCCCCATCTACACCTTTGGCCTAGGACCGCTCATCAAATCCTATGGCTTTCAGTACCACCTTTATACTGATGGCACTGAAATCTAGCTCTCTGCCCCAGATGTTACCTTTCTACTATCCAGAAACCCAAAGTGCCTCTCAGCTCTCTACTACTTTTCTTACTATTTTAGGCTACATTCAAAAACATCTCACATCGCTTCTGTGCAATTGCAATCCTCAGGCGTTTATTTCAGGTGCGTCAGAAGATGCTAAGTGTTTTTAATGGATTTCAATGGGAAACATCACATCGCACTCGCATGCACAATACACAACATGCAAGTGCCATACAATGTTTTTTATGGTCCCATTGAAAGCAATGGGCACGGTGTTCAGAGGGAACGCCAATAGATAGAATATGCTGTGTTTTTTATCATTACAGAATCGCTATGAGGGAAAAAAAAATCGCTCATGTGAATAAGTCAATTCAAAAGAATGGAGTTCATATTTGCGCAGGTCTTATGCGTTTCACAACGTACAAAACTCACGCAAGATTCTCATCCATGTGAATGTAGCCTTATAAAACTCAACAAGGAGAAAATTGAACTCATCATCTACCAATCACAGTCAATGGCTCTATTCTTTCTAACAAGTCTGCTGTAACATTTAATTCTGCCCTGTCCTTCAAAAAGCACATAGAAGCCGCCACCACCTGCAGCTCAAATACAAGTAAACGAAAATGGTAATGCATGCTCTCGTCATCTCCCGCCTAGACTTCATAGAATCAAAGAATCAAAGGCAAACACAGAGAGGTGGCAGCATAAATGGTGCAAAAAAGCAATCCTTAATTTAAAAGGACATTTTCATTGTTTCATTGTTAAAAAGGCAAGGCAACGTTTCGACCTAATTAGGTCTTTCCCAAGTCTAGGAACAATACCAGACATACAAAACATAGAAAATACATATACATAATAATGTATATTAAATTGAGAATTGCTTTTTTGCACCATTTATGCTGCCATTTCTCTGTGTTTGCTTTTGAAATTCTAAGAGGGGTACATGTCCATGGCCCCGAAGTTGGCTTTGCATACTTCAGTATAAAAATTTTTTGAAATTTATTCTCCTCCCCATAAGGTAATATTGTCTAGGGGATTAAGTGAGTGCTGCGGTACATCAACGTTTTCTTGGGAATCAAAAAATCATAGAATGGTAGAGTTGAAAGGGACCTCCAGGGTCATCGGGTCCAACCCCCTACTCAATGCTGGATTCACTAAATCATCCCAGACAGATGTCTGTCCAGCCTCTGAACACTTCCATTGAAGGAGAACTCATCACCTCCCGTGGTAATCTGTTCCCCTC
Organism: Eleutherodactylus coqui; assembly: GCF_035609145.1. NCBI lineage: Eukaryota > Metazoa > Chordata > Amphibia > Anura > Eleutherodactylidae > Eleutherodactylus > Eleutherodactylus coqui. The sequence goes on from NC_089837.1 coordinate 479,831,422, forward strand.
ATTGATCACCCTCACTGTCTAATATCTAATTTTTGTCTCCTCCCTTTCAGTTTCATCCCATTGCTTCTGGTCTTTCCTTGTACAAATGAGAATAGGGCTGATCCCTCTGCACTGTGACAGCCCTTCAGATATTTGTAGACAGCTATTAAGTCTCCTCTCAGCCTTCTTTTTTGCAAGCTAAACATTCCAAGATTCTTTAACCGTTCCTCATAGGACATGATTTGCAGACCTCTCACCATCTTGGTAACTCTTCTCTGAACTTCTGCAACATCTTTCTCTGTAGCTTCTATCTGACACCTCTGTTCTTTGTTACTCTCCTGACTTGTCCCTCTGCCAATACTTTCACTGGCTATCCATTGTCCAGAGAATGAACTACAACTCTGATCTAATATCCTAATACCTCCCCACACATAATCTCCGGTCTTCACAAGACCTCCTTCCCTACTCTCCCCTAGGCTATTCCTCACACAATAGTCTACAAGATTTCTCCTAAGGCCACTCTCACACAAACGTTCAGTTAAATGCCACTCAAAACCCCATAATTTTACCACGATTGTGATGAGGTGCATAAAAAAACTGAAAACACTGAAAAATAGAACAGACAGCGCTAGAAAATCATGGTGTTACAAATGCCGGGTTCAAGCGCTGGTCTGCGAGGTTCCATTGAAATCAATGGTGTTGTTGCACCACGGTCGTGGTGCCCAGGACACCGGGACATTACCGTATTTACATGTCACTATCATGTATGGGACTTTTTTTCTATTAATAACTTGTCAACATGACAGGTCATCAAGAAATGACGGGTGGGGGTCCGCCACTCAAGATATAAGCTTATTCTCTGGCCTGCTGTCACTATAGACAACACAGGAATCAAATCACTCTGTCCATAGCGCAGCAGCCTGAGTTGGTATTGCTGGCCGGCTTCCATTGAATTCAGTGAGAGTAGTGTCTGCAGTTCCAAACCGGGTTGGTGCAATGTTGCTAGCGCTATTGTAGTGGCCCAGAGTTAGGGCCCCCACAGCACTTTGTTAGCAACTTATGTGGTGTGTATGTATGCCTGTGTGTACTGTTAATTGTAGAAAGTCGTGTGTGTTAGCTTTGTCTAGGTAAATGAAAGTTCAGTGCCTGGTGTCTTCTCTGTCTAACCTGGGTATGACTGAGCACAATTCACCCTAACCCACTTTATGTCCTGTCAAATATCTCACAGCTCCTACCGGTATTTCTTCAAGTAGATTTTGCCTTGTGACCGGATTAGTTAGAGGGGTTCATATAAAAGACAGCTCGGGGGTGGAAAACAGAGAGAAAATGAAGAGGAAAGAGAAGATGGAACAGAGAGAAGAAAAAGAATATAGAGAGTGAGGTGAGGGGCTAGCCCAGGCCTGGAGGCTAGCCATGAAGTCGCTCGGAAGAGAGGATGGTAGGACACAGAGAGAGTCGTTTACAGTCTTCTGCAACCTTGTCCTGATGAAACATAGCCAGGAAAGGTTTGGGTCAATGGGTAGTAAAGCTGCCACCACAATTGTGAGTCTAAGCTGACTCCATTCAGTCACAATGTCTACAAGAGAGGCTGTTCTGTGTCCCTCCATTCCTCCATGAATAATCTCTTGAGAATAACTGCCAGATAACTTAGCTTGGCTACCTCGTTTTCTGTTTCCCAACGAGAAGTTGGAAGTAATTGTATATGGTTACCTGTATTCGACTTTGACTCGTTTTCCAAGCTACAAGTAAACTGTGTGCCTCTGGTTTCACTCAAACAGTTGGGACTGTTTATTTCATTGTCACACAACACTAAGAGGCACTGGCGCCACATCCGACATACCCTAACTACCAGTTGCTCCAACGAGGGCTCTTTTGCAATTTGCCGACTGAACGAGCCACCATTTCTGGGCAGAGTAGCAACCACCATGATAAAGACAAGTAGCATGACCACTAGTGCTACTCTCTGCCGACTCCAGTTTGCTGCAGTACAGGGATTTTTGGCATCACAAACAGGGTGATACCTCTGTGCCTTCTACGTCCAAAATATGGAAAAAATGTGTTATTGCTACTTCCTATTGGATTACAAATGGTGGATTGAACATTGAAAATTTTAATCGGGATAATGTGTGCTATCCTTGAATTTTGGATAAAAAGGGGAGGAAAACTTGAAAAAACTCATATATCAAGGTTGGATTTCAGGAAGGTAAATTTTAATGAACCCAGAAAGAGGATAGGAAGAATCCAATGGCTGGAGGTTCTTAAGGACAGAAATGTCCAAGAAGGTTGGGAAATATTGCGAAATGAGATTCTCAAAGCACAATCGGTAACAATCTGTAAGGGTGGGCTCACACTAGCGTGTTTTTTTTTCCATAAGCCCTTCCCTGAAAAGCCATTTAAAAAAGTGTATTAAGTGTATTCGTTTTGAGCTATCAGCAGCCGGGAATTTAAAATCCCTGCCTGCTAGTAGCTTTGATTGTGATTGGCTAAAGCGCTTCAGCCAATCACAATCAGAGCTACCAGTAGGCGGTGATTTTAAATCCCTGGCTGCTGATAGCTAAGCAGCGCTACAGAGCCGGGGACAGTGAGGACAGTGGCAGAAGTCACCGCTGAGCCCCAGCAGCTGTCAATGGCTTTTCAGGGAAGGGTTTCATAAGCCTCTCCCTGAAAAGCCATTTTAAAAAAATGTTCAAAAAAACCAATCAATACTCACCTGCCGGCAACTTCTGCTGCTGTCCCCGGCTTTGTAGTTCTCAACTATTCAAAATCCCCGCCTGCTGGTAGCTCTGATTGTGATTGGCTGAGCGCTTCACAATCACAATCAGAGCTACCAGCAGCAGGGAATTTAAATCCCCAGCTGTTGATAGCTCTGAACTACAGAGTTGGGGACAGAAGTCCCGGCTGAGCCCCGGCAGCTGAAGGGAGGTGAGTATTGATTTTTTTTTTAATACACTTTTTTAAATAGCTTTTCAGGGAAGGGCTTATGAAGCCCTTCCATGAAAAGCCATTGAGGGGGATGCCGGCAGCAGGGTTTTCTACCGCAGCTGTCAAGTGTGACAAAGAATTGAAGAATTCCTCTGCCACATCTGCTTGTGGCAGATGTAGCAGCAGGGAATTCTTTTAACTAGTGGGGGTGAAGGAATGTGTTCTTCATGCCCGCGGGGGTCACTGCAGCGGCGGAGAGGTACGTTTTTGGGGGTTTTTTTGCACTAAAATGTTTCTTTTTCAGGGAAAGGCTTATATGTAAAGCCCTTCCCTAAAGAAGAATGCAGAGGGCCGGCAGAGCATTGTTTACAATGGAGCCGCCGGCAGCAGCCGCGGCTCCATTGACAACTAGCACGCAGCTGTGTTCACACGTGTTTTTGCTCGTACCTAAGTGCGCACGTATGTACGCACCTAAGTATGCACAAAAACACGCTCGTGTGAATCCACCCTAAAAGAAGGAAGAATGGGGAGAATTTAAAGAGACCAGGATGGATGAACACCAAACTTGCACACATGTTAAAAAGGAAGAAAAATATGTTTATCAAATGGAAAGAGGGGGGAATATCCAAAGAAGAATATAATGCCGCCTGCAGAAACTGTAGGGCAACTCTTAGAAAAGCTAATAATGACTTGATGCTTGCAACAGAGGCCAAAAGCAATAAAAAAGGATTTGGGGGGTATGTCAAAAGCAAAAAAAAAAAAGTCAAAGATGCTATTGGATGCTACCAAGATGAAAATGGTGAATTGGTTAAGAATGATGTTGAGAAGGTCAAACTTTTAAATTCCTATTTTGTATCAGTTTTTTCTCAGAAAGTAGATGTAACATCAACTGATCTTCCCTGTGCTATTGGGTGAATAAAAGAATGCAGGCTATCTCTAAGCAGAGAGATGGTGAGGGAACACTTAGCTAACTTAAATGAATTCAAGTCTCAAGGTAGAGATGAATTACATCCTAGGATACTAAGGCTTTCTGTCCACGGGCGTAGCGATATCCCGTGGCAGATCTCCGCCACGTGAGCCATCACCAGGGAGCAGGGGAGAGCTGACAGCTCTGACAGATAGGCTCACAGCGGAGAATTGTGGCAAATTGCAACATGCCGCAACTTGAGTCCCGCGAGCGGAAATTCGCTATGATTCTCCGCTCGTGGAAAGCGGCGCTGCGCTTTCCATAGTAAGTCTATGGAAAGCATTCACTGTGTTCCCTGCAGCCGGATTATTGCCGCGCTAAACGCTGTGAAAAATTGCCTGTGGACAGGAGGCCTTAAGGAAGCAGCAGAGGTAACTGCTAAACCACTCGCCATCTTTGAAAATTCCTAGAGAACAGGAGAAGTCTCAGAAGATTTGTAAAAGGGCAAATGTTGTCCCTATCTAAAAAGCCCAGAAGGAGAATCCAGGAAAATACAGGCCTGTGAGCCTGACTTCTGTACCAGGAAAGGTCTTTGAACAAATTATTAAACAGCATGTACGCAAGTACTTGGATAAAAATTGAGTAATTAACCAGAGCCAGCATGGGTTTGTAACAAACTAGTCATGCCAGACAAATCTAATTTCCTTCTATGACAGAATCACAGACTGGGTTGATCAGGTAAAAGTGGTGGATATAGTATATCTTGACTCTAGTAAAGCATTTGACAAGGTATCTCATACCATACTTATTGAAAAAATGGTTAAGGTTGTGCATCTGGGACCTGTGGTTTTACAGGTTTCCTTGTGCACACATTCACAGGTAGGGGTTAATTGAGCTGTCCAATCTGTGCTAGGCGCAGGGTTGTTCAACATTTTTATAAATGATCTGGAGGAGAGAATTAATGGGAAACTGAGCAAATTTGCGGAAGAAACAAAGCTAGGAGGAATAGCTAGAAGTAGGAAAGAGAGGCAGGGTATTCAAAAAGATCTAGAAAAGCTTGAACAGTGGGCAGCGACTAACAGAATGGTATTTAACAAGGAGAAATGCAAAGTCCTACATCTGGGCAAGAAAAATGAAGAAAGCACATACAGAATGGGAGGAATTGGGCTAAGCAGCAGCACATGTGAAAAAGACTTTGGTATACTACTGGATCATAGACTGAACATGAGTCAACAATGTGATGCAGCAGCCAAAAAACCAAACACAATTCTGGGATGTATTAAGAGAAGCATAGAGTCTAGATCATGTGATCCCCCTCTACTCATCCTTAGTCAGACCTCATCTAGAATTCTGTGTCAAGTTCTGAGCACCCCACTTAAAAAAAACATAGACAAACTGGATCAAGTTCAGAGAAGAGTTACCAAGATGGTAAGCAGTCTGCAAATCATGTCCTATGAGGAACGGTTAAAGGGTCTGGGAATGTTTAGCTTGCAAAAAAGAAGGCTGAGCGGAGACTTAAAAGCTGTTTTCAAATATCTGAAGGGCTGTCACAGTGCAGAAGGATCAGTCCTATTCTTATTTGCACAAGGAACGACTAGAAACAATGGGATGAAACTGAAATGAGGAGACACAAATTAGATATCAGAAAAAACTTTCTGACACTGAGGGTGACCAATGAGTGGAACAGGTTACCACTGGAGGTAATGAGTTCTTCAATGGAAGTGTTTAAACAAAGGCTGGACAAATATCTGTCTGGGATGACTTAGTGAATCCTGCACTAAGCAGGGGGTTGGACCAGATGACCCTGGAGGTCCCATCCAACTCTACTATTCTATGATTTTATGATACTGCTCAGTGAGTTGACTTTGCGAGTTAGAGGTGAGCATAAAGAAATATTGGGCAGTGCCATGGACTCCCAAGATGGCACTGGTTCATCTTCTTCCTAGTTAGAAGAGCCTGCAAATCTTTTGCACCAGTAGGGGGGGCGAGAATCCCCCACTGCGGAGCTGAGTGGGAGCTCGGCAGGGACTGCCCCTGGGCGGAGTCCTCCCAGAGTGCCTTGGGAGTTGCAGAGTGCTGGACGGAGGAGAAAAGCACGGAGCAGGAAGCAGAGAGGAGCTGCATCGTAGAGTCCTGAGATGGCGACAAAAGAAGTGCCCGCAAGCTACCCTCCACTGATGCCTCAATGGCTCTTTGGTAATGAGAGGGAAGTGTTGGAGCTAATGCCACAGCTTACAGGCCCCATGGTGGAGTCCCCTATTGCTGTAGGAGGTCATGATGATGTTTCTAGAGCCGCTCTGAACCCGCATATGCCGCTGGCTGGGACCAGACCACACCGATGCCCCTGCTATGGCTCAAGGGACGCATATCCCCAGGCTGCCGATAGAGGAGGGTAAGGAGCTAATGCCCTGGCGCAAACCTGCCCCAATATCCCCACAGCCAGCCGCTGTACCCGCTACCGTCGGTTTTGGGTGGAGACCACTGTCTCTGCTGCAGCCCAGGAGGACCCCGTTACTTCTCCCAGGGTTCCTGAATGTAACAGACTATGCCCCTATGAAACCTTGTCAGGACCTGTTTTCTCACGGTAATCCCGATGTTTCCTGATCCAACAAGATAATTTTGAGGTCCTCCGGTGCGTGCCAGTACACCTCCAACGATATGTTATAGGGTACCCTGATCAGAACTTTATGTTTGTCTACTGAGATCCTAAGGGAGAGAGGCCAGTGGAGAGGGTGGAATTGCTGGTTGCCGCTGCCTCTGAGGAACTCTATCAGCCGGTTCTTACTCCTTCTTATGAGGTTTTGTATAGACCCTTTCTTGGAGATGGGAGCTCCGGTACCCAACAAGAGGAGGAAAGCTGGTGGACCTTGTCCCTGAAATTGAGGAAGAACTGAGCCAATGGTGGGAGCATGGGGCTGTAGACTTCCGATGTCCCATTCAGTCATTATGTTCATCTATTCCAATTGGGTCGTTTAGCACCGATGAAACCCCCACTGGATTTACAATTTATGTGGATACTGAGAAGGAGCCAACTATCCCTTGGGAGCGTTCCTGGCGAGGAGATTATTGAGAGAGACGAAACATATGGACTCCCTTCAAGGTAGAGATGTTATTGTAAAAAGTTTTGTGTATGTGTAGCAATTTATGGACTCCCCTTGGAGTAGAGCGTCTTGTCATTTGAAGGAAGAAAAAACTTAATGGACTCCCGTGGTTGCAAGACATTCTTTCATCTGTTCAGTTTGAAGGCAGGAGCGCCACCTTTCTTGCTTCTTTTGGGTGGGTTCTCTTATATCCAAATGTTATCACTATGCTGGTGTAGACACAATGGTGTTAAGATGGACTGTGTGCTCTGAATTGCACCCAGAGACAATTTGCTAAATGAGTTGCAAATTCTACGTGGCTGGTGACCGCTCCAAGTAACCAAACATATACTTATAGTATAAACTTATGCTTGTTTCTGATAGACTGTTTTCTATGGATCATTATGATACCTATAAAGGTCTTCCTGGTAATAATGTTTATTGTGTTGGTTGTTTAAAGAAAGAAAAAGAGACAGAGAATATGATAACATGTTTTCATGTTTAAAGTAATTATTACATTTGCCATAAGTAAGAAAATGTGCAAGAGTTGGGGTGTCGGGGTGACAAAGTACTTAATGCAAATGTTTAATAGTTGATGTTCCCCTGCGGGTATTGAAGTGAGAGGAAGCTGTCAAGGAGGTTCTCTGTCAGAGATGAAACCCTACGCTAATTACTACCCATTAGAGATGAGCGAACGTACTCGTTTCGAGTAATTACTCGATCGAGCACCGCGATGTTCGAGTACTTCAGTACTCGGGTGAAAAGATTCGGGGGGCGCCGGGGGGGGGGGGGGGGGGTTGGGGAGGCGTGGCGGCGTGGGGGGTAGCAGCGGGGAACAGGGGGGAGCCCTCTCTCTCTCCCTCTCCCCCCCCACTCCCCGCTGCAACCCCCCACTCACCCACGGCGCCCCCCGAATCTTTTCGCCCGAGTACGGAAGTACTCGAAAATCGCGGTACTCGGGCGAAAAAGGGGCGTGGCCGAGTACGCTCGTTCATCTCTACCACCCATCTAAATGCCAGTGTCAGTATGTGCAATTCCAATGAGATCCATTCCTTGTGCACATCCCCATTTCGTCTGGAGTGTTGAGGGTTCCCTTTGCAGTATCCTTGAAGGGGTTTAGAGAATTCCACTCCTTTGGGGAAAACAGTTCAGGGACTCCTCTGTGACTACACTCCCATTTGCTGCAAGTGTACAGTCTAGGAAAGTGTAGAAAAATTCCATCTTCCTAGCCAAAGTGGATGCACTCCAAGTTCTGCTCACCTCAGCAGTATTTTCAAAAAGGTAATAGGCCAGTCATTTTATTCTGCACGCTGACGTTTTCTAATACTGAAATCGGAAGTGAGACTTTGGAAGTCAGGCCGAAGTGGGTTGTTCATCTCAAAAACAACCAGGGGAATCTAAAAAAGAACCACGAGAGGAGAGTAGCAAAGTACGCTATGACCTTGCCAGTCTTAGATAGTGACTTTTGTTATTCTCCAGCCCTTCTTTATCGTAGTTTGATAATCCTACTCTTTACTGAGGGAGTTAGGAGTCGTTCTAAAATGGGTCAGAACACTGAGGAAATTCCATCTCGGGTTTAATCTCTAGTTTTCGGAGAGTGCCAAGGTCACCTTTCTTTAAGTAGGGAGGAATTGTAGTGGCCCAGAGTTAGGGCCCCCACAACACTTTGTTAGCTACCTCATGTGGTGTGTATGTATGTCTGTGTGTAATGTCAATTGTAGTAACTTGTGTGTATTGGCCTTGTCTACGTCAATCGAAGTTCAGTGTCTGGTGTCTTCTCTGTCTAACCTGTGCATGACTGAGCACAATTCACCCTAATACATTTTATGTCTTGTCAATCATCTCTCAGCTCCTACTGGGATTAGTCAAGTAGATTCTCCCTTGTGCCCGGATTGGTTAGAGGGGTTGATATAAAAGACATCTCCAGGGTGGAAAACAGAGAGAGAAAATGAAGAGGAAAGAGAAAATGGAAAAGGGAGGAGAGAAATAGTATGGAGAGTGAAGTGAGGGGCTAGCCGAGGCCTTGGGCGTACCTGGCCCAGGCCTGGAGGCTAGCCATGGAGTTGCTCGGAGGGGAGGATGGCAGGACTGAGAGAGAGTCATCTAAATTCTTCAGCAACCTTATTCTGAAGGGACATAGCCAAGAAAGGTTTGACAGTCAGCAGGTAGAAAAGCTGCCGCCACAATTGTGAGCCTGATCTGTCCCCGTTCAGTCAGAAAGTCAGAGTGTTTTCAAGAGAGGCTGTTCTGTGTCCCTCCATTCCTCCACGAATAATCTTTTGAGGCTGCCAGATAACTTAGCCTGGCTACCTCGTTTTCTGTTTCCCACTGAGAAGTTGGAAGTAATTATAAGTATTATTGTATCACCACTGGAAGTGGCAGTGGAGATAAGATTGACAGGCCGGTGATGGCCTCTGTTCCTGATTGGCTGCACGGCTGGCTCCCCTTTCTCTGCCTCACAGGTCCTGGCACTCACTATCCGGTCTCCGATGAGAGTGTCCCGCTGCCTTTCACACAAGCTGCAGATGTGAGTGTGCTGCTGCCATCTGCTGCTGCTGTTGCGGCGGCAGGGCTGTTCCTGCCCCCGCCCTGACTGTAGCCGCTGTCTGTGCCCTCCCAACAGCGCTGTTGTGACTGCATCTCCCCTTACCAGCACCACTGTTACTCTCTTCTCCCTGTGGCAGTCGCCCACCTCCGCTCCCCTTGCCTACTCCGCTGTCACTCTCGTGTTTCCCGGCGGCAGTCTCCTAACTCTGCTTCCCTTACCGGCCACCCTGCTGTCCCTCTCGTCCTGGGGGCAGTCTTCCACCTCTGCTCCCAGTGTGGCCAATGATTTATTGCTGGGATGGAGGGTTACAGTTAGGGTTAGTTTCTGTGTAAGGCTTACATTTTGTTCTGTGAATATTTCAATATCACTGCGGCTGTACAGATAATAATCTAAGCCTAACACTGAAACTACCCCTAACCCTCCATCCCAGCCATAACTAAATCCCCACTCTGCTGCTAGGACCTTCCTGCAGGCAGCCAATGAGGACCTTTTGGGGGTGTACCCTAGCCCTTAGCTCTCAGCGTAGGTCTCCACCCATTATTGTGGTGGTGACAAGATACAATAATACCGTAATTGTATATGGTTACCTGTATTGGACTTTGACTTGTTTTCCAAGCTACAAGTAAACTGTGTGCCTCCGGTTTCACTAAAACGCTTGGGACTGTTTATTTCATCGTCGCACAACACTAAGAGGCACTGGCGTCATATCGGACATACCCTAACTACCCTAACTGCCTTTTTTGCAATCCGCCGACTGCATGAGCCGCCATTTCTGGACAGAGTAGCAACCGCCGCGACGAGGACAAGATTGGCAAGACCACTCGAGCTACTCTCTGCCGACTCCAGTTCGCTGCATTATCTGCTTTCAGCGCTGACCACATTAATAGCGGCACCAGAAATCAGCTGATTGGCAGGGATCCCAAGTGAAAAAAATCAAAAAAGTCCTGTGCAATCTTTTAAATAAATATGCCTATAGTATTTCAACATAAGCAAAGAACAAATGTTGAGTTCAAGTGTATGATATCTAGATTTACTCGTCACCTGCTTCTCCTAACTAATGATTCGTAATTTAGAAATACTGTTTTCCAATTGTGTAACATGTCAGATGCTTGTTCCAGACTGACCCTCCCCCACTCCGGAGCCTTCCTATGAGAAGATAATGGATAATCCCACAACAAGCTGCTTTACTGCTCTTTGAGAATCAGCAAATCTCAATGTCTCCCAACCCCCTGCTGTACAGCAACAACTGGATGTGTGGACTTGTGCATTTTAATAGTCTGTTTAGCACTTGTCAATTAGCAGAGTGCTGCATGTATCAAGTAAGAATTTTGAATACAATCTACATAAGTGGATTGTTCACCATTTATCCCCAGTCTGTTTGTCTAGAAGCGGGTGTACACAACAATTACTTTAACGGTCCAGTATTTTTTCATGAATGGAACAATTGTTCTGATACGGCTCACACTCAACCATGATTGGATTACTTTGGAAAGTCATTTCAAAGTCGCTTTCAATGCAAATTTCAGTCATTCATTGTTTTATTAGGTTTAGATGTTTTTGGACGGGACGATTATCGTTCAAACAAGCGAAAGTGAACAATAATCGTTAGGTCTAAAGGCCCATTTACACGCAACAATTGTCGTTTGAATGACAGAGACTTTTTAGCTTTCAAATGTTGAGCGTTTACACGTAAAGATAATCGTTTGAAATCCTCGCTATGTCCCTCTGTCGCTATGTAAAGACTGTATATGTTGTTTGCTCAGGTGGGTGTGTGTTTATGTGAAGAATCTCTAAGCAGGAAATTTTTAATTAGTGCGAAGTCACTGTGTTCAGCTGGGCAAACAATCACTTCTACCGTCAAGTTGTTTGAAAGACTGAACGACTACTGTTTAAACCTAACGACAAGCGAACTAACGACTATTTTCATACAGGTTGAAACTCATAGATAAACGACAAGTGAATGAATAGTGCATGATGGCTTCAGGTTTACACATAGCGATTATCGCTCACTTTCGCTCGTTTGAACGAATTTAGAGCGATAATCGTTGCATGTAAATGGGCCTTAATTTATGAGGACGGGACGACTAACGCAGTGTTTTCCAACTCCAATCCTTAAGGCACCCCAACAGGTCATGTTTTCAGTATGTCCTATAGCAAGAACACCTGTGGCAATGTCTGAAAATAATGACATCACCTGTACAACACTGAGGAAATCCAGAAAACATGACTAGTTGGGGTGCCTTGAGGATTGGAGTTGGAAAACACTGTGTTAGGCCTCATGTCCACGGGGAAAATCAGGCCCGCTACGGATTCTCCATGGAGAATCCGTAGCGGGTCCCTCCTGCCCTGCGGACATGAGCGCTTAAAATAAGAATTAACTCACCTCGCGCACGCTCTGGATCTTCCATTCGCCGCGGCTTCATCTTCTCTCCGTCGCGGCCGGATCTTCTTTCTTCGGCCCGGCGGCTGCGCACGGCATGTCGGTTGCGTGCCGCGCGCATGCGCCGGCCCGAAGAAAAAAGATCCGGCCGCGACGGAGAGAAGATGACGCCGCGAAGAAGGGAAGATCCGGAGCAGGTGAGTATATTCCGATTTTGGCCTCCCGCGGATCCGGACGGCTTCCATAGGCTTCAATAGAAGCCTGCGGGAGCCGTCCCCGCGGGAAACCCGCACGAAAATGGAGCATGGTCCATTTTTTTTCATGCTTCATTTTTTTTGAAAATCACTTTTATTGACCATCCGTGGGTATTTATCTACCCGCGGGTGGTCAATGCATCCCTATGGGATGCGGATCCGCATGCGGGTGATCCACTGCGGATCCTAATTCATAATTTGCCTGTGGACATGAGGCCTTAGTCGTCCAGTCCTCATAAATTCTGACCACTGCCATACCACCATATAGTGTCAAAACAATACTGTCATATATATAACCAACACAATACCATCATACAGTCCCCAAACAATCCTAAAAACACACTACTACCATACAATTCCCACATGATGCTGCAATTCAGTTCCCAAATAATATCACCATACACTACTTAATCATGCAGGGTAGTTTTAGTTTGTTCTTGGGGCTTCTTATACTCTGGAGCCTTTCAGGAAACGAGGGCCCCAGGCAATTGCCCACATAGCCACTCCCTAAAACCGTACATGTGTATTTACAGTTACCTGTCTGACATCATTCTTTTGGCTTTTGCCAGATTCATCAACAGGGAGCATTACTTAATCTCCCCAACATGCATTCAAAAATGGCAACCAGAAGTAAACCATACTTTGAAAAGTTTTGCACCATTGTTTAATCTTGCTCTGCAACATGTACAATATATGCGACAAATTTTCTGCATCCATAATACGGACGTGTCCCCTGGCCCAACCACAAGTTTACTGACCCCTAATCAAAGTATCATAAGGATCTATGATGCTCCAAGTTGGGGGCAGTAAACCCCACGGTCGGGCCGGAACACATATCTGTATTACGGACGTAGAAATGTGGCCCTAATATCTTTATGTGAAACTGGCCGTAATCTGCAGGTAGACTTCCATCGTGTATGCATAATGTATAACCGTACATTGTCTGTTGACTTGTGGAATCCGGCTACTGTGAAAAGATATACCGATGAATACTATTTGTAAGGCCAACGATGGGGTCACATTAGGGCCTTTTCACTCTAGTATTAGCCCCATTCAGGTTTTTGGTTCCCTGTTCCACTTTTGGAGCAGAGAAATGGAATTAAAAGGTTCTGTTTTTACCACCAATCATTTTAAAGGACTTTTTAAAATAATGGAAAGAAAACGGAACGCTTCATTTACGTTAGGTTTTCATTTTTAACCCTTTCCAATCGACTGTCTGACGTCTAAAGACATTATGATTTAAGGCTGTACAGCTCCGATGTTGGAAGACGTCCATCGGGGGTTCTCTTACTGTATATTGCCAACATCTCTGCTGGCCTATCCAACATGTCACCTCATGCAGTACTGGCTTTAGCCAGCATATAGCGCTGTTGTATAACAACAGAAAAAGAGTAAGTCCCCTAGAAAAAACAGGATACAAATTGGATTGGAAAGGGTTAAATGGAACAAATAGCGCTGCATATTGTGCTATTTCTTCCATTAAAAAAAAAAACAAACCTGAAATCAATGGTGTTAAAAACAAAAATCGTTTAATTCCGCTTTAATTCTGTCTTTCTGCTCCAAAAACGGAACAAAGTGATGGAAAACCCTGAACAGGGGCTAACGCTCGTCTGAAGGAGCCCCTAGGCATATACTTTGTGAGTGGTGTATAAGTCTTAATTGCAAGATTCAATGCCATCGTCGAGGTGTATAGCTACTGATGATAACATTATGGGACAGTATCGTACTAGATGACAGCTTTGTCTGTAATTGGAACTAAAACATCGATTATCGTGAATGAGGATCGTTAAGTCCTAATAATGGCTGCTCTGAGCTAGGTTGGGACCACAGAAAGCGACGTAGCAGGGATCACGGGAAAATGAGGATTAGCTAGCTCCAAGGACAGAGCCTTCTTAAGACTACGAGCAGCTGGGGAGAGATCTACGAGCTTCCAGCATGAGACTGTACAACCACTGAGAGGTAGGAAATTTCACAAATATTTTATTTTAATCACATTAAAGGAAAAAAGGAGATTGTGTTTTAGTCAACGGGACAAACTGTGTCACTCGATTCTAATACTCCTCAGCTTGGATTTTCCTCCGGTGCAACCACTGAAGTGTCTGTAAGGAATACTTTAATGTTGGGCAAGTATTTAGAGCATAGTAGACTATCAGCAGAGGTAGACGTCATAGCACCACTGTACCTGGGAAATGTATCGAAAGATGTTCTTGTACGGATGGTTAGAGTTACAGTAATAGTTACATAAAACTCCAATAATGGTCCTTCCCTTGACTAACAAACTGGTATTTTTTAATTGTTTTGCATTTTATCTGTTTTTGGCAGGGTCTACTATTGTGCAGTGTGATTTTAATGTTTTTTTTTAGCAATTAAAAGGCATTGCATTACAGGGGTGGGTAATTTAATTACAGTAATTAGTGGGGACAGTGATGAAAACACAATAGATATTTACAGCCCTGTATTAATGTAACAGTACAAATGACTCCCAGCAAATTCTCTTGGTAAGAGGGACACATTATGTATCAATGCACCAGGGCCCTAGGCCACTCACAAAGGGCCCCTCTGTAAGAGCTTCTTGATTTCCAAATAGTAATGATCTTTATAACTCCAATACATCAACAGTCTCTAAGTCATTGCTAATTTGACAGTGTGTATTTAATGGCTAATTAAAAACGCAGAAAATCCGCCGTACACTACAGTTGAAGCAATGTGAATGAGGTTTCAAAAATCTCATCCAGTAGACTCAGGGCTTCTTCAGATAGATGTATTTGAGTGCGTTTTTGCACACGCGAAATATACACGTGCCAAATACAGAGAATATAATACATTGATGTCAATGGGTTCTTTCACATGAACGATTTTTTGCATGCATTGCAGTCGCGCGCAAAAAAATAGGACCTGCTATATCTTTTTGCGTATTTGCGGAGCAAAGGTCCCCAGTAGAGTTTAGCAAACGTAGTCTTCCGAGCTTGATGCTCGTTTGAGTATTGGCATACTCGATGGTGCTCGCTACTCACGAGAGCATCACGCCGTGTTCCACCCCGCCCCAGTTTTGGCCCCTCCCCGCTGCGACGTGTCAGTTGTGACCCCTACCCGCAGCGACGGTTGTTAGTGGCTTGCTTGGCGGAGAAGAGAGAGAGACAGAACGAAGAAAAGCACGGCAAGCGGCGGGTCCCATACAAGAATGCTCGAGTCTCCCATTGAAGTCAATGGGGTTCGTTACTCGAATAGAGCTCTCGAATTTTACGAAAAGCTTGACTCGAATAACGAGGACCCGAGCATTTGGGTGCTCGCTCATCTCTAGTCCTTATTGAAGTCTGTGGGATGTGCGCAAATGCGCACGCAAATCTACAATACACTCATTAAGCTAAATAGTCTTTTAAATCGGGGCGGGGGGCTTGTTTGGGTGCATGTGAACATGCCCTGCGGGGACAAAGGGATCAGTACTATGTGCTGATATGTGGGGAATTCAACCTAGTTCAATGCGCAAACACGTTGCGCTGAGGCGAGCGTACTTGCGCATATGCTTGTCTGTAGTTTTAATTTACAGCATGGCAATTTATGCTGTGGATTGATCGCAGATCCCACAGAACCACAGCAAAAATCTGCAAGTAAGGACATTTGTAAAATAAAAAAGGCAACCGTGAAATAAAAAAAATAATTATATATATACACTCACCTTTAACATCTTTTCACTCTTTAGAGTTTAACCTGGTCCCCCTAGTGTCTACATCATGGCCTCCAGTGATGATGACCTGTCATGTAGACAGGTGACCATTGCAGCCAATCATAGGTTGCAGTGGTTACATGGGTCTAGACGTCATCACTGGAGTCCAGGAGAGACTGGCGGGAGCAGGAAAAACTCTGTACGCATCACAGAGATAAACATGCATACTCAACTCATACGCCACACCAATACAGATAAATGTCGATATGTAAAAGGGGAGTAAGCCTCATAAATTTCTCCTTATGTAAAAGGATTGTATACATACTACATACTGCCCTGTGTGTATATGTGCTGTAAATGTGTTGTATCTAATATACTGTGTTGTGCCCTGCACTGTATGTGCAACTTTTCCGTCAAGGATTAAAGGGGTTGTTCATGTAGTTTTTTAAAAAATTTTTAAACCCCGTTCCCCATGCAGTAAAATGATTAACCAGCATATACTCATCTCTCCCCACTCCCCGCAACACTGCTCAGCCCTCCGGTCTGGTGCTTGTTTATAGGCTGCAGTCCTCCAGCCTGTTTACAGGACATCACAGGTGCTGCAGCCAATGACAGAGCTCAGCAATTGATTCCTGAGCTTTCTGATTGGCTGCAGCAGCCTGAGAGGCCTTATAAATAGGCTGGGGCAGCTTGTAAACGTGACGTCAGTGGGATGACCTGGAGTGTCAGCACGTAACACAGGGGGAGAGGTGAGTATACGCTATTGAGTTAATTTACTGCATGGGTAATTTAAAGGGGTTGTCCCGAGGCAGCAAGTGGGTCTATACACTTCTGTATGGCCATAATAATGCACTTTGTAATGTACATCGTGCATTAATTATGAGCCATACAGAAGTTATAAAAAGTTTTTTACTTACCTGCTCCGTTGCTGGCGTCCTCGTTCCCATGGTGCCGACTAATTTTCGCCCTCCGATGGCCAAATTAGCCGCGCTTGCGCAGTCCGGGTCTTCTGTAGTCTTCTATGGAGCCGCTCGTGCCAGAGAGCGGCTCCGTGTAGCTCCGCCCCGTCACGTGCCGATTCCAGCCAATCAGGAGGCTGGAATCGGCAGTGGACCGCACAGAAGAGCTGCGGTCCACGAAGACAGAGGATCCCGGCGGCCATCTTCAGCGGTAAGTATTGAAGTCACCGGAGCGCGGGGATTAAGGTAAGCGCTCCGGTAAGTTTCCTTTACTTCCCTGCATCGGGGTTGTCTCGCGCCGAACGGGGGGGGGGGGTTGAAAAAAAAAAAAACCCGTTTCGGCGCGGGACAACCCCTTTAATTTACCCATGAGTTAATTTACTGCAGTTTTAGAAAAAAAATTACTGAGATGACCCCTTTAAGTAGATTGGTGGGCTGCAGTATAAGTTGACACCTCCATGTCCTGGCAAACTAGATGGGCAACAAGAATGACTTTACTAGCTGCTAGCTTGTAGGATGAGGTAGGTGCCAGTGTCAGCATAGGCCAAGGAAGAATTCAACGATGACATAAGTGTATACATTCTGTCGTGGAAGACCGGCAAGAGGGAACAAAGGAGAATATATAAAGGACAGTGTTTTGGCACCTATAGAAGGGAGTATAGTGAAACAGCTTTAGATACCTGGAGAATATGTGGTTATCTGTGAGAGGCCTGTGGTTGGCCTGGGTTTGTCCATTGTGGGAGAACTGGTGGGCTGGAGGCTGGAATCACTGACAGTGTGTAACATCCGAGGAGTGGGCCCACAGCCGAGGAGATAGCGGGGAAGAGAAAGACCTTGTCACATGGCTCTACCATCTCCTCCTCTGGGGGTAGCTCGGGACCCGACCAAGTTACTGCTGGGGGAGATCATAGGGGAAAAGTAATTGGGGGTTACCTTGAGTCCATTTGTCAAACATGATGTTACCGTTCCATCCTCTGCGGTGAAACTTGCTGATGAAATAAAGTAGTCCACACACAGGGAGAACTTTCTGAACAAAACTGGGAACGGTCGGTAATGTCCGTTTACTGTAACTTGACAAAGTCGAAATCACATCAACAGTCTTGGTACAGATACAACAACTCAGAGTGGTGAGACAGGGAGGATTCTCAGGGGAATCTCAGATGATCCACAGTCCAAGTTATCTCTGTGATCCCACTCCCGGCGACTCTTTCTCTCTCGCACTCTCTACCGGTTCACACTCATGTTAGTTGTGTTCTCCTTGCTTGGAAGCGGCTTGTCTCATTCTCAGCACTCAATAGTTGTACCGAGGGTTCCTGAGCAGGCTGGGCCCAGGCTGAACATCAGACCATCACTCGGCCTCCTCCATGCTCCACACACAGACCGACCAGTGTCTGGCTGTCAGACTTCGCTTTTCAGACTCCTACTAGACTGACTACTGCTTTGTACTCGCCCTCATCCTTGCAAACACACACACATATATATATATATATATATATATATATAAAAAACATAGTCACATGACTCACATAACAATATATTTTCCAGACATAACCCAGACATTAACCCATTCAGTACTGCAGAAGTACAATACACATAAATCTAATGCATACTACACATAAGACGCTGACATGAGACATACACAAAACTACAAGTGTGTCATGCATTGGGTCTCAGGAAGTTTAGGTGAGGACCCAGAGAATTTGAGGTGCTGCAGCGGTACCATTCAGGGAGGCAAAGACCGTCCCGGGAGTGCAGGTGGTAAGCTGACTGGGAAATATTGTTAAAAAGACAGTGTGGGCTGTCAGAAAGTTTAGCCATGAGTGGATCCGGGTCTGAGAGGTCTGTCTTGATTGTGGTCAACTTCAGTCTTAAGAGAAGCTGTAGCAGAGGTAATGTGCGCTGTGTGGGACTTCTGCCATGTGGCAAGGCAATAGCATGTGGATTGTGCAGGACCCCTGGGAGAAGTTACAGCTGGGTCAGTATAGGCTGTGAGAGAATTCCAATGAAACCTAACAACACAACGGATCAAAACAAACCCATCAAACATGCATAAACATAACAATACCTAGTTTCATAATGTCTAATATTTTAAACAGCAGCACTATATCAAAGAATAACCAAAAAAAAGATATCACGCCAAAATGACAAATTTATAAGAAATATGTATATCTTAATTAAATACACAATATTATAACATAGTATGATAGGCCGAAGAAAGACCTATATCCATCCAGTTCAGCCTATAACCCACACGTCCTAATCGTAATCCTGAGGAAGGCAAAAAAAAAACCCAGTGAGGTGGAAGCCAATTTTCCCCATTTAAGGGGGAAAAAAAAATCCTTCCTGACTCCAATTTCTCTCTAATGAGAGAATACCTTTAAGCAGACATAGCCCCATATTTCATTAATACGAAATGCATTATATAAAGTGCGAGTGCACAAAAAATTATACTGAACCCATAAAAAGTATATAGGATCTGTGTGGCCAAAAGACCCTTTTGTGTGGCTAAAACCCTTTGTGGCACTTCATCTTATTTAATGCTTTTATACTATAGAACCGCCGGAGCCGGAAGCCCGCAGGGCGGTAGGCGGGAGGCAGGCATGAAAGGGTTAACGGGGAGGAGAGGCGTCATCGGGCGCAGTGGGTTCTGGGAGGGGGCGGGGCCTCAACCGGGAGGTACTATAAAAGGAGCAGAAGCACGGGAGAGGCCCAGAGCGGCGAAAAGAAGAGGAGAAGCAAGCAAAAGAGCACGAAGCAAAGATCAAGCATCGGGAGCGCTGAAGAGGAGCGGCGAGCGCTGAAGAGGAGCGGCGAGCGCTGAATAGGAGCGGCATGCGCTGAAGAGGAGCGGCGAGTGCGAAAGGGGAGCGGCAAGCGCTGAAGTGGAGCGGTGAGCGCTGAAGAGGAGCGGCGAGCGCGGAAGAGGGTCGGCGAGCGCTGAAGCAGGAGCGGCGAGTCGGCAGCAGGAACGGCAGGTGCGGAAGGAGTGACGGAGAAGCGGGATCGGCGGCTGAAGGCGGCGGTTGAAGAGCGGTGAGAAGAGCAAGCCGGGGCGGCGATCGGCAGACGGCGAAGAGGGCAGAGGACGCGCGGCTTACCCGAAGCACCGGAAGTCACGTGGGACCCCCGGACAGCGGCAGAGCAGGAAGACTCCGTCCTGAGCAGTGAAGCAGGAAGAAGAGGAGAGCCAGCAGCGAAAGCAGCAAGGAAGCGCCCGAAGATCGCAGTACCTGAAGAGATGGAGGCGGTCCTTTCCAGAATCCGGGCAGCAGCAGAAGAAAGGGGTCTGGAGTGGCTCTTAGAGCTTTCGGACGAAGCGCTCGGTGCAGCGGCAGGATCTTCAGCGATTGATACCAACGTGGCATCGGCAGCAACACAAGAAGTGGCGGCAGGAAACGCGGAGATGGCGGAAGCAGATCGGGTGGAAGGAAGGAGGTCAACCAGGGGTGCGGGGCCGGCGGCGGCAGCACCAGCGGGGCACGCAAAAGAGCTTAGGCCGCGGAGGGCCCGTGCGCCAGAGAGATTGAGCCCCGAGCACGGTCCCTCACGCAGGCAGAGGATGCAGAGTCTCTCCCCGGCCCCCCCCCCCCGCGTAGTAGGCTCCCCCCGGCAACACCGACAGGCAGGGGGAGCAAGGCGGGGAGAACTCCCGCGAAACGGAGGAGTGCGGCGGACAGCGTGAGGCCCCGTGCTGAGAGGGGGGCGGGGCCAAACGCTAACCTGAATGCAAAGAGCAGAGGGAGAGGAGGTGGCAGCTCTGCAGGATGAGAGCAGCCTTGCAGCGGGTCAGGTGTGGAGCGGCCTGGAACATCTCTGGGTCTGACGGCGAGCGCATCAGGAAGGCGGTGGACATCGACAGAGGTGACCCACGGTCAAGCGGGGCCAAGAAGAACGGAGGCGGTTGCGGTTCCGGCAGAACGGTCGCAGCACGGCGAAGGAGATCAATCGGGAGGTTCGGCGGCTGGTGGGTTCACAGCCCCTACGCAGCCAGGTGAGTTAAGCTCTTTGTACAGTATGTCCAGCAATGTTAGCCGCGCAGCGCATGTGGGGAATAGCGTTGCGCAAGTGGCGGGGGGTAGCGCAGCGACAGGAACCACACCGGGTGTAGGTGGCGAGGCAGGTGCATTGCTGGGGCTTATGTTAGATTTATTGAGAAGGCAGGGGGGGGGGCCACAACCCGTCGCCTGTCGCAGCATGGAGCTCGCCGTGCAGTGCGTCATCCAGCATGGTGGGACCGCTTGCTGGGGGACTGGGGTAGGACAGGCGATGGGATCCATGCAACCCCCCCCGTTGGCGGAGCGGGGGCCCGTAGGGGCCTCACAAGTCACCGGGGAAAGCCTCCAAGCGGGGGCCATGGGGGGTACCACGGAGGTAGGGGCAGCAGCAGGGGTTACAGTGGCGGTACAGACAGAAAAGGACGGGGAGGGTATACGGCTAGATGACAAAGCAAAAGGCGAAGTATACGTCTGCTTTGAGGGACCGCTGGGGGCCCATCTCAAAAAAGAGGTGAGGGAAAAGATTTGGAAGGATGAATATGTTGAGATATTCTCCCTCCTCCCCTTGGAAAAATTCAATTTGGACAAGGGGAAAAGAACGGAGTTTAAGAAAGAGGAGGAGGAGAAGAGGAGATGGCGCCTGATCCCCCAGACGTTCGCTAATTGGCTGCAGGCGTTTGCCATTTTAGCGAGCGTGATAGTCGAAAAAGCGCCGGACAATTGTTCCGGCCTTTTTTGCTATATGGACTCAATAGGTGAGGCATATAGGGTATACGGGGGGCAGACCTGGCTGCGCTATGATGAGCAGTTCAGGCAGCGTAAAGCGGTGCGCCCATCTATCAGATGGGAGCATAAAGACATTGGATTATGGTTGAGAGTAATGGCCCCCGCGCGATTTGGACAGCCCTTTCAGGGCGGTGCCGGGTCGTTCGGCCTGGCCTCTAGTTCGGCAGGAGGTCAGGGGAGCTCAGCGGGGGGAAGTAGGCCTGGGTACTGTTGGCAGTACAATGAGGGGCAGTGCAAGTTCGGTGCAACCTGCAAGTTTCGCCATGCCTGCTCCCATTGTAGCGCAGGGTCCCACGGGGCATCGAAATGTTTCAAAAAAGGGAAAGGAAAGGGTCCCGGCGGTTTTACAAAAAGGGATGACCCCGGTGATTCTGGAAGAGATGGTACCTCATCTAAATAGATACCCTGATAGAGAGAAGGCAGAGTTGCTTTTTAGGGGTTTTAGGGATGGTTTTCACATCCCGCCCCCGTTACATGGGGTCCCCTTTTCGTTGAAAAACTTGCGATCGGCGTTAGATTATCCGGGGGTGGTGACGGAGAAGTTAAAAAAGGAAGTGAGCTTGGGGCGCATGGCGGGGCCGTTTAAAGAACCGCCGGTGCAAGATTTCGTGGTGTCTCCTTTGGGAGTGGTTCCAAAGAAGGAGCCGAATAAATTCCGGCTGATTCACCACTTATCGTATCCAAAGGGCGCATCAGTGAACGACGGAATAGACCCTGAGCTATGTTCGGTGGTGTATACGTCGTTCGATGCGGCGCTTCAGTGGATTAGAAAGTACGGGAAAGGAGCATTGATGGCGAAGGCTGACGTTGAGTCGGCTTTTCGCCTGCTCCCGGTAGCACAGGAAAGCGTTAGGTTGTTGGGGTGTTTTTGGGAAGGGAGTTATTTTGCAGATCGTTGTTTACCCATGGGATGTTCCATCTCATGTGCATACTTCGAAGCATTTAGTTCATTTGTAGAATGGGTGGTGAAGGATACGGCGGCTGTGCAGTCGATCATTCATTACCTGGATGATTTTTTGTGTGTGGGGCCCGGGGGAACGCCAGTTTGTGCGAACTTGCTGGGCACCTTACAGTGGGTGGCGAGGCGGTTCGGGGTGCCGTTAGCACCCGACAAGACGGAGGGGCCCACTACATGTCTAAGTTTTCTGGGCATCACCATTGATTCAGTGGCAATGGTGTGTCGTTTACCAGAAAATAAGTTGTGTGACTTACGAGAGGAGGTACGCGCGGCGCAGAGAGGGAAAAAGATCACGCTAAGAGGGCTGCAGTCACTGTTAGGCAAGCTGAACTTTGCCTGCAGGATCATGCCCATGGGCCGGGTGTTTTGTAGACGGTTGGCGTCAGCAACGGCGGGGATTCGCGCACCACACCATTTTATCCGTTTGGGGGCCAGTCACAAGGCAGACCTTGCAGTGTGGTCCACCTTCCTTGAAAAATATAATGGCAGGTCGGTAATCATAGGTGAGGTCAGCAATAATGTGGACTGGGAGTTATATACTGATGCGGCAGGGAGTGCAGGGTTCGGGGCCTATTTTCAGGGTAGATGGTGCGCGGGGGAATGGCCGGAGCGGTGGAAGCAAGAAGGATTGGTACGGAACTTAGTGCTATTGGAGCTATTCCCAATAGTGGTGGCCATCACGCTGTGGGGTGACCACTTCCGTGATAAAAAAGTAAAATTCCACTGCGATAACATGGGGGTGGTGCAGGTAATTAACAGCCTTTCGGCATCATCCCCCCCTGTGGTAAACTTGCTGCGTCAGTTAGTGCTCCAAGCATTGTCATTGAATATGTGGGTAGTGGCGGCTCACGTTCCAGGTGTCGAAAATTCAATTGCGGATGCTCTCTCTCGGTTTCAGTGGGAGCGGTTCCGGACACTGGCGCCGGGTGCACAGCTGGTGGGGAGAGATTGCCCGGATCAAATCTGGAACGTGGTAAGCGAGCAGTGGGGGGCCTGATAGAGCGGTCACTGGCTCGGCGAACTAGGGCAGCGTATGGCGCAGCATGGCGGGAGTAGGAGGAATGGTTGAGGAAGGGGGGGGGGGCACATTCAGAGGACGATAGAGTAGGCCTGCTGTTGAGCTGGTTGGGGAGAAGCGCGGAATTGGGGAGGTCAGTGGCACAAGTTAATCAATTTATAGCGGGTATAGCATTTGGTTTTAAGTTAAGGGGGGTGGGGGATGTGACAAAAAATTTTTGGGTAAAACAGGCATTAAAGGGTTTAAGGAAAGGTAGGGGGAGTTTAGACACTAGGTGGCCGGTTTCCTTTGACGTCTTGGAGAAATTGGGTAGAGCATTGGACATTGTGTGCGGGAGTGAGTCTGAGAGGCGGTTGTTCAGGGTAGCCTTTTCACTGGCATTTTTCGGGGCATTTAGGATAAATGAGTTGGTGTCTCCCAGCAGGACTTCCGGGGGCGGGTTGCAGGTAGGGGACGTAAGGGTGATAGAAGGGAGGTTGGAGTTGCGGATTCGTCGATCTAAGACGGACCAGCAGGGTCGGGGACAGGTAATCCAGCTAGGCGAGGTGCCAGGGGCCTTTATGTGCCCTAGGAGGACATGGGAGCAGTATAGTGGAGGGTTAGAATCTCGGTCAGGCCCCTTGTTGCGCCATGAGAATGGCCAATTCTTATCCCGTTTTCAATTTATAGCAATATTTAAGCAGGCATTGGGGGTAGCGGGGTTTGACAAAGAGCAGTTTGGGTCACACTCATTTAGGGTGGGAGCAGCAACGGAGGCGTCAGTAAGGGGCATGGGAGTGGAGGCGATAAAGAGAATAGGTCGTTGGGAGTCAGGACGTTTTGAATCCTATGTACGCCCCCACCTGCTTTAAGCCTAGGGGTGGGGGTGGGGGGGACATATAGGGGCGGTTGTTAACAAATTGTATCGTTGTTTTTGTTTTGCAGATGGTCAACCAGCCTTAGTATGGATCTTGGGCCATTCATATGTATTCTGGGGGGTGGAGAGAGCGGGGGTGCGGGCCAACGGTAGACAATTAAGGTTCCCGAAGAGTGAAGCACTAATTAGGTGGTTGGGGATTAGAGGCTTGTCGTGGGGCACTGTTTTAGAGGAGGTGGAAAGGAGGGTGAGATGGGATAGGGCACCGGACGTATTGGTGATACATGCGGGGGGGAATGACTTGGGAAAGAGGAGATTTAGGGACCTATCGAGGGACATTCGGTATGACTTCCTTAGGTTACAAGCATCATACCCGGGTGTAGTGGTGGTTTGGTCCGAAGTGGTGCCAAGGAAAGTGTGGAGGGGGGCGCTTTCAGAAAAGGGCCTAAACAGAGCGAGAGTGAAGCTAAATAAAGAAGTCTCGCGATTTGTGGAGGAAAAAGGGGGAATATCGGTGCGGCACATAGACCTGGAGAAAGGTATTGGCAACTATTGGAGGTCAGATGGCGTCCATCTGAATGAGATCGGGATGGACTTATGGATGGAGGGCTTGCAGGAGGGCATTGAGCGCGCGCTGTTGGTGTGGAGGGCGGCGCAGGCTCAAGGGGGTCGAGCCTCGCTTGCTGTGGCGGGGGAGGGAGAGGGATCCTTGGAGCCCGTATAGAAGGTAGTGGGGGAATGGCAGGGGCTACATAGCCCCCTTTTCCCCTCCTTTGCCGTAATTTGTGGCCTGTCGCCTCCGGGGTTACAGGGCGGAGCCCTGATAGTCGGGGGGTGAGGCTAGCCAGGGGTGGCTAGCCGGCCTCGGGGTCGGTAAGAGACGGCGGCCGGAGGTTAAGGGAGAGTGTCGTCGGTCTCCCGAGTCTGCCGACCTGCGGCGGGAGGAAAAGTTAGAAAAGGTTCGGGGATAGCGTCGCCTGAGTCAGCCAAGTTGCGGCGGGTGGCCGGGACAGCTATCCCCTTGTTGGTGTGAGGCGGCAGGATGTGGTAGAGACAGGGGGTGGGCTCCAAGGTCCTCTTCCAGGTTTACATTTGAGGGATATTGTTATTATTGAGGTTGGGGGTGAAATAAGTTTAAATGTATTAATGTTGTTTGTGATAATAAAATGGCTGCTGTGGCCAAATTTATCCAACAGATGTTGTCGGTGGTTTGTGCGGCGAATGGTAGGTGGGGAAATGGTAAGGGAAGGTCATAGCAGCGACAACTCCGTTATACCCGGGTCAAGAACCGCCGGAGCCGGAAGCCCGCAGGGCGGTAGGCGGGAGGCAGGCATGAAAGGGTTAACGGGGAGGAGAGGCGTCATCGGGCGCAGTGGGTTCTGGAAGGGGGAGGGGCCTCAACCGGGAGGTACTATAAAAGGAGCAGAAGCACGGGAGAGGCCCAGAGCGGCGAAAAGAAGAGGAGAAGCAAGCAAAAGAGTCCCACCCGCCCGCCCTAGAGGAAGCAAGAGGGGGGAGGTGGGGGTCAGGAGAAGGAGATCTTGTCATAGCAGCGGGGGAGGGAGAGGGATCCTTGGAGCCCATATAGAAGGTAGTGGGGGAATGGCAGGGGCTACATAGCCCCCTTTTCCCCTCCTTTGCCGTAATTTGTGGCCTGTCGCCTCCGGGGTTACAGGGCGGAGCCCTGATAGTCGGGGGGTGAGGCTAGCCAGGGGTGGCTAGCCGGCCTCGGGGTCGGTAAGAGACGGCGGCCGGAGGTTAAGGGAGAGTGTCGTCGGTCTCCCGAGTCTGCCGACCTGCGGCGGGAGGAAAAGTTAGAAAAGGTTCGGGGATAGCGTCGCCTGAGTCAGCCAAGTTGCGGCGGGTGGCCGGGACAGCTATCCCCTTGTTGGTGTGAGGCGGCAGGATGTGGTAGAGACAGGGGGTGGGCTCCAAGGTCCTCTTCCAGGTTTACATTTGAGGGATATTGTTATTATTGAGGTTGGGGGTGAAATAAGTTTAAATGTATTAATGTTGTTTGTGATAATAAAATGGCTGCTGTGGCCAAATTTATCCAACAGATGGTGTCGGTGGTTTGTGCGGCGAATGGTAGGTGGGGAAATGGTAAGGGAAGGTCATAGCAGCGACAACTCCGTTATACCCGGGTCATGTGTATTCAATAAAGATTTATATACTTCTTATAAAGTTGGCATTTTGGCACAGTTTCTATTTTCTTTGTTATTCTGTGAGAGAATTGTAAACCAATTTATAGCTGGAGGTTGGCTTCTCTGTGGCCTGTTAGGTCCAGTCTGGCAAAGAGGACTGGTGGAAGACAGAAGGAGAGGTTAGCCTAAGGGACTCTGGGAAGTGAAATCAAGTAAACAGATTAGTACAGTATCTCCCCTCCTGAATAAGGAGAAGCATTCAAGCATTGCATGTTGTATTGCAATTTATAATTTATCTGTGTCAAGTTAAGGCCTGCACATGTAAGGGTGTGGCTACACGGGTTAAATTTCCCCTCCCTCACAAACTCAGGGTCCTGTGGAGCTTAGGTCCGTTAAGGACTGTGAGGCCCTGAGGTCTATGTAGACCTGGTGCTGATCTGTGAGAGACCCGGAAGCGTGGAGTGGACAGGGGGTAGTCGGCCCCTCGCTCTTTGCCTGTTGGGGAGAAGTCACCTTTCTGGAAGGCCCTCTGGAAGAAGCAGTATGCGTTGCTGTGTGCACTGTGACTTACAACAGTGCGAAGTTACAGATGATATTCTCGATTGGGTGTATGCTGAATATGTTTGCTATACTATGCTGAAATAAACACTGGAGGAAGCAACATTTGGACTTTACCCAGTGTTTCTGGATGTCATTGTGGTGCTGCCACCCATGGGCAGGGGAAGGAAAGTGAGAGATCCCGGGCAAGTAACCCCACTTGCCACAGTGGTCTGTGAAGTAGTTCAAGTGTTATCTGCAACCATCAAGCAGAGTAGGCCATAAAGTGTGTTTTGCAACTATCAAGTTTTGTAACACTGTTGTGAAAAAGTAGTAAAGTCATCTGTTTAATTGAAACATTCTGCCATCTTTTTTATAAGGGGGAACCCACCACTAGGCACCCTTCACAAAAATATCTGTAAGTAATACTGCATATTTTCTTCCGGTTTACCAATACTCAGTGTTCCATTCATACCTCCCACATTTTATGAGTTTGCAGAGCAGAAAGTATAAATAGTAGGGAAATGAAACTACAGGAAATGTAAAAGTAACTCAAATTATTTTTTTTCTGGCACACACTAATAAACCTTTTCTTTAGTAGCATGAACAATATTCACTCTGTACATTTTTTTTGCCACATTCTCTCCAACATGTCCACCGTTACAGTAGCATTCATATCACAGATGCAAGTTTGCAAATCTGGTCGATTGTTCACTGTAGTCACAAATACATGGTCCTTCATGTAACCCCAGAGAAAGAAATCCAGCGGAGTACGATCTGGTGGAAGGGGGCAACCAGATTAGATTGCATGTGGAGGACCAATCTGGAAAGATGTTATTCAAGGAACTTCAAGCATCGGTACTCCAATGTGGGTGAGCCCCATCTTTCTGGAAAATGATGTTAGGTTGCAGATCAGCTATTTGGGGATACAGAAACTGCTCCAACATGTGAAAGTATACAGGGCCAGTTACTGTACATTCACTGGGAAATAAATCGACCTAGAATCCTGTCTTATTACACAACACCAAACATTCAATTTTGGGCTATCTTGGGGACATGTTCTCTGCAGACATTGGGAGTTTTGTCTTTTTGTTCTCCATATCCACATATTATGCTGATTGACATATTCTGACAGATAAAATGTGGCTTCGTCTGAGAACAAGTGTTGCGTTTCCAGCATTAGGTTAGAGTCCTGGGCACACAAATGAGGTCTGTCAAGCCAGAGTTGGTAGACGGAGATGTCAAAGCAGCACAGAGGATTAAGCAGAGATGTGGTCAGGAAACAAGCCAGGGGTCAATACATGGAGAGGTCAAAGCAGCAAAGAGGATTTAGCGGAGACGTGGTCAGGAAACAAGCAAGGGGTCAATACACGTTGATGTCAATCTTCTTATTGAAGGCAACAAAGGAGGAGAGCTTGGTTAAAGGCTGGTAGGCACAATAAACATGCAAGGAATGAGGGAACAGGGCAGGTTTATATAGGAAGCTAATTGGGCAAGGTACAAGACACGGGGTGAACTTAGACAGGGAAACATGGAGCCAGAAACATGAAATAGGAGACAAGGGGCAGGGAACATGAGACTAGGAATCAGGGGAGCTATCCAGCATGCTGAATAGCTCAGTCAGTAGAAGCACCAATTGGAGCACAAGAGGGCGCAGGTTTGAGTCCTGACAACAGCACCCCCTTCCTCTCCAGGATGGCCTATAGACACCCCAGGAGTTGGCTTTTCCAGGTACCTCTGGTGAAATTCTTGCATGAGTCTGGGGGCATGGACACTGGACACTAGCTCCCAGTAGTTTTCCTCTGGCACATATCCTCTCCATTTTATCCATTTTTTCCAGTGGATCCTTGAATCGAAGATCTTCTCCACAATGAATTCATCTTGTCCTTGAATTTTTACTGGAGGAGGAGGCAGCTGCTGTCTTCCCGTGAAGGTGTTCTCTCAAAAAGGTTGCAACAGGGACACATGAAAAACTTGGTGCATTTTCAGGCTGCCCGGGAGCTTCAATCGGAATGCCACTTGACTGATCCTTGCTATGATTGGGATTGGTCCAATGAATTTTTGCTCAGGTTTGGGAGAGGGTATGTGAGCCTTCAGGTTCTTGGTTGATAACCACACCTTTTTTCTAACCTAGACGGTAGGGGCAGCTTGGCGGTGTTTGTCCAATGCGTTCTTGTAGGCATCTTGGGCTTGCTGTAAAGTTTCCTTTAACTTCTTCTGAGTTTAAGACAACAGTGTCAGTCTGTGGGTGACAGTCAGGACAGGAGTATTGATAGGGAGGCCAGGAATAAAAACAGGATGTATACCGTAATTGGCATAGAACAGACTCTGGGCGGTGGAACTGTCTTTGGCATTATTGTAGTTGAACTCTGCCGTTGGTAAATTGTCCACCCAGTCGTCCTGAAGATGGGAAATGAAGCAGCAAAGATATTGCTCCAGCGTCTGCTTCGTTCTTTTGGTCTGGCCATTAGATTCAGGATTAAAAGCAGAAGACAGATTCACAGTGATTTCTGGGGGTGTACAGAAGTGCTTCCAGAACCATGATGTAAACTGAACCCCTCTGTCAGAGACCACATCATCAGGAATTCCATGTAGTCGGAATACTTCCTGGATCATCAATTTCCCAGTGTGCTCAGAGTGGAAATTCCTTTTATGGGAATGAAATGGGTCATCTTCGTAAGTTGGTCTACTACAACAAGGATGGTAGTAATTTCTTTCGAGAGGGGCAGATCCACAATGAAGTCCATAGATATAGATCCCCATGGCCTGATTGGGACTTGAAGTGGTTACAGAAAACCCAGAGGGTGAGCCCCTGGCATCTTGTTTCGAGCACATGTGTCCCAAGAGGTGACATACCTCTTCACATCACCACCCCTGCAGTCAGGCCATCAGAAGGAATGAAGCAAGAGTTCCAAGGTTTTCGTGACCCCAAGATGACCGGCAAGCTTGGAATCATGGACCAGTGTAAGGACTTCGAATCGACCAGCATCAGGAACATATAGCTGGTCTTTTCACATCCAAAGTCTATTCTTAAAAGAAAGCTCCACATCCTTAGAAGGAAGACTCAAGAAAGGGTCATTTTCGTATCCTTCTTTCACCTTTGTTAGTAGGTCCTCTGAGTGCAGAATACCCAGAATATTTTGGGGGGGACAAAATAGTGCAGTCTGTGTTTGGCCCTCCTTCAGATCCAGTACAAGTCCTGGACAAGGCATCCGCCTTGCCATTTCTGGAACCAGGCTGGTATGATACAATAAAGTTGAACCTGGAGAAAAACAAGGCCCATTGTCTCGCCAATAACCTCTTGGCTGTACAGAGAAATTCTAAGTTCTTATGGTCAGTAAGAACTGTTGCTAGATGATGGGATCCTTACAGGAGGTGTCTCTATTCGATAAAAGTGACCTTGATGGCCAAAAGCTCTTTGTTCCGAATGTCGTAGTTTTTCCTCCACGAGTGATAAGGTATAAGACAGAAATAAACAAGGATGTAGTTGCATCCTGTCTCCGGCTCCTTGTGACAAGATAGCTCCAACAGTCAGAAAACAACAAGTGAACAGCGCCTTGTACTTCGGTACCATCTGATTTTATCTATGTATATATACAAGAAGAGACTCATCTGGTATCCAGTGGGGGTTCCTCATGAGAGTACAACCCGCTAGCACCTCTTGTCCCGGTCAGACATGTACACAATTAGCCGCACTTGGATCCCGTCCTAATCCAGGTATTCCAGAGAGGCGTCCAGGAGAATATGTCTCCTATTCTCTAGGGGGCATGTTTGTAGACAAATCCAAAAGGTAAAAAAGGAAACATTCTCCGCACTTGGTGGATCGGGGAAAGAAATGGGCCGTTGTAGCTATTACATATTTTATTTATAACAAATATACCCGTTTCAGCTCAATATGTGCCTTTCTGCAGCATACAATTCGTGTCATATACAATGGTATTTATAAGTGCTAAAAACTTACTCATTAGCATGTTCATTCCTCTGCACAGAACGCCAGTGCTGGTAGCTGTGGCGCAGAGTCTAAGCTCTTGCCTACGACCTGAAGGTTGCAAGGTTGCATAATTCCTGATTCAGGTAGCCAGCTCAAGGTTGACTCAGCCTTCCATCCTTCCGAGGTCGGTAAAATGAGAACCCAGCTTGGTGGGGGGTAACAAATAATAATTACCTGGGGTTTACGTATAAGGAGGAGTTATTGGATGGTGACGTATATTGTTCTGGATGGAACGCAATGTGCGTATCAATGATTATTTGATCGCTCCTGGAGAGCATCGTGCAGTCTATAGAAATGTGGTGACGTCACTGCTAAATCAGCAAAGGTTCAATGATAGAAGAGAACTCTATGTTCATTACTGACCGATAACAGTTAAACTTGGTAGCCTCTTTGAATGTAGGATACCTTTTCTTATAAAGCAACCGGCGGTGGTTCTTTGTTTAAATTAGACTTTTTATGATATGTTCATTATCTATCTATAACCATTGGCATCAGTACCTTGTTTTCGTACCGGATTTCTTTTTTATAAAAAACATATAAAAACATTGGGCAAAATAAAATTAGAAACCACTATTTTCAAGATATTTTTGTCTAGCTAAATTGTTGAGGAAAAAATGGCCTAAAATGAGTTCACTTTCTTTTCGTACCTGCAGGGGCTTTGCTCGCCAAGTGTTTGGTTTGTTTGTTGTTCATAATTCAGATCACTGATTATATAAAAAATTCATTATATAATACAAACAGCAGCGTCAGAGGAATCAACAGCAAAGGGCAACTCCGGGTTTGGGTGGACCAACACTGGTGCAGTTGAGTTTCTCTAAGGCGACCTGCACCTCCAGGGACATTGTGATTTCTTCGTAAGGGAGGTGATAGGTGAGATGATCCTTGAGAAGTCTTCTATAAATCTTCTGTAGAAATTTGCACATACGATAAGTTTCTCGGAATGGGCCAATCAACAACGACTTTAATCTTGTTGGGGTCAATACTCAGTTATCTGAAGAGATAACATATCCCACGAACTGCACCCAGGTTTGTTCAAATTCACATTTCTCTAGTTTGATGTAGAGATGATTCTTTTGAAGTCGTTTCAAGACCAACTGGACGTGCCTGCAATGTTCCTCCAAGTTATAAGAAAAGATAAGGATGTCATCGAGATATGCCACCACAAATTGGTCCAACATGTCTCAAAACACGTTCTTAATAAAGTGCTGGAAGGTGGCAGAAGCATTGCAAAGACCGAAGGGCATTACCAGGTAGTCAAAATGTCAATACCTCATTCTAAATGCAGTCTTCCACTCATTCCCTGGGCAAATCCGCATAAGGTTATAAGCCGCACTTAGATCTAGTTTAGTGAAGATCTTAGCAGAACAGGGTCTCTCCAGTAATTCCGGAATTATGGGGGGAGGATAGCGATTTTTAATTGTAATCTTATTTGACTCCCTGTAATCAATACATGTCCACAGGGTTGAGTATTTTTGTCCGAAGAATATGGGTGCCTCAGCTGGAGAGGAAGAAGGTCGAATTAAATCTTTCTTCAAGTTCCTTCAACTCCTGTTCCAAAAGATTGTAGATTGGTCCAAATGCAATAGTTGGTCCAGCAATTCTACTGGACAATCATATGGCTGATGAGGTGGTAGTTGACCAGCCTTCTCTTTGCTGCGGACATCCCTGAACAATTGGTACTGAGATGGTTACTTTTCGCAGGTCTGAGGACAAACCTCGGAGTCTTGCACTGGTTTGGGGACAGACGGCGCCATCTGAGAGTTCTCCGTCCAGTACTCTGAAGGGAAGGCAATTGTCATTGACTCCCAGTTGATGGAGGGGTTATGAGTAGAAAACTGGGGGATCCCAAGGATCACTGGAAATTTAGGAGAGGAAATGAGCTGGAAGCTAATTGTTTCTTGATGGTCAGGTTCTATGTGGAGTTCTAGTTCGATTGTCTCCTGTGTGACCGGTCCCAAGGATAAGGGTGACCCATCCACAGTTTTCATATCAATATATATAGGCTTAGGTCTGTTTGTAATGTCATTGTCAAGAGCGGATCTTAAGTCCATGAAGTTTCCTCCTGCTCCCGATTCTAATATCGCTGAGCACTGTATCTACTGGCTTCCCGTTAAGACCTCTATGGGGATGACAAAATGGAGGACAGGTCTTCACGACGTCATTGCTTACAGGCGAAGAGGCTTTTATGGCGGCATCCAACTGTCTTGCAGTTTCTGAGTTAGTCGTGATCTTGACATTGGCTAAGGCGAGAGTCCTTTGGAACTTATTTGGGTAGTTCAAAGCATAATGTCCTGGGTTCCCACAATAAAGACACAAGTTTTCAGCATGGCTAAAAACATATTTTTCAGTGATGGAAAGGGGTTTATGGATGACCTCGATCTGCATTGG
The DNA here is from genome assembly GCF_035609145.1 of Eleutherodactylus coqui. Taxonomy (NCBI): domain Eukaryota; kingdom Metazoa; phylum Chordata; class Amphibia; order Anura; family Eleutherodactylidae; genus Eleutherodactylus; species Eleutherodactylus coqui. The sequence continues at coordinate 479,864,788 of NC_089837.1, forward strand.
TTCCAGTGTGGCTTTAGTCCTTAACTAACGATGCAACATGGATTGACTGAAGGAATAGGTAGGGTTATTTCCAAAACCCCACAGTTTCTCCTTCTGTCGCCCAGAAAGCCTCTGGTCTATTTGGACATACAGCTAAATGAAATCTTCCAAAGAACCAAGAGTCTCCACTTTGGCAAGCTCATACTTTACACACTTAGATAATCCCCGCCAAAACTGACTCTATTGTGCAGTAGGGTTCCACGTAATCTGTGGCTCAGCAATGGAATTCTGCCATGTATTCGGCAACAGAGCGTTGTTCTTTCCGTAGGCTATGTAATTTTATTTCTGTGGTGGCACAGGGGTTTGGGTCATCGAAGACTTGATACATAGCTGTAATAAAGGTGTTGAGGTCCTTGAGCAGATTACTATTGTTTTCCACATACGGTGAGGCCCATGCCAATGCTTCATCCGACAGGTGGTTAATAATTTATTTATAATAATTACTATAATAAACAGGACTTTCTTCCTGTCGCTGGTAAATGGAGTTTGTTTCATTTGAAAGTACTGGTTGCGGTCTCCACCAAACTTGGATGGTAGTGGCATGGAGATATCAGCATGTGAACGGTGCAATTACCGAGTTGTCTCTGCAGGAAGTCCACTTCGTTTTCCAGGGCCGTAACCTTCTCTTAATAGGTGGCACAGAATTCCTGTAGTTCAGCGACCTGTTTCTTCAAGGTGGCTACTGTAGGCTTCATTTTGGGCGTGTTTATTTTGTAGCCTTTCCGGCACTAGGGTGGAGTCCTTGGAACAGCCAACGAGGGTGGGCAATGAGGTCGGACAAGCCGGGGTTGGTACACGTAGATGTCAAAGCAGCACAGAGGATTAAGCGGAGACATGATCAGAAATAAGCCAGTGTCAATGCATGGAGAAGTCAAAGCAACACAGAGAATTAAGCAGAGATGTGGTAAGGAAACAAGCCAGAGGCCAGGCTGGTAAGCACAATAAACATGCAAGAAATGAGGGAACAGGGCCAACTTTATATAAGCAGCTAATTGGGGAAGTTACATGATATAGAGTAGACTTAGACAATGGAACATGGAACAGGAGACACTGGATGAGGAACACGGGACTAAGAATCACCGCTTGGAGCACGAGAGGTTGCAGTTTCAAGTCTTGACAGCAAGATGTTTCCAAGAAAGTGACTATCTGGTACAATTAAGCATTTTGCTAGCAAATTTCTGTCCACATGGCTTGTCATCTGGCTTTAATTGTTGAACAATTTGGCTTTATAAGGACTACGGACTCACCTATGCTGTACTCAATGCACTATCGTTGACAGTATGTTGAATTGTCCTAATGCTTGGCAAGTTGATTTACGCGGACTTCTCTTAAACCCCACTTGAATTTCTTGCACCTTCTCATTGGAAATACTTCAACAAGCTCCTCCAAACTGCTTTAGAACACTTCCAGTCATGAAAAACATCTGGAGCCGCACCATAATTTTTTTCCCATCAGATGTACCTCTTCTTGTTGGCAATTTATTTGCACTGAAATGGTTGATTTTGTTTCGGCATACCACATACTGTTTGTGCATGCTGTTGTGGAGTCACCATTTTGCTTCATACAACCGTGTTGCTGAGTAGTGAGGGAGAACTTCAAAATTAGACAAAATTAATGAAACAAAATATCTGATTTATCAAAACTATTTAGCAGTAAAACTGTGTTGCCTATAGCAACCAATTGCAGCACAGCTTGTACTTTTCCAGGGAACGTTCATAGAGACTTTTTTTAATACACTGTGTGATTCCATTTGGGGGTTCCTTCCTAGCTGCTGAAAACAGCACTGTGATGGACATTCTGAATGAAAACGAGTAGAACAATCCACTTGTATTGTGAAATGGACATCACTTTGGTTTCCGTTTTACGAGGCTTCCATTCATTTCTGTTTTATTTGGAGTACAGAATAACGTTGTCAACTAAGCTATTCTATACTCCCAAAAAATGGAAACAAATGGAAAACTTGTAAAATAGACACTAAAGCCGTGTCCGTTTCACAATAAAAGTAAATAATTCTGTTTGTTTCCGTTTGGGGGTTCCATCATAGTGTTCTTTTTAGCAGCTGTGACGGAACCCCCAAATGGAATCACACCACGGGTTAAAAAATACTGGGTAAACGCTACTTTATACTGCCCTGGTAAAAGCTAAGCTGTGATTGGCTCCTATGAGCAACAAGGACAATTTTACTACCCTGTTTCCCTGAAAATAAGACATAGCATGATTTTCCAGAATTTTTGAGGATGCAAAGTGATTTTTCAGGCTTTTTGAGGATGCTTGAAATATAAGCCATACTCGAAAATTAAGCCCTGCTAACAGTTAATTTAAAAAGTCAATTTAAATAGTGTCCAGGCAGCTATACATGTAAAAAAAAGTTAAACCTTTTTGAACAAAAAATAATATAAGACACTGTCTTATTTTCGGGGAAACACGGTATTAGACAAGTTTGATAAAGGAGACACAAAATTCTTAGAATTTTCGTTTCATCTAGCGCTAATTACAATCAATCATTCAACATAATTTTCACGCATTGATTGATTGAAACGTGGGAGGTTTGAATGGAACACCCTGTATATAGCCTTTTTAATTTCAGAGTGGAACTAATCTTTAAGTTTATCATATACTTTAGGTAATCTAATGTGTATTGGCACAGACTGAGTGTCCATTAACCCATTGGCGTAACTATAGAGGGTGCAGGGGATGCGGTTGCACCCGGGCCCAGGAGGCTTAGTGGCTCATAAGTCAAGTCCTCACTTCTCCATATAGGGAGCCCATTACTATGAATAAAGCATTATAGTTGGGGGCCCTGTTACAGATTTTGCATTGGGCCCAGGAGTTACACCTCAGCCTTAACCCCTTAGCGATATCCATACATGTACAGCGAATGTGCGCAGGGTTTGTATGGAGCCGGCTCAGGAGCCAAGCCCGCTACATACGCAGCAAGTGCCAACTATAAAAACCAGCTGCCACCTTTCCTAACTGAGATAACTCGAGCCGCAGCCACTAGTCCTTTAGATGCACAAATGGCTTGACAAAGTGACGGCTCCTTCTGTCCCTTGAGACCTCCACCACAACAAGATCATAGAGTGCCGTTCAGTTGCCATGGCAGACCGTGGCCTAGTGGAGGCTCCATAGATTTAAGCCTATTAAGCCCTATTTACAGTGCCATTAAAAGTACAATATACTGTAATACTGAAGTAGTTCAGCACACTATACAAGCAGCCAGATGATCGCAAGTTCTGGGACCCAAAAAATAAACATTTTGTAAAAATTCTAAAAAATATTATAAGTTAAATAAAACCCTTTTCCCCATTTTCAGCTATGAAACCAAACAAAAAAATCAACTGAGTGGCCATCACCAAATCCATAAAAGTACAAACTATTAAAATACTACTTCATTTGTCTTGCACAATTAATACTGTCACAGAAAAAAACCCACAATGCCAGAATTACACTTTTGTGGTCACCCTGCCTTGAATTAAAACAAAATTGTATGCACCCCGAAAATAGAACTACAGCTCACCCTGCAAATAACAATTCTTAATGCAGGTCCATTAAGGCCAGCTGCACACAAACGGGTTGGAACCCACATACGGTTGCCCTCAGTGGACTCCAACCCTGTGCCGGCCGGCGACCCTGCGTACCTGTCAATTTTTTTCTTTAGCTGTACTGTGGATGGCTGCGGCGAGCCACCGTCAGACATGCAAATCAAGATGACAATCATCGAATGGCTGTGATTGGTTCATTGAGCACTGGCTCTGATTGGCTGAGCCGTGGCCCTCGAGAACCAATCAGGGGCAGCGCTTCCTGGAGGCAGGGTTTTTGAAACCCCTGACCGGGAAGCGCTCCCTGAAGACTACAAACAAGTATTAAGCTGCAGAGGAGATGCGCGGGGAAGCGGACAGCGCCTCTTAGGTGGTGTATTGTTTTTTGGGCGTTTTGTTCATGCAGCTAGGGCTTATTTTTGGTATAGGGTTTATATTTCAACCCCCCCCCTCCCTCTCGAAAGTCCTGACAAAAGAGTGCTACAAAGTCACATGACTTAGTAGCTACACAAAATCGCCTAATAGCTGATCTCTGGGGATCCCACGCAGCAGATCTCTGCTAACCAACTATTATTCATGTTCCCTAAGGAACCCCTATGAAGTGTCCGTCACTGGTAATTGCATGCACAGCTACCACCAAAATCATTGTAAGCTGTGCCTGCAATTACCAGCACCGGCCACTACACTGTGTTATAGCGCTGATAGCAGGAGCCCAGACAGCTGATCGCCGAGGCTTCCAAGCCACAGGTCAGGTCATCAATAGAAATTGCCCAGTAAAAACACTTTTAAGTGTCATATTATTTATCCCATGCGGTGCCGCTGCCCCCCTCCATCCCCCCCAAAAAACCTTAATAAAAAGTTATTAAAACATGAAAACGAAAAGAAAAAAAAAGGTCAAGTCCTCAAAGTGTTAACGTCTGCTATAGTATGATTCTTCAGCAGAATGTGAATGAAATAATTCATATTGTCACTGATACATTCACAAATGTTGATGAAAAAATAAAAGGTCTTTAAAATGTTTTCTAGGAGACATCATGAACGAAGTGTCGGTCCTCCGTCTGCCGGTGGAGGAGGACGTAAATGAAGTGGTCCATGGCTTGGAAGGGGCAGCACTAAAACACAGTGACAGCCGCATGCCTTTTCAGGTAATGAGAAATAGCGCAATATCACAATAATATCTGTTTGAGCTTCCGATGATCAATGTGTTTCCAAATAAATGTATATTAGATCATAGAACATACTTCTCATCTACGAATACTGCTTGTTCGGTTTTAGGCTTCTGAGCCCGTGTTATCCATAGGACATAGGTTTACCTCCATTTGCAGGAACCCCTTCCTAGCTAGGACGTAAACTCATGTGCTGTGGTAGTAAGGGGTTAATTTTGCCAGATTTTCTTACAGCCATGTTCCAAGCAAATAGTATTAGGCTGCTATTACTGTTTTCTCAACAACTGCCTGGCAATTTGCGTTATGACGTAATACGTGGTACATTTCGTGTATTACGCATAATAGACCCCATTGCTCTCTATGGGCGCGTAAAAAAAAGCCGCACAATGTAATTGCATATGTGCTGAGTTTAATACACAACGCCACTAAGAGGCAGAGCGGGGAATTACAAAAAAAGAAAAGAAACAAGTCAGACTGCGCATGACAGCGTGCGTGAGATACGCTGTCACGCATAGTGCACAATCACTGCCCTACGCAGCGATAACTGGCTTACCGTCGGTTCACACAGAGGCAAAAATCGCATTTTCATTCATGCGATTTTTGAGCGTCGGTGATGCTTTTTCCTGAAAATAATCCCGTACCGCTGCCACCGCGATTTTTTCTCATGATTGACAATAGGAGTTTCTAATGTAAATAATGTATCGCACAAAAATTCGTGTGTTGCGATGCGATAAATCAGCGGCTCCTTAGGGAAACATGGGTGAGAAAAGAAAAAAATAAGTAAATCGCAAAACGCTAAAAATTAGGGCAGGCAGCTATTTCCAAATCTGACATCGCAGGACAGAAAATATCGCAAATGGGAATGAAGCCATTGAAAAGCATGGGTTTCATAAGTCAGCGTTTTCTCGCACCTCTTAAAAATCATGCACATTTTCCCGCAAGTGTGAAGGCAGCCTAAGGGCGCCTACCCACTGGCGTTGCCGCTTTTCGTGTGTGAAAAACGCAGCGTTTTCCGCATGTTTTTCGCGGCTTTTTCGTTAATTTCCATTGACAATCATGGGTGCATTAAGAGAAAAATAAGGAGACATATGCAACTGACAGTTCCTATGTTAAAAATTGCAACGGACCGGAAAAAAACCCCCCAATGGACAAGAACACATTCTATACTAATTGCTCTTCAGAAAAAACGCAAAAGACAATTTAGCATCGCAGGAAAAAAACGCCAGTGGGTAGGAGCCCTAAGGTTTACTAAAACGTCAGTATTTTTTATTAAAATTTTGTAAAACAAAACCAGGAACGGGTTCAAAATACGGAAGAAATACAAATCTTTTAGTTAATAATATTAACCCTTACCAATCCACTGTCTGACGTCTGAAGACATCATGATTTATGGCTGTACAGCTCCTATGTTGGAAGACGTCCGTCAGGGTTCTCTTACTGTATATTGCCAGCCTCTGTGCTGTTGGAGCCTATCCAATGTGTCACCTCATGCAGTACTGGCTTTAGCCAGCAGGTAGCGCCATTGTATAACGGCAGAAAAAGAGTAAGCCACATAGGAAAACCAGGATACAAATTGGATTGGAAAGGGTTAATCTTCATTTCTATAGCACCAACTTATTCCGCGGCGCTTATACTTTCAGTAGTGTTCACTACTGGTTTTGGCTTACAAAGTACTGATGAAAAATACTGACATGTGAATAAGCCCTAAGAGTGGCTTTACACAGATGTATTTGCGTTGCACACTGCGGGTGCGGAATTAGCAGAATAGAACGCATGTAGAGAATAGAACCCATTGATGTCAATGGGTTCATTCTCATTACAGATTTTTGGGGGAGCAGATTTCAGTTGCGCACAAAATAGTTTTTACTCTATCTTTCTGCATATTTGTACACCAAAGGGTTCCATAGAAGTCTATGGCAGGTGCACAAATGTGCATTATGCTGCGCAATTGTGTGAAAAATAGAACACATCTGAACCTCATTAGGCTAAATCTCACGCACGCATATCAACAGGCCCTGCGTGCGTAAAAAAAGTACAGTTTTGCACAGTGTTTCACACATCCCTTTACGTATTTGTACACCTCCTATAGACTTCTATGGGGGCCTTTGCTGCGCAATACGCAGAAAGATAGAGCAGGTCCTTAAAGTCTTACATGTTTAAAATTGTCTTTCACGCAAATGTACATATTGTATGAAGCGTCTCACTCCCGCAGCCGTGTGTTTACTGCATAGATTTTTACGTGTGTAAGGGCTCCTTTAAATGGACGCAGTTGCGTGTGTTTTTTTGTGCACGTAAGGGCAGCTTCACAGGAGCGTTTGCCCAAAAACGACATAATTGCACATGAATGAGGCTGTTGAGGTAAGTTTGTGTGTGTATGCGCATATTACTATACTTTTTGTGCATGCAGGGCCAGAGTGTGAAACATGCTTTCCGTGGATTTTATGGCTAATGAGTTCCAGATGTGTTCTTTTCCCTATATCTTGCGCAGTGTCACACCCTTCCTTTACGTATTTGCGCACCTGCCACAGACTTCAATAGGACTTTTGCTACGCAAAACGCATAAAGATAGAGCAGGTTCTACTTTTTGCGCATGCAAAACACACTTATTGGGGTGAACCCTTTGAAATCAATGGGTTCTAGTCTCCGTGTTTAGCGCACATGTGCGTAAATACCTGTATGGACATGCTAGGGTGAGGGAGCCGAAAAATATACACAGAGAATAGAACCCATTAATATCATGAACGTGTTTTCAACATGCATTTTGTGCATACGGAAAAAAATAGGTCCTGCTCTATCTTTCTGCATGTTGCACAGCAAAGGCCCCCTATAGAAGGTGTGCAAATATGCAAGGGGATGCGTGAAACACTGCGCAAATCCGGGGAGAAAAGAACACATCTGGACCTCTCTAGGTTAAATAGCCTTTTAGCCGATAATCGCCCCGTGTAAAAGGGCTTTTAATCGGCAAGCATTCGGAAACAACATGTCATTCTATCTTGCATACACTCATGTGCGGAAAACCTAAGGGCTTATTCAGACTGCCATAGCCGCAATTACGCTCGGCAGTACAGAGCATAGTTGCGCCTGAATGAGGGGAATCCCTTCTCCTATGCTCGCAGTTCAAACTTTGGGCAGGAGTTTGAAAGTTACCGCAACAGAAACAGATGCCGCTTAATCTTCCCCGCATGTAGTTAACTACGTGCAGGAAAGATAGGGCAAGTCCTATCTTTTCCCAGCCGTACAAATCATTGCCGGGAAAACTCCTCTTAACCCCTTAACGCAGAGGCGTAGCTTGAAGCTCATGGGCCCCAATGCAAGACCTGTAACAGGGCCCCCAACTATAATGCTTTATTCATAGTACTGGGCTCCCTATATGGAGAAGAGAGGCCTTATGGGCCCCCTAAGACTCCTGGGCCTGGGTGCAACCGCATCCCCTATAGTTATATCAACATTTCAGCTATAAAAGTAGACAGTACATCATATTCAGCATAATGAATAAGTGGATAACACTATATACATCAACTTCATATAACTATGATCTTGTATGACAGGTGCATTTTCACGAATGCGTTCTACTGGAAATTGCTGCTCTTTTATATATTGGAGCCCTGGAACCCTTCATTTGGCCCACAGCAAACATGGCAACCATTTGTACCCTACGATTGTATCATGAGGGCCAAGGTTGAGTCATGTGGAGACTCTTGCTATGGCTTACAGCTTACATGCTATGCTCAGGATTGTAAGCTGTTAAATAGCTGCGATCAGAGCAAGCTCAACTCTTTCAAACAACCGTCTCTAGCCAGGTATGCGGCTGGCTTAGCTCCTGAGCGCGCTTTATACCCAAGCTGGGCCTCTGTGTTGTACATGTACATCACAGAGGACAACAGTCTTTATCTACATAGCTGAACAGGCTTCTAATAGTGATTTTCTATTAAAGACGTTCTTCAATTGAATAAATTGAAAAAAAGGCTTAAAGGGGTTTTCCAGGCAGAATACCACTGATGACCTATCCCCAGGATAGGTCATCAATCTGCTCGGGACCATCACTCAGGACCCTGACCGATCAGCTGAGCGGGTGTGTGCTGTCAGTGACGCAAAATACACAGAGGTCGATCTCTGTGTGGTGGCCGGTGCTTGTAACTGCGGTCTGGGGTCTCATTGAAACCAATGAGACCCTACTCTCATTGATAAAAGTCCAATTCACACTTATGTAGCATCTGGACAAAGCCACAAAAATAACATGAATGTTCCTTACTGATGCTTTCTAACAGTCCCCTTCCTTGTAAATTGTTGCTAATGCTTTGCCCTATGTATACTTTTGTTAGATCTTCCCAGACCCTTGTGAAGAAGAAGAGGTCCCAGTGAAAATGAGAGGAAGGTTGCCCTCCATTGTGGTGGAGCCAACAGATATAATTGATGTAGAAAGTGGTGAGCTACGATGGCCACCAGAATCGGCAAGAAAAGAGAGAGAGCAGGGGGAAGATGATTTAGAGGAAGAGAAAACAGATGAAGGTAATGACACTATTGTCATAGTGTTGTGGGTCACAGATTGGTTGAATGTTCACTATTGAGGTGCCTAGAACCTAAAGGAGGCTGTAGAAATGTATTGCTAATATCACTTTGTAGCTGTAGAAACCCGTCAGACATACGTGGTATATTACTCCTATCTGGTGCAAAGTTCAAATATGGCCACATTGCCTAACATTTTGATCACAAAATGAGACTTTGAAGGAGCACTGAACTTGAAGCAGAAAGTTTATAAAAGTGAAGTAGAATTTCTAATATGATTTACATTTATATAGGTAAATGTTTCTGAAGGTTCTCAGAACTAGACATGGTTTCAAATAAAGTTGTGACCACGGGAGACACATTTTTCTAGGCACTGAGAGTTGCACAGCACTTGGCTGTTTTTGGTAAAAGTTTGGTTTTTCATGGATTACTGATCATCAGATTAGTTAGTTTGTGCCTGCTAAATCCTAAAATGTCAATCTAGTGCTAGTTGACATATTTGCTGACAGTTGGGTTTATTTATCATTAGCGCTTTACGCATAAGTTACAACTGAAAAACATTTAATTGCACCAAATTTATTTAAATAATATGTTACAGGTATAGATGTGCGAGCATACCCGCTAAGGGCAATCACTCGAGCGAGTATTGTCTTTAGTGAGTACCTGCCCGCTTGGAAGAAAAGATTCGGGTGCCGGCAGGGGAGAGCGGTGAGTTGCGGGAGTGAGCAGGAGGGAGCGGGGGGGGGGGGGAGGGGGGCGGGGGGAGAGATAGAGGGAGAGATCTCCCCTCCGTTCCCCGCCGCTCCCAGCTGGCACCTGAATCTTTTCTTCCGACCGGGCAGGTACTCGCTAAGGACAATGCTCGCTCAAGTAATTGCCCTCAGAAAAATTTTAATGTGGTATTGCCAGCTTTCTTATATAATGTATAATATATTATAATATAATATTATAATTTTCTTATAATATTCCAAATAGACAAATCTCTGGAACAGGGACCCCCACAAGTTCACAGAGGAGACTAGTGACTTCCCCCAAAAAACTTTGAATAACAGGACACTCCCACACCATATGCAAAAAAATCGGAATACTCGCAGGAACATCTAATGCAGTTTGTAGACTGTACTCTACCCATTTTATACAATCTTGCTGGAGTGAGATAGCACTACTACACTATATACAGCTGGATCATTTTATTATTGGCTGCTGAGAATACAGATAGAGGAGATTCCAGAAGCTGCGTATCGTCTGTTAGAGTTGCTATCAGTGTCTTTCATTTTATTAGGGCAGAGGGTATATCTTGAGAGGCTCGTATTGAGATAAGGTGGGAATACAGCGCCAATATGAGGCCCTGAGCACCCTGGGAACAAAGGATACCTATTATAGGGTAATGAGAAATAGCAGGTCTGGGTGGCGGGAACTGCGCCTGTAACGTGTGTCTAACCTGGAGAAATCTATAGAAATAGGATCGGGGTAGATCATATTTATTCTGTAGCTGCTCAAATGAGGACAGGGTATTCTGTGGATAGAGGTCTACCAGGGTTCGGATGCCATACTGTTCTCAAACCTGGGCGTCCTCCAATTGGAGTTCTTCCGGGAGCCACGGATTACGCCAAAGGGGAGTGTCAGCTATTATCTCTGTGAAATGACCAATTGACTTGGCCTGCCGCCAGACTTGTGAGGCCACCCTATGAATTGGTAACATTTTGCCTGGTAGAATAGAAGGGGATTCCAAGAGGGGCCACAATCTAGGTATTTTTAGGTAATGTGCCAGATGCACCTCCGAGTTGGGGAGGGGGTCATCACATAGCCAGCTTCTCAAGTGAATTAGCTGACTGGCTATGTAGTAAAGGAACAAATCTGGTAAGCACCCGCAGCACCCGCGTCATGCTTCGGCCTCTGAAGTGTTGAGATTTGTAGTTTGGGGAGGGGATTTCCCAATATTTCCCCAGGAAGACATCAGGGACTGCATGGATTTAAAGAAGCGGGTCGGGATATGTACCGACACATACTGCATAATATATAGGCACTTCGGTAGTACTATCAGTTTGATAAGATTATTGCGACCTGCCACTGAGAGCATCAGGGAGCCCCATATTTTAAACTTAGACTTGAATAGATCTATTATGGGGTATACATTTAGCTCTAAAGACCTTCCCACGTCATTGGTTATCTGTATCCCCAAGTATTTAAGCTGATTGGAGATCTGGAGGCCACATAGTGAGTCGATATCTCCCAAACGACTCCCACCAGAAACAGGCATCAGGGCCGATTTAGCCCAGTTGATTTGAAGGCCTGAAAAATCACCAAATATATTAATGAGATTTATCACATGTGGGAGGGTTGCCTCAGGGTCCGCCAAGAAAAGCAAAAAGACGTTGGCATATAAAGTCACCCGATCTTCCCTGTTCCCAACCAGGGCACCCCTGTATAGCTGGGTTTCTTGTAGCATCATAGCTAGCGGCTCAATTGCCAGAGCAAATAGTATGAGGGATAGGGGAAACCCCTGTCTAGTTCCTCTATGTAGTTGGAAATAGGGAGAGCAGGACCCATTAATGGAAATAGCTGCTAGGGGGGATTTGTGCAGGAGAGTTATCCAACGAATTAAGGCCTTGCCAAAACCGAATCTCTGTAAAACCTGAAAAAGAAAGGGCCATTCAATTGAATCAAATGCCTTTGCCGCATCTAAGGAGGCCCAGGCCCAGTCCTCTCCACTGGCCGCCCCCACCTGCGTCATCACTTGGGCCCTCCATAAATTATCTCTGGTGGACTTCCCAGGCATTAACCCAGTTTGATCCGAGTGGATTAAATCCAGTATTATGGTATTGAGACGGTTAGCCAGCATTTTAGTCAGAAGTTTGTAATCAGTATTAAGTAGGGAAATCGGCCTGTAGGAACCACAGTCTAGGGGATCTTTGTCCGGCTTTAGAATAAGTACTATTGTTGCTTCGTAAAAGGATGGAGGGAGATCTCCCCTTTCATAGGCCGCATTATATGTGGCAAGTAATGAGGGGAGTAGTATGTCTTGGTATTTGGCATGTACCTTGATTGGAATGCCATCAGGGCCTAGCGATCTACCACTGGACATGCCAGTGAGTGCTTCCATTAATCTGGTCAGAGTAAAGGGCACATCTATAAATGCTTGCTGGTCTCGTGTGAGTATCGGGAATGTAGGTTTATTTAGAAAATCGTTCAGGGTGTCCTGAAAATGGTGGAATTTGGTGTTATACAACTCAGTGTAGAACTGTTAAAACCACATCCCGATCTGATCCCTGTCAATAAGAACTTCACCTGAATCAGATTTGAAAGTAATATAGAGGGGGACGCTGAATTCTGATGGACTAAAAGAGCCAGCAAACTGCTGGATTGATTACCTTGTTCATAATATTTTTGCTTAGCAAAGAAAGTGGACCTACGAGCCTTCTCCTGCAGATATAGGAGGTATTGTTTTCCTTGCTTCAACCACCTTGTTCTATTATCATCCAAGGGGTCTGCGACATGAGTCACTCCCAATTTGGAGTATTCAGACACCATCTTCTGCTCACATCAGGAAGTGTTTCATTTAATGAAAGCTATAGAGGAGCATAGGCAACCTCTGAGGAAGGCCTTAATGGTCTCCCATAGTAGTGCCAGATCAGTATCAGGGCTATTTATTTCCAGGAGATGGTGAGTTGGTTAGGTATACGATCATGTGGGTCAAATAGACTTAGCCAGAAGGGATGTATTCTCCAACCATGCCTATTAGTTTTGCCACTTGCCATACCAAATTCAGCACCAGACAGGAGAATGGTCTGACACTCCTCTAGGGAGATATTGTACTTTGGCTACTGTTGTACAAGTATGGTCATTACCAAAAATGTAATCAATACATGACAGAGAGTTGCTACTGGCTGAGTAGCACGAGAACTCGGATCTGCTGGATGTTTAGCTCTCCAGACCTCCTGCCAGCCCACCTCCTGAGTAAATGTAGCTAGTGCTGTAGGAGGTAGGATAACAGAAATGGGCTGAGTAGTATTAAATTTGTCTAATGTTGTGTCAAGCAACATATTAAAGTCGCCCATACAGACAACCGCAGCGTTTGGGAACTGAGCCGCATGATGAAGGATCGTCAGGTTCGCTGATGGCGGCAGGTAGATCCCAAAGATAATATATGGATTCAACTCAACCCAGGCCTGAATAAAGACATATCTACCCTCAGGGTCCCTCAGGGTTCGACTAGGCTCCCATCTGAGTCGTTTGTGTATCAGAATACATATTTCCCTGGAGTAGCATGAATGGACCATTGGACCTATGGCTTGCGTAACCACGATAGTGACTCTGGAGTCAGATGAGTCTCCTGGAGACATACTATATGTGGGTTACAGCGCTTCACTTCTGAGAATACCATAAAGTGCTTCTTGGGAGAGCCCAGTCCTCGGACATTCCAGGACAGTACAGTGAAATTAGACATATAGGTTATACTTTACATATAGTAATAGGATAACCACTGGGTTAACGGGAGTGGACCTGCGGCAGTGGCCCATGATCATCCAGAACTCTACATATTCCTCCCAATTGTATATCCACATATTTTACTGCAACAATCTTTGCAAAACTTGAAAAAAAACATAACTAAACATTATAAACCGAACTTGAAGTTACATGTGTGCCTGATTACTTAAAATTAGGAGGACAGTAGTATTTAGTACATGCAACGTAGCAAATATAGGGGGAGAGAGTGCAATACATAGGGCAAAATAGAGAGGGCAGACTCTCAACAGAGTAACAACAAGGTTCCAGGTCAACGTCTGGGTGATCTCGGGAGTCGCTCTAACCAGGCCTCAGCCTCCGTAGGTGTGGAGAAGAAGATGGTGCGGTCGCCATGAATGACACGCAGGCAGGCAGGATACATTATGAAATACTGGATAGTGGCTTCTTGCAGCTGGAGCTTGACGTTGACAAAGGATGCCCTCGTTTTTTGAAGAGTGGCCGAGAAATCAGGAAAGATGGAGACAGTGGTGTTGTTGAATTTAAGTGTCACAATTTCAACTTTCATTGAGAAATCTAGTAAAAATGATTTTCCAAAATGTCTTCCGGCCCTTCTACATGGGATGACTTTTTGGGCATAGATACCCGACATGTCGTCCGAGAGATGATCACTCCTGTGCTTTTACACAGGAATGAGCATCATTGACTGACTGGAGGGGGAGCTGCCGGGGATCATTTTTATTTTAATATAGCAGGCAGAACATTTTTTTTTTTTTTTAAACAGATGTTCCCGATACCCCCCTAACCATTTAGTGACCAGCCATACAGATCCGTATGAGGGCTTATTACTGGCAGAATGACTTGTAATTTTCATAGGTGCCATTCTGAGGTATATACAACTTTTTAAGCAAGATGAACAGAAAATGACTATTTTGTCATTTTCTTTTTTTTGAGTTTTTTTTTACAGAATTAACTGTACTGGATAAATAATATAATATTTTATAGTATGGTTGATGCAGATGTGGTGATATTAGTTATGTGGTTTTTTTTCTTTTTTGTTTTACAACATTTACATCATTGGGTAAGGGGCGGAAAGTGTTACTTTTTGTTTTCACTGTCAGCAATGACTGTGCGGAATCTGCAGAGTTAAATAGCTTATAGAAGTCATTATCTTCTCTCTTGTTTTCTGAGAAAAAAGACCTCTATATCTGACACAAAGCAAATACTATATGTTCTTTGACCATGGAGGGGGTATAACCTGAAGAAAAGTTCATGTCACCCCTTCCCTGGGACAGACAGAAGAATCACAGATGGTTCTCTGCTGCCACCCACCTCCTGTGTTTTGCACATAGACATGACAGCTGCAAATTAAATATTTCCGACCCCACTTCAAAGCGCTGCACCTCCGATTTTATAAGTGCTATAGACATGATTTTAGTGTTATTTTAAAGCCACGAATGATACCAAAAGCATGTCAATAAATGTAATTTGAATTAGTATAAGAACTAGAATTAGAATATAGAATAAGAACTAGAATTAGAATAAGAATTAGAATAAAACTGCAATGTCCTTTTCCTACACAACTGTAGGGGGAGGGTTAAATTGCTGGGCTGGCATCGCCCCTCATCCTCAGTCTTCACTGCACCTGGGGCACATGCCCCGCCTGTCCCCTTCCCTAGCTACGCCCCCAGTTACAGGTCAGTATTAGTAAAATCTTGTAACCATGGGTAGTGTTTTATCTACTTGTGGTAATTATAGCTTTACATGAGAGATTACATTAATGAAGTCTTCATTTAAAACTACCACTGATTTCTAGGACTGCAGTATCAGAAGGTTTTAACACATTGCAGACTGACAAGAAGTTTTTTTTTACGGTGGTCACTAAGTTGTTTTATTCCAACATGTAGATCTTTATACGGTGCATCGAAATAAAGAAGGCGCCAGGTATAGAGGGAAATTAGCTGAAAGACTGCTATAAGAACCAAAGGCCTAACAATGACTTAGGGTCTGCTATCTACAGAAGCATATTAGGTCCTGCCTGGTGAATTTGGCTCAAAAACGTTGAACTCACGCCTTGCATAAAACCTTTCTTTGGGAATCCTGATTTCCAAGAAGGCAGTCCTCGGGCCGTTTTTAAAATTTCGCAAAAAAAAGGTATTAGGTCTTCAACATTATTGATCTTGCCTCCAAAGTGCCACATGCTGTACTTTTCAAACTCTTAATAAGAACCTCTCCTTGTTTGCTTATCTACAAGTAACCAACTGCATGTACAAATGCTTCTTCCAAACTCTGAATGGGACCAACCATTTCATAAAGCCACCTACCACCATAAGACACCAAATTTTTCCCTATGCAAAAATCTATTCATCCACATTTTTTATATCTCATCCACAAGGAGTCCTCCAGGCTGGAAACTTGTAGACCCTGACCTTGACCTATCTGACTTAGGGTCCTTTTACATGGGACTACTTTCAAACAGGGGCAAGGATTGCTCAGTGATTAGAGGTGGAACAGGCCACAGATTGGATGCCTAATATAGGGAGTGCAGGAACATTGATTGGAGGGGGACAAGTTATGAGAGCATGCACTGGCCTTTTAGGAGATTGGGCAAGAGTGACCATTAGGGAGCAAACAGAAAAGAAGGAAGAAACTGGAGCATGGCAGTGACTAACCGCGACTGCAGGAGCAGGTGAGCTGTAATAAAAGTGTGCCATGACACATTTATCTTTAAACCAATGCAACTTTTTTTATTTGGAGTCTTGGTATCCATGCCTTAGACCCCATTTACTCTGAAAGATAATCATTCAAAAACATCTCAAACGACAGTTTGAGTGACAGTTTTGAGTGATCATCTTTGCATAGTCTATAGTAGCTACTAAAGAGCTATATGCTACTAAAGAGCTATGCAGGCGAAGCTGAACAACATTGCTATCACTCGGCGAACAATACAGCTGTTTTGCATAAGCAAACAGCTGCATTGTTCTCTGTGCTTACAGCTCACGTCCCGCTGTGAACTACCAGTGGGACACAAGCTGAAAGAATCTTATCAGCGCTGCCAACTGTGATAACAGCATACACCGCTGATAAGAGTTCATCACTCAAATCTAGAAAACTGGAATTGAGCGAGGAACGAGTCGTGCATGAAAACTGCTCGATATCCGTGCATTTAGATGCAACGGTTATCACTCAAAAGATGGCTTTGAGCAAATTTTGAGTGAGAATTGTTGTGTCTAAATGGACCTTTAGGCCCCTTTCACACGAACAATTAATTGTTGGATCGTGCAAAGTGGAACGATAATTGTTCAGTGTAAACACAGCTAACAATTCAAAAATTGTTAAATACATTTGCTTGTTTTTTGTCATTCATTTCATGCAGGCATAAAAATTGTCAACTCATGTAAATAGGCAGCCATTCAAAAATGAACGACTGCCTGCTTACTCTGAATAGAGGTAGGTGGCTGAAAGAGATTCCTGTGCACTCCACCACCATTCAGTGAGTATTTATCGCTCTTGTGTGAAAGTTCAGGAGCTATAATCTTTGGGTTGGCTGTTGGGCGCTTAAGAGCTTGACAGTAGAGATGAGCGAGTATACTCACTAAGGCACATTACTCGAACAAGTAGTGCCTTAGCTGAGTATCTCCCCGCACGTCTCTAAAGATTCGGGGGCCAGCGTGGGTGACAGGTGAGTTGCGGCGGGGAGCAGGGGGGAGAGAGGGAGAGAGAGATCTCCCCTCCGTTCCTCCCCGCTCTCCCCCGCCGCTCCATGCCCCCCGTCGGCCCCCGAATCTTTAGAGACGAGCGGGGAGATACTTGGCTAAGGCACTACTCACTCGAGTAATGTGCCTTAGCGAGTATACTCGCTCATCTCTACTTGACAGTCATCCCGTGTATAACCACCTTTAAACAACAAATATTATTTACATATCTTTAATAGTAACATTTCTTTAATGAAAACATGCTTTAAAAAATTTCTATTATGCAAAAGTAGTAAAAAAAATGTATACATTTTTTATCAATATAATCAGATTAGCCCACAGAATGAAAGAAACTGTCCAGTAGTAAACCATTAATGTCCCATCCGAAGGGGGCAGTGTTCTTTTCACACACAGCTTCTGAGGCCTCTTTTCCAGTCTGCTTTTTTAGTGGCTTTCTCAGCTTCAGAAGCCTCACCTTCTGCCTTCTCTTTAGTCTCTGCCTCTGTTGCTCAGCCCTCACCTTCTCAGTGTCTCTTCTGAACCGATCTTCTGCATATCTAGCAGACATCATTTTAACCTTCTCTAACTTATCATTGGACGCTGCTTTTTCTTTGTATCTTCTAATTCTCTTTACATTTTTCTCTTCTGCTCTTCAACAGAATCCAATGATGCAACATTCTCCTGTATTTTCTTTTTCATATCTGCAACCATATCCTGAAGTATTGAAATATGCTTTGACGGGTTTGTCTTTGTTTCTGCATCTTGCTCTAACTGCTTAAAGGGGTTGTCCCGCGGCAGCAAGTGGGTCTATACACTTCTGTATGGCCATATTAATGCACTTTGTAATGTACATTGTGCATTAATTATGAGCCATACAGAAGTTATAAAAAGTTTTTCACTTACCTGCTCTGTTGCTGGCGTCCTCGTCTCCATGGTTGCCGTCTAATTTTCGCCGTCTAATGGCCAAATTAGACGCGCTTGCGCAGTCCGGGTCTTCTGCTCTTCTCAATGGGGCTCCGTGTAGCTCCTGGTAGCTCCGCCCCGTCACGTGCCGATTCCAGCCAATCAGGAGGCTGGAATCGGCAATGGACCGCACAGAAGCCCTGCGGTCCACCGAGGAAGAAGATCCCCGCGGCCATCTTCACCGGGTAAGTAAGAAGTCACCGGAGCGCGGGGATTAAGGTAAGCGCTCTCCGGTGTTCTTTTTTAACCCCTGCATCGGGGTTGTCTCGCGCCGAACGGGGGGGGGGGGGGGGGGGTTGAAAAAAAACAAAACCCGTTTCGGCGCGGGACAACCCCTTTAAGGAACACATTTTCCTCATTTTACATTTGTTTCAACCTGGTACTGGCTAACGTCTTCTTGCAACAATTTCTGAGAATCTTCAATCTGAGCTTCCAATTCCACCTGCAGTCTGTTCACCTTCTCAGACAACTCAATTTGTACTCTGTCACCTTCAGTGATTTTTACTTGCAGCTCTTAAAGTTACATCTCTATTGTGTTTCTCTTGTGTTCAGACTCACTCTTGTCTTGCAGAAGTACCTTTAACTCACTTCTGAACTTATTACACTCACTTTCCAGAGCCTGTTTAGTTTGTTATATATGTTGAGTCAGTCTCTCCATAACTTGAGCATGATTCTGTTTAAGCTCCCGGATTTGAGCTTCATGTACTTTAGCTTTCTCAACTAAGCTTTCCTTCACCTGGGTCACCTCTGACTCCTGGGCTCTCATTTGCATTCTGAGATCTTGCATCTTTTTGTGGACCTTTGAAAGATTTCCCTCATATTTCTTTTTCTCACTTCTTCCAAGTCTTGCTCACACTGAGCAGTTTGCTCTTCCAGCAACAACCTGACATCAGCTTCAATCTTCTGAGGTGCTCATTCTCCTTTAAGATAATTGCAGCTTCTTGTTTTCTCTTATTGAGTTAATCGACAGCTTTTTAGTTTCAAATAATTTTTATTAATTTTAATCAGAATATAGCAGTATATTTGCCAAAAATACCCCCCTCTTGAAGACCTGCCGGTGGCCGCAGCGACACGTACATTATACAAGCTGCTACTCTTCTATGCAAAAAAAGTGATCCTACTTAAATGGAAACACCCTGGGAGGCCAACTAGGAGTGCATGGGTCCGAGTCGTTAATGCTGAAATCCCAATGTACAAATTGACATACATGGCCAGGGGGTGCCCTGAAAAATTCGACAAGATTTGGGATAGGTGGGTGAGTTGCCCCGTGACCGCGTCGGGAGAGCCAAGCCAGGTGGTAGGGGGGGAGTGAGGGAGAGAGAAGGATAAAAAGAGAGACACCTGTTAAATCTGCTTTCTACGATAAAACCCTATGCTCAGAAAACTATTTTTTTCTCCTCTATTCCCACAGTTCTTCTTAGGAGAGTCACGCCAAGGGGTTGGGGGGGGGGGTCTAAGTTTAAGTTTTTGCTTTCTCTCCTGATTGATCATAGCTGATCTATTTAAGGTTAAACTACTGTTTAGCAATAACTGATAAAGTTAAGAGTTTAAAGGGGGGTTGGGGGGGGGGGGCGAAAGAAATAAAAAGTACTAGCCAGGTATAGCATGCCAAGAAGAAATATGTATATGTACGCAGGCGAAGGTTATCTCTACCCTGTTTTTCATGCAATGTACTATCTGCTGAATCTGACACCTGCGGTGCCAGTTATCCGTGTTTATATGCTTGTTAATTTCTGGCTAAATAAAATTCCTTTAAAAAAAAAAAAAAACCCTCCCCCACCCGCAGGGGGATTCCATAATGAAAAAAATTTGTATAACAAAACATAACATACTATGAGGTCATTTACAGCTTCTTATTCAGGATCCTTTCAGCTTCCTCTTCTGCAAGTAGCTTTTGTCTCTCGGCTTCTCCTGCAGTTATTTTTGTTCTTCAACTGACTATCCATGCTAGCTTGCATCTGTACAAATTCCTCCTTAGCTCTGTGTAACTGCTCACCTTTTTTATTTTGAATCTCATGGTCTTCACTGACTACACCTTCTGTTCTAAGAGAAGCAGGCTTGTTTCTCTTTTTCTTTGAAATGTTACTATCTGTAGTCCCAGGGGACAGTGGGTTGCGACTAGCAACTATCGCAGCTTCACAAAAAACTACTTTGGCAACACCTCTCTCTAGTTTGCCTTTACTTTCAGTATTACATGCACTAGCACCGTGATGGCGAACCTATGACACACGTGTCAGCACTGACACGCGTGGCTATAGTCGCTGACACGCGGCCGCTGTCGGCCGTTCACCCTGTTGGTGAATACCAGCAGGGGCCGCGGCTCCCCTGCTGGTATTCACTAACCAGCGCTACTAGCGGTAGCAGCGCTGATCCCAGCGCACACTGTGATGTTAGTGTGAAGCCGGGATCCTCCACCCCCATCCCCCGACGTCTCTTACCACTTGGTTCTGCGAGAGCGTTGGGGGGGGGGGGAGGAGTCCGGAAGCACACTGACGTCAATGTGTGCCGGAGATCATCGCTGCTGGAGGGCGCGGAAGCCAACATAGGAGCAGACCTTCCAGGACGTGGATGGGGTGAGTACGTGGGTCTTGGGGGGCACTGTCGCTGCTGGGGGGTCCGCTGTCGCTGCTGGGGGGCCGCTATCGCTGCTGGGTGGGCGCTGTCACTGCTGAGGGTCCGCTGTCGCTGCTGGGGGTCCGCTGTCGCTGCTGGGGGGGCGCTGTCGCTGCTGTGGGGCCGCTGTCGCTGCTGGGGGGGCGCTGTCACTGCTGAGGGGCCGCTGTCGCTGCTGGGGGGGCACTGTCACTGCTGGGGGCTGCTGTGGGGGGGCTCTGTCACTGCTGGGGGCTCATCATTACTAAGATAAGTGAGGGGGAGGCTGCGAGAGGCGAGTGCCTGTGCTATGGGTGTTTTAGGTTTACTAAATACAGTTATATATTACAATTATACTTTTTTCTTATTTAAGCTATAAATATCGCGAATTTATGGATTTTTTTCTCGAAGTGACACACCACCCGAGTTATGCTCGGTTTTTTGGCGAATTTTGACACACCGAGCTCAAAAGGTTTCCCATCACTTCACAGGAAACTACACTGGCAACACTTTTGTCTAATTTTCCTTTATTTTTAGTACTACTTGCAGTCTTTCTTTATTTCCACTCCCAACCACCAGAGGCAAATTTGAGCTATTTCCTACATGGTGTCAGGATCCTGTACTCCAAGCAGTAACCCAATCTATTGATCTGTCCAGGCTGCTGAATAGCTTCAATGAGTCCTGATACCTCGCTTGTCATCCCTTGTCTCCTTTTCCTTGTTGCTGATTCCATGTCTTCCTGTTTAGTTCCACTCGTGTTTTGTTCCTTCCCCAATTAGCCCTCTATATAAACCTGGCCCTGTTTCATCCTTACTTGCGTGTTTATTGTGCTCAGTACCTCAGCCTATAAACTTGCTCCTATCTTTACCTGCTCCTACAAAAGAAGATTGTTCCTGTGTACCAGACCTCAACTATACCTTCTAACTACTCTTCTGCCTGAATTCACTGTACTGCACTACCATCTTGTAAACCAGACCTCGGCTATACCTCCTGACTACTGTTCCGCCTGAATTCACTGTACTGCACCACCATCTTGTGAACCAGACTTCAGCTACTCCTTGACCACACTGCCCTCCAGCAAGTGGCTACAACATGAGATTCCACTCCCACGCTAGACACGTGACACATGCGCAGTGGCTGGGCTGCTTATACCAGCTTATTCACACTCTACATTCACCTGTGCAGTTTGTGGAATACCTTCACAAATTGTAGACATTTCATACACAGAACAAAACATTTCACAATTCTTCTCACATGAGGCTTTTGTGTCAATAGAAATTTTTTTCTGTAACTCATTTTTGTCAATACACTTTTTCTTTTTTAACAATAATTTTTATTGAGTTTTCAAATATGCATACATATAAGGGTACAGCAGTATGGAAAGATTTACAGTCTTAATGCAAAAGTGTAGTTACAAGCCTTGTATCTTCTAAATGGGTGTATAACAAAGTAATAGCAAACAGTCGTTATTTTAGTTCACAGCTATCAGTGCTAATTTTCGGAAAAACATTACACAGTAAATAACAACGGCCTGGCCAGGGCCAAATAGTATGTCAGGGGGGAAAAGGGGAAGGGTGGGATGGTGGGGTGGGGGAGTATTCCCTCTCTCCCAGGATTGCCGCCCGTAGGGGCAAAGGCACCAAGAAATCATATTTAGGTTAGTAGGTTCAACCCCACCGTAGGAAGGGCATAATTTATCCATGGAGTCCATATACTAAGAAATGTATCATTTTTATCTTCTGCTATCGAGGTTAGCCTTTTATTTATCAAATACCAATTCATACGGCGTTTAACTTCAGAAAAGTCTGGTGAAGCTTTATGCCAGGAATGGGCAATGGTTTGTTTTGCGGCTAAGAAGAGGAAAGAAATCAATTTTCTGGAATTTTGGGATATATTCCTGATCTTTTTGTTCAACAGGGCCTCCCAAGGATCTTTGCATAGGTTATGGTACGTTACTGAGTAAATGAGGGAGTATGTTCTAATCCAAAGTCTGTTGACCACCATATATAGAGCACATCTCCAGGGGAAGAACAACCTCTGAAACATTCTTTAGAGTAGCCAGGGACCGCATGTACAATTCGCATTGGGACCAAATACCAACGAAGGAGGATTCTATATGAGGTTTCCAACATTAATATGTTACGGACCCCTTGATTGGTAGAACTCCAAATCTGAGACCACTCCTCCTCACTTAGAACATCCCCCAAGTCCTGCTCCCACTAAACTACATATGATAATTGTGTGCAGTAAGTGGTGTGAACAAGATTCGAGTATATTTGAGAGATGAGACCTTTTGCCTGCGGGTGCTTAAGGCAGAAGGATTCGAAAGGGGTAAGGGTGCAGAGATTTTGTATTTTTTAATAGAGAGGACAGCCAGTTTTTTAACTGTAAATAGCGGAATATTTCTGAAAATGGTATGTCTTTATTTTTCTGTAGGATAGGGAATGTGGTCACACCTTGCCGAGAGAGTAAATGGTGAACCTTAGTGATGCCTCTATATGTCCAATTTTGAAAAGCTAAAGGAGAGTCATGACCTGGCAAAAATAGCGGATTACGCAAGAGTGGCAGCAGGGGTAGATGAGGGGAGAGCAGATTCCCGGAGCATTTTATGGAGTCCCAAACTCTAAGAGAATGTTTTATAATTGGATTAGATATTGCAGACCTATGAGTCGGGGGGATCCATAATAGTGAATCTACTGTGAGGGGATGAATTTCCATGGCCTCTATCGAAAGCCAAAGAGGGGCATTTGTGGTGGAGTGTAGGAAGGCCAACTGGGCCACCTGGGCCACCTGGGCCGCCTGGTAGTATTTTGTAAGCTGGGGGGATCCCATACCTCCTTGTCGCCTATGCCTGTACAAGATGGAACGTGCCACTCTGGGAATAGAGTTATTCCAGATAAAGCGGAGGGTCATCTGCTGAAGTGTTTTCAAAAAATACCCAGGAACCTGAACTGGAAGAGCTCTAAAAAAAATAGAGAAGTTTGGGAAGGAGCAACATCTTCAAGGAGTTCACTCTCCCAATCTACGATATGTGGTATCGGTCCCAGCTTTCCAACAGTAGGCGAAATTTATGGAGGAGTCGTATATAATTTTGTGTGTATAACTTATCATAGGAATTAGTCAAGCTAACCCCTAGATAGCCCAGTGACCCCGTCAACCATTGAAATGGAAAGTTGGATTGTAGCAAGGACAGTGTGTGTGAGGGCAGGGTAAGATTAAAAGCTTTTGATTTGGTTTCGTTAATTTTCAATCCAGAGATCGACCCGAACCTGGACAGCTCTGCCATGAGATTTGGAATTGTAGTGTGGGGGGATGATATTATAGCAAGTATGTCGTCTGCAAACATGCTAATTTTGTGATGGACCCCCACAATTTCAATTCCTCTAATGTCAGGATTATTACAGATTTTTATAGCTAGTGGCTCTAAGGCTAAAATGAAGAGGAGTGGAGAGAGTGGGCAGCCCTGCCTTGTGCCCCGCTGGATCGTAAAGTTGTCAGAGCAAAAGCCCTTGTAACAAACAAAGGCTTTAGGAGAG
Source organism: Eleutherodactylus coqui (assembly GCF_035609145.1). Taxonomy (NCBI): domain Eukaryota; kingdom Metazoa; phylum Chordata; class Amphibia; order Anura; family Eleutherodactylidae; genus Eleutherodactylus; species Eleutherodactylus coqui. Next base: position 479,889,288 of record NC_089837.1, read on the forward strand.
TTATATAGGATGCGTGACCAAGTTAGGAACTCAGCGGGAAACTTCCAATGCTCTAATACCGAAAACAGATATGACCAGCTTAAGGTATCAAAGGCTTTATAGACGTCTAGGGAGAGCAACATTGCAGGGATGCCCCTGGTTTGACAGATATGTGTGAGGTGTGTTATCTGACGGATGCTATCTGGACCTTGGCGGCCTGGGATAAAACCCACTTGGTCCTTTCCAATAATAGATGGTAAAGCCGTATTTAATCGCGAGGCTAGAGTTTTAGTGAGGAGTTTTATATCGATATTGATTAGAGAAATAGGCCGGTAACTTTGTTTGTCCAGCGGATCTCTCTCAGGCTTGGGAATCATGGAAATGACTGCCTAAGTGATGCTTGTCCAGTGTGTTGACCGTCTCGCATCGTGTTAAAATAATTAGCAAGATGGGTATAAAGTAATGCGAAAATTTTTTTATAGTAAGTAGCGGAGAAGCCGCCCGGCCCTGGACATTTATTCACTTTAAGTGTTTTTATCGTATCTTTAACCTCATCTGGAGTAATTTTGGCAGCCAAGTGTTCCAGAAATGCCTCCAGGAGTGTGGGGAGTGTGGTGTCTCGAAGGTATGTGTTCCATAAATCTGTTGGCGTGTTTTGTGATTGAAAATATAATTTGGGTAAGAACTGTGTGAATTCGGTTATTATAGTCAATGGGTTTGCCGTGACTGTGCCATGCTGTGTGCGGAACCTAAAGAAGGGGCTCACTATAGGGGGGCACGGAGTCTGCGAGCTAGTGGCGTTGTCGGTTTATTATTTAGTATGTAATATCGTTAACGGGACCAACGTAATTTTCTTTCGACCAGATCTGCGTAAGGGCCCTCATGTTTTCACGAGATGGGCATTTTTTAGCGGCTTCTTCTAAATGTAGAACTTTCTGTTTGAGATCTAATTGTCTTTGTAAGCGCTCCCTTTTCTTCCGAGAGGATGTTTGGATCAGGATACCACGAAGTACCACTTTGTGGGCTTCCCATAGGGAAATAGGGGATGAGGCAGAAGGGCTATTGATGGTAAAATATTCCTCAAGTTTAGGTGTTAATAAAGCCACTATCTCAGGAAGAGCTAATAAAGAATCATTAATAGTCCAAAAGGTATTAGTAGGTTTTGACATTAAGGAGTTGCAGGTTATGGATACTGGACTGTGGTTGGACCAGGGAACAGAGAGGATTTTAGAGTGTGAAAATTGGGGTAGGAATGAAGCCGGTACTAGTATGTGGTCTATTCTCCTGTATAGAGAATGTGGGGCAGAGAAGTGTGTGAAGTCTTTGACCATGGGATTAACTTTCCTCCAGGAGTCAACAAGATGGTGTTGTGAGAGAAGTCTTTTAAGGTTGTGTGAAATGGAATGTTGCGGTTGTATATGGGGCATTGGAAGAGAAATGGCATTCCTGTCCAGGCTCGGGTCTAAGATCATAGGATAACTGTACCACTCTTATTAGCTTCTACAGTTTCAAGTTACTTTGTAAGAAAGTTAATTTGTCTGGAATTTGGAGCATAATATGCTATGATGGTAATCGGGACGTCCTGAATAACACCTGTTAGGATTAGGAAGCGACCTTTAGGGTCCGATATAGTTGAAGTATGAGTGAAAGGAACAGAACTACTGAAACAGATAGTCATCCCTTTTGTTATAGATGGTCCCGTTGCCGAAAAGAAGGTAGGATAATGTGGAGAAAGATAACGTGGGGAGGAGGGGTCAGAGAAGTGGGTCTCCTGTAAGCATACAATATCGGCGTGAATACTTTTATAATAACGGAAGGCTTTGGATCTTTTATTAGGGGAGTTAAAGCCCTGCACATTGTGTGAAACAATTTTTAAGTCCATGAGGGCGGGTTTAAGAAATTATGAAAAATGAAGAATATTCTGACACCCCAGTCCCGAGAGAGAGGGGGGGGGGGGTGAAGGAAAGGGGGAGGTGGGAGGGCTGGCCAACAAGATGAGATAGTATTGTCAATAAGACAAGTAACTTGTATAAGAAAGGCTGCGGTAGTAGTCATGGCAGCAATTGCTAACAGTAACGGCACACTGCGAAGGTGCCAGAGAGTAACCGAGAATTATAATATGAGGGTTGAGGTAAGGAGACCCCTATTTTTGAGGGGAAGACACAAGAAGAGGGAAAGAGAAGATTAAGAAGAAAGGATAAGTAGAAAAGAGACGAAGGGGAGAGGAAAAAAGAAAGGAGATGGGAGGGGAGAAAAACTTACTGCCTACAGCAGTGGTTAGCATGTGGTAGACATCAATCAATGAAAACAGGCATCTAACTCTCTGCAACAACCAGAGAATGGGCCTCAACCAAAACCAAAGAACAGTCATCCTACATGAGAGACTCATTATAGGTCAAATCCTGAGACTAAAAGGGAGAATAACCATAACAGAATATACTAACAAGACTATAGGTGAATGTCACAAAAGTCAATGTGATCATCGTAGTGGCAATGGTCCTGCATGAGAGGAGGGATGTCCTGTACCTCTGCCAGTGTGGTGTTATATAGGACTAATGGGAGAATCCCATACTAGTTTAATGTCCAAGTCCTGCCACAGGTCTCTGTAAAAAAAAGGTTAGGCATTACATGCATTCTCATGAGGGATTGTCGAAGAACTTGAGACTGCCCTATGTTTCATGAGGAAAGTTCCAGTAGGCGAGTTGTAAAAGAAAAGGTACAGTGCATCCTGAATAAGGGCGAGTTCACATTTTTATTCATGGCTCTTGGTCGTTCTCAACTATTCTCCTGGGCGATCTGGAGGGCTGTGAATTAGTTGCTGAGTCCGACTCCTGGGCGGGCTGTGGAAATTGAAGATCCTCGAAGCAGCGTCGCGCTCCCTCTTTGGATAGGCTAGTGAGAGATCTATCCTGAAAGGTGAATGTTAGTCGGAATGGAAATCCCCACCTATACTGTATTCTTTTCTGCTGCTGGATCTCTAAGTAGGGCTCGAGGGCTCTTCTTTTTGCCAGTGTTGAGAACGCTAGATCAGGGAAGAGTTGGTATTCATGTCCTTGAAAAAGTAGTTTAGAAGTGGAACGAGCTGCCCGCAGTAGTTGTTCTTTGGTACAATGGAAATGCATTTGAAGAAATATGTCCCTCGGGGGACCTCCTGGTTTACGGACCCGCAGAGCTCTATGGACTCTGCCCATCCCCAGCCTCTCTATAGGGATATTGGGACAAAGTTCCTGAAACACGGCTGTTGTGGTGGATTGGAGGCCCTGGATAGATTCAGGAATGCCACGAATCCGCAGGTTGTCCCTACAGGCTCTATTTTCGGCATCTTCCAATTTGTCATGGAGGATCAAAATTTCCTCGTGCAGCTGCTCCACCTCTTTTTCATGGGACTCGAGTACAGTTGTTGCGTTGTCCATGCGGTCTTCCAATGCTGCTGTTCGATAGCTTGTCAATACACTTTTTAAACATGTTTTCATTAGATGCTAATACACACTTTGGAGCTTCCACTGCACCAATCTGCAAAGAAAACCCATCATGCATTTCCCATGACTTCGCCTTATCAATATTACCATAAACTTTGGCCCCAGACATTTTCTGCAAAACATTTGCAACATCAGTCTTTTTAAGTCCATACTACACCGAGAGGTCCCTGGAACAATCTTCCCATTCCTCGGACTTAACATGCAGAACTGCAGCGTTTCCGGACTTTGGACACAGTTCACACAATCAGTTACTGCGACTCCAGCCAATAAGTGTTTAACTGGTTCGGACTGATGAATGGGAGGAACCAATGCTTTTATCTTACTACCTGCTCTGTCTCTGAGGAGCGGGTCCTCAGCCCAGGGAAGAGAGCAGGGTAGAGAGATGATAATCCTTGTCAGGGGGCTCTACCGTCTCCCTCCAGTAGCGAAGCTAAGAAATGCTACCTCGCGACTAGCTGGGGAGGCCTTTTCAATGGTAACTTAAGTCCAATTTTCACTCATGATGCCACTGTTCCTTTTGCTCGGATGGAACTCTTGGATAAATGAAATAGTCCAACACCAGAAGAGTAGTTTTGGAACAAAGCCGGGAACAGTTAATTTTGCCCATTTACTTAACTTCTTAAAGACAGTCCATAACAGTTGCAGAAAATCACAGCATACAAAACGTTATCTCACGGTGAAGCTCATGGAGTAATGAACAATCCACAGGGCAAGTTATCTGCAGGTTTTTTCTCTCCTGGCGAACATTTTCTCCACTGGCAAAACACTCACACTTGCTCTCTCCCTCCCCGACCAACCTGGCAGCCTCGCTGTCGGGTGTCCCAGACTCTCCTACTGACTGCACTACTCTCCAACTCTCCTCCTCCTCTCTCTTCTTGCAGCTGTCTCCTTTCTTGCATCTCCTGCTACTAGTATTTTCATTGCATTCTGCAAACACATATATTTTATATCATCACATGACCACAAAACGATACATTTTCCAGACAAAACAGAACATACCAGACATTAACCCTCTCAGACCTGCAATCAGTATTAAACATAGATCTAATGCACTCCATAAATAAGACACTGACAAGACAGTGACACAAAACAAACATAGAACATTCTGGAGGAGACCCCATTAACTCTGGACCACTACACTGCCACACCCACAGTTGTTCTCTCTCAATTTTAGTGCACAGAAGGCCTGTTTACAGCCCTCTACAGGCAATTCTGTGTACTATCTTGCCAATATATATATATATTATATATATATATATATATATATATATATATATATATATATATATTTATACATACACCCTGTTTCCCCGAAAATAAAACAGTGTCTTATATTTCTTTTTGCTCCAATACATTGTACTTTTTACATGTACAACTGCCTGGACACTATTTATATTGTCCTTTTTTATTAACTGTAAATAGGGCTCAATTTTGAAGTAGGGTTTATACTTCAAGCATCCTTAAAAATACTGAAAAAGCATTCTGCATCCTCAAAAATCCAGAAAAATCCTGCTATGTCGTATTTTCAGGGTATGTCTTATTTTCAGGGAAACAGGACATATATATGTATGTATAAAATCACACATACACATTTGTATTGCATAACATGAGAGAACAGTGATTGTATTACTATTTGTTTATAGTAGCAAAAATATATTTCTCTCATTTTAGATAATTAGGACATACATATTGGTAGCTCACAGAATACTAGAGATTATGCAGAACAATCGTACAGTTTATTATGTTGTGTGACGTGGTATTAAAAAGCACTTGGTATTTAACATGGATGACTCTGATTTCCAGCCAGGAGCAGATGACTGCTTAAGATACTTTTGCAGATTACTCCGTTGTGTCAACCATGCCCTTACCTCCTGCAGACTAAGGGAAACCTAATACTAAGATGAAAAGAATTTGGCTTAACTTTAGAGGGTATGTGGTATCTGTCAGACTCCGGACAAGTTCAATTCCAAAAAAGTTGGGACGCTATGTACGATGTAAATAAATGTTAAGAAAAAAAGAATTCAATTATTTGAAGATCTCATATCACATTAACAATATTTATATGGCTGAAACAGTACAAGAGGTTTTAATCAATCATAGAAATCTATGAAATTGTTTGACGAGCATGTCATTTTTTGAAATTTTTGATTTTCACTAACATTGGTTAAAACGTATTGTATTTGGTTACTATGTAATTACAGAGCATATTGTATCTCAGATCAATTTGATGAGTTCATATATATATATATAAATTAAATCGTTCTAGAATATGACAAACAATGGTTTAGTGTATGGCAGACTTTATGTAGGTAAGGAAAGTCAAACTGGAGATAAAAGTCGTTGACAGTGAGTTTGGTCTGTGCAGTGACATCTTTCAAATACAACACAAAATACTGTGCATGTGATAGAGATTTTGAGAGTAGTAAAAAAATCTAATATAACTATGATTTAAACCGCCAACATTGGATTTGTTTTAGGGTTAGATTACAGGATTATGTATTTTTCACTCTTAACCTCTGAAAGGAGTTATGGATGTTGCCAGGGAAGAAACATAGTTTCCAGAACAAAAACTGACTAGAGGACATGTATGTTGGAGCTACCAGGCACAATCATACTTGGACAGCATGTTACCATACAGTGCGGCATGGGGTCCCGCGGTCGGCGCGCGTCGCTCCGGCGTCGGCTCCAGCAGCCTGGAGCCCTGTGTCGAGGTCATCCCAGCAGCTTGGGTTGGCCAGTGGGCGGCGGCGTGGGCGTGCCCGCCCGTAGGGTGCCGCCCGCACTCCTCTGTGCTTCTTATACGGCAGTGGGTGGAGTTGCCTCCTCCCACTCTCCGCCCCTGGGCTGAACTTTGTGGTTAAAAGACTGGCAGTGAACTGAGCTCATTGCCAGTTAATGGTTCTGCATGCACCTAGCCAGTCTGTCTGCGGTTCTCCTCAGTCAGTCCCTAGTTGTCGGTCAGCTCCCTCTGGTCCCCTGTTACTCAGTCTGTTTTTGTTGGTTCTGTTTGCCTCTAATCTAGTCTGGCCCAGTCAGCACTAGTTGCTATCCAGCACCCTGCCAGTTGGCCTACGAGTTCCATCTCCAGCCTTGTCAGTTTTGTTGGTCTGATTCATCTGCCTCCTCTGTCGGCACTCTGTTCCCCCCATTAGGTAGGTTCCTGCTTGTCAGTCGCCAGGTCCCTAGCCAGGGCAGGGACCGCTGTCCAGTTGTCCGCCTGGGGTTAGCCAGGGCCGAGGCAAGTAGGCAGGGACAGCGGGGGTGCGGGAGATCAGGGCACCCCAACTGGCGCTCGGGGGGCAGAGTGCCGTAACACAGCAATGCCCATGGAAGGTGGTCTTTAAATCTCACTAAATAGCTGTGGAATATCAATTATTCCTAACAATGCAAGACACAAATCCTGATGAAAATTAACAAGAAGATCCTATTTGTGCCTTACCACTCCCCTCACCTAGAGAGGGTTAGTGCCCTTAGAAGGGTGACCTTGTGCTGGAACTTCCCCATATTGACCCTACATTGCCCTAGCTCCTATCGACAGGATAACAGATATACTTAAATACTGATGTATCAACTCAAGAATAAAATATATCATATAGGCTCAAAATAGACAATGTACAGTAAAAAAAAATCTGAAAAAGCATCTACAGTTCAAGATTAAGACAACAATGTGAAGACCCTTATCAGTATAGCACCAGAATAGAATCATAGAATAGTAGAGTTGGAAGGGACGTCCAGGGTCATCCGGTCCAACCCCCTGATCAATGTAGGATTCACTAGATAAACACAGAAAGATGTCTGTTCAGCCTCAGCTTGAAGACTTCCATTAAAGGAGAACTGATCACCTCCTGTGGCAACCTGTTCCACTCATTGATCACACTCACTGTCAAAAGGTTTTTTTCTAATATCTAATCTGTGTCTCCTCCCTTTCAGTTTCATCCCATTGCTTCTAGTCTTTCCTTGTGCAAATGAGAATAGGGCTGATCCCTCTGCACTGTGACAGCCCTTCAGGTATTTGTAGACAGCTATTAAGTCTCCTCTCAGCCTTCTTTTTTGCAAGCTAAACATTCTCAGATCGTTTACCCGTTCCTCATAGGAAATGTTTTGCAGACCATTCACCATCCTAGTAGCTCTTCTCTGAACTTACTATAGTTTGTCTATGCCTTTTTTTAAAATCGGGTTGCTCAGAACTGGACACAGTATTCCAGATGAGGTCTGACTAAGGAAGAGTATAGGGCGATAAATACCTCACGTGATCTAAACTCTATGCTTCTCTTAATACATCCCAGAAATGTGTTAGCCTTTTTTGCTGCTGCATCACACTGTTGACTCATGTTCAGTCTAGGATCTATTGGTATAACTAAGTCTTTTTTTACATGTGCTGCTGCTTAGCCCAATTTCTCCCATTCTGTATGTGCTTTTTTCATTTTTCTTGTCCAGATGTAGGACCTTGCATTTCTTTTTGTTAAATACCATTCTATTAGTCGCCATCTAGTATTCAAGCTTTTCTAGATCTTTTTGAATCATCTCTCACTCTTCCCCAGTGTTAGCTATCCCTCCTAGCTTTGTGTTATGGGCAAATTTGATCAGTTTCCCCTCAATTCCCTCCCCCAGATCGTTTATAAAAATGTTGAACAACACTGGGCCTAGGACAGAGCCTTGTGGTACCCCACTTGCCACATTCTTCCAATTGGATGTGCAGCCATTTATGACCACTCTTTGAGTACGATCACTCAGCTAGTTGGGAATCCACCTAACAGTTGCCTTGCCGATCCCATATTTGGCAATTTTTTTCATTAAGGATGGTATGAGATACTTTATCACATGCTTTACTAAGGTCAAGCTATACTATATCTACCACATTTCCCTGATCAACACAGTCAGTGATTTTGTCATAGAAGGAAATTAGATTCATCTAGCATGACTTGTTTGTTACAAACCCATGCTGGCTCTGGTTAATCACTCCATTCTCATCCAAGTAATTGCATACATGCTGTTTCATAATTTGTGCAAAGATCATTCCCAGTATAGATGTCAGGCTCGTAGGCCTGAAGTTTCCTGGGTCCACCTTCTTCTCTTTTTTGAAGACAGGGACAACATTTGCCCTTCTCCCATCTTCTGGGACTTTTGTTCTCCATGAATTTTCAAAGATTACGGTGAGTGGTTCAGCAATTACCTCTGCTGCTTCCTTTAGTATCCTAGGATGTAATTCATCTGGACCTGTAGACTTGAATTAATTTAAGTTAGCTAAATGTTCTCTCACCATCTCTCTGCTTACAGATTGCCTGCATTCTTTTATTCCTTCAATAGTACAAGGAAGATAAGTTGATGTTACATCTACTTTCTGAGAAAAAAGTGATACAAAATAGGAATTTAAACGTTCGACCTTCTCAACATCATTTTTAAACAATTCACTACTTTCATCCTGTAAACATCCTATAGCATCTCTGACTTTTCTTTTGATTTTCACATACCCCCCAAATCCTTTTTTAATGCTTTTGGCCTCTGTTGCAAGCCTCAATTCATTATTAGCTTTAGCTTTTCTGACACTTGCCCTACAGTTTCTGCAGACTGCATTAATCATATACCATCATATGAAGAAAAGTTACCTGATGTGTTTACCCCATCGGGTTCATGAGGGGCCAAGAGAAGAACATGGAGTATGTAAATGAATACTTAGGTCCTTGGATATCCAGGTCTCCTTAGATCACTTGTAACATACATCTACCTGCTGATCTGATCAGTCAAATTTAACTTTTAGATTTTTCTTGCCTGAGTTTTTTTCTTTTGCTTCCCCTGGGACAGGCAACACCATAGATGACCACAATCGACTGTCTATAGTCAGAATAATGTGGTAACAAAACGTTTAGATGACATTTGTTCAATATACATAGATATAGAACAGAATACTCATTACAGAGTTCATTATATTTATTTAGAAATAAGAACAGGAAACCTTTAGAATTCCTCTATTAGATAATTAGCATATAAGAGTTCTGTCTAAAAATATTACTTCTACAATAACCCTGTGTCACAAGGCCTACCTGACAGGTATGGATCCCTTGGGTTGAAACAGTTTTAATTTGGCACTAAACTGGGGAACAAAGTCTAAGGGATTCCCAGGTCTTCACCTTTTAATCCCTGCACAGGAAAATGAACTATGCTGCTGAGAATCCCTAAGTCGCTGTCCTCAGAGCAGTTTCCATCAACAGCTGACAATTTTAGATTCCAAGCACAGCACCAAGACAGGAGATGGAAGATGTGATCAGGCAGGCCGAGTTCGGGGCTGGAGGAGTTTCCTCTTATACGATACACAGTCAGACTGTAAAGGCAGGCAGGAGACAGAATAACATACTCGAATAACAAGCTGAATCAAGAACAGATAAGCCAAAACTAGATATTACATTTGCTTTTATCAAAAAAAAAAAAAATTTTATTGCTCAGGCATAGGATATTAGGATAAGTGTCCCTTAAAAATCAGTGATAGGTGATTGGCCAGGGAAGAGAAACTTTGGGTGCACGCTGATTCTTTTAGAGGCCAGGAGTCAGCGGACATGAACTAGGAAAGGCACCAAAACCGAGCAAGTTGAAAGAGACAAGAGGAGGAGAGGCGAGCAGAGAAGTGATCACAGCAGCTAAAAAGAGGGGAGCCAAAGGATGTGAACATGATCATAACCCCCTTTACAGCTCCTCTCCTTGGGCTCAGTAAATTTACAGATGAGAGCATTGGTGCTCTCCACTGATTCCCAAGATCTCTCATTGGCACCAAAGTTTTTCCAGACTGCAAGATAAAACAATTTACCTATGGACTTCCTGACATCAAGATCTTCCCTAACTTCAAATTCAGAATTAGGACCAGAGAGAATTTCAGATACCACAGGAAAACTCCTAGAAAAGCGATTAAGAATGAGTGGCTTAAGGACGGAGACATGAAAGGAATTAGGTATATGAGGGGCTGCTTATAAGTCTTTGGCTTTGTGTTCTTTTTTGTATCTATGGTAACGAATGTTACATCACATGAAGGCCTTATGTGTCTTATATATGTTTTCAAAATTTTGTGCTTGTAGCTTATGGCAACAGTGATCTAGGCATGCGGGAAAACAAAATGGTGGAGTCTATGGCGATATTCACAGCAAATAAGAGCAGAGGAGTGGTAAAATTCTTGTTTCTGCAAGGAAAGTCCGCAAAGGGTATTCATGGTGATATGTCGCAGACATTGGGGGATCAATGCCCTTCATATTCTACAGTTAAGAACTGGGTTGCCAAATTTAAAACGGGCCACTTCACCACCAATGATGAGGAACGTCCTGGATGACCGAGAGAGGTTGTTGTTCCGGAGATCGTCGATGCTGCGCACAACCTCATACTGGAGAATTAGTGAATTTCAGCTAAAGGAATAGCAGACATTATGGGGATTTCTCGTGAACGTGTTTGTGTCATTATCCATGAACATTTGAACATGAAGAAGCGATCTGCAAAGTGGGTCCCCAAATGTTTGGCAACAGATCAGAAAAGCATGGAGTGAAAACTTCCCGGTCCATTTGTCAGCTTTTCTGGACTGATAAGAACCTCCTGGATCGACTAGTCACTATGGATGAGACCTGGATTTATTTGTATGACCCTGAAACCAAGGAGCTGTCAAAAGAGTGGAGGCACAGTGGTTCCCTTCGCCCAAAGACGTTCAGCCACTAAGGTGATGGCGTCTGTGTTCTGGGATAAGGAGGGCGTGCTGCTAGTGGACTACCTTCAAAATGGTTCCACTATCAATGCAAGGTATAACATTGAACTTTTGGACCAATTGAAGGCAGCTCTGAAGGCCAAAAGGTGCGGCAAGCTGTCCAAAGGAATCTTGTTCCCGTAAGACAATGCCTCCGTTCACACTACACAAGCGACCACGGCAAAACTGGTGGAGCTAGGCTTCCAGCTGGTTGACTACCCACCGTATTCACCAGATCTAGCTCCCTCCGACTATCTGTTTCCAAACCTGAAGAAACATCTCATGGGTACCAAATTTCACACTATTTCTGATGCCATGGCTGCTACGGATGACCTGGTTAGAGGCACAACCGAAATCCTTCTTTTTGCAAGGCTTACAGAACTTGGAATACCGATATAAGAAGTGTGCTGACATCAGTGGAGAGTATGTGGAATAAATGTGAAGTTTCATCTTCCTATCTCGTTTCTTTCTGGGTAAAGCCAAAAACTTATCAGCAGCCCCTCGTACATAAGGTTGCCAGAATGTGTAGCTTGTAAAATACAGGATTTACTTGTTTAAAAAAACAGTATATGGCCCCAAGAATCCGTGGGGCCAGTTTGTAGCAACGTGTCCTTGAATATATTGCTTCAAGGAGAGATAGAGTTTATCTCCAAGGAAAAACTGAGGGGAGGATTTTCGTTTCCTAAGTGACAAATTGCTTTAAAGTAACTTTTCATCTCCTGCCAAATTCACAGAAAGTCAGTGACCATGGAGTCAGGAATTTTCGAGAGCAAAGAGTTAGGAATAGGTCCCCTTTGGTGTTGCCCATACATAATAAAAAAATGCCTTTTCCGGTATGGTTGTTATAGGAGAACTTCACCAATTGAAGTAAATACACTCTTTGTCCCAAAAAAAATCAAGCACCTAGAAGGACTTGTCATTTTGCTGCAAAACTTGGCATGCGGTTATATCTCAGGCAGATATGCAAATGATTAGAATTCTGGTGTGATTAGATGAATGGTCTTGCCACCTGATGCCCTAAATGTGGTCCCACCCTTGGTCTATAAAAAGTCTCTCAGAGGCTACTGTGTGTAGTGGACATCTTTTCCCGCTTGTGTAGAGCTTGTTGATCACTAGACCCCTCTACGACGCAACCAAAGAGATTTCACCCAGTTAACAGTTTGAGAGGAGCGCATTATTGGAATGGTTGTATTAACAAACTGCCCGCCACATGGGCCATTCCTACCAGGCTTTTAGGAGGTGTTGAGACCAGTGAATGTGTGATGGCACACGTACAAGGCAATCAGGTTTAGGACTCTTGTGACAGACCACCAGCAGAGAGGATCGTCTAATTGTCCGATAAGCATGAGCAACCCTAAATGTTTCGTTGTCTGCCATTCATAGGCAGGTGGCACAATCATTACAGGCCCCTATGTCTGTCAGAACCATTCCCAGGTGCTTGGCTGAAGGACCACTAGTGTCACGGTGCCAATTATATTTACTGGGTTTGACACCCACCCACCATCGCCTCTGTTTGCAGTGGCGTCGTAAACAACCAAACTAGACTGCTAGGGAGTGGAACCAGATTGTCTTAAGTGATGAATCCAGGTTTAGTTTGGGCACTGACGAAGGCCCTTTTCATGTCTGGAGAATTAGGGATGAGAGCCTTATCCTGCTTTTGCTGTGGAGTGGCACACTGCCCCCACTGCTGGTATGATAGTCTGTGGAGCAGTGTGCTGCCTAGTCAGTCACTGCTAGTTGGGGTACGAATGACAATGGCAGCTCAGCGATATGTTCAAAACATCTTGCAGCCACATGTGTACCTCTCATGGCGGCTTCTGAGAGGCATTGTCCAGTGGGATAATGCTCAGCCGCACATACAAGGGTGTCACAGGAGTGCCTTTACAACATCCACCTTCTGTGACCTGCCCAATCGCCAGATTTATCACAAATAGAAAATGTATGAGACCATTGGGGATGCCAACTTCGACAGCCTATGAGTTTGCGCAATCTAGAGGCGGTTATAGCAAATGTGGACAGATATGTCACAGATTACCGTATGGAACCTGTATGCCTCCATGTCCACCCGTATCACATCTTGCATCCAAGCTAGAGGTATTACAACAGGGTACTAGAGCCTTCCGTCAGGTTTTCAGTTTACCGCAATAAATTCTCCTTTTGCTCTGATATTGTAATCACTTACTTATATTAACGTTACAATCACAGAGAAAGTTTCATTCAATTCCGACAGCTCTTTCTAGGGGAGGGATTTTTTTTTTTTACAATGAGCGTATGCCCAATTATCCTGGTGAGAGGGAACAAAATTGCTAAGATAGTTCTCCAAAACTTGATTGCACATTCCACTTGAGAGTCAGACTGTACATGACTGGCTGAAAAGAAACCAGCTTAATCTCCAATGAGCCGCAGAGCACTTGCCGAAATCTAGAATAAACTGAACTTCTCTGTTTGAAACTATACAAAGACAAACCATGTAAATGAAAGATGCATTTGACAAACAGATAGGACAACTTTTTTAGAGATGTGGTCTACTACCACCCATACAGTTGTACAGTCAGAACAGCTTGGCAATAAAAAAGTTCACAGCAACATAAATGTATGGTATATCAAGAACAGGCAGAGGATGCAATTAGCAGACTGGTTTTTGGTGTGATTGTGAACCCTTGTTTAGTGCACAATTAGGAGAAGTAACCATAATGTTTTTTTATTATCCTTGACTAGAGAGGGCCACCAAAAATGTTGAGCAATAAAGTCCAAGGCTTTGCATACTCCAGAGTTTCCAGCCCGCTTGTATGAATGACTTTAGGAGAGAATCCCAGTTAAAATCTTCCGTGGAGGAAAGTTGCAAAATCAGGATAGAATGACTAGCAGAACGCAGCTATGACAGATAATGTGCAGAGGTTCAGTGGCCACATCAGTAGGATTGAAAGTTTCAGACCTGGCCTTCATGTTCTTGTCTATGGGACAAAAATGATGATAAAAGTTAAAAGAACAAAGCCCAACAAGCTTAACAGGGATTTAGGAGATAACCAGATTCTAAATAAAGAAAATTCTTGTGGTCTGTGTAAATGGTCATACGATGACGATCTCCTTCCATCAGATGTCTCCACCTCTCTCCTATAACGTAATTCTTCTCTGCACGAGAAAAAGCCTTGGAAAAGAAACCACAGGTTATATTATTTACTCTACTCACTCTGAGAGAGAACTGTTCTGATTCCTACAGATGGAGCAGCCACTTCAAAGAAGAAACTCCTGAAAGGCAATTTCAGTCTATGGAGTCCAGATTTTGGGGCTAGCCCCTTTTTTTGGTAGTGACAGGTATCGGTGTTCACCCTTTAACCCCCAATACAGGGATCTGGACTTTGCTGCTCAGAATCCCCAGGTGGCTACTCTCACAGTATTATCCATTAGCAACAGCTAAAAACTACAGATTCTAAGCAAGGTACCAAGACAAATAATGGGAGACATAGTCAGATAGGCCAAAGTCTGGGCAGGTGTATTTTAGTTGCTTACGATACACAGGCACACAGTCAGGGCAGATGTTGGGAGTATGGCACCTGACCACTGAGGCCTCTGATTGGTTGCAGAATTCAGGTGGTAGCCATTCCAAAACAAAGCATGAGCGGACCAGAGTGTTGCAACGCTGGATCACCCTTTCAGAGTATGGTTAAGTACCCCTGCCTTATTGCTTTAACAGGCCTGAATCAATTCATAAAAAAATTGCCTTGCACCCGGACACCCCTCGAATCTTTTAAATAAATCACAGATAGTCAACAGCACAATCCAAACACTTCAGTGGTGGGGCTATGATGCAAAGTCACACTGGAGCAGAATTCATGGATCCAAAACATAGACAATAAAGTAGATGTGACAGCATCCCAGGTGCAATAAAACCACAGTCTTTATTCCTCCATAAGCAGCAACGTTTCGACTGAAAGGTCTTTATCAAACATCCTTAATAAAGACCTGTTGGTCGAAACATTGCTGCTTATAGAAGAATAAAGACTGTGGTTTGATTGCATCTGGGATGCTGTCACATTTACTTTATTGACACCTTTAAAGACTCCTTAATTTTGGTGGGATTTTTATCTCCAGTTTTCAAAAGTAATAAGTTTTCAATTTTTCCGTCTACAGAGCCATATCAGGGCTTCTTCATTATGTGGCGAGCTGTAGTTTTTTTATTGATACCGTTTTGGGGTACAGATAATGTATTGTAGAACCTTTTTTACCTTTTTACGGGAACAGGTGTAAGAACACACCAATTCTGCTATTTTTTACGGCGTTCTCCATGCAATATAAATGACATGATCACTTTTTTCTGCAGGTCGATACGATTACGATACCAGGATCATATGTATGTTTTTTAGGTTTTTATACTTTTCAACTATAAAACCCTTTTGAAAATGTAAAACATTATTGGTTTTTGCATCACAGCATTGAAAGATCCCTAACTTTTCATTTTTACATGAACGGATCTGTGTGAGGGCTTGATTATTGCATGACAAGCTGTAGATTTTATTGGCAGCATTTTGGGGTACATACGACTTTTTAAATCAGTTTTATAGCATTTTTTGGAAGGTAAAATGAACAAAAAAAGGATTTAAACTCTTCTTACAGTGTTTGTCAGGTGGGATATAAAAGATTTCAAATTTATTGTACGGATCGTTACAGATGCGGCAATATCGTCATATGACTATGAATGCAGACATAGCTGTCAGTTACTGATAGGACCACGCATTGGACCTCCAAGTTCAGAAAGTGCAGAATTTAAATAAATAAATTACAAGTTTTACAGAATCTTTTCCCACAAAACTACCCAGTTTCCTTGAAAATAAGACCTACACAGAAAATAAGCCGTAGCATGATTATTCAGGATTTTTAACCCCTTCCCGCTCCTGGAGGTAAGGGTACGTCATGGAGCATCAGGGTATGTATGAAGAGAGGTCACAAGATGACCTCTCTTCATACATCGTGGGCGTCAGCTGTTTATTACCGCTGACACCCGCGGATATTAACCCTTTAAATGCCGCTGTCAATGCTGACAGCGGCATTTAAATCCCCAGAACTATGTTCGGAGGTCCCGTACGGCCCCCCCGTGGTGAGATCGGGGGAGCCGTGCAGGTGTCATGGCAGCCGAGGGCCTTCTGAAAGGCCGCAGGGCTGCCTTAGCAGACTGTCTATCAAGCCAACCACGTGGGGTGGCTTGAGAGACTGTCTGTCAAATAGCAGTATGACGTAATGCTATAGCATTACATCATACTGCAGGAGCCATCAAAGCATCGCATGTTAAAGTCCCCCAGGGGGACTTTAAAGTAAAGTTAAAAAAAAAATCAATAAAGTTTTATTAATTGTAAAAAACAAAAAGTTATAAAAGTTTAAATCACCCCCCTTTTGCTATATCTATTATTAAAAAATCTAAATCATAAAAAAAATATGTATTTGGTATCGTCACGTCCGTAAAAGTCCGATCTATCAAAGTAGTGTATTATTTTTCCCGCACGGTGAACGTCGTCCGAAAAAAAAAAAAAGAACGCCAGAAATGCACTTTTTTAGTTACCCTGTCTCCCAGAAAAAACGCAATAAAAAGCAATCAAAAAGTCGTATGTATTCTGAATTGGTACTATCAGAAACTACAGGACATCCTGCAAAAAATGAGCCCTTGCTCAACTAAGTCGATGGAAAAATAGAAAAGTTATCGCGCGCACAAAATGACTGCAGAAAATAATTGAAAAAAAAAAAATGAGTAGTATAGTAAGAAAAAACCTATACAAGTTTGGTATCATAGTAATCGTACCGACCCATAGAATAAAGTTATCATGTCACTTTTGTTGCAGTTTGTGCGCTGTAGAAACAAAACGCACTGAAAGATGGCGGAATGTCATTTTTTTTTCATTTTACTCCACTTAGAATTTTTAAAAAGTTTTTCAGTACATTATATGGTACTTTAAATAGCACCATTGAAAAATACAACTTGTCCCGCAAAAAACAAGCCCTCATACAGCGACATCGATGAATGAATAAAGGAGTTATGATTTTTTTGAAGAGGGGAGTAAAAAACGAAAATGGAAAAAGAAAAAACGTCCGCGTCATTGAGGGGTTAAGGATGCAGAATGATTTTTCAGTATTTTTGAGGATGCTTGAACTGTAATTCTTTCCTACTCCAAAATTAAGCCTTAGTTACAGTTAATTAAAAAAAGGCAATTTAAATAGTGTCCAGGCAGTTATACATGTAAAAAAGTAAAATCTTGTGAAGCAAAAATTAATATAAGACCCTGTCTTATTTTCAGGAAACGGGGTATATATCAATGTGCTCAGCTCCCACTGCTATATAACATGATGTCTGTAGTTTGTACTGCATGTTCAAGCCAACAGATTCCCTTTAAAAGACTTAACATACAATCCAGTCAGGAACCGGCCATTGGCTGGAAGATCTTTTAGGCTATTGTCCCTGTGAATTGCAACGCATTTAGTACTTCTCTAGTTGTGAGATCATACTGTCCTCATAGTGGACGTGATTTCCATGATTTCACTATGAGAAAACAATAACTCCCTTTCCAGGGCTTTTGTAGTACTTTAATTATGTTCTATTCCATAAAAACATTCTGTGTCCAGTGCCAAAATCCGGTAAAGATGGGTAGGAGCTCATGGGGAGAGATTTTTAACCTCTCTATGTTCCTGTCATTTTAGAGGACAAGGATCAACCTCCAGTGATACCGTCATGGTGGACTCATGGAAACCGAAATACTGGTAAGACCCTATAGTTTTTTTTTGGGTTGAGAATTAGCAGAGATATAGATAGCCAACAAAGCTCATAATTAGAGATGAGCGAACCTACTCGTTTCGAGTAATTACTCGATCGAGCACCGCGATTTTCGAGTACTTCCGTACTCGGATGAAAAGATTCGGGGGGCGCCGGGGGGCGGGGGGAGGTGTGGCAGAGCGGGGGGTAGCAGCGGGGAACAGGGGGGAGCCCTCTCTCTCCCCCCCACTCCCCGCTGCAACCCCCCACTCACCCACGGCGCCCCCCGAATCTTTTCACCCGAGTACGGAAGTACTCGAAAATCGCGGTGCTCGGGCGAAAAAGGGGCGTGGCCGAGTAGGTTCGCTCATCTCTACTCATAATATTAAAACGGTATACCCTTCTTAAGTGGAACCCTATTCTTTGTCTCTCACCTATCAGGAGAATGGGTAGACCTCCATTTGCGTATTTCCCTGCCAGCACATTCTCCATACAGAGCTACTTACTTGGTTCTTGCTATAACTCCTATATACTTCAATGGAGAATATGCTTAACTTTTTTTTTATGTGTGATGTACATGTATGATGAACATCAGGTGTCACTGTATGGAGAAGGCTGACCCACAGAATAAAGATAAAATGTCTTCTTTCACGTCCTGATATTGCACTTGCCACCATGTGAAAGCCTGTGGATGCAAGGTATTTCATGTGAAAACAGCCTCACATCACTTCGAGAATGAAGGAAATCAGAGGATCGAGAAGTTCTCCCATTGCTTTCAATTGGGCCGGCACTGCTGCCGCCGGCCCTATTAAAAGTAAGGGGAGATCTCGCAGATAGATACAAAATGTTGCGATATGTTTTCCGCATAGCATCACATCACGGTGCCATGCAGAAAAACATCACTAATGTGAATGAACCCATTCAAAAGAATAGGGTCCATATCTGTGTGAGATTTGTGCATCTCGCAATGCACAAATCTTGCACGATTTTCATGCCGGTGTGAAGGCAGCCTTACTGCACCATGAATGTCGTAAAAACAGCCTCCCCCAAAACGGTGCAATTCTCATTTTTCCATTTTGCCCAACTAAGAATTTTTGCAGTAAAAGTTCTCCAGTAGATGATATGGTATGTTTATTGATACGATTGATAAATCCACTGTGTCCCAGAGAAAAAAAACAAGCCCTCATGTAGCTATGTCGCCGGAAAAGTTAAAAAGTCGTGATTTTCTGAAAGTTAGGATGAAAAAATTAAAACAAAAAAAATAAAAAGAGCTGCAGTGGGAAGGGGTTTAGGTTACACTATGCAACCAAGTCATAAAATGAATTACATCTGAAAGCACAACAATGACAGCAACAACACAGTTAACAACGACCTGTGGCCATAAGCAGGTAACACGTTAAATGATAGGTTCTGTTTAAAACATAGGTTTGTGGATGATAAATTGTATGCCCAGGTTAAATTGGGGATGCAAAAGGGAGGTAAGGGCTAAAGAAGATAGGGAACAGGAAAAATATGGAAGGATTAGGTATAGAGTTTCAAAAAACTAGAATCCCCATGTATGATCAGTTCAATAACAATACCACCAAATTAAAATCTTTGTATACAGTTTGATCTCTGTGTTTTACACCTGGCTGAAGTATTTATCACTTATATTCAGAGGTGTAACTTGAAGATTTCAGGCCCCAATGCAAAATCCGTAACAGGGCCCCACAACTATCGTATGTTCCGGCGTATAAGACGACCTTTTAACCCCGAAAAATCTGCTCTGCAGTCGGGGGTTGTCTTATACGCCGGCTATACAAAAAAAAAGTGTCAAAAAAACCCAAACCAGTACTCACCCCACCCGGCGTTCTGCGGCGCTGCTGCAGGTTGTCGCTCCCTCCTTGTCCCCAACAGAGCATTGCTTTCTGGATGCGGGGCTTGAAATCCAATCACAGCCATTTAATGACATCCCCGCATCCAGAAAGCAATGCTCTGTCGGGGACAAGGAGGGAGCGACAGCCTGCAGCAGCGCCGCAAAATGCCGGGGGAAGTGAGTACTGCTTTTTTTTTTTACACCGTATTCCAGGCGTATAAGGCGACAGTTGTGGGGTCGTCTTATATGCCCAGTCCCCTTATACTCTGGAATATAATGCTTTATTTATACTAGTAGACTCCCTATATGGAGAAGAAATGCCTTATGGGCCCGCTGTGGGTCCTGGGCCCAGGTGCAACCGCATCCCCTATAGTTACACCCCTGCTTGACTATTAGACAGTTATTTATGTCAGTATGATAAACTAAATAATCTTGTTGATGTTATACCTCTTAGTGGCTAAAAAAAGAAATGATGTTGCAGCAAGCTTTTAAATCTGCTGGTACTAGCCTGATGAAGAGGCCTAAGGGGCCTGATGAAGAGGCCTAAGTAGCCTCAAAAGCTTGCTGGAACATAACTTTTTGTCAGCAATTAAATGGTATTATATCAACAAGATTATGTTGTTTCTCTTACTTTTTGTTCTACTGGCTAACTCCAAACTTTTTTCGTTCAAAAGATTTTTATTCAACATTTTTTCATACAGATGTGTAGACAAGCTCACTTGGAATGCAAAATTATTGCTCTTCAATTCTGTAAGCTCTACAATAGCCTATTGCCCCTGTCAGTGATATAGGCTAAAGGAAAGGGATATTTAAAAAAACGAGAAAAACAAACAAAACAGGAAACAGAACTATCAGCAACTTTTCATGATTAACTTGCATATAGATAGTACACCTAGTGACACCACGGAGACTAGAGAGAAACATAGAGGACAGGGGGACAGCAGGAAATGGGTTGGTGGGGGGAGGGGGAAGGGAGAGAGAACAGGGTGACTGGAACATCATAATAAGCTTTTTTTGGAGTGTAATGCCCAGGTTGAACTGCACCTGTCTGCACCAGAGTCAGTGTTTAAACCTGACCAGTGTCTACCCATTTCTTGAATCCCTCCAAAGACCGGAAAGAGATCCAGACCTGCCACGTTCTACAGAACTCTTTATGGGCATTACTCTCCACTGCCCTCATTTCATCAAAGCGCATTAGATGATTCATCTCCTCCACCCACATCACCATCAACGGAGGTGTAGTGGACCTCCAAAGTCTGGGAATAATTCTTCCGGTTGCTAGAACGAAGAAACTCAAAAGACCCCTTTTAGTCCTTTTAATAGGACGCGGGAAGATCAAGAGCAGGGCCATTTCTATAGTTAGTTTCACTCGCGTCACACAAATATGATTGTAGACTTCCATCACTTCTTCCTTCCACAGCACAGCCACAATAGGTAGCTCCACCAGATGTGGGATGTGTTTCCCTTCTCATTGTTACATCTCCAGCAAGTGGGGGAGGTCTGCAGAAAAATTCTGTGTAGCTGATCTGGTGTCTTATACCATCTGGAGAGGATTTTAAAATGTATGTCCTGTAGTTTGCACGCCGATGACATTTTATGGCACAGAACCCAAGCTCTCTTCTAATCTTCCCGTGGAAGGCTCCGATCAAGCTCCCCCCCCTATGCCTCTACGTAAGGGGGCATCTGGGCTTCTGCCTCCCGAGTCAACATCAGCTTATATAGGTAGGATACCATGTGTTGCTGAGAAGTCTGAGACACACAAATCCGCTCAAATGATGTGAGGGGACCAGTAAGATCCACCCAAGGTGTCAGGGAACCCATAAAGCTTCTTGGTTGAAAATATTCCAACAACGAACCGGGACACGGTCCCTCTCTCCCAAGATCTCCACCAGAGGCCTCAGGCCCGAGCTCATCATTACATCCTGTAAGCGGGGTATTGAGGAGGACGGCAGTCCCAGAATAGGGGGCCCTCGCATAGAAGCTTCAAATTGCGGGTTGGAGACCAGGGGGAAAGGGACCCGGGCACCGAGATCAGACCATTGGCCGATGCAAATTCTGACCAAGTTCTGAGTAATTGATCCAGAAAAGGTGATGTTAGGGACTAAATTCATATATTTGGATGGGGCCCAGACCACGGCCCGTAAGGACCCCGGGACCAGTGCGTGCTCTGCCTCAACCCACGTCTTGGGGCTCTTTTTTTTTTTGCGTAGCTCGAAAATGCAATTGGCGATGCTCACTTTATAGTAGAGGGCAAAGTCAGGCAATTCTAGGCCCCCTGACCCTCGTGGAAAGAGAGAAAGGCATTTGAGGTTTCCTCCCTCTCCAGACGAACGCAGTGATTAGGGACCGCATGCGTTTTAGATAGGGGTTTGGAAGCTTTAACGGGACCGTCTGGCACAGATAAAGAAACTTGGGCAAAGAATCCATTTTGAGGACATTAACCCTCCTGCTCCACGAGAGGAGCAGAGCTTTCCATTTATTGAGGTGTCTCTCTAGGTCCACGATAAATGGCTAGAAGTTTAGTTTAAACGCCTGTGAGACATCTGCCGGTAATTGTATTCCTAGGTATTTTATTGTGGAGTGTCTCCAGCTAAGGGGGAACTTTAGTGACGCCTCGGCATGCGGCAACGACATGTTCAACACCTCAGATTTAACGCCAAACTTTTGTCTTTCAGACGAAACGAAGAAGGAAACAGAAGACCCAGAACCTGAGCAGGAATAATGTTTACAATGCTGACACTTTGGATATTGCACTCCTCAAGAGGCTTGATGAATTCTAGTGAATGTGTAACAAATAGATAACTGACAGATAAGCATGGTCAGGCTTAGGGTGCGTTCCCATATGGCAGACTTCTACCGCTGCGGACAGTCCGCAGCAGATCCGCCATGTGTGAATATATTCACGCTGCATTTGCAATGTACATCAGAAATATTCCTTGCTAAACACTTCTGACGTATTCTACTTTATAGGCACACATTGCTCATAGGCTCCCATGTAAAAAAAAAAAAAAAAAAATCTTTATTTATATAGCGCCAAACATATTCCACAGCGCTTACAAAAACAGGGGGTATACAGAAAGACAAAGTACAGAAATACAAAAACCATAGTTACATAGTAATCAGTTGATGTAAACAATAGGGGTGAGGGTCCTGCTCCAAGGGGCTGGAGATGTGCACGGTATGGCGGGGTGGAGAGCGTGGGATGCTATACACATAAGCAATGGTCAGGCATTAAGCCATGTGGTGGCTGAATCGGTGTGACTGCAGGGGGCAGTTGATGGCAGCTAGCAGAGGTTGCAGTCACTAGGACAGGGAGCATGTTATCAGGCAGACTAGAAAGGGGTTTGATTTAGGGGATATGGTATGCCTCCCTGAAGAGGTGCGTTTTCTAAAGCACGCCTGAAGTTTTGTGAATCAGGGATTGTGCAGATAGTTTTGGATAGTGCATTCTAGAGGAGTTGTGCTGCTCTGGAGAAGTCTTTGAGGCGGGAATGAGAGGTTCGAATTAAAGGGGCACTCAGTCTGATTCCGTTAGCAGAGCGGAGGGCCCAGGCTGGGTGGTGCTATGGAGAGCTTTATGGATGAATAAAGACTAGTGATGAGCGACCATACTCGCTAAGGGCAATTGCTCGAGCGAGCATTGCCCTTAGCGAGTACCTGCCCGCTCGAGAAAAAAGGTTCGGCTGCCGGCGCAGGTGACAGGTGAGTTGCGGCAGTGAGCACAGGGAGCGGGGGGGGGGGGGAGAGAGAGATCTCCCCGCTCTCCCCCGCCGCTCCCTGCCCGCCGCCGGCAGACGAACCTTTTCTCTCGAGCGGGCAGGTACTCGCTAAGGGCAATGCTCGCTTGAGCAATTGCCCTTAGCGAGTATGCTCGCTCATCACTAATAAAGACATATACCACACAAAAAATGTTATATTGACAAACTGACTTGCTGCTTTATAATTCATATATCTAGATTTCCAAAGAGAAACTCATTTGGCCTCAGGTGGCTGAATAAGGGATGATGGATATGTTTGACAAATGTACACTGCAAAAGTGGTGTCAATGCACCCTTATTCTACATTACAAACAAAGGTGCTCTTTCCCTGCAATCTAAAATTGGAATTTAAGAAATTTTAGATTTCACGCTTCCCTTGTTTGTAATTTACTCATTTAAATGGGTTTTCCAAGACAAAACAATTTTATGGAGAGGTAATGGTGGAAAATATAAAAAAATAAGCCATACTGAGCTCTTAAATGGGCTCAGGCTCCAGTGGACCCATCCCGATCCATGCTGCTCCAGGCCTGAAACTTGCTGCAACCAATCACTGGCTTCACCAGTGACATTGCCATGAACAGTGCATGACCCCAACAGCAATTTCCAAGACCGGAGTGACAAGGATCGAGGCGGCTGCACTGGACCAAGGGCGACTTAAGAGGTGAGTACTCCTATTTTTTATTTTCCACCATTCCCTGACGCTATATTTCCTTTAGTCCTGGAAAATCCTTTTAAGTCTGTGTAATGTAATAAATAATGTAGTACGTGAATGTATACTTTAAAGATTTACATTATGTTATGTGATTGTATTTTTTATGTTATACCACATGAACATGTACATTTATAAAAATTCCTAAACCGCAATTCCA